>NC_134995.1:9517500-10142500 GCF_050947335.1 Megachile rotundata
AACTCGTCATCACCCGACGTCAAATATTGACATTCTTGGGAATATGAACATCTATTACCTTGCACTTGATGTGGACGCTCAACGCGTCGGGGAACTTGAACGCGTGGAAGAAGGCGTAAGTGATGACTGTTGCGCGGTCGTCGGAGCCCCGTGCCTTCAGGAATCGGCTGATCATCTTTGGCCTGAGCACGCAGCCGAACTCGTCGCTCAGTTGTATCGTGTGTCCTCCTCCGTCGGAGGCCACGCAGGATTTTACTCGCATGTCGAACTCTCCTGTGTCAGAAGGTTATTCGATTAGGAACAAGTTTCATACTCATCTAATTCCCTTATTCTCTTTACTAGTTTGAAGTGGACGTTCTTCAGATCTTTCGTAAATCTTGAGTTTAAAATTTGATGACCAAATTTCTATCTAACCCAACTTCCACCCAACCCAATTTCCACCCAACCCAATTTCCACCCAACCGAATTTCCACCTAACCCAATTTTCAATCAACTCAATTTCCACCCAACTTAATTTCCACCCAACCCATTTTCCACCCAACCCAATTTCTACCCAACCTAATTTCCACCTAATCCGATTTTCAAACAACCCAATTTCTACCCAACCCAATTTCCACTCAACCCAATTTCCACCCAACCCAATTTCCACTCAACCCAATTTCCACCCAACCCGATTTTCAACCAACCCAATTTTCACTCCACCCAATTTCCACCCAACCCGATTTTCAACCAACCCAATTTCCACCCAACCTAATTTCCACCGAACTCAATTTCCACCCAACCTAATTTCCACCCAACCCAATTTCCACCCATCCCAATTTTCAACCAACCTAATTTCCACCCAACCCAATTTCCACCCAACCCAATTTCCACCCAACCCAATTTCCACCCAACCGAATTTCCACCTAACCCAATTTCCACCCAACCCAATTTCCACCCAACCTAATTTCCATCCAACCTAATTTCCACCCAACACAATTTCCATCCAACTTAATTTCCACCCAACCCAATTTCCACTCAACCCAATTTCCACCCAACCCAATTTCCATCCAACCCAATTTCGATCCAATCCAATTTCCATCCAACCCAATTTTCACCCAACCCAATTTCCACCCAACCCAATTTCCACCCAACCCAATTTCCACCCAACCCAATTTCCACCCAACCCAATTTCCAATTGTCTCCCGACTTCGACAAGTGTGAATAGTGTGTTTTACCTCGATAGTCGTTTATGGCGACGACCAGGGTGAGCGTGGATCCAAGGGGCACTATACCGGAAACCGGGGGTGCCCAAGGTCCCTTGCCATGCTGTATTTCCATCCAGCAGTCCACGTTGTCGCCTGAAACCGACGGAACGTTGGAGCTCTAGTCAGGTGCGATTTATACTTGTTGCATAAAGTGAAATTAAGTGGTGCGGCTGCGGTTCCACCTGTGGTCAACCGCGGCAACACGAGTTACCGTGCGATCATTTACCTCGTATTAAACTCTTTGCACACACGAGAACGCTGCCCGTTAAAATGTGACTGACATCCCTCCGTAAATTGAATTTCAAGTAAGCCGATATCTAGCCTATTTATCGGTGTCGTCGCGTTTCCGCGAAAGGATTGTATAATTTATTTAGTCAAGTTACGTTTACTATACCTCGGAAGTCTAACTGTATAACGTCCAGATCCGCGATCACCATTGGCGGTTTCGAGGCGGTCTTTTCGTAATCGTTGAACCATTCGCATCGTAATCGTTTGGCCTCGTCCCAGACCTCCAGTAAATCCTTGTCGTACTGGACGACAACGGTATTCTCGTAGAATTGTCCATGCATGTCTGGCTTGGTGCCGCATCTGCGATCAAACGAACAAAACCGGGGTTCTCGTATTAGTTTACAAGTTCATTAACAACTTCATCGATTGGACCGTCTTTCTACCCTTTGAGGGGTGCTCTCGAGTGCGGTTGTCGAATGTGTATTTTCTGTACGTGGATCAACATGGATGGGTCATTTCTGATTCTGAGATTTGGAGATGCTACCAAAGTATGTATGTGGATCACATATTTGAAATTTTTATATTACTGTGTTTTTACATCCTACGTTTTTATGTCTTCATATCACTATGTATACATGTAGATATGTATACAGACACATTGTAGACATTTATAGAGGTCATAGTTATTTATTTTTAACTAAATGTGGACCTTCATTATCAACTGGATACTTCAACTATATTTAATTTGAACATTTTTAAGTTCATGTATTTTGCTATAATTTTTGGACGACGTCATATGTGATTTTTTTTTATATTTTGTTCGACAGTACCTTAATAATTTTTTAAATTTTCACCAAATTTCAAATGACGTTTTTTTAATTAATTGCTGTTTGCATTTTATTCGATTTTGCCTTAATGAGTTGGGACATGTGTGTCCCACATATGCACGAACATATGTATTCTGCACATATGTGTTGTTAATGTGCTACTTATTTTTTAGTTTATGCTAGGGTGTCCTACATATGCACGAACATATGTGTTCTACACATATGTGTTGTTAATGTGTTACTTATTTTTTAGTTTATGCTAGGGTGTCCTACATATGCACGAACATATGTGTTCTACACATATGTGTTGTTAATGTGTTACTTATTTTTTAGTTTATACTAGGGTGTCCTACATATGCACGAACATATGTGTTCTACACATATGTGTTGTTAATGTGTTACTTATTTTTTAGTTTATGCTAGGGTGTCCTACATATGCACGAACATATGTGTAAAACACATATGTGTTGTTAATGTGTTACTTATTTTTTAATTTATGCTAGGGTGTCCTACATATGCACAAACATATGTGTTTTACACATATGTGTTGTTAATGTGTTACTTATTTTTTAGTTTATGCTAGGGTGTCCTACATATGCACGAACATATGTGTTCTACACGTATGTGCTTTACACATATGTGTTGTTAATATGTTACCTGTTTTTTTAGTTTACGCTAGGGTGATGGATTAAAGCTAATTTTCGTACAAAATGGGTAAATTCGACTGTGTAAATATCTAGAGCTCATCAGGCAAGCGCACAGTATATGCGATTCGTTGGATCGTGTCTATCCGTGTAACGATCTTTATGGGCAACCTCTCCCGTGCTCGATCGGACGATTTAAAGCGTGTGGAAACGTTAATGCCCACGATCGATCGCGCTCGGCAATTTATCGCGCGGAGAATTGCTAAGTTATGACTTCGAATGGAACTTATCGTTTCTCGACCGGGGTAAACGGGTAATTGGATAATCAACCGGGCTTAACGAGGAGTTATTTAACGGCCAATTATTTGAACCCTAATTAATTTTATTTCTGTGTGTGCGCATCCTACGTTGAAATGTTCAAATGTTAAGAGATATTGTTACGAACGGTGATCTTTTATGATAAATGCGTCGCTTTATGATTCTGCAATGGCAGGTGTGTAATTGAAATATGTACATTGATGTCGTTAATTAGGATTGTAATGTGACCGCAAATCTAGGGGAATTATGGCGGGCGAATTTGCTGATGGATGCGTTTAATGTAGCAAGAATACGTTTGATAATGTGAAAAGGAATTAAAATTTAAGTCCAAAAATGATACAGATAAACAAAATAGTAAGACATTTAGTAATTTGTAGTATAACACGTGTATGACATATGTGTGACATGTGTGGAACATATGCATAATGTAATAGTAATATTGTAATATGGTGAAATATTGAATATCGAAACATTATGATGATTTAGTATTATTGTAATACAGTAGCATAATGGAATAATCAGATAACATAATGTATAACATATGTGTAACATATGTGGAACATATGTGTAATGAAATAGTAATATTGTAATATGGTGAAAAATTGAATATTGAAACACTATGATGATTTAGTATTATTGTAATACAGTAGCATAATGGAATAATCAGATAACATAATGTATAACATATGTGGAACATATGTGTAATGAAATAGTAATATGTATTGTAATATGGTGAAATATTGAATATCGAAACATTATGATGACTTAGTATTATTGTAATACAGTAGCATAATGGAATAATCAAATAACATATGTGTAACATATATGTAACATATGTGGAACATATGTGTAATGAAATAGTAATATTGTAATATGCTGAAATAGTTGAATATTGAAACAGCACGATGACTTAAAGATATAAGGAATCTAACAAGCTAACAAAGATATAAAAATATGAAGGCGCAGGAAATAGACGAACGTGGAGATATAAGATTCTACAGTCATAGTTGTTCTACTAGTCATACATGTCTACACGTATACAGCGTATCCACAGAATAAAAATGTGTGAAAGGAAAATGTACGAATTTCAAGAAACGTTCAAATGTGCTCTGGTCTCATCGACCAGCATTCTTACCTCGCGTAAGCTATCCGAAAGGAGAAGAAAGTCTGCCCGGTAGACGGTGGAACGTAGACGCATCGTGGATCGGCGTGTTGGCCCTTGGACGAGACGATCCCTTCAAAGGGTTGTGAAAACGAGAGATGCACGTCCATGTGATCCTTTCCGCACATCACTTCGAGGGATTGTATGGCCGGCATTCCCTCTGGCCTCTCCAGCGGCCAAATGTCGCCGTTGCTACCGACGCTCTTCAAGCCAACCACCTGTACATTCGAAAGAATACATTTTTCCACCTTGAACTCGATGACCTCTCTTCCTTTCTCACTGACGTAACACGAGAACATATGGGACTACTGTGCGTTCCACATACGGTACTGCAATTCTTACAGTAATTTTTTACCGCAAAATTTTTGAACTTTCAGATATGCACTATTTTTTATGATCATGTAACTCTTTGTTTTCTCAGGCAAAAATAGTGAGGAGATGTATAGGAAATTTTATGTGGAGTGATATAACATGTAACAATTCCATACATGGTTATATAACATAATAATTTTGGAGATGGTGAAGGAGTATGTGGCAATTCCATGTGTGGTGATATCACATAAAGCAATTCTACGCGTGAAGAATTTCAAGGGCAGTAATTCCACGCATGGCAATTCCACGCATAGGAATTTCAAGGGTAGTAATTCTATGCATGGCAATTCCACGCATAGGAATTTCAAGGGTAGTAATTCCGCTCATGGCAATTCCACGCACAGGAATTTCACGGGAGGCAATTTCACGCATGGAAATTCCAAAGGTAGCAATTACAAGCGTAGCAATTCCAAGCGTGACAATTTCACGTATGAGAATTCCACGCGTAGCAATTTCACGCATGGCAATTCCAAGGGTAGCTATTACAAGCGCGGCAATTCCAAGCGTGACAATTTCACGTATGAGAATTTCACGCGTGGCAATTCCAAGCGTAGCAATTTCACGCACGGCAATTCCAAGGGTAGCTATTACAAGCGCGGCAATTCCAAGCGTGACAATTTCACGTATGAGAATTACAAGCGTGGCAATTCCAAGCGTGGCAATTTCACGCATGGCAATTCCAAGCGTAGCAATTGAAAGGGTAGTAATTCCAAGCGCGGCAATACCAAGCGCGGCAATTCCAAGCGCGGCAATTCCAAGCGCGGCAATTCCAAGCGCGGCAATTCCATGTATGAGAATTCCACGCGTAGCAATTCCAAGCCTAGCAATTTCACGCATGGCAATTCCAAACGTAGCAATCGAAAGGGCAGTAATTCCAAGCGCGGCAATTCCACGTATGAGAATTTCAAACTTGACAATTCCACGCGTAGCAATTCCAAACGTGAAAATTCCATCCACAAGAATTTCACGCGTAGCAATTCCAAGCATGGCAATTCCAAGCGTCCCAACTCCAATGGCAGGAATTCCACGCGTGAGAATGTCACGAGTAGCAATTCCACATGTGGGAATTTAGTGCACATGAATTTCATTCGTAGCAATGTAATACGCGATAAAAAAATGTGCGTATATAAGGTGTAGCAACAGTTGGCCGGTAATGTACACAATGTGTAGCGATATAACGCGTGGCCATATACCACATAACAATCTTACAGCAACACAGAATTTGCCGGTGCCTACATTTCAAGATTAGAAAATATATACAACAATGAATTTGGAAGTTAGCAAATTTTGAATTTCACTAAAAGTATGACTTGCATCGAAGAGCCATTAGAAATTTAAGTGTTATGTATCCTGTAAGCGAAACAATTGGCAAATAAACAGCACGTTAAACGCAGCCGTCAATAACGTTTCCTCGCAGTGATTCCCCGGTGGCTCGGAGTTTCTTATAGAACTGCCTGTAAATACCGTAAAGCGTTACCTCCTATGAATATCGTTCAACCGAGCATCTCGGAGTTACGCGCGTAAATCAAAGAGTTAACGGTGTCCGGGCCATTGTGTCCGGAATTTATTACTAGTTTAGCAAGACCTTTACGATTCGCGTCTGTGCCCGGTGATTTCATTAACTTGTCGTCTAGGAAATTACAAAAGCCGGCGAACAGGCTGCTAGGTACGGTGAACTTTCGCGAGCCATTACTAAAACTTTTTTCGCGTTTCTTCGGTTAAATCGTTGGCCGCATCAATCATTTACAAAGTGGACCTTCCGTTCGGGTTATTTTAGTCCTCGGGTTAATTTATCGTGACCCCGGTCGTGCCATTATCTCGATTTATTACAACTTAAAATGTGCTAAAGCTTGTCCGATCGTTAAACGAAACATTTACCTCCTTCTTCATCGATTTTACTGTTGTCAGAAATATAGTCGTATCTTCTTCATTTATGATTGCTAATTTTGCTGATAATTGCGGTCTAGGGATATGAGATATTGTGAGGTTTGAATCTGGGGTATTGGGAACTGGGGTTGCAATCTAGGGATATGGAGAATTTGAAATTAGGGATATTTAGGGATGTATTTATTTGTGACTAGAAATATTTCTAACTAGGGATATTTTTAACTAGGAATATTTGGAACTAGGGGTATTTCTAAATAGGGATATTTCTAACTAGGAATATTTGGAACTAGGGGTATTTCTAAATAGGGATGCTTCTAACTAGGGATATTTCTAACTAGGGATATTTGTAACTAGGGATATTTCTAAATAGGGTTATTTCTAACTAGGGATATTTCTAACTAGGAATATTCGGAGCTAGGGATATTTCTAACTAGGAATATTTGGAATTAGGGATATTTGGAACTAGGAATACTTGGATTTAGGGATATATGGAACTAGAAACACTTGAACCTAGGGAGATTTGGAACTAGGAACACTTGGATCTAGGGATATTTGGAACTAGGGAGGTTTGGAATTAGGTACGTTTGGATCTAGGGATATTTGGAACTAGGAATACTTGGATTTAGGGATATATGGAACTAGAAACACTTGAATCTAGGGAGATTTGGAACTAGGGAGGTTTGGAATTAGGGACGTTTGGATCTAGGAATATTTGGAACTAGGAACACTTGGATCTAGGGAGATTTGGAACTAGGGACGTTTGGAATTAGGGACGTTTGGATCTAGGGATATTTGGAACTAGGAACACTTGGATCTAGGGAGATTTGGAACTAGGGACGTTTGGATCTAGGGATATTTGGAACTAGGAACACTTGGATCTAGGGATATTTGGAACTACAGACGTTTGGATCTAGGGATATTTGGAAATAGGAACACTTGGATCTAGGAATATTTTGCACCAGGGAGATTTGGAACTAAGAATATCGGAAAATAGGGTATTTGGGGCTAGGGATATTGGTACTTGCGGATATTTGGCACTAGATATATTGCAAACTAATTACATTTGGAACTAGCGTTAGAGGAAACCAGAAAATCCAGTGATACCACTTGCCAAGAATTTAGGAATACACATCTCATTACAAAATACGTACATTTCATTTTTATAAATGAAAAGTTAACTGTTTACCTTCCAGAAATACTACTACGTATAAATCGTAACGTACGGGTCTAAAGAACTAGCTAAATATAGCAGAAGGTAAATTATACAATTTCACGATATAACACGTCGGTGTTAAACGAATTTGATTGAATGGCAGGATGATAAGTATTGCGGTATACATATATATATATGTATATATACATATGTATATAATTACCTGGATATATAACCGTTATGAGATTTTAACGTTAGTGACGCTCTGATAATCAATACTGTAATATCATAAATTTTCATCCTAAACCAGAAGAATGTTAATCACGAATTCGTACTGTCTATTGCACTCAGCAGATATCATTATTTATATTTATTTTTATTGCGCTCGTGTAACATACGTCTTCATAAATTGTTCGTAACACATTGGACTAGTTTATCGCGTTACCCGTGTAATTATTCGGAACAAATCTGACGCTAATTGAGAAAATTACTTTGCAGTAGTTCGCGTTCAATTATTTTAGACTGTGTGAATTCAGGCGGACTCACAGTACGCTGTTATGTGGTAATTACTCTATGGTTTACAATTAAAAAGTGCTGTGATGTATGCTGTACGTTCGAATTTGCTGTATGTTAAATTAAAGACGTAACGATTTATTTTACACATTGTTATATTTTATTTTATTGTTTCAGTTCATGTATTAATATTTTATATTTTACATATATGTTACTACTGTTTTGTTACATATGTGTAATATATACATACACACATATGTAGATACATATTATATATACTGTATATTACACACATATATTCACAGATATACACACACATTACATACATGTACTCACATATGTGCACACATGTTACATACACATGTAATGTATACACACATTACAAACATATGCTCACATATGTATATACATATTACATACATACACATTACACACATATACTCACATATGCGCATACATGTTACATACACATGTAATGTATACACACATTACAAACATATGAACACATATGTACTCACATATTACATTCACACACATTACACACGTGTACTCACATATGTGCATACATGTTACATACACATGTAATGTATACACACATTACAAACATATGAATACATATGTACTCACATATTACATGCATACACATTACACACATGTATTCACATATGTTCACATATTAAATACACATGTAATATATACACACATGTACTCACATATGTACTCACATATTACATACACGTGTAATATACACATACACACATCACACACATATGAACACATACTACATACACATGTAACGTTACAACATATGCTGAATCTCAAAATTAAAAAATATAAAAATTGCAAAATTCCCAAAGATTGTCTAGCACATACAAAGGAACGCTATATCGCGAGAAAACGCGTTGTTCCACATTTGCAGCGAAAATTTTCTCACAGAGTAATTTGCTGTCGGTCCCATCAATGCACAGTGAGATATGTGGTTACAGTCACCGTTGACCCGCACGTCCACCGCGTTAAAAATTCAATGGGGCTCCACTTTGTCTGAATCCCAGCAAAACGTCCGCTACACGGCCGTGGGACGTTTTATGTCGTAGCTAACAGATATTCAACGGCTGGTTATACAAACGATTCGTCGTTCATTACACGTACCGTTCCATGCACGGGTAGGTATAGTTCGCGTCGTGAATCGTGAAGTTATGATCGTGTGTACACCCACTACAAGCCACCGTGCCAGATCATTCTCTCGTATGAATCGCAATAAACAAGCCGCGAAACGTGCTATGATCCGGCGAAGCGGAGAAAAAAGAAACGATACAACGTTTGAGATCTCAGTTAACAACGAAATGCAAATGGACGAGCTTTCAGCGGCCACGTTTCCTGTACACGCATCGCGAATAACCGACCTTATCGGCAATTTCGTCTCTCGCGTATCTTTATTTTCAATTTCGATTATACCATTATCCTTGTCGTAAATAACTATCGCGCGGCCGGCACCGGTATTCTTCTTCGATCATAAATTTCGAGCGTTGCATGAACGATAGGTAAACAGACATTTCCCACGCACGTGGAATCGCGTGGCGGATCGCTGCATCGCTTCGGAGAATATTAAACACGGTAAAAACCGACTTTTTTTCACATGCAACGCTTCGATTCATGACCATGAAATATCCTCGATTCGTAATCGTACAGATCGGACAGGAACGTCTGCAGGACGCTTATTGTAGGACGCCATTGCAGTTGCATATAGGTTAGGTTGTCATTAGAACCACCATTTTTATATTTTCATAAAATATTATAAGGTAATCTTTAGATAAAAATAAAAAATTACATTACATTTCCATTTAATCATCATTGACTGTAGTCAAATATTTATTAAAAATTGTCTCACACGTTTGTGAGATCTAGGGAATTTTTAGAATTTGGGAGATTGTAAGATCTAGGGAATTTTGAGAATTGGGAGATTTGTGAGATCTAGAGAATTTGGAAATTTGTGGAATCTACGGAATTTTGGGAATTAGGGATTTGGGGATTTGGGGATTTGGAAATTTGGGATCTTAGGAATTCGTGAGATCTAGGGAATTTTTAGAATTTTGGAATTTAGGAGATTTAGAGAATTTGGAAATTTGTGGACTCTAGGGAATTTCGAGAATTAGGGATTTGGAAATTTGGAACTCAGGAATTCGTGAGATCTAGGGAATTTTTAGAATTTTAGAATTTAGGAGATTTAGGGAATTTGGAAATTTGTGGAATCTAGAGAATTGTGAGAAATAGGGACTTGGGAATTTGGGAGCTTAGGAATTCGTGAGATCTAAGGAATCTTTAGAATTTTCGAATTTAGGAGATTTAGGGAATTTGGAAATTTGTGGAATCTAGGGAATTTCGAGAATTAGGAATTTGGCAATTTGGGAACTTAGGACTTCGTGAGATCTAGGGAATTTTGAGAATTAGCGATTGGGGGATTTGGAAAATTAGGAATTTAGGAATTCGTGGAATCTTGGAAATCTGTGAAATCTGGGGAATTTCGAGAATTAGTGATTTGGGGATTTGGCAATTTGGGAACTTAGGAACTCTTGAGATGTAGGAAATTTTTAGAATTTGGGAATTTAGGAGATTTAGGGAATATGGAAATTTGTGGAATCTGGGAAATTTCAAGAAATAGGGATTTGGAAATTTGGGAACTTAAGAATTCGTGAGATCTAGAGAATTTTGAGAATTAGCGATGGGGGGATTTGGAAATTTAGGAATTTAGGAATTCGTGAAATCTTGGAAATCTGTGAAATCTAGGGAATTTCGAGAATTAGTGATTTGGGGATTTGGCAATTTGGGAACTTAGGAACTCCGGAGATCTAGAGAATTTTTAGAATTCGGAAATTTGTGCGATCCAAAAAAATTTTGAGAATTTGGTGACTTGTGAGATTTATGGAATTTTAAGAATTTGGAGACTTGCGAGATCTATGAAATTTGAAAATTTGGGAATTTCTGAAATTTAGGGAATTCAGAAATTTATGAGATCTAGGGAATTTTGAGTGTTGGGAATTTGAAAACATATGAGATCTAGGAAATTTTTAGTATTAGTAATTTAGAAATTTATGAGATCATGGGAATTTTGAGAATTAGGAATTTGTGCGTCTGGAAATTATAATACAATTTATAAGATCATAAGATCATACACTTATAAGATCATACATTTACTCAAATATGTACTAAATATTGTCTCAAACTCAATTGTTTCGAGATTAAAACAAAATACATATAACTAGTAAAATAAAATTTTTTGCAGTCCCTATAGAATGTCCGGGGCACCTCAGAAAATAGAGACGGCCCTGTCCGGATATTAGGACGCGTACCGTGTGCATTTCTAGAAATCTGGCTCCGCGTTCCCGGTGCATTCTTTCGTTACGTGTTTGGGCGTCTCAGCTCGAATAGCCAGGACGACGAGTCGCAGAAAATCCGCGACACGTACGCTCACGTGAGGCTCGCATCGCCGAAGGAAAGGTGTTCCCCGCGTGGCCAGCGATGCCCGCGCAATGCTGTAACGGGAGAGGCGTCTTTACCGCTGCATTAACGGTCGACGTTTTTCGCGCAAGTGAAAACAAGTTTCTGCGCTCTTACAATCGCACTGTTAAATGACAACGTTTCATTAGAAATGATTACGCACCTGGCGTACGCGGGCCACGCGGTTGTGTGCGTCTTAGAGCATGCGAACGAGCGAGTTGAGCCCCGTTTTTGTTTCGACGTCGTCTGCCGTGCTGAGCCAACGGTCGATGATCGAGAATCGGATGGTACGGGAGATTTTTCGATGTTCTTTGTTATGGGGATTTGGGAATTTGGAGGTTTAGAGATTTGGAGATTTAGGGATTCAAGGGGTTAGGAGTTTAAGGAATGGGGAATTTGGGGATTTGGGGATTTGAGGACTTGATGATTTGGGGATTGGGGATTTGGGGATTTGGGGATTTGGGGATTTGGGGATTTGGGGATTTGGGGATTTGGGGATTTGGGGATTTGAAGAATTGGAGATTTTGGGATTTTGGGATTTGGGGATTTGGAGATTTGGGGATTTGAAGAATTGGAGATTTTGGGATTTGGGAATTTGGAGATATGGGGACTTGAAGAATTGTTGATTTAGGGATTTGGAGATTTGGAGATTTGGATATTCGAAGATTTGGAGATTTGGGGATTTAGAGATTTGGAGATTTGGAGATTTGGAGATTTGGAGTTTTGGAGTTTTGGAGAATTAGAGATTTGCAGATTTGGAAATTTGGAGATTTGGAGATTTGGAGAATTAGAGATTTAGGAATTTGGAAGAGATATTTGAAAACTCAGAAACTTCTGACATCCAGAAAATTTGTGAATTTGTGAGATCTAGGGAATTTTGAGAATATCGGAATTTGAGAGATCAAGGGAATTTCAAGAATTAGGGATTTTGAGATTTGGAAAGTGATCTTAGAAACTTGTGGAATCTAGGGAATTTGGAAATTTAAAAGTTCCAGGGAATTTTTAGAATTATGGATTTGAGGAATTAAAAAATTTCGGAGATCTAGGGAATTTTCAGAATTATGGATTTGAGGATTTAGGAAATTTATGAGCTCTACCGAATTTTGAGAATTAGAAATCTTGCAACTACAGGTTAATAATCTAGTAACTTAGAAATTCTAGTAACTTTTGTAGAATCAATAGTTCAGAGTTTTACAAACATTAAAATTTGCCAATTCGAAATTAAAAATTTTTGAAAATTATACCCACATTAGTTTAACATCACTCCATCTTATTTTTCAGAAGTCTCAAACACTCCGAAATATAAAGGTTACCATCATTACCCTGTTTCATTATTCGAAACGCACGCGACATTAAGCACGCATAAGATCGAAATTTTATTACGTCGTTAATGTAGTTGCACTGTTACGTCTCTTAACTGCTCATAATTATTTGCTATAATTACTACCACTGCACTTTGTCTCGAAGATATTATGCTCCTGTAAGACCGGTTTGTATTCTGAATTTGTACTTAATTATTCGCGTACCTACCGCGGTTTAGATAATCGAACCTTCGATTGAATGAATATTCAGACAGCGAATGCTGAATATAATTTTGCTGAGTTAATTAAGAGAGATGCTTAATGGATATATAATTGGCGGACGTATTTCGTTATGAAATTATTCTGATCAATTTACAAATTTAAGGAAACTAATGTAAATTTTATGTAATGTAAATTATTTCATTTTTTTTCCTTGATTTTATTTTTGAACAAATTTTTTCCTCTTTTTATTGTTTCCTTGATTTTATTTTTGAACGAATTGTTTCCTCTTTTTATTTTTTCCTTGATTTTATTTTTGAACAAATTTGTTCCTCTTTTTATTTTTTCCTTGATTTTATTATTGAACAAATTTTTTCCTTTTTTTATTCTTTCCTTGATTTTTTTATTTTCTCCTTGATTTTATTATTTTTTAATTATTTTTCCTTGATTTTATTTTTTTTAAGTTTTTCCTTGATTTTATTATTTTTTAAATTTTCCTTGATTTTATTTTTTGCTATTTTTTCCTTGATTTTATTTTTTTAGTGTTTTCCTCGATTTTACTTTCATTTTATTTTTTTTATTTTTTTTCTTGATTTTCTTTTTTTATTTTTTACACGTGAGGCGACAATCGCGGCGTTTTCTCGGCGATCTATCAAAGAAAGACAATGCGCTCGTGCTCCCGCACGTGAAACGAATGGCAAGAACGATATTTATATTACACTCCGCAGGCGGAAGCAATTCGCGTTGTACCTGTAGCCTTTACGATTCCACGCCAGTTCGTTACAACTGCTAGTGTATCAGTATTCTGAGTTATTCGAACGCGTAGCATGCCGATAGCTGAGTTTCCCATCGTGGCTCTTCTGGCGTTCGAATACTAATGCCCGTCTCTCTTTGTGCTGCTCGTGACACGCGGAAACAGCTTCCTCTTCTTCTCTTCGTTCATGCCGTGCGCTTCTATATGCCCGTGACGAGCAACTCGCGTTCTTCGAAATTGTAAGTAGATGCCAATACGGGCTTTGACGAACCCCTGCATTCGGATGTCTCCTTTTTATCGGGCTTCGCGATTATTCGACGAGTGTGGATGAAAATGCGAACGTCCTCGCGTTTGGGGATTTGGGGACTTGAGGAATTTCGAGAATTTTGGGAATTTGAGGACCTGAAGATTAGGGAATGTGAGAACTATGGGAATTTGTGAGATCTAGGGAATTTCGAGAAATGGGAATTAGCGAATTTGTGAGATCTAAAGAATTTGAAGAATTTGGGAGATCTAGGGAATTTTGGGAATTCGGGAATTTGGGAGATCTAAGGAATTTTGAGAATTCGGGAGATCTAGGGAATTTCGAGAATTAGGGATTTGAGGATTTGGAAATTCGAGGACAAAGAAACTTGTGAGATCTAGGGAATTTTGAGAATTTGGGAACTTGTGAGATCTGGGGAATTTGGAAACTTATGAGATCCAGGGAATTTCAAGAATTGGTAATTTTGGCAATTGTGAGATCTAGGGAATTTTTAGAATATGAAATTTGGGAATCTTCCAAAATTCCAAAATTCCTATATTCTTAAATTAGCAACTTCCCAAATTCTTAAGTGAGTAGATTCTTAATTCCCTGTACCGTAACTCCCAGTATCCTAAAGCCCTGTATCCTAATTCCCTGTATCCTAACTCCCTGTATCCTAACTCCCTGTATCCTAAATCCATATATCCCTATACCACAATATCCTAGTCACCCCAATCCACAGAAATGAATCTGCCATCCATCAGCCGACATTTCATCAATCCATAAGAACGGGAAATCGAAGAAAGAGGCGATAGAAAGTCCGTGAAAGAAATCCCGCGGTCCCGAAATGGCGGCTAATGAAAAATTCGTCATAGCCCGATGACAATGCGATGACGCAGCGGGAGACGCGACAGCTTGCAAGCGGATATTCATGCCTACTCTAGGTACCGTTACGCGTGTCTTACGACCTTCTTTTCCTCTTATTCCCTCGGCACCTGCTTCCCCGGAAAGTTATTCAGGACCCCTGCACAACCTATTGCCCCCACGACGTTATTGCGTCTGTCGAGTGAGAGCTCTTATTGCGGCTTCGCGCAGGAAACGCGTCGTCCTCTCGCGTGCTCGCGCCAAGCAAATTTATGCTTCCGTCTCCGCGTTACTCGTACCGAGATACGTCATCCGAACGATTTCCTTCCTGTTCCTTTTGATTTACAAGACGTCCAATAGATCCTACAGGATAATTGTGGATCCGCGAAAGATGCCAGACGAAATCGTTCAGATTAAATTAAATCGGGATTATCTTGACTCCATTAAATTCTGCAGATGATAGGAAAATATTTGTCTTCACTGTCTTGTACAAATTAATACTCTCATTTGATACGTTGTTTTAATTGATGTGTGATTAGGTCCATGTGTGATTGGTTGAATGCATGTGTAATTTAGGTGGCGTATGTAATGTGATTTGGGGTGAGGTTCATATGTGACTGAATATATTGGTATTGAAACACATGTGTATTTTGAGAAAATTCATGTATGATTGAACAAATACACATGTGATATGTGTAGATCGATACACATGTGATTGGATTGATGTGTGATTAATCAAACCTATGAATATTTTAGGATACGTGCAATTTGATACGTGATCGAACAAATCAATATACATATGTCCATATGTGGGTATGTATGTCTACATACAGTATATTTCATGTATATGCATTGATATGCATATGAATAAATTGATGTATGATTGAATTGATGTAAGTCCTATATGATATATGATGAAATTGATATATGATTGAAAAAATTAATATATATTTGATAAGAGAAAATTGTTATACGTATAACTAGAGTGGTACATCGTTAATCAAGTCGATGTATGGTCGAGTTAACATATGTAACTTGAAGTAGAAGTTGAAGTTGAAGTTGATGTATGATCACGAACAAATATATGTTTTAGTTGATATATGTGAATTGTATGACATGATAAGATATATGACTGAACTGATTGATACATGTTTAAATTCATACAGAATTGACTAAAGTGACATATGTTTCGGTTCATATAACATACACATATGTACAGATAAGCTCACATATGTTTGATAATATAGAGATATCTATATGTTTTATATCAAATTTCATATGTATACATATGTATTACATGTGTGTACATTTACATATCGTACGTGTACACATATGCACATATGTATTACAACATACGTATACACATGTGTACATATGTATTACAACATTCGTATACACATATGTACATATGTATTACAACATACGTATACACATGTGTACATATGTATTACAACATTCGTATACACATATGTACATATGTATTGCAACATATGTGTACACATATGTACATATGTATTGCAACATATGTGTACACATATGCACATATGTATTGCAGCATACGTATACACATATGTACATATGTATTACAACATTCGTATACACATATGTACATATGTATTACAACATATGTGTACGCATACGTATATATGTATTATACACATATGCACACATATGTATCACGGCCATATTAATGTGTCCTATACACCAATAATCAAATCAATTTAATTCTTGCCTAAACAACCGAATAATAAATAAATAATAATAAATTCCAAGAAACTGAAAAATTAATCGAGCGTTCATTTCATCGATCCCTGAATTTTAACCCCATTCAATTTATTTAACAGTCATTACGGTAACATCAATTGTAAATATCAACAGGTGGCTACAGAGCATGCACAAAGGGAAACGTTCCGTACTTCTCAGTATTCTTATCCCGTTAAATTTCTCGTTAAACAAATACTCTTCGTTTCTCGTTAAACAAACAAGCATCCTATTTCTCATTCATCTAATATCGCCACTGACTGCGATGGGAATAGCTCTATTCTATTTCCTTGATCGAGATCTATCTAATATTCGATTCGAAATAACTTCTTCTCGACCAGTGTTCGAGTTACGAAGTTAATTTCCTCCTACTTCTGCAACCTGCTTATTTCATTCTCGTGAAGTCGTTTCGAAGGCTATTAATTCTCTTGTTCTTTTTTCGTTGATTGATTCCTGGGACAATTCTGGGAAAACATTTCATTGAGATGAAATACAAAAGGAGATAATAATTCAATATACTTTTTAAATGGATACTTGGATGTTTTTTACACAAATTTATATCTTAGGAATTGTTGAACTTTTGAAATTGTACTGTAATATTAATTTTTCTAATATTATTTGAACATTATTCTAATGTTATTTGAATTGTTTGAATTATTTGAATTGTTTGAATTGTTTGAATTGTTTGAATTGTTTGAATTGTTTGAATTGTTTGAATTGTTTGAATTGTTTGAATTGTTTGAATTATTTGAATTGTTTGAATTGTTTGAATTGTTTGAATTGTTTGAATTGTTTGAATTGTTTGAATTGTTTGAATTGTTTGAATTGTTTGAATTGTTTGAATTGTTTGAATTGTTTGAATTGTTTGAATTGTTTGAATTATTTGAATTGTTTGTATTATTCGAATTGTTTGAATTGTTTGAATTGTTTGAATTGTTTGAACTGTTTGAATTGTTTGAATTGTTTGAATTGTTTGAATTATTTACTGATATTTTTATTTTTATAACAAATATAATAATTTCATTTAAATTTCGATGAATCACAGAAAATATCTATCAGAAATAACCACAAATGGTACCAAACGTAAAAAGCATGATCAATGAAATTCTATTTAAATTCATCATCAGAAACCGCAGTATACAATGATCGAAAAGTACACAAACACTTTAAATATTCCAACTTTGAACTATTCAATTCCACTTTCATCAAATTCCTCGATTTCTCAAACGCATGATTAATGTTCCATCTATCAAAAATCAAATAGATAATTTACGTCCGTAGGCATATTTATCCTCGCTAGATGGCATAACTGTTCATGAACAGTTTGGCATCTTTCGTTTGACTAATGGCCAAGAAATACCGTATGAGGTAACTAATTATTTCTGATAAAATTTTCGATACGAGTCGGTGTGCACTTTTCAATGAAATGTGGGTTAAATTAATTCAAGTGAAACTTCTATACGAAATTGTTATATTTCATACTTCAAACATCTGTATATTCAAGTGATGTATAGATAAATTGATAAATTACCCCTTCGATAAATTACCAATAATAAAATTTAACACATTCATGTTAAATTAAATTACTTCACAAAATGGAGGACGTAAGGTATACAGAATTTGTACATGTCTGTTTGTATCCTATTAAACTATGTCACATGATTACCTATATGTGTCACGTGTCACATGATTCACTGAAATATCAGTTGATAAAAAAAATCCCAGGTAAAACAATGTTAACGTTCCGAATTTATGAAGTTGATCAAACGACTCTACGTCCACAACTCTCCACACGTGACAAACGCACTCATGCTTTTTCCGCCGCTTTGAATGAAGCGATTTTTCTTCTCGTCGATTCTACAAATCCGGCAGGTTCGCGGATTTCCACGCAGCCGGCGGATTATCAGACTGCGAACATGAAAAACGAGTTGCGGATACCATTAAATAACGTTCGCGCGTGCATACTTGAAATGCCCGTGCAATAAAGCTGCGGCCATTCAGTTGGCCAGCTATTCACACGATTCTTCGCACGTTCCGTCTCTTATCTGTTAACCGTACCTTTTGTCGGCCAATTAAACCCTAAAACACCGTTGAGCTACGGCCACTAATTTCGATAATGGGCCATAATTTCGAGTGATGTTTGCTGATACTCATAGATTCCTTAATTAAAAGTTAACGGGCTTACGGGCCCGGGCTCTCGGAAGGTACCGTTTCCGATACGTCGGGAGAAAGATAGGGAAACGCCGGAGACCTTCGTTAAATTTCGAGAAAATAAACGCTTCAGAGATTATGTTAATTATCGTGGTGGATATGCGACTGAAATGATACGATAGTGCGCTGGAAAAAGTTTCGATAAAGAAAATATTTGAAATAACGGTGGTCGTTGCAATAACTTGTGATCGATGAACAAATTCTCTAGATGCAAGTATTAATACATTGAAAATTCCTTAGATGCAAATATCAACACCTTGAAAATTCTCTAGATGCAAATATCCATACTTTGAAAATCCCCTAGATGTAAATATCCCTACTTTAAAAATTCCCTCGATGCAAATATTCCAACTTTGAAAATTCCCTAGATGCAAGTATCCATAGTTTGCAAATTCCCTAGATGCAAGTATCCATACTTTGAAAATCCTCTAGATGTAAATATCCCTATCTTAAAAATTCCCCAGATGCAAATATTCCAACTTTGAAAATTCCCTAGATGCAAGTATCCATACTTTGAAAATCCCCTAGATGTAAATATCCCTACTTTAAAAATTCCCCAGATGCAAATATTCCAACTTTGAAAATTTCCTAGATGCAAATATCCATACTTTGAAAATCCCCTAGATGTAAATATCCCTACTTTAAAAATTCCCCAGATGCAAATATTCCAACTTTGAAAATTCCCTAGATGCAAGTATCCATACTTTGAAAATCCCCTAGATGTAAATATCCCTACTTTAAAAATTCCCCAGATGCAAATATTCCAACTTTGAAAATTTCCTAGATGCAAATATCCATACTTTGAAAATCCCCTAGATGTAAATATCCCTACTTTAAAAATTCCCCAGATGCAAATATTCCAACTTTGAAAATTCCCTAGATGCAAGTATCCATACTCTGAAAATCCCCTAGATGTAAATATCTCTACCTTAAAAATTCCCCAGATGCAAATGTTCCAACTTTGAAAATTCCCTAGATGCAAGTATCCATAGTTTGCAAATCCCCTAGATGTAAATATCCTTACTTTAAAAATTCCCTAGATGCCATGACCTTAAGATTTAAGTACCCCTTGCTGCAAGTATTCCTAAATCCAAGTGTCCCTAGATCCAATTGTTCCTACAGTATCCTGAGTATCCCTAAATCCAAATATCCCTAGCCATATATAATCACAGTTCACTTAAATCGAAACATCTCTAATCTCAAATACTTTTATCCTTCCTTCTGTTACATAAAGAAATTAAAAATTGAATTGGAACACGTTTTGTTACAAATAAAAGATTGACCCAGAATCCATATGGAAACTCATGATTTACGTAGACTCGTGCACGATATCAGAATATCAAATCGAAGTTCTCATTCCGTTTCTATTATTCATCCAGGCAAATTGAACAATCATTTACACATTATGCGAGAAAGTAGCATACCAACGTCCGAACGTCATTCAATCACCGAGTTTCTTATTGTTCGAAGCTACAGGAAGCTCGATCAACATCATTCGACCCGGTTACCGTACTTATTTATCGGTGTCGCCGATGAAACTTTTAAACGAACGTTTTCCATATGCAGGTCTTACGCACCGACTGAACCGTTAGGCCAATATTGAATCGCACTTTTCCATGTGGGTATCGCGCCTGCATTATGGGAGCACCATGCTGCCCCCATTGTTTAAAACTATCGTTTCTCACTTTTCTTGGAAATACGTGTCGAGGAAAATGAACGAGTCTCGAATAAGAAATACATTTTCTGGTTAACTTTATATTGTGTATTGTATTAATTTATTTGTATTATTTATTTTTCTATTTTCTCAGGTTAATTGCCATCGAACGAAAGTTCGTGGTTTTTGTTTTAAACCGAGGTGCCAATTAGAGACTCAATTTTTAATTAGTAAGGATGAAAAATTCACTGCTAATGAATGAAACTTTTAATTGAATTCTGTTTTCAATTTTTAATTCGATAGAGAATTAGAAACGATAATTTTTCGATATAGAAGTATTCATTTGAAAATTACATTCTGATAGTCAATTAAAAAGGTTTTAATTATTAATTAGGATTCAATCGGTTAATTGTTATGAGAGCAATTAAGGAGTTTGTAACTGTTCAAATGTACAAATTAAAATGTACATATGTCCAAATTTAATTGTTCAAATTCACTTTGTGTTTGAATGTTAAAATGTACAAATTAAAACTACACATCAAATGTACGAATTAAGAATGTACAAATTAAAAGTACAAATTAAATGTACAAATTAAAAGTACAAATTAAATGTACAAATAAAATAGAATTATTGAAAGATTGAAAACGTAAGATTGTTAATAATGTAAAAAGTTGTATAACTCACCATATAGATCAGCATACGTAGCAACCTCCACACCCCTGGCATCCTGGAGGTCCCAGCCTCTCACGATGAGATACGCTTCCCTGTAAAAGACAAACGCCGGCCATTAGAGACGGGCTTAATTCGCGGGCGTTACGGGGCCTAACGTGCTAGAGTCGGGCGTAAAAGGAATTTCTTCGCAGCCGGATCTATTTTAATTTATCCGACCACCATGGTCTAGCGAGCAAATTAACTGAACACCGTCCGCCAGGTCGCGGTTCGAATCCCAAGGAGGTCTCGGCGCAAAATTGATTTGCCGAGAGAAATCATGGTTATGGGGTTTCGAGTGTGCGCGTGCTCGTTCCATGGAATCAGGATACGCGACGTTCCTCGAATCTAGATAAACAGAACTGATTAACTCATTATGGATCTTTTATTTTATTCACAGGCAGAAATTGTTGGTATATTCAAAAATCTCAATATTTCAATTTATTTGTAGGTAAGGAAATATTCTTCCTAATCAGAACGGACTGCGTCGAAGAGAGTCTGTCTAATTTAATGTTGAGATATACAGGGTGTATTATAAGTAACGTCCCCGAAATGTAGTTGACGTGATTCTGAATAAGATTTCCCTTTGCAAAAATGCGGTCCGAAGCTTCGTTTCTGAATTATTAAGGAAAATCACGGACATGTAGAAATGGGGGAGTAGAGAATATAGCGCGTGGAATTACGACGCGTGGAAATAGGGGGCGTAGGGAATATAACGCGTGGAATTACGCCGCGTGGAGATTCAACGCGTGGAAATACGGGGCGTAGGGGATATGACGCTTGGAAATACGGAGCGTAGAGAATACAAAGCGTAAAATTACAACGCGTGGAAATGGGGGAGTAGAGAATATAACGTGTGGAATTACGACGCGTGGAAATAGGGGGCGTTGGGAATATAACGCGTGGAATTACGACGCGTGGAAATAGGGGGCGTAGGGAATATAACGCGTGGAATTACGCCGCGTGGAGATTCAACGCGTGGAAATACGGGGCGTAGGGGATATGACGCGTGGAAATACGAAGCGTAGAGAATACAAAGCGTAAAATTACAACGCGTGGAAATGGGGGAGTAGAGAACATAACGCGTGGAATTACGACGCGTGGAAATAGGGGGCGTAGGGAATATAACGCGTGGAATTAATACGCGTGGAGATTCAACGCGTGGAAATACGGGGCGTAGGGGATATGAGGCGTGGAAATACAAAGCGTAGAGAATACAAAGCGTAAAATTACAACGCGTGGAAATGGGGGAGTAGAGAATATAACGTGTGGAATTACGACGCGTGGAAATAGGGGGCGTTGGGAATATAACGCGTGGAATTACGACGCGTGGAAATAGGGGGCGTAGAGAATATAGCGCGTGGAATTACGCCGCGTGGAGATTCAACGCGTGGAAATACGGGGCGTAGGGGATATGACGCGTGGAAATACGAAGCGTAGAGAATACAAAGCGTAAAATTACAACGCGTGGAAATGGGGGAGTAGAGAACATAACGCGTGGAATTACGACGCGTGGAAATAGGGGGCGTAGGGAATATAACGCGTGGAATTAATACGCGTGGAGATTCAACGCGTGGAAATACGGGGCGTAGGGGATA
Organism: Megachile rotundata; assembly: GCF_050947335.1. NCBI lineage: Eukaryota > Metazoa > Arthropoda > Insecta > Hymenoptera > Megachilidae > Megachile > Megachile rotundata. Next base: position 9,540,662 of record NC_134995.1, read on the forward strand.
TGAGGCGTGGAAATACAAAGCGTAGAGAATACAAAGCGTAAAATTACAACGCGTGGAAATGGGGGAGTAGAGAATATAACGTGTGGAATTACGACGCGTGGGAATAGGGGGCGTTGGGAATATAACGCGTGGAATTACGACGCGTGGAAATAGAGGGCGTAGGGAATATAGCGCGTGGAATTACGCCGCGTGGAGATTCAACGCGTGGAAATACGGGGCGTAGGGGATATGACGCGTGGAAATACGAAGCGTAGAGAATACAAAGCGTAAAATTACAACGCGTGGAAATAGGAAGAGTAGAGAATATAACGCGCTCCGCCTCTATACTCGAAGCTGCGCTCTCGCATCTGCGCATGCGTAATCCTCGCACTCCGATTGGTCCGTGTTTTTCCTTAATAATTCAAAAACGGAGCTTCAAACCCCATTTTCGCAAAGGGAAATCTTATTCAGAATCGCGTCAGCTACCCCCTATTTCAGGGACCTACGCTAATTGCGAGACACCCTGTATCGCGGCAAGGATTAAGAATAGCGACGTGGCAAACTGCTTCGAGCGAAAGGAAAAGAAAGAGAATTGTTAATCGAGGTTTTTATTTAACATGAATGGTAATGCCAATAAATGTATTTACAGGACCTGACCAATGATTTCTTCCTAATCTTTTTATTCAAAGTATAAAATCCGCGGTACATTCGCCTGTAGATCGGTAGAGAAAAAACGTGGAAAATATAATTATACATTTATTAATATACAAAAAAATTGACACGCTAATATTCTCGTACATTGTCTCATTCGACGAAAAATAATTTATAAACATTTTTTTTATATCTACGTGCTTAAGTTACAATTAAATATATTAACTTTCGTGTGCTGTTACAAGCTACTGACTATGGCTTTATACATTTGATCTTGATATCTTGCGTTCTAAAATACTCATTCGCATGGAAAATTTTGAGTGCACTAATTGTGAGACGTCCTGTACAAAGGTATCGATGAAGCATGAGATCTTTTATCTAAAAGGGAACACCAATCAATTTTAAATTTAAAAGAAACAATCGAGTATTTTATTCTACTAAGACCTTAAATCTGCTTCCTATATCCCAATAGAAATTTCTGCTTTGAATATGCAAGCGATCGATCGCTTTTAATCGATTAACTAGTATCGCTGTAAATCGTGATGGGTCTAATCGGATTATCGCCGATCGCTGTTACGAGGTATCTCGAAGGAAACAATTAACGATTGATAATTGTATTGTGGTTGCTGTAACGTTAATTGACTGCTTATAATTTCTAGTTCTTCATTGAAATTTAATCGTGTAACAGTAATACAATCATTAATTGCTAATTCTTTATTGCAATTCTAAGATGTAACTGTAATAGTATAATTTATAATTGCTAGGTTTTTTAGTGGAGTTTTATATTGTAATTATTGATTGCTAGTTTTTGGTGCAATTTTATATTGTTATATTAATATTATTTTTACGTACTAGTTTTTTTTATTAAATTTGATATTGTAATAGTAATATTATTTTTAGGTACTAGTTTTTTTATCGAAATTCAATACTGTAGTAATAATATTAAAATTATTAGTTGCTAGTGTTTTTTATTAAATTTGATATTGTAATAGTAATAAAATAATTAACAATCACTAGTTTTTTTTATTAAAATTCAATATTATAATAGTAATGTTAAAATTTCTAATTGCTAGTTTTTTCAATGAAATTCAATACTGTAATAGTAATATTAAAATTACTAGTTGCTACACTTGTTTATTAAAATTGAATATTGCAGTAATAATAATATAATTTCTAATTGCTAGTTTTTTAAATGAAATTCAATCTTACAATAACAGTAATAAAATTTCAAATTGCTAGTTTTTTATCGAAACTCATTTCATTAAAATTCAATAACATAACCTCAAAATTAAAATTATTAATTACAACTTGTTTTATTGAAATTCAATATAATAATCATGAATTGCCATCTTCTAGAAAGCTAATTAAAATAATATTCAATGCACAATTTTAATAAATAAACGCACAATTATTAAATTGGTAGGTAAAGTTAGTTTCATTCTATTAATAAATTTTTTTCATAAATTCCTAAACACTTTTTATAAAAGATCAACAAAAGCTTCCCCAAAAATATTTCTCACGAATCACCCCACCATCTCAATTTTCTTTAAAAATAAAATCTCCATTTGCCTCACCGGTTAACGTGATGTATCGACGTAAATACACCCGTGAACGTATATATACGTCATCGGTAGTTAAAGGGTTAAGGTACATTGAATATAGACATTAAGGAAGTATCGTGCCTAGTAGATGACGAATGAGATAAACGACTCCCGCTTAACGACTTTCATATATTTTCATACCGGTATTTCTATTCTCCATTAGTACCGAGGTAGTCGATGATTATCGTTCGACTAGTTACATCGATTTATCGTGCGAGATGTGTTGCACAGATAGTTCCGTGTCGAGTGTTGTTTGACGGAATGAAAAAAGTATTTAACAACCGACATGGGAAGTGGTTTTGAGAAACATTTTGTTGTTATGACCCACTTATTTACATTTCGTTCCTTCGAGTACAGTCGATGTTATTAATGAATCGATAAGATTGTTAGTTCAATTAATTCCTTCGTCTGGGACTTTTAATTTCTTGTTTGTGTGTGTTGGAATCAATCATCGGTAATAGTTGGGTATTAATAATGGTGGATGGGATCGATGTAATTAATGATAGCGAAACGATTCGATAATAATGTAGTCAATGTTTTAGAAGTAACTGGTATATTGGGTTTCGATATTAATGTTTGTTCAAGTAATATTGATAGTGTACTGACATTAATAAAGATTGTTATAGTACTTACAAGTAGAATGGACACTTATTGAATGTGCGAAATACGTGTTTTGGGATTCGATGTTTTTTTCATGTTAGACTATATTTTTGAGTGTGGGAGATTTTGGGCGAGCTTTAGGGTAATTGACAAATTTTCAAATTATCAAATACTCAATTCTTTCAATTCTTTCAATTTGTTCAATTTGTTCAATTTGTTCAATTTGTTCAATTTGTTCAATTCTTTCAATTCTTTCAATTCTTTCAATTCCTTCAATTCTTTCAATTCTTGCAATTCTTGCAATTCTTTCAATTCTTGCAATTCTTTCAATTCTTTCAATTCTTTCAATTCTTTCAATTCTTTCAATTCTTTCAATTCTTTCAATTCTTACAATTCTTTCAATTCTTTCAATTCTTTCAATTCTTTCAATTCTTTCAATTCTTTCAATTCTTTCAATTCTTTCAATTCTTTCAATTCTTCCAATTTTCTCTATTTTCTAACTTCCTAACATAGCAAATTTCGAAAATTTCAGATCTTCAAATTCCCAAATCCCCAAATTTCTCAAATCTCCATATTCCCAAATATCTGATTCCCAAAATTCCCTAGATTTCACAAATTCCCAAATTTCTCAAATCCTTGATTCTCAAAATTCCTTAGATTTTACAAGCTCTCAAATTTCCAAGTCCCCAAATTTCTCAAATCTCCATATTCCCAAATATCTAATTCCCAAAATTCCCTAGATTTCACAAATTCCCAAATTTCTCAAATCCTTGATTCTCAAAATTCCCTAGATTTTACAAGCTCTCAAATTTCCAAGTCCCCAAATTTCTCAAATCTCCATATTCCCAAATTTCTGATTCCCAAAATTCCCTAGATTTCACAAATTCCCAAATTTCTCAAATCCTTGATTCTCAAAATTCCCTAGATTTCACAAGTTCTCAAATTTCCCAAATCCTTGATTCTAAAAATTTCCTAGATTTCACAAGTTCTCAAATTTCCAAATCCCCAAATTTTTCAAATCTCCATATTCCCAAATTTCTGATTCTCAAAATTCCCTAGATTTTACAAGTTCTCAAATTTCCAAATCCCCAAATTTCTCAAATCTCCATATTCCCAAATTTCTGATTCACAAAATTCCCTAGATTTCACAAATTCCCAAATTTCCCAAATCCTTGATCCTCAAAATTCCCTAGATTTCACAAATTCTCAAATTTCCCAAATCCTTGATTCTAAAAATTTCCTAGATTTCACAAGTTCTCAAAATTTCAAATCCCCAAATTTTTCAAATCTCCATATTCCCAAATTTCTGATTCACATAATTCCCTAGATTTCACAAATTCCCAAATTTCCCCAATGCTTGATTCTCAAAATTCCCTAAGTTTCATAAGTTTTCAAATTTCCAAATCCTCAAATTTCTCAAATCTCCATATTCCCCAATTTCTGATTCGAAAAATTCCCTAGATTTCACAGTTTCTCAAGTTTCCAAATCCCCAAATTTCCCAACTCTCTATATTCTGAAATACTTTATTCTAAAAGTTCCCTAGATTTTACAATTTCCCAAATTTTCAAATCCCCAAGTCGTTCATTCTCAAAATGCCCTAGATCTTCCAAGTCATCTACTTGAAATCCCCAAACCCTCCAAATTTCCCTCTCCAAATTCTACAACGTACAAAAATTTTGAAATTGTCAAGCAGCCAACTACAAAAACATGTAAAGAGCCTAGACAGATAGGTCCATGACATCCGACGATTGATCTTCGCCGCCGAATATTTCGTCAATGTCGAAATCGGTCGGCCGAACCGGTGAAACGCGTTACCACGAAGCCGGACCACAGTCGTCGAGTTTTATGAATGGTCACCGAGAGAACAGGTTCCAGTCCCCCGGACACGATGATCATTAATTTTATTTTTATTTCACGTACATTTTATTTCTACCGGCATATACCCGTATCGCCTTAATTCGCCTTCGATTTTCCCGAGTGTGAAATTGAAACTTCGAATCGATCGCCGGCTATTCAACGGATACCACATACCGATTTAATCCCGCCGTTCCTTTCGCGTTTTACGCGTAACGACGGAATCGAACGATCGCTGTTTCATGGTAATTATCGTCTTCCCTCGTTCGTTCATTTGCACCCGAACGATGACGATGCGGTTCATTGGACGATATATTGTTGCACGGAATAAAATACCGGACACGTTGCTTACCGATCGAAACGATGCCGAACGCTATTCAGCCTGAAAATTATCCTACCGTGTCGAATGACATTAATAGCAATTGATACCTTTTTGGTGCCTTTGTGATTCTCGTCTTATCGACACTTAATGGAAATTATCGGTTTCCACCAAGTATCGGTAGTTTGATGGTATCGGTAAATTAGTTGCTTTATCAAATTGCATTTTAGGAAGTACATAAATGGTGTATCGTAGAAGTTGAACCGATTCAGATAGGTTTTAATGGTGCTCGGTAATTTGATACCGATTTTTGAGACGTCTTATTGACACCAGGCGGGAATTATCGGTTTCTACCGCGTAGCAAAGTATCGGTATTTTCGTGGAATCGGTAAATTAATTGCTGTATCAAATGACTTTTTGCAAAGAACTTAAATGGGGTATCGTAGTCGTTGAACCGATTCAGATACGCTTTGATGGTGCTCGGTAATTTGATACCGATTTTTGAGATGTCTTATTGACACTAGGCGGGAATTATCGGTTTCTATCGCGTAGCAAAGTATCGGTATTTTCGTGGAATCGGTAAAGTAGATGCTGTATCAAATGACATTTTACAAAGAACTTAAATATGGTATCGTAGCCATTGAACCGATTCAGATACGTTTTAATGGTGCTCGGTAATTTGATACCGATTTTGAAGAACATGTTTTATCGACACTCGGCGAAACTTTTCGGATTTATTTCTACCACGTAACAAAGTATCGGTACTCTTTTCGTGGAATCGGTAAATTAGTTGCTGTATCAAATGACATTTTACAAAGAACTTAAATGTGGTATCGTAGTCGTTGAACTGATTCAGATACGTTTTAATGGTGCTCGGTAATTTGATACCGATTTTTTAGAAGACGTCTTATCGACACTCGACGAAACTTATCGGATTTATTTCTACCACGTAACAAAGTATCGGTACTCTTTTCGTGGAATCGGTAAATTAATCGCTGTATCAAATGACATTTTACAAAGAACTTAAATAGGGTATCGTAGCCATTGAACCGATTCAGATACGTTTTAATGGTGCTCGGCAATTTGATACCGATTTTTAAGAAGACATCGACACTTAACATTCCACAACACACAGCATACCCTAACCATGACCCAAAGAATAAATTTATCACCCTAACCATAATGAAAATGTCAGTATCTTCCTCAACTATCTCCCCATCTCAACATCCAGAAATGACTAATAATAAATTCGTCAAATCTTTTAACCATACGTTTTAGAACCGACAAAATCTCCTCTATCGATCGCAACGTTCAGGCTAAAGTGGATCAGATCCATCATTCGCATTCTCCCCTATCAGATTAAACGCATCGCTTCACCGGTGTTTCGATTAACAGAGATCTAATAAGTGGACAGATTGTGCGCAGCGATTGCAACGATTTATTTCCTCGACTCCATTTTCTCGTGGCTCCGTCGTCGATTACTAATCGTCCCCTATCGATTTTTTACCGCGATTTCGTCGCCGTTGGACGCACTTCTCGCGTATTGGATCTCCTTTTTTGCGGGATCTCGTTCTAACAAGGACGCTGTTTTTGTCCAAGTGTCTGCGAATCGAACGAGCCTCGTTCTTCTGGAAGTACGATCCACCAATTCAGACGTGCTGACCGCGATCCGAGTTCTTTAACTTTGTTTTTTTTCTTCTCTACTGTCCTCGCCGTCAACTTTTAATACGATCCGTTAGTCTTGCGCGTACAATACCGTGAGCCTCGTTCTCTTCTACCGTGCCACATTGTCGGTATACACGGTTTCAATAGCCGACTCCTCAGACGAAAAAACCGAAGGCTTCAGAAGTAACGAATACTCCTTTCAACGTGAAAGCAAAATGATCACATCTGAAGAAGCGATTCTTCTACCGTCGTCGAATCACTGGTCTTTCAGTTTCGTGAGACTTCGAGCGGGAAACGTATTGTGGAGCGAGGCTGCGGACGTGTGTGGCAGCTTGATATTTCGGGGGCTGGTGTCCTTGGTCCAATTCGGAAAAATTCGGGTTATGTCGGGAGGGTGAAGAGAGCTTTTTTAGATTTGGGTGGAAAGTGGAGATTTGGGGATTTGGGAATTTGGAAACTTGGAAGTTTGGAGATTTAGAGATTTAGGGATCTAGGGAATTTTGGGAATTTTGAGAATTTGGAAAATTTGGGGACTTAGGGATTTGGAGATTTAGGGATTTGAGGATTTGAGGATTTGGGGATTTGAGGATTTGAGGATTTGGAGATTTGGGGATTTGGGGATTTAAGGATTTGGAAACTTAAGAATTTGGGAATCTAGGAAATTTGAGGAATTTGGAAAATTTTGGGATTTTGGGATTTGGAGATTTAGGGATTTAGGGATTTGGGGATCTAGGGAATTTGGGGAATTTGGAAAACTTGAGGACTTTGAGATTTGGAGATTTAGGGATTTGAGGATTTGAGGATTTGGGGATTTGAGGATTTGAGGATTTGGAGATTTGGGGATTTGGGGATTTAAGGATTTGGAAGCTTAAGAATTTGAGGATCTAGAGAATTTGAGGAATTTGGAAAATTTGGGGACTTTGGAATTTGGAGATTTGGAGATTTAGGGATTTGAGGATTTGAGGATTTGGAAATTTGGGGATTTCAGGATTTGAGGATTTGGATATTTAAGGATTTGTAAGCTTAAGAATTTGGGGATTTAAGGAATTGGTAGCTTAAGAATTTGGGGATTTAGGGATTTGGGAACATAGGTATTTGGAAATTTAGAGATTTGGAAACGTAGAAATTTAGAGATTGAGGAATTCGGGGGATTTAGAGATTTGGAAGCTTGAGAATTTGGAAATTCAGAGATTTGGAAGCTTGAGAATTTGGAAATTCAGAGATTTGGAAGCTTGAGAATTTGGGAATTTAGAGATTTGGAAGCTTAATTGAGGATTTTGAGATTTGGAAACTTAGGAATTTAGGAACATAAGTATTTGGAGATTAAGGGATTTGGAGGCTTACTAATTTGAGGACATATATGTTTGAATACTTAGGTATTTGGACAGTTAAGAATTTGGAGACATATGTATTTAGTGATTTGGGCATTTGAAGACTTAAGAATTTAGAGACACATGTATTTGGGGATTTAGAGATTTGGAGACTTAAGAATTTGGAGTCATATGTATTCGGAATTTTATGGATCTAAAGACTAACAAATTTAAAGATATATATATTTGGAGATTTACTGATTTGAAGACTTAAGAATTACGACACATATGTATTCGGAATTTTATGCATCTAAAGGCTTACAAATTTAAAGATATATGTATTTGTAGATTTACTAATTTGAAGACTTAAGAATTTGGAAACATATTTGCCAATGTACGGTTTTGGAAACTTACAAATTTGGGAATATTGATAAATGTCCAAAAATCAACACCCGAGACCACTCTTCCCAGATACTTGTCCCAAAGAAGGCACATTCACACCAGATTGCACTTACACCTCGTACAATGCGATAAACAGCGTACATCGATTACCAACGTAATAACAGTACCGGCACTAAGGCTAACGATAGCAACGATGCTTATAGATCGACAGGTCGGTAATAGTAAGTAATAGTGGTGTAAAAGTTTTGCATGCATGGGTTACTTAATAGGCGTTCCAATTAATGCAGCCTAAAGGATAACGCTGCGTGTCAATCAATTCCGCGGTTGACTCTCTTTCGGTTAACATTACGGAATCTAGGCTAAAGGGGATATGTATGTATGTATATAGGCCACGCTACTTTTATGTCTTCCTTATAATTAGTCAATTAACATTTCCTGTTCGCACAGGCCCCATTAAAATTTATAAGTAAAAAACATTTTCCTCGAACCGTGATCCTATTCGTATCTCTGCGATCGTGCATGTTTAAAACAGATATACGTTTCGGTATTTCGCTGAAACCTAAACGATGTTTCTTCTTTTTATCTCGCGTTATGTAACGATTATCAAAGAGAAGTGAATATCTGGGGCATGAATGCTTTCGGATGTGATTATAATTGTAAATTGTGAGAAATAACGCGAGTTTTGGTAGCATCGTTGCTTGCTAATGTTCTTGCACTGATGATGTGATATGCTCTTAATTAAGCTTATTGGCAAGCTTCTTTTAAATATTTTTTCTTGCTGTAACAAGTTTCCTCGAGATATATTGCATATTTTTGGTATAACAGTTTTTTAAATTACGTATTAGAATTTTTATTTAAAGGGTACTCAAGGTTAAATAACAAGCTTCCTCGAGATATATTGCACATTAGTTATATAACAGTTTTTTAAGTTACGTATTCAATTTTTATTTAAAGGGTACTCAAGGTTAAATAACAAGCTTCCTCGAGATATATTGTATATTAGTTATATAACAGATTTTTAAGTTACGTATTCAATTTTTATTTAAAGGGTACTCAAAGTTAAATAACAAGCTTCCTCGAGATATATTGCATATTAGTTATATAACAATTTTTTAAGTTTCAAGGTTAAATATCAAGCTTAAGCATATTTACAATTTTTTTATATTTTAAATTTATTCACAAATTGTTTTTAAATTTAAAAAAAATTTTAAATATTTTTTTTAAATTTTTTGGGCTTGAAATATATTTAAAATTTTGTTTTTTGATTTTTTAAGATTTTAAATGTATTTAATTTTTTTTATATTCTAAATTTTCCAATAAAACTCTATTTTATTATTAAATTTTAATTTCATTAAAAATGATATATTTAGACATTTTTTTATTACTTCATTCATCAAAATTATTCAGTGTTTGAAATATTTAATATTATAATACTATAATTAATATTAATAATGATCATGATTGATTACAATATTTATTACAAGATCAATGATCATGTAAGACAATCATCACTTGCTACAATAATGAAAAATAATTTTATAAACAGTACCTGCACAAAATCCTGCAAAAATAATTTTTGACATCTTCAAAAAATAATAATTTTCGAGATCGTCAGAAAATAAAAATAATTTTCGAGATCGTCAGAAAATAAAAATAATTGTCGAGATCCTCAAAAAATAATAATTTTTGAGATCAGAAAATAAAAATAATTGTCGAGATCCTCAAAAAATAAAAATAATAAATAGCAAGAAAGTTATCGGAATTTTAATCGAGCGTCGAAGAGCGTAATTTTCCAGTGTTTCAACGTCTATCGACGTGTAATCCTGATCGATCGTTCCGGAAGGATAAACACGCTAGATGTTCGCCGGACTCATTAACCAATCAGCAGTAATTGTTCGGTATTCGTTAAGGTGAATCCAGATCGAAAGCAAAGTAAGGGAAGAGGCGTTTCCCTCCGCAGGCGTCGTAACAGCCTTAATTAAATACACCCGGCGATAGAGCACTCGTGCTAACCGGTCGTCACGACGCGCACCGCACACGTAGATCACCTCTAATCCGTGACGTGCCACTTATGCGTACAACATAGTAGTAAACTCAATTTTAATTAACGTCCTACGTGTATCAGCTTCGTGCCGAGGCTGTACACGAGCCGAACAGCTGGACGATTCTTCCTTTTGCTTCTCCCACGGTGGGAACCGTTTACAATTGGCATCGTGACGCTCGGACCTAAATACCTTTTATTGCGTTGAGTTTATGTGCTAGAATGTATTTGGATGTGGAGGTATATTTTTAGGGTACGGAGTTCATGGTGTGGATGTGGAGGTATAAGTTTGGTTGAACTCGGAGAAGTTCCTACGTTCTCAAATCCCTAAAGGATAGAAGGGTAGACTTGACAAATTTAGATGTGTGTGAGTAGAAATTTGGTCATCATAGGCAAGCTGGATAATTGTAAGGTTGATAACTGGAAGTCTGATAAATGTAAGCTTGATAACTGGACGTCTGATAAGTGTAAGCTTGATAACTGGAAATCTGATAAATGTACTCTTGATAACTGGACGTCTCATAAGTGTAAACTTGATAACTGGAAGTCTGATAAGTGTAAGCTTGGTAACTGGAAGTCTGATAAATGGAAGTCTGATAAGTGTAAACTTGATAGTTGGAAGTCTGATAAGTGATAACTGAAGGTCTGGTAAGTGTAAGCTTGACAACTGGAAGTTTGATAAGTGTAAGCTTGATAACTGGAAGTCTAATAAGTGTAAACTTGATAACTGGAAGTCTGGTAATTGTAAGCTTGATAATTGGAAGTCTGATGAGTGTAAGCTTGTTAACTGGCAGTCTGATAAGTGTAGTCTTGATAACTGGCAGTCTGATAAGTGTAAGCTTAATAACTGGAAGTCTGGTAAATGTAAGCTTGATAACTGGCAGTCTAATAAGTCTAAGCTTGATAACTGGAAGTCTGATAAGTGTAAACTTAATAACTGGAAGTCTAAGTGTAAGCTTGATTTTGCAAGGTTCCAAATTTCTATGTCGAATGTTCACATCTTAAAGTGTATACATCTCCCCAAATCTCCAAAGTCCCATATCTCCAAATCCTTATATTCCAAATTCCAATATCTCCAAATTTCTAAGTCCCCAAATTCTTAAGCTTGCAAATCTCTAAACTCCCAAATTCTTAAGCTTCCAAATCCCTAAATCTCCAAATATCTACGTCTCCAAATTCCTATATCCCTAAATTCATAAACGTCCAAATCTCTAAATCTCCAGATTCCTACGCCCCCAAATCCTTAAATCCCCAAATGCCTAAGCCTCCAAATCTCCAAATCCCCCAATTCTTCACCTTTCAAATCCCTAAATCTCCAAGTACCAATATCTCTAAACTCCTAACACACTATTTCCTCAAATCCTCGGAAAAATCCACAAATTACAACACACCCAGTAGACATCTCCTAACTCGTGCACTAAACTGCGTGACACGAAAAAAATCGAGTCTCTCGTGACTCTCGGATCGGTCGTTCGTTCATCCGCACTAAACGAACGGCCGAGATACCGATCATCCGACGATTCTTCACCTTCAGATACACAAACAAAGTGAACCCATGAACTCACGAGTGGGTGAACTTCCCACGTACGTTCCGTTCTGACGTTTATTGGCCCGAGACCCGATGAAAAATCGAGAATACCGATCATACCACGCGCGAAGGAGATATGGCAAGCGTGACATGCATGGAATGTCACGTCTGTAGGATAGAATTCGAAGGGCCATTTGAATCGGCGTCGATCTTCGTAACGGTGTCCTATGCTTGCCACTTGTGAGACTCGCGATAGATCCCACGCTAATAATTTCCTTCTGGCATCCTTTCATGAGATTCTGACTGCATGAGTTTCCCAGACGTTTCTCCGTTTCATCGGTTACAGTGCTGTATTAAGTATTTTACGCTCCCTAATGTCATAATATTTGTTATAATATTATATGCCATAATATGTGTTTGTGGATGTATAGGGTGTTGCAACTTTTGGTGTTTATGTATAGAGAACAGAATACGTATCATTGATCTTTATGTCCTTGGAATAGTTTGTCAAAAACGTCATTCTGAATAATTTTTCTCTTCATATATAACCGTCGATCGGCCTTAGTTCAAGAGATATTTAGAAGAGTATTTTGAATGAGGTAATTAATCATAAAATGGCGTTCGCTCCACCGATTTCGATGACCTTGAAATATATTGTCAATGACGTCATTCTAAACAATTTTCCTCTGTATATATGACCGCCGATCAGCTTTAGTTTTAGAGATATTGGCAAAAGTATTAAAAACGTGATCATCATTTACAGAACAGCACTCGCTTCACCGATTTGGATGATCTTGAAATATGTCATCAAGGACATCATTTTGAACAATTTTCCTCTCTATATATGACCGTCGACCGGCTTTAGTTTCAGAGATATTAGCAAAAGTATTAAAAACGTGATTATCATTTACAGAACAGCACTCGCTTTACCGATTTTTATGACCTTGAAATATGTTATCCAGAACATCATTTTGAACAACTTTTCTCTCTACATATAATCGTCGATCGGCCTTAATTCAAGAGATATTTACAAAAGTACTTTGAATGAGGTAATTAATCATAAAATGGCGCTCGCTCCACCGATTTCGATGATCTTGAAATATGTTGTCAAAGACACCATTCTGAATAACTTTCCTCTCCATATATAGCCGCCGATCGGCTCTAGTTTCTGAGATATTTGCAAAAGTATACGAACGTGGCCATCATTCACAAAATGGCACTCTCCTGTTCCCATGACCTTGAAACATGCTGCCAAAGAGGTTATTCTACCCAACTTTGCAACCATGTTTCCACAAAAAGTTCCTCACTTCCCAGACAGTTACAAATTGAAACATCTACAATTTCCACAAACTTGTTTTTCTAATAATTTTCCCACAAAACTGACCTCTTTACACTAATGTCTGCTTGATTACACATATTATTCTAATTAATAATACTTAAAGCAATGTCATAATTGACAGTACCACACAATCCAGAGAATAACTAATTACAACAAAAACGACTGAAATCAGAAAGGTTGCCCAGATGCCCTAAGCTCGTTCAGTACTTAATACAGCACTGGTTAAAACATTCGTCGACGAAACCGGATGCGTGGTAATTCCTCTTCGCGAGTAAATCGCGAAGCGGATCTTTTGATCGTGTTAGTTACGACTGCGGATAGCTCCGTTGCTGCCCCAACCGTTTATTTTGCGATACGGTGAAACGTTGTAAAATGATTTGCTCTCGTCGATTTCCAGCCGTGTGTACGAGATATAATTTATAAGAAATCGGACGGATAATTAAAGAGATGTAAGATGACACTGGATCCGTGTAATAGCCACGGTAATTGATTATCTGCGTAGCAATTATTAATGCAGGATGGCTGCATGTTGTAAAAAGGTTTTACGGATGTGTCTACATGTTTACTATCTCGTTTATCGTGTACTGTTTATATTATTTTTTGGACGGTAGCTAAACTTGAAATTCGACGAAATAAACTACTTGGTATGTGATATGAATTATTGACATGAATCGTTGGTATGATGAATTATTTATATTGATATATGAAATAAATATTAATAAGTATATTATTAATATTATCAATATTACCAATATTATCAATACTATCAATATCATCAATATTATCAATATTATCAATATCATCAATGTTGTCAATAGCATCAATGTTATCAATATCATCAATGTTGTCAATAGCATCAATGTTATCAATATCATCAATGCTATCAGTATCATCAATGTTATCAATATTACCAATATCATCAATGCTATCAATATCATCAATGTCATCAATGTTATCACTATTATCAATATTATCAATATTATCAATATTATCAATATTACCAATATTATCAATATTATCAATATTATCAATATCATCAATATTATCAATATCATCAATGTTGTCAATAGCATCAATGTTATCAATATCATCAATGTTGTCAATAGCATCAATGTTATCAATATCATCAATGCTATCAGTATCATCAATGTTATCAATATTACCAATATCATCAATGCTATCAATATCATCAATGTCATCAATGTTATCACTATTATCAATATTATCAATATTATCAATATTATCAATATTACCAATATTATCAATATTATCAATATTATCAATATCATCAATATTATCAATATCATCAATGTTGTCAATAGCATCAATGTTATCAATATCATCAATGTTGTCAATAGCATCAATGTTATCAATATCATCAATGCTATCAATATTACCAATATCATCAATGCTATCAATATCATCAATGTCATCAATGTCATCAATGTTATCACTATTATCAATATTATCAATATTATCAATATTATCAATATTACCAATATTATCAATATTATCAATATTATCAATATCATCAATATTATCAATATCATCAATGTTGTCAATAGCATCAATGTTATCAATATCATCAATGCTACCAGTGTCATCAATGTTGTCAATAGCATAAATGTTATCAATATCATCAATGTTATCAGTATCATCAATGTCATCAGTATTACCAATATCATCAATGCTATCAATACCATCAATGTCATCAATGTTATCAATGTTATCAATGTTATCAATATTATCAATATTATCAAGATAATCAAGATAATCAATATCATCAATATTATCAATATCGTCAATATCATCAATATCATCAATATCATCAATATTATCAATATTACCAATATTATCAATATTATCAATATCATCAATATTATCAATATTATCAATATTATCAATATTATCAATATTATCAATATCATCAATATTATCAATATTATCAATATTATCAATATTATCAATATTATCAATATCATCAATGTCATCAATATTATCAATAAAATCAACATTATTATCAATTATATTATCAATAAGAATATTATTAGGAACATTGTCAAGAATAATTTTTCCATTAAAAGTAAGCAACAGAACTTAATTTTCACTAAATTTGTTATAAATGTAGAAATGTAGTAAATTATATTTTAGTGACGCTTTCTAGATAAAAAGTGAATCCACGCTCTAGAGAAAAGATTTTTTGTAAAAAACTAAGAGGATCTAATACGCAAACATATTTTATTTTTTGAATCTTAATTCAGAAATTCAAATGTTGAGAACTGACAAATTCCAATGCTTAAAATATTCAAACTGATGACACATACTTAACATGCAAAACAATTTATCATTCAGGCTTTTCATCGACGTCAATAAATCACATTACCGGATTCTCCGGTATTTTTCACGACACTAGATTTCTTTCAGACTCCCAAACTATCCACGGAATGTAGAAGGACAACCCACGAGTTGGAAAGTGGAAGTCCACCGTGAACATTTGTAGTTACATTTCGGCAAATGAGAATGATAACTGCTGAACGCAAGTATCTCTCTTGAGAATTTGCCTGTTTTCGTCTAATTGGCGACCGCAAGAGACAATATACCGCCGAAAATACGTGTGAGGCCATTTTTCTATTCTGACCAATTGGAGTGGCGCTTCTAAACACCACGCGCCAACTCGTGGGTTGACATCGGTATGTGGGAATGTGGAATTTGGGGTTTAGAAACGTTGAAGTTAGAGTTTGGATGTTTGCGTATTCAGAAATGTAGAAATTTGAGTGGATGAAAATTTGAAGTTGGATATTTAGAAAAGTGGAACGGGCTTATGGAAATTTGGAAATTTGGATATTTAGAAGGGTAGAAATTTGGGGTTGTGAAATTTGAAAATATGGATAAAAGGGTAGACTTGACAAATTTAGATATTTATGAGTAGAAATTTGGTCATCATAGACATTTGGCAAGTTGGATAATTGTAAGCTTGATACCTAGAAGTCTGATAAGTGTAAGCTTTATAACTGGAAGTCTGATAAGTGTAAGCTTGATAACTGAACGTCTGATAAGTGTAAGCTTGATAACTGAACGTCTGATAAGTGTAAGCTTGATAACTGAACGTCTGATAAGTGTAAGCTTGATAACTGGAAGTCTGATAAGTGTAAACTTGATAACTGGAAGTCTGATAAATGTAAGCTTGATAACTGGAAGTCTGATAATTGTAAGCTTGATACCTAAAAGTCTGATAAGTGTAAGCTTGATAACTGGAAGTCTGATAAGTGTAAGCATGCGTTTGCAAGGTTCCAAACTTCTATGTCCAATGTTCACACCTTAAAGTGTATATATTTCCCCAAATCCCTAAGTCCCCAAAGTCCCATATCTCCAAATCCTTATATTCCAAATTCCAATATCTCCAAATACATACATCCCCAAATTGCAAAATTCACAAATTTCTCCATCTCAGATCTCAAATTATGTAACTTCCCAAATTTCTGTATCTAGATCCCTACTTCCCCAAATCCCTAAGTCTTCAAATCTCTGTATTCTCAAATTCAGTATTCAGAAACGTAGAAATTTGAGAAATTGTACCTCTTCCTGACCCTCAACTCATAGATTGACACTGATATGTTTGTCCCTAAGATTTCAAAGAATTCGTAGGTTCTTAATTCTCACATTTCCCCGTAATTTGTAAGTGTCATCGAACGGTAACCTTCGAATCCGAAATAGATCTTTCGATCATCGCGTTAACGACTGCCGATGAACTTCGACGGCAAAAAGGCTTTCGTAGATTTCACGATAAGTGGCTATTAATTATAATTGCTTAGGAATGTAAATATCTCCTTTCTATAACAACTTGTTTTGCCTCGAACGGCAATTAGGCAAATGTCCAAAATGTTCGGTCTTTATGCATCTTTCAGTCAAATGTCCTCTTAAGTGGATTCCTTGGATTCTTGTTGCAAAATTTTTTTTCTGATGAAATTTGAATGGAAAGTGTATTTATGGTTTGGTAGTTAATTTTAATAATTTGTAGTCTATAGTTTTGTTTAGAACTTTTAGTTAATAGTTAATGTAGAAAGTGTCAATTGTGGCCTTACGTCTGATCTTGACCTTCAAATTTAAAAATTAATAAATTCTTACCACCTAAATTGATTTCTTGAGATTTCTAAATTTCAAACTTCACGGTGTTAATACAACCAATTTAATTCGAAACATCCTATTCCTCCAGATTTCAGGTTTGCTTCGAAACGAGTGTGGTCGAGTGCGATCAAAGGTTCGTGGGAGTCGTAACCGATCGCGTAATTGACTTTACGATCCATTCACTGCGATATCGGAATCGGTTATGTTGACATTAACGGTTAATGTGACCTAGGAGATGGTCGTCACGACATTATACAATTATAGTAACGTTTGGTCACTGGTCGCAGATTTTATCAAAATCCCAATATTCCATTATTCTGAGGTCCCTGAATTCTGATCCTCAGAAGTTGCAAAGTTAAAAAGTTGCAAAATTGCAAGACTGAATAGTCGCAAAATTGTAATATTTAATAGTTGCAAAATTGCAAGATTAAAAGTTAAAAAATTCCAAGAGTTAAAAGTTGCAAAATTGCAAAATTTAGAAGTTTCAAAATTGCAAGATCAGAAAACTCAAAAATTTCAAGGGTCAAATTAAAAAAATTGCAAGCGACAAAAATTCCAAAACACCAATACTCAAAAGTTCAAAAACTCCAACATTCAAAAGTACCAAAATTCCAACAGTTAAAAGTTCCAAAACCCCAATATCCAAAAATTCCAAAATCTCCCATCAACTTCACAAATTTTCGTCTCCAAACCAACCATTACCATATTCCACGCAATATCCACATCCGACACACATCGTCCCCGTTAAACACGGCATCTGCGTATTAAGCGTGTGCCACTCTCGGCTCATGCATTCGTGTGAACACAACTGGTGTACGTTTATGTAAATGCGTTCAGATAAGAGTATCATCAATGAAAAGTCCGACGATAGTGCCTTGGCATGTTACAATCTAGCAGCAACGGTGATGATTAGACTGCATACCAATAACGGAGCAGAATCAGAATAAAATTTACACATTTCCCATCTTCAATCTACAAATCCACTTTAACTTGCAAAGTTACTTCAACAAATTCTTTACCATGTTTATACTTTTTAATTCGACAACTTTTCATCCTTTATACTTTATACTAGAGGTTTCATAAAATTCTAAAACTTGTATGTCGAAAATTTAATATATTATTATTTCTTTTATCAATTGTATTTCACTATAGGAGTAGGTCAAAAATTAATTCAAGTTGCTGAATATGCTGAATCAGCGCTTGGTAATTCCACACGTGGTAATTCTACGCTTAGGAATTCCACGCATAGGAATTCCACACGTGGTAATTCGACGCGTGGTAATTCTACGCGGGGTAATTCGACGCGTGGTAGTTCAAGGCGTGGTAATTCGACGCATGGTAATTCGATGCGTGGTAATTCCACGCATCGGAATTCCACGCGTGGTAATTCGACGCGTGGTAGTTCAAGGCGTGGTAATTCGACGCGTGGTAATTCTACGCGTGGTAATTCGACGCGTGGTAATTTGACGCGTGGTAATTCGACGCGTGGTAGTTCAAGGCGTGGTAATTCGACGCGTGATAATTCTACGCGTGGTAATTCGACGCGTGGTAATTCTACGCGTGGTAATTCGACGCGTGGTAATTCGACGCGTGGTAATTCCACGCATCGGAATTCTACGCGTAGTAATTCGACGCGTGGTAATCTTACGCGTGGGAATTCGACGGGTGGTAATTCGACGCGTGGTAATTCTATGCGTAGTAATTCCACGCATAGGAATTCTACACGTGGTAGTTCGACGCGTGGTAATTCGACGCGTGGTAATTCCACGCATCGGAATTCTACGCGCAGTAATTCGACGCGTGGTAATTCGACGCGTGGTAATTCGACGCGTGGTAATTCGACGCATGGTAATTCGACGCGTGGTAATCCTACGCGTGGGAATTCGACGCGTGGTAATTCGACGCGTGGTAATTCTATGCGTAGTAATTCCACGCATAGGAATTCTACACGTGGTAGTTCGACGCGTGGTAATTCGACGCGTGGTAATTCCACGCATAGGAATTCTACACGTGGTAATTCGATGCGTGGTAATTCTACGCATTGGAATTCCACACGTGGTAATTCGACGCGTGGTAATTCGACGCGTGGTAATTCGACGCGTGGTAATTGGACGTGCAGTAATTCGTCGCGTGGTAATTCTACGCGTAGTAATACGACGCGTGGTAATTGGACGCGCAGTAATTCGTCGCGTGGTAATTCTACGCGTGGTAATACGACGCGTGGTAATTCGACGTATGGTAATTCGACGCGTGGTAATCCTACGCATGGTAATTCGACGCGTGGTAATTCTACGCGTGGTAATTCGACGCGTGGTAAATTGACGCGTGGTAATTCGATGCATGGTAATTCTACGCGTGGTAATTCGACGCGTGGTTATTCAACGCGTGGTATTTCGACGCGTTGTAATTCGACGCGTAATAATTCCACTCCTGGTAATTCATCAATCAGAGCATAAGGATTACGCGCTCAGCCACTAGGCTCGAAGCTGTCTTGCGCCTGCGCACGCCCCCGTATTTTTCCTTAATAATTCAGAAACGAAGCTTCAAACTCCATTTCTGCAAAGATAAATCTTATTCAGAATCACGTCAGCTACTCCCTCTTTCAATGACCTACACTAGTTGCGATAAGTTATGATCACCCTGTACGCTGGAAGTATTTACTTTACATCCTCACGCCAACTCTTGGGTCGGCATCAGTACACCTTCATATCAAAACCCAGTCATCCGTTGATCGTTCTCTTATTAATCGTTGCAAATCAACTTGATCCCGTCGATAGCGTGCGCAGCGGAAGTAGGTTCATTGTATCGAGGATTTACGATTACGGTTGTATGATAATGCACTAAATGTAGGCTACGTGTGTCGTGCAAAGGATGGAAAGCCTGTGCGCATCTGGGACGCGTTAATGTGATAAGCATAAAACGATCTGCGTGCTTTTCAGTATGTTACGATTTTCCACGCCGCGGTCTTATCCTGTTCGCTTCCTCTTTCTTTTCAGCGGAGCGAGAGGCACGGATTTGTCCAGCAGGAGCACGCAATCATCCGTTGAAATGGAGGATAGAGGCACGGTCCAAAGAATTCTAAGAGCAACTCGCCATGTCGAGTCCCCAATCGTTCACCGCAAAACCGACAGCTGTCGCGGACCATCATTATCCTCGTTCACCGTGGATACGGAAACCAACAGCTACACGGAAACTGGGTTAATGTTACGACGTTGCTTGCGTTTCGCGAGAACGCTGTTAGGTAACCGAAAGAGGGCTATTAGCGTGCTGGCGATAGAGATCGGGGACAAAGGGGGATGGTAGAGTTTTGAGACTTTTTAGATTGAGGATTTGGAGATTTTGGTATTCAAGACTTTGAGAGTTCAGAAACATCGATTTACACATTTGAAGAAATCTCTAAAGAAATCAAAAATGAATTTCTTTAAATTAAAATTAAAATTAACTTAAATTAACTTTTGAAAGAATTCATACATTTAAACAAAATATTTAGTGTCAACAATTTTTAATGTCACCTCCTGCAAATTTTTTGAAATTAACAAGAAATGAATATGAAAGGTAAGGATCCTTGAAAAGATTTATTTAAGTATTCTTCTTAATGAGAACCGACGTGTGTAACGATATCGAGGTGACTATGAACTAGTAGCGTGTCAAATGATCGTAACACCACGGTGTATAATAGATAATAGGAGGAATGTAATACCGGTTTTCATGTACGGGAACTTTTGCCACTCAGTTCCCTGGAACCGCGGTAAACGATACGCGGCCGCGTGCGTGCTCGCACGCACTCGCGTCATATCGCCCGCGTAACCCGCTCCGATTACGCTGGCGACCACTATTTGCGACGCTCGATGCGTAAAGAATTATAGGATGCACGACCACCGCCGGTCCAGAACGCGATAACGCTCGCGATATATGCGTCACGCGGATATCGCCGACCACCAATCGTTGGCGCTGCGCGAAAATTCGAAGACCGCGGTTTGAACGCGGTTTAATATCAACATTTTAGTATTTTACTTTAGTGGGTTATTGAATGATTATGAAGGGTATTGAGGAGGGGCTAAATATGGGGTGGTAGTGTTACTTTGGGATATATTGCAGAGTGCAATATTTTGAAATGTGACAATTTAGTATTTTTAAATGTGGAGATGAAATGTTTATAATATAAGAAATAGTTGTTGATTATCGTTATTCCTGTTACATATTAGAAATAAAAATTGTATTAACAACTGCATATGAGAAAACAATTGTATATCATTGTATTAGCAACAAATTATAAATACTATAACATCTTTGTAAGATTTCATAAAAACAGTCAATGTGATAGTAAGATTAAACATAACCTAATTGAACAGTAAATTTAATCTAACAGTTAACATAACTTAATTGAACAGTTACCCTAACGTAAAACTTAACATAACCTAATTGAACAATTAACCTAACCTAACAGTTAATATAACCTAATTGAACAGTTAACTTAACCTAACACTTAACGTAACTTATTTGAACAGTTAACCTAACGTAACAGTTCACATTATTAAATTGAACAGTTAACCTAACCTAACAGTTAACATTACTAAATTGAATAATTAACCTAACCTAATAATTAACATTACCAACTTGAACAGTTAACGTAACCTAACTGTCAACATAACCTAAGTTAACAGTTAACCTAACCTAACAGTTAACATTACCAAATGAAACAGTTAACGTAACCTAACAGTCAACATAACCTAACCTAACAATTAACCTAACCTAATAGTTAGCCTAACCTAGCAGTTGACCTAACCTAACAGTCAACATAACCAAATTGAACAATAAATCTAACCTATCACTCAACATAACCTATTGAACAGTCAACCTAATTGAACAGTTTGTTTACAACAGAACATATTGAGCACATCTACCAGACGGAAGTAAGATTTTTTCTCTAGAAAGTGTGAATGATTTCCATCGTAATTGAGGTTCAATTATAGACAACAGCTGAATGAGTAGGATGTTCGGAATAACGAGTGTTTACGTTTAGAAAAGTGTGCCGAAGCATGACTCATCGATATTTTATGTTTTATAGTTCGCACGGGGATTCGTGCAACTGTGGTCACGCTCGCGATAGTTCCTGTAGTGAAACCTCAGTAATAAGGCTAGATAAGTATTGGATACAACTATGTTTTCCGTGTTGTGTTCTACACTGAACGTGTGTGATGTGAAAACTGAACATGTGTGTTACATTTATATATAATTAATTTTTACTAATTATATTAAATTGTACTTATTGTTCATTTCTGCTAATTGTAATTGTAGTTAATTTCTGCTAATTGTACTTAACTATATTTGTAGTTAGTCCTCACTAATTATACCAAATCATATATGTATACAATTAGTGTCTACTAATTATATTAAATTGTACTTATTTATAATTATTATTTATTGTATTTATATTTATATCTTCCTAGCCAAAAACTTCTTTGTAAAAACTAAAGATACTACAAGAGAGGAATAAGATATTAATTGGGACACGTGTATAACGCGTGGCCGGCCATGAAAGGGTTAATCCACTAATTGCGAACCCGAGCGGCGTCTCTTATAAAGACGTTAATGTTAAAGGTACAACGATATGTCGTAGGTTTTGCTAATCTTACGACCGTCTGATTTGCATATACGAGCTTGTCAGACACAACTTGTAAATTCCTATGACAGACATTAGTATTCGTAACAGAGCGGTTTGTTCCGCGCGCCGAAATTTATGAACCACCGATGTTTCTACACGTCGTATCAAAATATGTGCGCACCGTTATCAATAGTCAGTAGCTTGTAACAGCACACGAAAGCTAATATATTTAATTGCACCTTAAGCACGTAGATATAAAAAAAATGTTTATAAATTATTCTTCGTCAAATGATACAATGTACGAGAATATTAGCGCGTCAATTTTTTTGTATATTAATAAATGTATAATTATATTTTCCACGTTTTTTCTCTACCGATCTACAGGCGAATGTACCGCGGATTTTGTACATTGAATAAAAAGATTAGGAAGAAATCATTGGTCAGGTCCTGTAAATACATTTATTGGCATTACCATTCATGTTAAATAAAAACCTCGATTAACAATTCTCTTTCTTTTCCTTTCGCTCGAAGCAGTTTGCCACGTCGCTATTCTTAATCCTTGCCTCGATACAGGTTGTCTCGCAATTAGTGTAGGTCCCTGAAATGAGAGGTAGCTGACGCGATTCTGAATAAGATTTCCCTTTGCGAAAATGGGGTTTGAAGCTCCGTTTTTGAATTATTAAGGAAAAATACGGACCTATCAGAGTGCGAGGAGTACGCATGCGCAGATACGAGAGCGCAGCTTCGAGTATAGGGGCGGAGCGCGTTATATTCTCTACTCTTCCTATTTCCACGCGTTGTAATTTCATTCTTTGTATTCTCTACGCTATGTATTTCCACGCGTCATATCCCTTACGCTTCGTATTTTCACGCGTTGAATCTCCACGCGGCGTAATTCCACGCGTTATATTCTCTACTCCCCCATTTCCACGCGTTGTAATTTTACACGTTATATTCTCTACTTCCCCATTTCAACGCGTTGTAATTTCACGCTTTGTATTCTCTACGCTTCGTATTTCCACGCGTCATATCCCCTACGCCCCGTATTTCCACGCGTTGAATCTCCACGTGGCGAAATTCCACGCGTAGAAATTCCACACGTTATATTCTCTACTCCCCCATTTCCATGCGTTGTAATTTTACGCTTTGTATTCTCTACGCTCCGTATTTCCACGCGTCATATCCCCTACGCCCCGTATTTCCACGCGTTGAATCTCCACGCGGCGTAATTCCACGCGTTATATTCCCTACGCCTCCTATTTCCACGCGTCGTAATTCCACGCGTTATATTCTCTACTCTCCCATTTCTACGTGTCCATGTTTTTCCTTAATAATTCAAAAACGAAGCTTCGGACTACATTTTAGCAAAGGGAAATCTTATTCAGAATCATGTCAGCTACTCCTCATTTCAGGGATACACACTAGTTATGTGACACCCTGTATGATAGAAATATGTCATCCATATAACAATGAAACTGTTTGACTTATAATGTTCTTATATTAAATAACTTCTATATTAAATATTCCATTTTAATGTTTCTGTAAAATGTTCAATTTTAATTTTTCTATTAAATGTTCTATTTTAATTTTTCTGTTAAATTTTTCTTATTGTAGCTTTAGTTCTGACGCAGTTGACATAGGTGCAAGAGGTTAAGTCAATATGGCCACCAATAATGGCGTCCACAGTACACTAGGCCCACAACAGTGTTTTTCGCGGGAACCGGTCGTTATTCGTAGTCGCCTCGACAAATAGTTAGACGAAGTCGCAGTATGCTAATATTAATTCAGCGAGAAATTACGCCGGCAAACGAATGCAAAGTTATGTCGGGCGTGATCCCAGATGCCGGGACACACAGAGGAGGTTGAATGTCCCCGTAACAACGGCCACGGATTAGTACCATACACTCGGTACTAACGTAATCGTATGCCTGGTGAATATTTCATGAAGCGCGGAAAAAAGAGATGACACCTGTTCGAAAAACCGTTAGCGTACTCCTTTTGCCCGCCAACCACCGGCCGGTGATGGCAAACGGACGTTCGGCGACTTATTTCGATGCAAATTTTCGAGAGAATGCTCGACCGCGCGAGTAAGTTTCAGGAAGCAGTTACAACCACCTCCTTATACACTCGCAACTTAATAAACTCCTGTGGTTTCGCTAGATATACGGGACACCGCTTGTCTAATCGGTTAGAACGGTTAGACCACCTCGGTTACTTCCGAAACTATACCAGCTGGGATGTTATATTGAGTCATGGAGATTTATTGGTCTCGAGAGTGGACTTTGAGTAGGTATTTTGGGTAGAAGTTTGGGAAGTATTTGTGTAATGGTGGTTTGGGCAATTTTAGGTGATTGGTAGAATCTCCAAATCTCTAAATCCCCAAATTCGCAAATCTTCAAATCTTCAAATCTTCAAATCCCCAAATCACCAAATCTCCAAATTACCAAATCACCAAATCACCAAATCTCCAAATCTCCAAATCTCCAAATCTCTAAATCCCTATATTCCCAAATCCCTAAATCCCCAAATTCCTAAATCTCCAAATCCCCAAATTTCCAAATTCTCAAATCCCCAAATTCCCCAAATCCTCAAATCCCCAAATTCCCCAAATTCCCCAAATTCTCAAATCCCTGAATTCCCAAATTCCCTAAAACTCCTCAAATTCTCCAAATCCCCCAAATTCTCCAAATCCTCCAAATTCCCCAAATTCTCCAAATCCTCCAAATACCCCAAATTCTCCAAATCCCCCAAATTCCCTAAATCTCCAAATCCCCAAATTTCCAAATCCTCAAATCCCCAAATTCCCCAAATCCTCAAATCCCCAAATTCCCCAAATTCTCAAATCCCTGAATTCCCAAATTCCCCAAAACTCCTCAAATTCTCCAAATCCCCCCAATTCTCCAAATCCTCCAAATTCTCCAAATTCTCCAAATCCTCCAAATTCCCCAAATTCTCCAAATCCCCCAAATTCCCTAAATCCTCCAAATCCACCAAATTTCCCAAAACTCCCAAATTCCCCAAATTCTCCAAATCTTCCAAATTCTCCAAATCCCCCAAATTCCTCAAATCCCCCAAATTCCCCAAATCTCCCAAAAATCCCACAAAAACTTAATATTCCAAGACAAGAAACGATTAGCAAGGAATTTAATTCTCACAGCTAGTTTTTTACGAGCAATAACTCGTTCCAGCCCGCTATTTTGTGCGGTCACGGTTAGAAATTTAATTTTTCGTCGGTGAATAACACTGCGAAGGTCGGACGACAAACATTGGTAATAAGGTATCGATTTCTTCTTCGGAATAAATTGCGCTCATTAAGCAGCTTTGATTAGACTGGATGTTTTGCTAAGTAAACGTTACCTCCGATACGATGAAAAAGAAGAGACAAAAGGAAGAAGTTGATGTAATCGGGTAATAAGGTAGCAAAGTCTACGATTTCCACTTGATACACAAACTGGTAGACCAAGTCTTGTCATTATTTTACCGGTTGCAGGATAATGAGATAACATCAAGGGTTCGACACTTCCCGCAACAAAATGTATGTGCAAATGTATTAATGTGTAGCTATTTATCGGGAAGTAATTTTAATTATATCGTTTATTATTGTACACATATTCTGGAATGTTATTTGATTGACTTTTTTAATTAATATCCGGTAATATTATTTAATTGACTTTAATTAATTTTTGCATATTTATTGGATGATATCAGTTGATGTCTTTCGTTAATTTTTACGTGTTTATCAAAGATGGGATTAATTAGTTATTTTCAAGGGTAATATTGATTAATTTTTTTTATTAATATTTACATATTTGTTAGAGGCTAATATTAGTTAATTAATGTTTGCAATTATGTTTTACATGTTTGTCAAAGGCAAAGTTAATTATTAATTTTCAATTTTTATTTTAATTTTTAAATATTAATTTTTAATTTTTAATTTTTAATTTTTAATTTTTAATTTTTAATTTTTAATTTTTAATTTTTAATTTCCAATTTTTATTTTAATTTTTAATTTATCAATTAATTAATTTCTGCAATTGAACTTGATTCATTAAAACTATATTAATTAATCAATTTCATATAATTAATTTTCACAAATTCATTAAAGAAAACATTAATTAATTTCGCACGAGTTAAATAATTTCGTCAATTAACCTCTACACATCCTTTAGCAATATCAATTAATTTCCCCAATTAAATAACCAAGTTTAATACATACACATTAATTAATACAATCTATTTAAATATTATTTCCTACAATCAATATTCACAAACTTAAAATTAATCGTCACACTCGGTAGTTAACAATATTAATCGTCCCACTTCCCGCAAAGTGTACCGATCAATTTTCAAACGAATCTTAACGTATTCATTAGAGGGGATATCAAGTAATTGGCACATAATATTAAGTGGGCGTTTTTAGCGGAGCACCAATTAAGGATTAATTGTCGCGATACAAGCAGCTCGAAGATAAGAACGAATGCCGTTCGCGAAATACCGAGAAGCCCGATGATGTTTCTCGCGCGAGAACACGTGCCATGATCTCGAAACCCCTTCTCCGCGGGTTATAGTAATCAATGGTACGAAGTTGCGTAGACACAGGTATCGTTCATTCACCCAAACGATCCGTATGGTACGCGATGTCTTTCGAGTCAACGTCCTACCAGTACGGTTTACGAGCCAGCCAAGACTACCGAGCTATTATGCGATCCCTGCAAAAGAGACCGACTAGGGAGATCGATTCAGGTTCGCTCGATACGTTGGACCGGCTTCTGATGCACGGGGTGTCCGAAAAATGCACCTTGATTCAAAAGCAAGGGACTTTATTCGGGAAAGCTAGTTGAATACTCCTTTGCCTTTTTTAATTAATAAGATCGTTCTTCAGATATTTTTCATTTTAGCTGATTGTAAGAAAGACCTAAGTCAAAAGTTTGAAAGGAGTCATCCTTTACTTGTTTATCACTTATTATTATATTAGAAGAGATTATAATATAAAATTAATTTGCTGTAATATAATAATGTAGTAAAATTAAATGACACTATAATATATAATTCATGTTTACACCATTTATTACATTTACTGTTCATTACAGAATGTATTTGAAAATATTTCATAGAAAAGTAAATTATGAAACGGATTCTCATATCAAAATGAGACGAAGCTAAGTTTATTCTAAAAAGTTCAGTTCCGAAAAAGTTCAATTGTGATAAACAAGATTACTTTGTTAAGGTTGATTTTATTCAAACTTCGCGCAACTGAGGCAGTCAAGAGTGATCGCTCTGCGCAGCCGTAGTGCGCAGCTCTGCAAGATGGCGGAGTAATTTGCGTTTGAAGTTCATCGAACATGCATTAGAGCTTGACAGAAGTGTACTGGATTTATTGAACCGTAATGTGGTTCTAAAAGACTAGATTCATGTACAGTCAAGTAGTTATAGTAGATTTTTAGGGATTTTAGAGGATTTAAATGTTATTTTTGGAGGTTAGAAATTTGAAGGCGTTAAAATTTGAGGGCTTTCACATTTGGAAATGTGTGGATATAGAAATCTAGAGATTTGGAGATCTACTAATTTAAATCTAGTACTTCCAGTAATTTAAAAGTAATTCTAGTAATTTAGAAGTAATTTCTAAAGAAGTGAAAACCTAGAAATTTAAAAATTTTGAGAATTGAAATCTAATATGAAAATTAAAGAAATTCATAAAACTAAAAATTTAGAGGTATAAGAATTTTAAAGCTAAAAATTTGCTAGCCAAAAATTTGATCACCTAAAAATGTAAAAATATAAATATTTGACTATCAGATTTAGAGTTCTAGGGAAATGATAAGCTAGGGATATTGGACACCCCGTGTACACGCATGCATAAGCAAAAGAACCCTATACACCTGCCTACACCTGCACGCTACTCGATTCGTTTCGGAGATTCGCCGAGTCATCGATTTCGTAGCATCGTTTACTTAAACCAATTGCTAGGGACTTATTTCCCATACTTAACCAAACTTCCCATAGTAAGATTGTGTTTCGAACACACGTATCGAACATATTTTACATATTATGAAGTTTGATTTAAAATTCAATTGAATACGTGAGAACAATACGTGTTTGGTTGAATTTTTATGAGGTCAACTGTATGTGAATAAGAATTCGTACATTTGCTGTATATTTCCCTAGGAATTTTCTTAGTAAGATTCTCTAGATATTTCTTAGAAATTCATTGTAATTTGTAATATTGTGTAAGGTTGTTTAGAACGAGTCATAAAATTAAAAATTTATATCATCATCAGAGTTTAATAGTTAGTGATAAATAATTAATTCTTGGAAGGGTTAACTGTCCCTTTAAATTTTAAATTACATTCTAACACCTTGTTGGCCAAATTTAACTCGTTCATAAAAATTTCATTCGCCGTAAATCATTTTCTCATAAAATAACGTAGAATGTTCACATGATTTCAAATTTCATGCGAAACTAATTTAGTATGGGAAATCGAAGGTGTCTGATAAGGAACCTGTTAATCCTTAGCCTTGGACACAAGGGTTAATCCTAAGGGTTAATAATTCTGAAGGAAGGTTAATTAGTTGTGTCTATATGGTTCTGACATATGGTCGTTGAAATTAATAGCAAACGCATGTGACATAATCTTGGAGAGGGTTTCTCTTGACCTTCATTTGGAAAGCCAATCAGAAAATATTTCTGACATCGTTCTATCAGAAATATTGTAATAATATTTCTAATTATCTGTCTTGGTTGTACTAAATATATGAGTGATGGGGAAAACTCTGTCTAGTGTAAAATAATTTGCAAGGGACTTTCCTTACCACAGTCAAGGTGAAGATAAAAAATCAGAAAAGTCCATGTTTGCTGTTTGAGACAATATCTTAAAGTTCTATACCCTCTGGAAATTGTAATATTAACGTTACCATGGTAACCATAATTGCTAAAATCCTCTAGATCCACCCACAACGGCGTCGATAACTCAATATTTCCAAGGGGAATTCAAACATATTAATATTTGTAATTTGCTAACCAAAATTGCTAAAATTTTTCAGATCTACCCACAACGGAGTCGATGCCTAATATTTCCCGGAGGAATTTAAAGCTATCAATATTCCTAATTTAGTAGCAAAGTAGTATTCAAACTTGCCATAAAAAATCGTGCTAAATATTTCGGGTATAACAATAAAGGAGCAACATTCGTCGACGACAGAAGCGGCAACGGTTACGTCGGACCGCTAACCGGAATGCGCGCGCGCCAACTCTCGGGGCTCCGCGAAGCAATTGGGTGCCCGAGTCAGCTCCTCCGATGAAGAGAGGCCAACGGGAAAGAAGGGGATCCGCAGAGAGAGAGAGAAGAGTGTGGGACAAGACGTCCGCGGGAACGGAGCCTCCTGTGCTCGCGATTGAAGAAGATGGCAAATGGGCGCGAGAAAGAGGGCACACCGTCGGAGCGAGCAAGATGGACAGACCACGAAGCACGTGGAGATTCGAGGCACATTGCGCCCAGACCAGCGGCACGAAAATTTGGTGAGGCCTCCTTGCTTGCGGACCGACCACATTCCCTCCCCACCAGATTTCCTCGTACGAGAACCTTATCCGCCTGGCTGTTTCTTCGTGGTCCGCTCTATCCGCGTGCGCGTTTACATCGACAGCCGGATCATCGGGGACCTGGTTTGCATTAACTGTCGCAGCCGCGCGGGAATACTTGAATGGGTAGCCCGTTAAGCGAAAACGAACGGTCTGTTAAGGGCACTTGTTCCTTTTTCTACTGGGGGCCTTTCGATGACATTTTGAGACATTTTCTCACTATGTTGCAATTGGTCCTAAAGGTGCGTTTGCATGAGCAAATTTTGACTTTGGAGTGGGACACTCGATGTCATCCTGACGATGTTGATTCATAGCCATTCAGAATCTCAAGGGGCATCGAGTTTGAAAGTCCCTATATATTCAGGTGGAACAACTTTGGTTTTAAAAGGAACTTGTTCCTAAACAAAAAGATGTAGCATATATAGGATGGGTAGGATGTCCTTAAACAGGATAACTCGGGAACTAAAACTCTGTAGCTCTACAATGTGAGCAGTTTCGATGTTGCTACAAAGATTGCTAGATGGACTTATTTACAGCTTTTAACACTTCTGAACAAGATTGATATGATGACCTTTTGCATCTGGATGTATCTACCTGGGCGAAGTTATATTAATCTGGACAAAGTTATATTGACCTGGACAAAGTTAGCACAGAGTTAATCCAAAAGTCTTGGTTGGCTTGTTCGAAATTAATGAAACGTTAAAGGTTATCCATCCACATATGGACATCACTATTGTTATGTGGACTGTCTTAGGACTTGTTGACTTAATTTGATTTCTTCATAACCAAATTCTTTGACTTTCCGACTGAACATTCTTTGAAGATGTTTAAAATATACTAAGGTTGTGTCTACGTCACTCAGACATTAACTAAGTAAGCTTAATTGCTCACGTAACACGTGAACGACTACTCATGAAGCCATACTATAATTCCTAAGCTCATATGATTGATTTTATGCTACTGAGTTACTTAAAGACTGTTAATCTTTAATATTCATATATTACCAAAATACCTAGCCCCAGATACGTGGCCCATCACACCTTAATGGCGAAAGTGTGTTGGCAACTACGAAAGCTACAGTGTTATTAGTAAAAACAAGAGAATGTATCCAAGCAGCTTCAATGCCAGGTGCTGTGCTGTTAACTGGACATTTAAGGCTTTAAAGGCTGTTGCTCACTTAACAGCTTTGAAACGGTACTAGATTGATACGAACACATTCGTCTTATTAATGTACCTAAACATTGACGCTATATTATCATTAGAAATAAGAAAATAAGTTAGATGTCAATCAAGTTGTGTGCTATTAGCTGAACATCAGTGGTATGTGAACATAGAATTATGTAGCTAACTATATTGTTATTAAAAATAAGAAAATGTGATGGGAACCAAGTAGATGAACTTCCTTAAAGCTTGGCACAGTGAATGTAATATTTACAGATGCTATATTGTTATCAAAAATAAGAAATGTTTGATGGGAACCGAGCAGACGAACTTTCTTAGAGGTACTTGGCACATTATGTGAACGTAGTATTTATGAAGCTATAGATGCTATATTGTTATTAAAAAAAAGAAAATGTCTGATGGGAACCAAGCAGATGAACTTCTTTGAAGGTTGGCGCAGTATGTGAACGTAGTATATATGTAGCTAACTATAGGTTCTATATTGTTACCAAGAATAAGAAAATATTTGATGGCTGTTAGCAGAACTTAAACTTAGAACGTGATCGACACGTGATATAATTTGTGTAGACAATCGATAATTATGATTAAAAGTATAGTGATGCGAACCAAATGATCGACAGCCTAAAGGCTCACCTAGCGATCGCGGAGTGCGTGCGGAGTCGCCACGTGTTAGCTGCAGCTTAGCGGCTCCTCGTGCCGCATCCCGGCAGCCTTGTTATCTCCTTATCAACCCCTCCCGTGGAAACCCTCTGGAATATAGGTTCCTCAGTTCCTCTTCTCGCCCGTTGGATCCAAACGATGTATCATCCGTGTCTGTCGGTCAGGTCCGAACAGTTTGGTGTTCCTGGGCGTGTAACGAGATCCGTCACTCAACACAATTCACCGGAGAATCCCGTGGCTGTGATCGTTTACGCGATCATCGCATTCGACTGGCACACCGCAAATTGAGGCGACCGATTGTATCGGTGCCCGCGATTACCCGTATTCGTCGACGATTCACAGTCAATAAGTAACCGATCGAATCGCGCGTAGTTGCCCTACGTTCGAGCGTGGTGCGGATATAGGGACAAACTCCCGTTGGACGCAGGCGAGCATCGATAACGGGCAGGTAACGGCAACGGCACCGGCACCAACAACGTATTCCGTCAAAAGGCTCCCCGACGTACGTTCGTCAATTTGTCCTCTCCTCGGCCGGTTGTCTACCTCCACCTTTCCCTCGTTCTCGTTCCTCCTTCTATCTGTCCACCACGAAAGAATGCGTAACCACACCGGTTTACGGTTCCGTTCGCGACGAAGATGTTCTGCGGACTGATAACCTGCCGTCTACTTACCTCCGGCGAGCGCCCCTAACGCGCCGAACTCCCTGGCACGACAGGTGCTCCGAAGGAGGAGTGGGAATAAGAGGATGGTCCCGCGGAGGGGACAGGGATAACCTACTCGTAGCGGCAGCAACGGCAGCAGCAACGACGACGACGACGGCGGCGGCGGCGGTGGTGGCTCTTGGCCCGATGTGTATACGCATCGCGAGACGGAGACGGAGAGAAAGAGAGTGGCGAACACGGGGGAACGACGGGAACGAGGAAGAAGAAGGGCCGGGAAAGAGGGAGAGACGCGATGGGAAAGAGATCGAGAGAGCTGGACGACGACGACGGCGGCGGCGGCGGCAGGCCGTGCAACCAGCACCGAGCAGACCGAAGAGAAGAGGGCAACGACACCGCATCGCGGGTCGGTGGGCTTCGACACATTTACCGAAAACTACATCGTCACCACCGTCACCGCCACCGATGCCGCCGTTCGGATTCTCCGAATCTCTCGATAATTGATCGATCGATCGACACCCGGCCACCGACTACCTAGCGATGCCTGGAATTTACGCGTACCCCTTCGACTATTCCCTTCGATCTTGCCCTTCTTTTACAACGATATTACGCATCTCAGACTTGGCCCTGAACAGGGTCTGACATGGCTGAAGATTTTGGAGATTTTTGTATTTCATTTAATTTTGATTTGTTAACAGTAATAAGCTTCATTAATATAATTATATAATTACACCGCATTTTTGTAATTAAGTTAACTTGTTATTACATGATTAGCGAAGTGTGTAAAGATTATCAGTTTTATCAGTCGATTGTGGAGTTACCCCTTGGATCCATAGGTAGACATGGAGTGACATGTGCATAAATCGTTACATATAGTTCTTTATTTGAGTTGGTAGTGTATATTGGTACATATGTGGTTCTATTTGATGTGGTGTATATGATTCATACTGGTTCATATAGTTTTTTGTTTGATATGGTGGTGTATGTGAAGTATATTGGCACATATGTACATATGTGGTTCTATTTGATGTGGTGTATATGATTCATACTGGTTCATATAGTTTCTTGTTTAATATGGTGGTGTATGTGAAGTATATTGGTACATATGTACATATGTGGTTCTATATGATACGGTGTATTTGATTCATACTGGTTCATATAGTCTTTTCTTTGATATGGTGGTGTATATGTATCATATGTGTGTACATAGTTTTCTACTTGATGTGGTATATGAATCATGTGGGTACATATGAGTCTCTACTTGATATGGTAGTGCATATGAATCATATGAGTACATGTAGTTCTCTACTTGATGTGGTATTGCATATGTACCATGTGGGTATATTGTATAGTTCTATACTTGATGTGGTAGTGCATAAAATCATATGAGTACATATAGGTCTCTACTTGATGTGGTATTGCATATGTATCATGTGGGTATATTGTATAGTTCTATACTTGATATGGTAGAATATATGAATCATATAGGTACATATAGCTCTCTACTTGATGTGGTATTGCATATGTGTCATGTGGGTATATTGTATAGTTCTATACTTGATATGGTAGAATATATGAATCATATAGGTACACATAGCTCTCTACTTGATGTGGTAGTGCATATGAATCATATGAGTACATATAGTTCCCTACTTGATGTGGTAGAATATATGAATCATATAGGTACATATAGCTCTCTACTTGATGTGGTAGGGTACATGAATCATATGAGTACATATAGTCTCTACTTGATGTAGTAGTGTGGATACATATGAATCATACCCATATGTATCCACACATGTCCTCTACCTGACAGTATATATAAATGATGTTAACACATAGTCCTAGCCAACATACCTGCCTGCTATAACTCTTCCCAGTACATACAGTTCCACATAGAGTATATAAATCGTATCACTTCAGTACCTAACATAAATCACATTAGTACATATATCCATTTGTGTGCAACCAAAATTGCAGGTGTCCATAATGAAGTGCGAGGGTACGGCAATCCAAAGTGGTAGCAAGGATTCTCCACGCTGGAAGATGGAACGAGCTAGGAATTAGGGTATCTGGGATTTAGAGGGACGTCGGGTGGTCATCCTCGATCGTTGGCCTCTTCGGGGCCCGGCCATTTCGTAGCCGGGCCGCGTTTTCCACCTCCCACCCTCCTCATCTTTGCCGCTATCGCGCCACCTCATCCTTCTCAT
Organism: Megachile rotundata; assembly: GCF_050947335.1. Classification (NCBI taxonomy): domain Eukaryota; kingdom Metazoa; phylum Arthropoda; class Insecta; order Hymenoptera; family Megachilidae; genus Megachile; species Megachile rotundata. Next base: position 9,575,969 of record NC_134995.1, read on the forward strand.
CCTCTTCCTCCTTCGCCCTTACCCTTCCTCTTCTTTCTCCTGTTCGTCTTCTCCCGTAGTCTTATACGTACATGCTTCACCCTTTTTCTTTCTTTCGTTCGTGCCTTTCCTCTTTCTTCGACTAGGGCAGCTCCGGGAACGATATCTCGAGAACGATCTCCGATGTGGCCCTTTCCGAGCCTGCGTTCCACCAGCCAGAACTCGCGATCACTATTTGCGAGGGCATCTCGACCTTGTCGAGGAACGACATCTATTACTCACTTACTATTTTATTGCCCGGACGATTTCCAGCTTCGCGAACACCGTGTGGTGTTGGACGGCTACTGAGGGTGCATCCGTCGGGATGCGAATAATTTAATCTTCTAGTTGGGAAATGTAGGTGGGGAATTTTTAAATTCTCAAGTTCTAGGTTTATAAATTTATTGATTTATTAATTGGAAAATTTGACATTTTTAGTCACAGATTTTTGAAGTTCAGAGTTTTCAAGTTTATTGGTCTACGAGTTGTGGGCTTGTAAATTTTGGAATTTCTGATTAGAGAAACTTTAGGGTTGCAAATTTTCAAATTAAATAGCAAAATTTTTAGGGTTGCAAATCAAATTTTTTAGGAGCAAAATTTATAAGTTTACAAATGTCTATATTTTTTAATAGGATAATTTACAAGCTTAAAAATGTCTAAATTTTTCAATAATAAAATTTACAAAATTTACAAAAATGTCTAAATTTTTTAATAGAAAAATTTACAAGTTTAAAAATGTGTTAATTTTTCAATAGCAAAATTCACAAGTTTACAAATGTCTTAATTTTTCAAAAGCAAAATTTACAAAATTTACAAAAATATCTCAATTTTTCAATAGGAAAATTTACAAGTTTACAAATGTCTTAATTTTTCAATAATAAAATTTATAAAATTTACAAAATTTACACAAATGTCTAAATTTTTTAATAGCAAAATTTACAAGTTTACAAATGTCTAATTTTTTTAATAGCAGAATTTACAAGTTTGCAAACTTCCAAACATCCAACCAGCAAAATTGTCAAGTCTGCAAATGTCGAAACATCCAAACATTAAAATCAACCTTCTAACTTCAGAATTTTTTAAATTCCTAAATTTCCAAATTTCTAAATTTGAAAGTTTTCACAAGTGAACCAATCAGAATTCTTCAGAGGAGCTTCAGTGCCCAAGAGCCGATCACCGGGCAGTAAATCTCGTCACACGGATACCCAGAAGGGGTTGCAGCAAACCTATGTTCCTTCCGCTCAATATATGGCCTCATCGACATATCCGTCGTATTTCCCACTCTCCTTTTATCATTCCTCCAATTGTATTTCCTTATATTCCTTGAGCATCGTATTCCGGGCTCGTTCGACATCCGCATGACATTTCCCATCGATCATTCTCTCCTTCCTCGATATCCGCGTAGCTCGGTTGACCGTTAATCGTGACACATTCCCCGATATATAGAAATCCATGGTAAATAAATATTGAAATCAATTTAGAATTAATACTATATATGGATGTACATCTATCAATTGTTCATATATCGTTTATACATCAATCATGTCCATCGCCATTAATATATCATCAATATATTAATCAGATCAATGCATCGTTAATACATCAACCAAACATCAACATCATCGATTTATTGTTAATACAACAATCAGATCGACGTATAGTTAATGTATCAATCAAATATCAATATCATCGATTTATTGTTAATACAACAATCAGATCGACGTATCGTTAATGTGTCAACTAAATATCAACATCATCGATTTATTGTTAATACAACAATAAGATCCACATATCGTTAATGTATCAATCAAATATCAATATCATCGATTTATTGTTAATACAACAATAAGATCCACATATCGTTAATGTATCAATCAAATATCAATATCATCGACATATCGTTAACACGTCAATCAGCTATCCACATCATCGATGCATCATCAATACATCAACCACATAAAACATAAACATGAATCAAACATATCACCGATATATCGTTAATATATTAATCAGACCAATCCATCACACCGTCAACCAAATATCAACAACGCTATATAAATTAATAAATTAATCAGCTATCCGATATACCGTTAATCAATGAAACATCGATATCGATAATCGGTAGCCTGAAGTGTATCCGATCGTTCTCGACAGTGGTGTGGCTGATGGGCGAGTATCGGCAACGTTCGACGAAAAAACAAACATTTTCCGTTTTCAAGATCGCGCTAAAAACCCGGTGCAGTCTCTCTAGCGCGCGTTCTGAGAAGGATCGGGGTCGCGGGACCGTCGCGTCGCGTCGTGTCGCGTCGCATCGGCAGAAGCAAGCAAGCGTTCCTGTACGCGAGAAGATGCGACACGAAGCGGGGCGGAGCGGAGCGGAACGCGATGGGCGATCCGATCCGATCCGATCCAAGGCGAGGCCAGGCGAGACAAGACCAGACGAAGATCAACCAAGGCGTCGTCGCTGTGCGCTTAACTGCCCTAAAAGGCAGTTCTTCCCTCTTTGCTACCTAGTCACCGTTGCGTTGTCTTCCAAGCTGTCCACATCCTCGTCGCCTTTGAACGACTCGAATTTGAAGACGTTTAAATTTATCAATGTCACAGTTTCTTCTATTTCAAAAAATTTCAACTTTCCTCTATTGTCACAACTTCCTTCCATTACTTTCAGTAAGGAAACCCAGAGAGTATCAAAAGAAGAACTGCAAAAACACTTATGGCCGTCGGTTTCCCGCGATGGTACATTTCAACCTTATTATACAGAGTTGCGAGCTGTGGTTGGGCAGAATTATTGCTATTGATGTACTGATCGGTTGTACCAAGTTTGAGAAAGATCGGCGTTGCTAAACTCGTCGTGACCTAACCTAACCGTAATGAAAAAAGATCTATACATCTCCCTTATTATACAGAGTTGCGCCCTGTGGCTGGGCAGAATTATTGCTATTGATATACCGATCACTTGTGCCAAGTTTGACAAAGATCGGCAGTGTTAACCTTGTCGTGACCTAACCTAACCGTAATGAACGAAAAATCTATGCATCTCCCTTATTATACAGAGTTGTGTCCTGTGGTTGGGCAGAATTATTGCTATTGATGTATTGATCGGTTGTACCAAGTTTGAGAAAGATCGGCAGTGTTAACCTTGTCGTGACCTAACCTAAACGTAATGAAAAGAAAATCTATACATCTCTCTTATTATACAGAGTTGCGTCCTGTGGTTGGGCAGAATTATTGCTATTGATGTACCGATCACTTGTGCCAAGTTTGAGAAAGATCGGCAGTGTTAACCTTGTCGTGACCTAACCTAACCGTAAAGAAAAGAAAATGTATACATCTCTCTTATTATACAGAGTTGCGCTCTGTGGTTGGGTAGAATTATTGCTATTGATGTACTGATCGGTTGTACCAAGTTTGAGAAAGATCGGCGTTGCTAACCTTGTCGTGACCTAACCTAACCGTAATGAAAAGAAAATGTATACATCTCTCTTATTATACAGAGTTGCGTCCTGTGGTTGGGCAGAATTATTGCTATTGATGTACCGATCACTTGTGCCAAGTTTGAGAAAGATCGGCGTTGCTAACCTTGTCGTGACCTAACCTAACCATAACGAAAAGAAAATGTATACATCTCTCTTATTATACAGAGTTGCGAGCTGTGGTTAGGCAGAATTATTGCTATTGATGTACCGATCACTTGTGCCAAGTTTGACAAAAATCGGCGGTGTTAATGTCGTAGCCTAACCATAATGAAAAAATGTGTTGATCAAAGTTAGATTTCCAAAAGATTTCACACGGAATCGATCCTGTTCGGTAACGAGCAGACAGAGCACGTTTGCTCGCACGTGATCCGCATTTTGGGGGCAGGCGTCGTGTAACAGGGCCACAGACGCCGCTGGCCATTGTCTTGTTCGCTTGTACCGATGAATCCTCGTGGGTCGCAAGGCGAATATCAATGAATCGGCGTAAACGCGAAAAAAGAAGAGGGAGCGTCGGCCCGTAAGCACGCACGATCGTTATCGGTTAAACGGTGTCAAGCAGCGTACGCTAATGACTTCTCGGTAACGAACCACTTCCTTGCAAATTGCTTCGCGTGATTAGGCTCCGTCCGCTTCACAGAAGCGTCCGGCTCCATTAGAATCGTTCGATCCGCTCGAGACGCGCGGCACGATCGTGTTACAGGACGATCGTTGCCAACGCGGACCCATCCAGACGTCTTCAGGCATTTCAAACTCGCGCGGTCAACTAGCGACCGGAATTTCTTTCGGCTTTTTTACGACACGCAAGAAACGTACAGTAAGCTATTGTTCGGAGCCGAGGTTCGTTCGGGACGCGTTCACTTACGGGAAGTCGGTGACGTTTCTTGCGAGATACGTCAACCGAGGTTCCCTTATTCGAGGACGATCTGAATGTTCTGGGGAGCGTGCGTGCCTTCGATAGGGATTAGAGGCAGGATAGTTCGAGTTGTGGGAATCGAGGAATTTCAGAAATTTACTAGTTTACTAGTTTATAGAATTTACTATAAGATAGCGGAAGTTTAGAAAGCTTCACAGGTTTGGAGATTTAGGATATTTGGAATTTGGAAGGTTGGAAAAGTTTGGTAATTTAAGGACATTTGGAAATTTGGGAAAATTTGGTAGTGGAAGAAATTTTGAAGATTTGGAAATTGTAGTAGGAAGGATTTTAGGTACATATGTACCCTGTTCAGAGATGTGAACTATGCAATATATGAAGAGGAAGGTAAACGTTAATGCAGATCTAGGGGACGAGAATCATATGATGCTCTTTCGAATATTGAGGTGCAGGAATTTAGGAATTTTGGGATTTGAGGAGTTGAAACTTTGAGATTTGAGAATTTAGGGAATTTAGGGAATTTTGAGAATTTTGGTAATTTGGGAAATTTGTGGAATTTGGAACATTTAGGAAACTTTTATTGGAGATAAAAGTAAAAGTGATATAAGAGCGATACACGAATTAGCATTAACATTTGTCTCCATCTAGCGATGTTAATCATCATTGTTTGTTCCTTCTTGTGTTCGCATGTTTCGATTCAATTTTGTTCTCTTATATTCTTCTCACGTAATTCTGATTGTATTTTATATCGTTCTTGAATAAATAGTTTTTCTGTTTTGTACATAATTAATTACGACACTTTATTCGTCCACGGATCTCCTCGCCTTCAACAACTTTGGGGATTTGAGAAATTTTGAGAATTTGGAGAATCTGGAGAATTTGAGAAATTTGAGAAGTTTGAGACATTAGAGAAATTTGAGAAGTTTAAGAAACTTGAGACATTAGAAAAATTTAAGAAGTTTGAGGAATTGTGAAATTTGAGACGATAGAGAAATTTGAGACAATAGAGAAATCTGAGACATTAGAGAAATTTGAGAAGTCTGAGGAATTGTGAAATTTGAGACAATAGAGAAATCTGAGACATTAGAGAAATTTGAGAACCTTAGGAAACTTGAGACATTAGAGGAATTTGAGAAGTCTGAGGAATTGTGAAATTTGAGATGATAGAGAAATTTGAGACAATAGAGAAATCTGAGACATTAGAGAAATTTGAGAACTTTAAGAAACTTGAGACATTAGAGAAATTTGAGAAATTGTGAAATTTGAGACAATAGAGAAATTTGAGAAGTTTGAGACGCTTGAGACATTAGAGAAATTTGAGAAGCTTGAGGAATTGTGAAATTTGAGACAATAGAGAAATCTGAGACATTAGAGAAATTTAAGAAGTTTGAGGAATTATAAAATTTGAGACGATAGAGAAATTTGAGACAATAGAGGAATCTGAGACATTAGAGAAATTTGAGAAGTCTGAGGAATTGTGAAATTTGAGACAATAGAGAAATTTGAGAAGTTTGAGAAATTGTGAAATTTGAGACAATAGAGAAATTAGAGAAGTTTGAGAAATTGAAGACGTAACGTAAAAGACTCACGTACAAGAGTATAAATACGATAATTTCCGTACTATTTAATGAAACACTTAACCTGAACGTGGCAATAAACGTGTTCAATCTCCGTCCTCGCGCAATTTATTATTATACCTATCAACCGTACATTAACCGTTTTCAAACGAACATTAATTTCTACGACCCATACCGTACTGAATTTTGGCACGTTAGAATTCTTAGATGGATCTCCATCTCAGATCTCAAATAACTCCCCAAATTTCTATATCTAGATCCTTAACTCCCCAAATCCCTATGTCTCCAAACCTCTATATTCCCAAACTCAGTACTCAGAAATGTACAAACATAGAAATCTGATCACACAGAAATTTCAGAACAATTGATCCTCTGATCAATTGATCCTCAGCCTCGCGCCAACTCGTGGTTCGACACCTGTACATCGATCGTGTAAACAAATTATGTGGCGTAACGGACGTCATTCTCATCCTTAGAAAAGATTACTATCTCGAACGTTTTGTTCAGAAAGTATGGCTCCGAGTTACGTACATAAGCGCGCGAGTTCAATGGCATCAGAAACAGTAACACCAATACGATGCGGTGTACAATAATTACATAGGTGTTCATTCAGAGGATCGGCCACGTTTCGCAATGATTCAGAAGCAAATGTAGGATACATTCCAACAGATACGAAAGCACATCGCACGGTGACTCACTCATCTGTGTCATAGAAGTCATACGTGTGTGTATATAGAGGATCCTCGAAATTGTCGCCCCGGGCGTTTTCAACAAAGCGTATCCAATGGTGCGCAAAAAATTGCGCGACCTCTCTGTTACGCCACTCGAGGATCGATCAAATTGATCCCTCGGAATCGCTTCGTCTATGTTGTCGCTCCATTAGAACGAAACATTTCAATTCCATGGGAGATTCCAATTTTTACCGTTATGCTTTTCTATTTTAAAAATGATATTGCGTCTTGCGACTTTGGGGATTTCAGGAATTTGGGGAATTTTATGAATATTGGAGATTTTGAGAATTTGGGAATTAGGGAAATTTGGGACATTTGGGGAATTTGGAGAATTTGGGGAATTTTCAGAATATTGGAGACTTTGAGAATTTGGAAATTTGGGGAATTGGGGAATTCGGGGAACTTGGGGAATTTTCAGAATATTGGAGATTTTGAGAATTTGGAAATTTGAGGAATTGGGGAATTTTCAGACTATTGCAGATTTGGATAATTTGGGAATTTAGGGAATTTGGAGAATTTTCAGAATATTGGAGATTTTAAGAATTTGGGAATTTGGGGAATTTGGGGAACATGGGGAATTTTCAGAATATTGGAGACTATGAGAATTTAGGCATTTGGGGAATTTAGGGAATTTTAAGAAGTTTCAGAATATCAAAAATTTTGAGAATTTGTGAATTTGGTGAATTTGGAGAATTTTTAGAAGTTTCAGAATATTGGATTATTTGAGATTTTGGGGAATTTGAGGTATTTGGGAAAATTTGAGAAATTTCAGAATATTGGACTGTTTGAATATTTGGAGAATTTATGCTATTTACGGAATCTTTAGAAATTTCAAAATATTGTAAACTTTGAGAATTTGGGAAATTTATAAAAATTAAATAGAAAAGCCAGAACAAGAGATTTATGAATCTAGATACCTATGTAGAGATCTAGAAATGTATACACCTATAGTAATGTATAGGTACCTTGAGACTTAAGGATCTAGGGATATAGTACTATACACCCAGCGATCTAGAAACCAAAATCTAGGATCTCCCATCTAGATCTATAGACTACAATCCATGATCTAAAATCCCAGAGATCTATACATTTAAAAATTGAGACATCTCAAAGTCCATAAATCCAAGTACACCTCAGCAGCCCCTTACGCCCTTAGACACCGCATTCCGTTATATCCATGCCTCAAAAGATTAATTCGAATATCGTCCGTTGAAGCGCAGTTACAAGAACTTTACCGTTATCCAATTCCCCGGGCCATAAATTAGACGTTCCGAGGGTAGAGTTATCGGTCGCAGAAATAGAGGAGGGTGCGCAGTTTCGATATCGCGTTTCTCGTAGGTCGTCCGATATCGTTTTCGTGCAACGGCGATATACAGAGACGCACCATACATACAGGTGGCGGTAAACTTCGATCAAGATTCACGAACGTCTGTGACCCCGCCAGAAGGTACGTGATCCCCGCGGAGTCGCCAGTTTCCAGGTCGAAAAGTTCGAAAGTGGTGCACACGTCGCGGATCCGGCGACTTACGGCGAGGCGAGTTCGCGCGGATCGAGAGAATACGAGAGAGTCACGCCGTGAGCTAGTTTCCGAAGCGGATCGTCGAAACCGCGCTTATGTGCGCTACCGACGATTTAGCACGCCGGAACTCGATGCTTATTGGCGCGGATCAAAGAGTTTTCTAGATGAACGCCGGCCAACAAAGAGAAAAAAGAGACGGGGCTTACTTTCGCACGATTTCCCCTTGGGGACCAAGGACGATCGATGTCAAGGTCATACGGCCGCGAATCTTGAACCGAGTGGAGGACACCAATACGCGGACACGAATAAGGCGATCGAGATGCTCTCCGGAATAAATTCTGCTCGACGTCGATTGTACGTGCCGATTGTTGCCGTCCTTAGGATGCTTTAGGATTGTTGAGGATGTGGGTCGAAACTTGAGAGATTTTAATTTTTGTGCTTGGGGATTTTAGGACTTTTGTATTTAGGGAGAGCTTTTGAATTTTCGCGGTTTTTCTGTTATCGAATTTTCGAATTTTTGAGTTATCGAATTATTGGATTTTTGAACTGTTGAATAGTTGAATTTGTGGAGAAATACTTTTCTGTTCAGGAGTGCGATTCTTCCCTTCTTTTCACTTTCGTATGTTGCTTTCCTTAGTATTCTCGATATTTAGCTGCTAGTTAAGTGTCCATCAGTTGGAAGACGTATTTTGGTAGTACCGTGGTGTTGAGCAAATGGAGTTCGAGAAATTACAATTTGGAATTTAGGAATTTGGAAACTTGTGAGATCTAGGGAATTTTGAGAATCAAGGATTTTTGGACTTGGGAACTTGTGAGATTTAGGGAATTTTGAGGATCAGGAATTTGGAAATTTGGGAACTTGTGATATCTAGGAAATTCTAAGAATTAAGAATTTGAGGACTTGGAAATTTGGGAATTAGTAAATTAGTAAATTAGTAAATTAGTAAATTAGTAAATTAGTAAATTGGTAAATTAGTAAATTAGTAAATTAGTAAATTAGTAAATTAGTAAATTAGTAAATTAGTAAATTAGTAAATTAGTAAATTAGTAAATTGGTAAATTAGTAAATTAGTAAATGAGCAAATTGGTAAATTAGTAAATTGGTGAATTGGTAACTTGGTGAATTAGTAAATTGGTAAACTGGTAAATTGGTAAACTGGTAAATTATTAAATTGGTAAATTAGTAAATTAGTAAATTAGTAAATTAACAAATTAGTAAATTAACAAATTAGTAAATTAGTAAATGTGCAAATTGGTAAATTAGTAAATTGGTGAATTGGTAAATTAGTAAATTGGTAAATTACTAAATTGGTAAATTACTAAATTGGTAAATTACTAAATTGGTAAATTGGTAAACTAGTAAGTTGGTAAATTGGTAAATTTGTAAATTCGGAAATTTTTTAAATTGGTAAAGTAGTAAATTGGTGAATTGGTAAATTGGTAAATTGGTAAATTAGTGAATTGGTAAATTGGTGAATTGGTAAATTGGTGAATTGGTAAATTGGTAAACTGGTAAATTGGTAAACTGGTAAATTGGTAAACTGGTAAATTAGTAAATTGGTAAATTAGTAAATTATTAAATTAGTAAATTAGCGAATTAGCAAATTAGCAAATTAGTAAATTAGTAAATTAGTAAATTAGTAAATTAGTAAATTAGTAAATTAGTAAATTAGTAAATTAGTAAATTAGTAAATTAGTAAATTAGTAAATTAGTAAATTAGTAAATTAGTAAATTAGTAAATTAGTAAATTAGTAAATTAGTAAATTAGTAAATTAGTAAATTAGTAAATTAGTAAATTAGTAAATTAGTAAATTAGTAAATTAGTAAATTAGTAAATTAGTAAATTTATAAATTAGTAAATTAATAAAATTATAAATTTCTAAAATTGAATGCTTAGACTTGGATTTAAAAATGCTTAGATTTAAGAAAATTTTTAAATCTGTATACTAGCAATCGTCCCACTTAAAAAATCCCGAACCCTAAAGCTATAACAATCCTCATACCACCTCTTCTAGATTAGCCGAAAACAATTAACCCTAAGCCCTCAATCGAAACCCCCAAAAGCCGTCTTACGGTTCCTCAAAATGTTCATCGCCCGATCGATCGCGCACACGCGATTTAATTCCGCTCACGTGATCGCATTCCAGAAAATCTCATTCGAAAAATTGCACGCATCCGGCGTGTACCGCAAGCCGTTCCAGAAGGAAATAAATTCAACTCGTGTGACCCGTACGCTCCGAGGATAAGCGATTTTTAGCCGGTTGATTTTATTGGCCGTTTCAAGTGGACGATTTTACTTAACACTTGCCATTAGTTAGCGGCCGTAATCCTTTCCATCGCGCGCATCTAGAATTCAACGATCTCTACGCAACGGTGATCGCGCCACCGAAATCAGGAATCAGGAACAACCGGATGTAGAAGTGTTTTATACGTGTCGTGCCAGCCGTGTATGTGGAACGAAGTGCAGTAAATCGGGCGCACTGCCACGGAATACAACGTGACCCCGGCTACGTGCCCGTTCAAATTCGTATGCTCCTTCGGCCTTTACATACGTCATCTTCGCTCGTTTGCATCGTGACCGATGCAATAATTATAGGAAATCGATGAGACATTCGAGGATGCTCTTCGAATTCCATTTACCTCATTACCTGTCAAGTTTTTATTTCGATCTTGAGTACATTTTTTACTCCCTATTTTGAACATTCTAAAAATCCAGAATCCAGAAATTCCTGCACTCTGGAATTTTATTCCAACTGTTTACATCTGGGAGTTTCTGGTGCAGCAAAGTGACGATAGCCACAAAGATAATATCATCCTCAGGTTTCCTTGAAACTTCATCCTCGTAATCCCGTTTAATGCGAGAAGAGTCCCTCGAAAATTTGCCATCACGGGCAAGTAAAAAAAGAAAGGACTATGCAGAAACTTCTCCGGCAAGAAAATTGACAAAACTAGTAGAATGTTATTCTCGAATTTCTTTGAAACTTCATCGTCTTAATCCTCGTTAATCCTCGTTAAAAATAAGAGGAGAAGTCAAGTATCCCTCCGCGGGACACGATCGTAAATTGTCTAACAATTACTGGAGATAAAGGTAATTAAAATAGATGGCATAAAAAACGTCTGCTAGAAGAAAGTAACGATCCGCGTCACAAAGACGCCATTATTCTCGAGATTAGCCGAAACTTCGTCTTCTTAATCTTGTTTAATTTGAGGAAGATGAAAAGTCGGGTATCCTGGTGCACGGTATAATCGTAAATTAACCAGCCATTACTATGTTACGGAGAGAGTGGGTCAAGAGCAATTCCGCGAGTCTAAAAGAACGTTTTAAAAGCAAGCGTATCGCGTTAATGCAGACCGTGCTTAAGCCACCGAATGTCCACCATTACTCTTTCGTACTGCCTTAAACCTCGATCCGTGTCGGCTATGTGTACCATGAGGCGATAAATTGAGCGTCTTTTAATTTGCGATTTCTAGGAGCTGCGGATTTGAGAGATTTGTGGAATTTTGGGGGAATTTTGATATTTGGGAATTTGGGTTATTGGATTTGAGAAGTTTGAGAAGGTTAAGGAGGTTAAGAAGGTTAAGAAGTTTAAGAAGTTTAAGAAGTTTAAGAAGTTTAAGAAATTTAGGAACTTTGAGAAATTTGCAAAATTTGAGAATTTTGTGTATTTTGAGATGTTTGAGAAGTTTGAGAATTTCCAGAAGTTGAAGAAGTTTGGGAAGATTAAGAATATTACAAAATTTGAGAAGTTTGAGAAATCTGAGGATTTTGCAAATTTTTAGAAGTTTAGGAAATTCGAGAAGTTTGCGAAGATTAAGAGATTTGAGAAATTTGGTAATTTTTACAAATTTGAGAAGTTTGAGAAGTTTCAGAAGTGTCAGAAATTTAGGGAATTCAAGGGCTTTAAGAAATTTGAAAATTTAAGAATTTTGTGAAATTTGAGACGTTTAAGAAATTTGGTAATTTTAAGAAACTTGCGTAGTTTGAGAATTTTTAGTAGTTTGAGAATATAAGAAGTGTACAGAATCTAAAAAATTGAGTTGAATGTCATATTCAAATTCCTGCGTCCCCAAATTTCAACATCCCAAAATTCCTAGATTCCCCATATTCCTACGTCCCCAAATTACAACGTCCCGAAATACCAAACTCCCAAAATCCCTGCAATCCCAAAACCCTCCCAAAATTCCCAAAATCCTCCTCAAATCTCCCAAACTACCATCTTCCCAAAGTCGCAACCTCCTCACATCCCTCACATCATCTCGCTTTATGTCCCCATTTTACTTACTCACCATATATCTTATTTAACCACCGCATGCCTTCAACCACCTCATTTTCCCCCATTTAAACCATAACTACACTTAAACACCTTAATTAACTTAAATACCTTATTCAACTACCACCTTAATTACGGCTGAAAAAAAGCCCCAAACGAAACGGCATCGAAATCCCTGTAGGTCTGGCTATTTTGAGCTCGTCAATACCTGGAACCATAATAACGAACACTATCCGTCGCATTACGTCGTAAATACACGTTCGGCCTAACTAGAAATTCGTGGTCCGAAAATGATCGAAATGAGAGGCCCTGGCCGTATTAGCCATCTCATTAAAAGAGTAGAAGAAACGTTAAATGTCGGTTGCGGTACGTTTGCGCGAGCGACAACCACTATAAACTCAATCACGTTACGCGTTTCCGAGCGTTGCTGTTCGCGCAGCTCGAAAAGTCGCGTGCATCTTTGAAAAAGCATCGAGACGTTGGTTTTTTCATGCGGGTCATAATGTCGAAATTGCATGTTCGAGTCGTAGCGGCATGATGAATCTCGGCCGAATTCGACAAACTATTTTTTGCCGGGCGAGACAGGTATTCGCGTGCAGCCTCGGTTACACCACGAAGAAAACGACCGGCGATGAAGACAAGGAGGAGAGAAAAAAGAAAAGGAAACAGACCACTCTGTTAATGCGAAGTAATGGACGAAGGTAACTGGCGAGCTACACAAATAATAGGCTAGCGTCGAGGAGGACGTGTTTGCCGGACGATTCATCCTTTTCTCCGACACAGTCGCCGTTCGCGCATTTCAATAACAAGCCGTCTAAACGGCTAATTCAGCTTTATGGTTTATGGACAATGGGCGTTTTACGCGAGCGATTCGAGCAGCCAGAAATCCCGTTCGAGGACTGTTAATCTTCGACATGATCGTGGCACGCGCTCCTATTCAACCGACCGCCAACAAAACGATTCCTTCCAAGTAGTAGCTGCTTAACGGCAGTAAGAGATAAACGGAAATACGTGGAACCCGACGGAGAAATGCAAGGAGCGCAGTTAAGATTTTTCTTCTAGCGTACACGTGAACCACCGAGGGGAGGAGATGCGGGATTCTTTGCTGGAATCGATGTTTCAGAACGATGTGGCTCTACGTTCTGTCAAGATAATGCGCTTTCTTACTGGCTTCGCGTACTTGGAGTTCTCAAACATTTCGAACTTTTCAAGTTTCTTAAGTTAATCACATTTACGAATTATCAATTTCTCAAACTTTTCGAACTTTTCAAGTTTCTTAAGTTAATCACATTTACGAATTATTAATTTCTCAAACTTTTCGAACTTTTCAAGTTTCTTAAGTTAATCACATTTACGAATTATCAATTTCTCAAACTTTTCGAACTTTTCAAGTTTCTTAAGTTAATCACATTTACGAATTATCAATTTCTCAAACTTTTCGAACTTTTCAAGTTTCTTAAGTTAATCACATTTACGAATTATCAATTTCTCAAACTTTTCGAACTTTTCAAGTTTCTTAAGTTAATCACATTTACGAATTATCAATTTCTCAAACTTTTCGAACTTTTCAAGTTTCTTAAGTTAATCACATTTACGAATTATCAATTTCTCAAACTTTTCGAACTTTTCAAGTATCTTAAGTTAATCACATTTACGAATTATCAATTTCTCAAACTTTTCGGTTTTCAAGTTTTCAAATTGGGACGAAGGAATTTGGGGGATCCAGAAATTTAGGGACGCAGGAATTTGGGGGATCTAGGAATTTTGGAACGAAGAAATTTGGAGGATCTAGGAATTTGGGGACTTTTGGAATTTTAGAAATTACAAATTTGGAAGTTTAGAATTTTTCGACGATGGAATTCTAGGGATTTTGAGAATTATGAGTGTGGAAGTTTGAGACCATGGAATTGTAGGGATTTTGATAATTATAACATTAGAAATTTGGAACTATGGAATTCTAGGGAATTTGATAATTATAACTTTGGAAGTTTGGGACCATGGAATTCTAGGGAATTTGATAATTATAACTTTGGAAGTTTGGGACCATGGAATTTTAGGGAATTTGATAATTATAACTTTGGAAGTTTGGGACTATGAAATTATGGGAACTTTAGGATTTTAGAATTTTGTCATTTTGAGACTTTGAGACATTTGGAACTTCGAATATTTGAACCTAGGGAATTCTAGGGATTTTGGGAATTACGACTTTGGAACCCTGGGTCTTTTGAGCTGTGGGATTCTTGGAATTTTGAGAATTGTGATATAGAAACTTTGGGTCTATGAAATCTTAGGAATTTTGAAAATTACTACTTTGGATGTTTACGACTCTGGAATTATAGAAATTTTATGGATTTGATACTTCAGAAGTTTGGAGCTAAATTATTTAATAAATTTTGAAAATTTCAATTTTGCAAGTTTGGAACTACAGAATTCTATATTATTTGGGATTCTTAAAGCTTACAGTTTGAAACATGCAAATCTAGAAAATTTTCATTTAAATCACAATCTTTCTCAAAATTACACAAACTTAAATAACCTCATAATTGCATAAACTCACACTTAATTTACAATCCATCAGTACATATTGGCAATCTATTATATATTAACGAAGTCTATAATTTGATACTACTCAAATCTAAATAACCCTAAATTTGTAATACAAACTTACATAACCTCAAACTTGTATAAACTCATACACTTAACGTTCAACCCATCACTACATACATGGCAACCTTCATCTGCAAGACCCACTATTTCTCGAATCAATCGATATTTAAATAACCCTCCAAGTTCATTACATCCTCCAATTACTATAATCACATATGTACTCTTCCACATATTTAAAATATTATCTACAAGTCTCTATCCATAATAAAGATTATTTTACGACATCCACTACCATCACGACAAAAATCATCTTTTAATTTCCTTAGCGTATTTCTCCTCAGGAAGGGATCGATCAGTCCGATACTCGATTTATTACAACTTCAAACTATTTCCGTTAATACACATATGGCCTTTCATTGGCGGATTCGCTGGCAAGATAGATGCGATGGGCAGCAAAATTTATTACGCGGCTTAAAGTCTCTGTAGGGAAATCATTTCGTGATAATTGAATGTAAATCTTGCGCGCTTAGATGGGCATAAATCATTTTGTAATTTGCTTAGAACGTTTGATTCGTTACTTTCTGAATTAAAATTGAGAAAAATTCTTTCAAATTAGTTTCTTTAACGGGTCATCTATCATCGCGTTTTTATGTCCCATTAAGTTTGTAACAGCGTCAAATATTTATTTTACAAGCTGACGAATTATGCCGATTCTGAGAAACGGGGTAAAAACTACGATTTTATGGCGGTCGTTAATGTTTGCAGACATTCTTGGGCGTTATTGAGACGTTCGATGTCCGAATTTAGAAGCGATAATTTGACTCTTATTTACACGTGTCTTCTATAAAAAGATTCGAACTATCATGCGATTTTTTTCTTTCGGTATATTCCACTCTTTATGTATGCACAGATAATTATGTATATTACATAGATAATTATGTATCTTATGGATGTTTCATTATATAGATAATTATATAAAGAATTTAGTGACTAAACAGTTCAATAAATTAATAATTAAATGATCAAGATGTTAAACATTCATATCTTCATGGACATAAACAATTTAACTAGTATTTCAACATTTTGTACACATATGTATTATATATGTGTAATCTAATATGTAATAGTTTGTACACACATGTGTAACGTATGGATAATCTCATATGTAATATTTTGTACACATGTGTAACGTATGGATAATCTCATATGTAATATTTTGTACACATGTGTAACGTATGGATAATCTCATATGTAATATTTTGTACACATGTGTATAATGTACGTATAATCTCATATGTAATACTTTGTACACGTATGTATAATTTATGTAAAATCTCATATGTAATATTTTCTACACACATGTATAATTTATGTAAAATCTCATATGTAATATTTTCTACACACATGTATAATTTATGTAAAATCTCATATGTAATATTTTGTACACATATGTATAATCTATGTATAATCTAATATGTGCTATTTTGTACACACATGTATAATCTATGTAGAATCTCATATATGTAATATTTTGTACACATATGTGTAATCTATGTAATAATCTCATCTGTAATATTTTGTACACACATGTATAATCTATGTATAATCTCATATGTGATATTTGGTACACATATGTATAATCTATGAATAATCTCATATGTAACATTTGTACACATATGTACATTCTCAAACACATGCATAATAACAAGTATACTCTGAAATTATCAAAATAATTCACCAAAATTAATTTTATTAATCAATTATATATATTGTTAATTATACATTGCTAAAAACTTGTCAGGTCTAACTACAATACTCTAACACCTAACAATGTTAGCCTACCATTAATAATAATGAGTCACAATAATTTTATTTGCATTCCAATCGCTACAACACGAATAATAATGAGTCACAATTTCATTTGCATTCCAAGCATCGCAACACATGTCCATAATTTCTAGTATGCTCCTCAACCTATCAGACGAAGAAATAACAGTTCTAACAATTATTCACAATGATTATCAGAAGCAAGATAGAAGTCAAACACTAGAATCGAATACAACAGCCATTCATTACTGAACACGTTGTCAACGCGACAGGACTATCAAAGAGTAAAATACCGACATGCACACGGAGCTAGGTATTCATTCGATGCGTGTGCAAATAAAACACGCAGAGCACAATCTATGCTCATACTTCAACACCTTTCTCTGTCGCGTTGAATCCCGCGTGTATCGATATCATTCACCCTGGATACGCTCGTAAACTAGAGAGTTTAGTGCTGTTGGACGGGGTTTTGCAATTTGAGGTTTAGGAATATGGGGACGTAGGAATTTGGGAGGTGTAGAGATTTGGGAGATGTAGAGATTTGAGGGATGTAGAGATTTGGGGATTTGGAAATTTGGGAGATGTGGGAATTTGGGGGAGTTGGGAATTTGGGGACGTAGGAATTTGGGGGATGTAGAGATTCGGGGACGTAGGAATTTGGGGGATGTGGAGATTCGGGAACGTGGGAATTTGGGGACGTGGGAATTTGGGGACGTGGGAATTTGGGGGATGTGGAGATTCGGGGACGTAAGAATTTGGGGACATAGGAATTTGGGGGATGTGGAGATTCGGGAACGTGGGAATTTGGGGACGTGGGAATTTGGGGACGTGGGAATTTGGGGACGTGGAGATTCGGGGACGTAAGAATTTGGGGACATAGGAATTTAGGGGATGTGGAGATTCGGGAACGTGGGAATTTGGGGACGTGGGAATTTGGGGACGTGGGAATTTGGGGACGTGGGAATTTGGGGACGTGGGAATTTGGGGACGTAGGAATTTGGGGGATGTGGAGATTCGGGGACGTAAGAATTTGGGGACGTAGGAATTTGGGGGATGTAGAGATTCGGGGACGTGGGAATTTGGGGACGTAGGAATTTGGGGGGTCTGAGAATTTGGGGACGTAGGAATTTGGGGGATGTAGAGATTCGGGGACGTGGGAATTTGGGGACGTAGGAATTTGGGGGGTCTGAGAATTTGGGGACGTAGGAATTTGGGGGATGTTGACATTCGGGGACGTGGGAATTTGGGGACGTGGGAATTTGGGGGATATAGAGATTTGGGGACGTGAGAATTCGGGGATTTGGGAATTTGGGGGGTCTGGGAATTCGGGAATTTGAATACTTAGCAATCCAGGTATTTGTGGACCTAGGAATTTAAGGAACCCAGAGATTGGGAGATCCCAGAAGTCTAGAAGATCCCAGGAGTTTGGGGAACCCTAGAGTTTCGGATAATCCAGGTGTTTGTGTACATAGGAACTTGAGGACCTACAAATTTGATAATCTAAATCTTTTAAAATCCACAAATTTGATCCTTCGCAATCTAATTTGAACTTAGCAATCTAAAACTATGCAAATTCCATTATTTCATAACATAATAATAAAAAAACTTAAAAAACGTAAACCTCAAAAATTCTAAACCTTGCTCCCTTACAAACCTATCAAACTCCCCAATATTCAACATTACATTCTCCACCCAAAAAGAAGTAAGTAACAATAAAGTGTGAAATATGTGTCTCACGAGGGTCCTGTCAATACCTAAAATATTCCTCCATTGACCGCTAGAATTTATAGATCCAAGGCCTAGTCGCGTGTACAGCCGAGATATCTCGATTACGGGAACGAGTTTAGATCGTTGATAGCGGCGTGCTAATTATACGTTGATACGCGTATACGCAGCTGATCCACGGACCCCGTCGACAACACCACGTGCCTGCTGTCTCGGTTGCAATCTTCGCGCCGCTATGGCTATACGCTTATTTACCAAGTAGTTGAATACCATGACAGCTAGTAAGACGGATGTTAGCCATGACATTGCTCGTGTTCGCGCTCTGTACACCATCGAGCATGGTGGCCTTCTCTATGAATAGTGACGAGCTTGGGAAAGTAGTCGAACGGTTAGAGTATTGCTAACTTGAGGATGTGGACAATTTTAGATAAATGGTAAAGGATGGTACATTTTTTTGGTGAAGTGTGTTATAGTTGGGGGAAGGATTTATCTGGGGAATTTTGGGAAATTGGAAATTTGGGGATTTTTGGGGAATTTGGGAAATTTGGGGAATCTGGGGAATTAGGAGAATTGGGGGAATCTGGTGAATTAGGGGAATTAGGGGAATTCGGGGAATTTAGGAAATTTTGGAATTTGGGGAATTTGGGAAATTTGAGGAATTTAGGAATTTGGAGATTTTGGGAATTTGGGAATTTGGGAATTTGGAGAATTTGGGAAATTTGGGGAATCTGGGAAATTAGGAGAATTTGGGAAATTTGGGGAATCTTGGGAATTAGGGGAATTTGGAAAATTTGGAGAATCTTGGAAATTAGGGGAATTTGGGAATTTGGGGAATTGGGATTTGAGGAATTGGGGAATTGGGATTTGGGGAATTTAGGAATTTGGGAAATTTGGGAATTTGGGAATTTAGGAATTTGGGAAATTTGGGAAATTTGGGAATTTGGGAATTTAGGAATTTGGGAAATTTGGGAATTTGGGAATTTGGGAATTTGGGAATTTGGGAAATTTGGGGAATCTGGGAAATTAGGAGAATTTGGGAAATTTGGGGAATCTTGGGAATTAGGGGAATTTGGAAATTTTGGAGAATCTTGGGAATTAGGGGAATTGGGATTTGAGGAATTGAGATTTGAGAAATTGGGATTTGAAGAATTGGGGAATTTGGAAAATTTGGGAATTTGGGGAATTAGGAGAATTTGGGAAATTGGGGAATTTGGGAAATTTGAGAAATCTGGGAAATTTGGGAGAATTGGAGAATTGTGAAATTGAGATTTGGAAATATTGGTATTTGAAAAATTAAAATTTAAAAAATTGAAACTTGGCAAGTTGGGATTTTGGAAATTGGAATTTTGGGAAATTTGTATTTGGAGATATTAATGTCCACTGATCTACACTCATATCAACCTCTCCATATATCGCCATCGTGGCCATCGAAGATTACCAAACCCAACCATAAAATTCCCAAACCTATCTTTAACAATACCAAACCTAACCATAAAATTACCAAACCTACCCATAACATTATCAAACCTAATTCCCAGTACTTTCTCTCTTCATATCTCCCTATCCCTCACGAACAGCCTTACAATGCCGTTCACTGTACATCACCGTCCAGTTGAACCCGCCGTAGGTGTACTGGTATCCGCGTCACGGACGTACCATTAATTAGGTACATCGAGCATCGGGAAGGCCTTTAACGGTATACAAGAGACACGTCGCCATTAACGCGAACACCCTGACGATTCCGACGTCGACGTCACCTTCGCGTCGCCGATCGCTCGTTACCAACAGATGCCTAGAGACTATGGGATCGCCTTGCTAGAGGTCACGCCTCGACACGTGGGAAAAAAAAGGACAGACTCGCTGTCTCGGTAAATATAGGCGCAGCCTGGCTCTCGTAGCCGCGGTAAAAATCGCTGGACTGGCCATGTTCCGAATAACAGTAAAAGAGCGGTTTATTTGCATTTCTGCTCGTAAAGCCGCCGTTTCGTTTCTTCTCTACGCTGTGATTACCGAATCTGATGTTTTATGATTGCTTTCGATACTTTCGTTTGTGGTGTTGCGATGGTTGGATACGTAGTTTGGGAAATTAGAACTGTGGGTGGTTTGTGGATGTGATTTTTGCGTCTGTTGATTTATTAATGTATAAGTTTATAGATATTTATATCATATGACTTTTAAATTTGTAGGTCTTTAGAGTTTTGTATAAGTAAGTCATTCAATTATTGAATTACTAAGTCACTTGATGACTGAATAATTGAATCATTGAATTGGACAATCATTTATTACTAAATTAGTAAATTAGTGAATTAGTACAACACTGCAACACTGAATGACTGAATAACTGAAGCACTGGAACATAGGATCACTAAATGTCTGTTAATATATATGACTAGCTATCATTATCTACAACTCACTATCACTAACCATCACTAACCATCACTAACCATCACTAACCATCACTAACCATCACTAAGTATCACTAAGTATCACTAAGTATCACTAACCATCACTTACTATCACTAACTATCACTATTACTAACAATAGATACGCTAACTGTCACTAAATATTACTAACTGTCGCTAACTTACTGTCACTAACTGTCACTGACTGTCACTAACCATCACTATAGCCATCAGTAATGATCACTAACCATCAATAGCTATCACTACTCATTACAAATCATCACTATTACTGATCATTACTAACCATCACTATCACCAATCATCACTAAGTATGACTAAGTATCACTAACCATCACTAAGCATCACTAACTATCACTAAGTATCACTAATCATCACTAAGCATCACTAACTATCACTAACCATAGACTTACTAACTGTCACTACATATCACCAACTGTCGCTAACTGCCACTAGCTGTCAGTAACTGTGACTGACTGTCACTAACCATCACTATAGCCATCACTAATGATCACTAACCATCAATAGCTATCACTACTCATCACGAATTATCGCTATTACTTATCATCACTAACCATCGCTATCACTAATCATCACTAACCCTCACTAACTATCACTAATTATCACTAACCATCGCTAACCATGACTAACCATCACTAATCGTTACTAATGCACTCTAGATGCTTTGATTCTTAGTTCTCAATATCTGTGGCTCTCTGTATCCCTAGATGTCATATATAATTAGACTACCACATATTTCTCTATATTTTTTTGTCTCTATATTACTAAATTTCGATATCTATGTATCTCCATATTTGTTGACCCATATATCCACAAATATCCCTACATTACACAGGAAATAATATAATATGAAACTCTCTGTATTTCTACCTTTCTTGTACACATCTATATGTACCACATTTCAATCATATAACCACAATTTTGACGAATAACATTCTCAACGTACAGATAATCCAACATCACAGTATTTTCGAAATATTCAGAAAAATTTGATGCCAGAGATTCAATTAAGAGCGACCAAGTATAATCCCGTAAGCTACTTCGTTAAAGAACACACAGAATGAAAGTAAAACGAAAAGTTAAGCTTACTGGAGCTTAATTAATGTCGCTGTGTACACCAACTCCTACTAACTTACCGGATAATCTCCCTTTATCTGATAAAAGAACGAGACTCGACTTCGAAAGAACCTTTAAATCCGTCAATCCTATCACTGTCATCGAATTCCTAGAATAATCGTATTCTTTTTAGACGATCAATCGGGATTCAGCTCGATCCGTTTGATGATCGTAAATCGCTCCAGCTATCGTTTCGAGGATCTATACGTCTCCGGAGATGTTGGCATCTCCGGTGAAGGGTGCGACGTGTACACTCGGGGGCAAGTTAGACTTCCATCTTTCTACTAGTACATTTTATTTGGTTTTTAAAGGTGTTAGTTATTATGCTGTTAATAGTATTAGTTTTGGGGTATTTTAGTATTTAAGTTTTCAAGTTTGCGAATTTTCAAATTTTCATATTTTCTGGTTTGTAGGTTTTCAAATTTTCTAGTCTGCAAATTTTCAAGTTTTCTAGTTTTCAATTTTTCAATTTTTCAATTTTTCAATTTTTCAATTTTTCAATTTTTCAATTTTTCAATTCTTCAATTTTCCCATTTCCCAATTTTCCAATTTTCCAATTTTCTAGTTTACAATATTTCAATTTTTCAATTCTTCAATATTCCCATTTTCCCATTTTCCACTTTTCCAATTTTCTACTTTACAAATTTTCAATTCTGCAATTTTATCATTTTCCAATTTTCCAATTTTCTAGTTTACAATTTTTCAATTTTTCAATTTTTCAATTTTTCAATTTTTCCATTTTTCAATTCTTCAATTTTCCCATTTCCCAACTTTCTGATTTCCCAATTTTCTAGTTTACAATTTTTCAATTTTTCCATTTTTCAATTCTTCAATTTTCCCACTTCCCAACTTTCTGATTTTCCAATTTTCTAGTTTACAATTTTTCAATTTTCCCATTTTCCAATTTTTTATTTTTTGTCAAATTTCTAAATTTCTAAATTACAAGGCTTGTCACTAACTGTACAGGAAGGTCAAAAGGTTCAATTAGGTCATCGAAGATCTCGTCTCGAAACGCAGGGCAAACACTGCCCTAAGAATTCAAGACATAGCACCAACTGCATAGGGTGTCATTCCTCACAAATCCACTAATAAAAATTATAATAGTAAAATACTTATGAAAACATAAGAGCGTCGGGCAATAAAAGAGCTGAACCGCAGGGCAAAGGCGGGCAAGCTAAGGCAAAGAAGTTCGAGCTGTTGTCCGTGGCATTGTGCGTCCGGTGGCTGTGGAGCTGGCATTTCTTGCTTAGAGCATCCAGCATGCAGGAGTGCTTCTTGGAGGCCGCTCGGTTCTCCTTCCTGCTCGCGCGATGCTCGCACCTGCCAACTAACTAGTCGAACCTGATTAAACTCTGCCCTGTGTGTCGTATGACATGCCCCCTGCGCCCCTGTGCCCTAACCTTCACCACCTCCACCTACCACTTCCCGTTACCCCCTTCCTACGACCTCCTCTGCTCTCCTTCCTCTTCGTTTCCATCCTCCTCCTCGGACTATCTTTTCTTGCCTTCCTTCTCCTTTCCGTCACGAGCTCCCTTTTTCTCCCGACATGCTCCGCTTCGAGCCGTGCAGGGAGAAGAGCTACAGGATCACCGATACCATATCCGACATGCTCGCGATCTTTCTCGCCGACGCGACTACGAACGATATACTATTCGTTACAGATGCCTACACCGAGATTAGCTATACCTTTGCTGTGAGGGTATACTTACTTTGAGTCGACACTTTTACGCTCGTTCGGAGCTGGGACTTATGGGTAGTTTGAGAGATTTGGGTGGAGGTTTTTTAGGTGACGGGAAGGTGGGAGGATTGGTTTTAGAATTTTAGAGAATTAACGCTTTGGAGTCGGTAGTTTTGGTGTAGGGAGATGGCAAGGGGGTATTTCTGGGTGGGACTTATACTTCTAGGACTTCTGGAACTTCTGGGACTTTTGGGACTTCTGAGATTCTTAGGACTACTGGGACTTCTAGGATTTCTGGGACCTCTAGGTCTTCACGCTAGGGCCACATTAGGACTTCTAGGACTTCTGGAACTTCTGGGACTTCTAGGAATTCTAGGATTTCCAGGATCTTACGCTAGGACGACATTAGAACTTCTAGGACTTCTGGAACTTCTGGGACTTCTAGGAGTTCTAGGACTTCTAGGACTTCCAGGACCTCAAGTTAGGACCACATTAGGACTTCTAGGAGTTCCAGGAGTTCTAGGAGTTCTATGACTTCTAGGACCTCACATTAGGACCACATCAGTACTACGAAAAGTCTATAAAGATTTGTGATAGGTTTGCTAGAAAATAAGGTGTCAGGTACAGCTATGGATCTGATGATCTGAAAGAATTAACTTGAAGATTAATTTGTGCTGTCTGCTATTTTTGTTGTAGGAAGATGACTACTCATAACTTTCTTGTCCAAATATTGATAATATTTGATGTTGATCTATATTGAACTAATATGAACAATTTGAAATAAATATCATTCACCTAAATGTATTATAAACATACAATTGACGCTTGCAATTTATTAATTGCACGTTTAATTGCTATGAGAACTGCATGTAGAGTCGTAAGTTCAGACAGACGCTAACGTAAACAAACAAGATGGCCGCCAAACCTGGCGACGCTACGCCATTACTCAATCGCTACAATTAATCAAAAAAATGCATCAAACTTGACCAGAAGACTTGCTATCGAAATGATCGACATCCAATAATGTTTCGTTACAATAATTAACACTAAACTTTAAATAACGTTAAACTGAAATATGTTTGTAGACGTTTTTGCGAACGATTTGAAGAACGATCGAATATAATTGCGGTGTCAGCGGAAGAGAAGAGAAATACTAGTAGCGGTTGCAGAAATCAGCGAGTCCCTCGGTAAACGTTAAAACGTGACTCTGGCTGGCTGGGTCAGAAATTCTGCCAATCCTCGACGTCCGTTTCGACTAATTCGATTAGACGATTAACCGCGTGCCGCGTTCGGTTCAGTTTGATTAGACCCGTCCCAAACGCGATGTATGTCGTAACGAACTCGTCGACGCAGTGCACGATGTATAAATGAAAATTACGCAAATGCGTCGGCAGAGTTTATCGAAGCTTTCGATGGTAATTTCTAAGACATCTTTCTGTGTTGGTTCAACTGAACAATTATAACTATTTGACAATTATATAACAACGTTTGTTATTATTGCTTTTTGGACATAATCGGGTTATTGGGTTTTTGGTTATTGTATATTTGGAGAAATTGTTAAAATTTTCAAAATTAAAAATTTCAAAATTCAACGATCCACATTTCCCTAGACTCAAAATTCCAAATTTCCTACGCCTCAAAATTAAAAAATTCAAGGGTTCAAATTTCCCTAGCCTCAAAATTAAAAAATTTAAGGTTCCAAATTTCCCTAGCCTCAAAATTCCAAATTTCCTACGCTTCAAAATTCAAAAATTCAATAGTCCAAATTTCCCTAGTCCCAAAACTCCCTAGACCCATAATTCCAAGGTTCTTATATCTAAAAATTCCAAAACTCAACGAGCCAAATTTCCCTAGTTCCAAAATTGCAAAATTCCTACGTCTCAAAATTCAAAATTCAAAGGACCAAATCTCCCTAGTCCCAAAATTAACAATTCCAAAATTCAAGGGTTCCAATCTTCCTAGTCCTAAAATTGAAAATTCCAAAATTCAAGGGTTCCAATCTTCCTAGTCCCAAAATTAAAAATTCCAAAATTCAAGGGTTCCACTCTCCCTAGTCCCAAATTTAAAAATTCCAAAATTCAAGGGTTCCACTCTCCCTAGTTCCAAAATTGAAAATTCCAAAATTCAAGAGTTCCAATCTCCCTAGTCCCAAAATTCCAAATTCCAAAATTTAGAGGTTCCAATCTCCCTAGTCCCAAAATAAAAAATTCCAAAATTCAAGGGTTCCAATCTCCCTAGTCCCAAAATTGAAAATTCCAAAATTCAAGGGTTCCATTCTCCCTAGTCCCAAATTTAAAAATTCCAAAATTCAAGGGTTCCACTCTCCCCAGTTCCAAAATTGAAAATTCCAAAATTCAAGAGTTCCAATCTCCCTAGTCCCAAAATTCCAAATTCCAAAATTTAGAGGTTCCAATCTCCCTAGTCCTAAAATCAAAAATTCCAAAATTCAAGAGTTCCAATCTCTCTAGTCCCAAAATTCCAAATTCCAAAATTTAGAGGTTCCAATCTCCCGAGTTCCAAAATTAAAAATTCCAAAACTCCTCCATTCCAAATCTCCCAAGTCCCAAAATTCAAATCTCCAACATTCCAAAATCCCCACCTCCCAATACTAAATCTCCAACATCCCAAATCTCATGCAATCCACCCCCCAAAATTCTTTAACCTAACCTCAAAAATACCAAAACCCCCAAATTCTAACCTCAAATCAACACAACACCATCACAAAAAACATCCCAAAAGCGAACTAAATCAAAAAGAGAACAAAAAGAGAACAAAAAGAAAAGAAGTAAATGTTAAAATAAAAATATCGAACATTCGATAAGAGCGTGTGTAATTATTTTAATTACACCCGAGCGTGTTATTTTTCCAGGTACCGTAGCTCAGCAAACTCTGGAATTCTCTGCTTGCACACTCTGTTCATTGTTGCTAGCAGATGCTGCTGCAGGCGACATTTTACTCGGAAATGAGAGAGAATGAAAAAGTTCCCTCACGAGAGTACTTCTTCCCTTTTGCTGTAACAGTGTCGAATGCATACAACGCAGTCCTCGATGAACCGTGGGACTCGGTCACAGTTAGAACATTGTTGCTGCACCTTGCACAGAGATGCAAAAAAGCATTCGTACCGTCCGGGAAAAAAAGCATTAACATACGCATTCTTAATGTATTCAATTCTACTTTGCACAGAATGCGTTTCGAACACGCTGTGCAAGTTCCTGCCGGCATAAGTAATTTATGCCAATGTATGTAATTATTACGCTTTACGTGGAAATTGAATTATGAAAAGTTCCTTTCCTTTCTTGCTTCCGGGATGCAGTTACTGTAACTTCTTTTATTCGTATGCTAAGACGGGTTAATATTGTTAATTTATGTGCTGAAGAATTTCGGTTTCTTTGGGGAGATTTAGGTTAGGTATTTATGGTAATTTCATTTGACTGGAATGGGTTAGGTTAGGTTGGGTTGGGGAGATTTAGATTAGGTAGTGAGTTCCATTCATTCAAATTTCCAAGAATTCTAAAATTCCACTCACTCAACTTTCCAAAAATTCTAAAATTCCACTCATTAAAATTTCCAAAAATTCTAAAATTTCACACACTCAAATTTCCAACAATTCTAAAATTCCACTCACTCAAATTTCCAAGAATTCTAAAATTCCACCCACTCAAATTTTCAAGAATTCTAAAATTCCACTCACTCAAATTTCCAAGAATTCTAAAATTCCATTCACTCAAATTTCCAAGAATTCTAAAATTCCATTCACTCAAATTTCCAAAAAGTCTAAAATTCCACTCACTCAAATTTCCAAAAATTCTAAAATTCCACTCACTCCAATTTCCAAAAATTCTAAAATTCCAATAACTCAAATTTCCAAAAACTCTAAGTTTCCACTCGCTCAAATTTCCAAAAATTCTAAAATTCCACTTACTCAAATTTCCAAAAATTCTAAAATTCCACTTACTCAAATTTTTAAACTCTAAAATTCCACTCCTCAAAATTTCCTAATCTCTAAAATTTCAAAGCTTGAGAGCTCTAAAATTCCAAAGTCCCACTCCCCAAAACTTGCAAAACCTTAAATTTCCTAATTTCTAAAATTCTAAACCTCCAACCTGCAAAATTTCACAATTCCACTTTCTCAAATTTTTAAAATCTCTAAAATTTGGAAATTCCAAAATTCCACTCCCTGAAACCCCCAAAACCCCTAAAATTAAATTTTCCTAAATTTCAAGCACCCCAAAATTCAGCACTCTCAAAAAACCCCAAAGTTCCAAAATTCCTTCCCAAAATAAAAAGACAAAAAATCTCCCAAATCCTAAAATCCCAAAATTCCAAAATTGCACTCAAAATATTTGTCAAACACCATAAAATAGAAGAACCATAATAAAAGAAGAATAAACGAGAGAACGAACAAAATGTAACGAGATAATTGCGAGAAGAATTAATCGAGTTAACGAAAGTTGACTGAACGCTGAAACCGGAAGAGAAAACTGCTAGTTGGCTTATCGGTCCCCCTCGAATCTAATTAATTAAGTGCCGTTCTTAATTAATTTAATTTCGATGGTGCTGTTCGTCCTGAAAATTAGTAGGAATTATACAAGCAGCGCCGCATGGCATAAAATCGTCGAACTAATGATTTACCTACGGGAACTTGTTGCGCATTTCGTGAGATGGCGCATCGTGGCACTTGTTAAACAAACATACGGTTAATCATTCTTGTACTGATTTATACACTTTGCTATTAAATCATGGTTTACGTACAGTATTGTGCAAAATTGCTGTTCTTTCAAATTTAGGAATAGCAAATTTTATTTATTTTATTAATAATTCTTTTAATTTTAGAGTTTGTCACTTTTAAAATGTTGAAGTGTGTGGTTTTTGTAGTTTATGGTTTAGACATTTTTGTTGGACTATATTCATTATTTAAAATAATATTTTTTCATATGTTTTTTGATGACATTTGACATTTTTTATTTTAAGTCTGATCAGAAATATATAATTATCCTATAATTATTAATCAATGATTTTTTAACAGAAAACATTAAGTTTGCTACAAAATTAAATAGCAATGAGACTAATAATTATCAAACCATCTGAAAAACCAACTAAAACTTAAAAAAGGTTAAGCAATTTTGTAAAAAATTATGAAGCAGCCACTCATGTTTTTAAAAATTAAAAACAGTTAAAAAATTAAAATGTTGAGCATTAAACTACTAAATTAAATTTTCTAAGAATTGAAAGACAGTTATATATATTTTACTCTGACGTTCAAATTTATTCTTGTAATCTGTACAAGCGTTTCCGACATCCTTTTGTCTCCTCAACTTCAGTTAATTCAGTAAAACCCAGAAATTCACAGTTAATAAATCATTAGTAATGATAAGATAAGAATGTTTGAAGCGGAGTACGTTATACCATGTGTTCGCATGCGAGCGGGCGAAGAAAGCATTCGCAGAGCGGCTAAGAAGTACCCTATAGTAAGAAAAATAGTGCACCTAACCTAAATTGTTAAGTTTCATACAAAATTTATAGAAAGATGTGATAGTATGATATAGAGATTGGTGCTCGTGTACTACTATAAATTAGAGTTCGGTCTATGTGTAATAGTATAAATTAGAGTTCGGTCTATGTGTAATAGTATAAATTAGAGTTCGGTCCACGTGTACCACTATAAATTAGAGTTCGGTCTATCTGTAATAGTATAAATTAGAGTTCGGTCTATGTGTAATAGTATAAATTAGAGTTCGGTCCACGAGTAATACTATAAAATAGAGTTCGGTCCACGTATACTACTATAAATTAGAGTTCGGTCCACGTGTACTACTATAAATTAGAGTTCGGTCCACGTGTACTACTATAAATTAGAGTTTGGTCCTCGTGTACTACTATAAATTAGAGTTCGGTCCACGTGTACTACTATAAATTAGAGTTCGGTCCACGTGTAATACTATAAAATAGAGTTCCATCCACGTGTAATACTATAAATTAGTGTATAGTCCACGGGTACTACTATAAAATACAGTTCGGTCCACGTGTACTACTATAAAATAGAGTTCGGTTCACGTGTAATACTATAAAATAGAGTTCGGTCCACGTATACTACTATAAATTAGAGTTCGGTCCACGTGTACTACTATAAAATAGAGTTCGGTCGACGTGTACTACTATAAATTAGAGTTCGGTCCACGTGTACTACTATAAAATAGACTTCGGTCCACGTGTACTACTACAAATTAGAGTTCGGTCCTCGCATACTACTATAAATTAGAGTTCGGTCCACGTGTACTACTATAAAATATACTTCGGTCCACACATAATACTATAAAATATACTTCGCTCCACATCTAATACTATAAAATATAATTCGCTCCACACATAATACTATAAAATAGACTTCGGTCCCCATGTAGCTCTATAAAACAGACCTTGATCCAACCGGCCCCCGTCCCCGGAAATTAAGAAAGTTAAACGATTCCGAAAGCCCCTCCACAATATAACATTGGCCCAGCTACTTTGTTACCAAGATCGATTTTCAGTTAGAGCCGTTCGCCCCCCGTCACGTGATCACGTACTTCAACAATAACAAAGAGGATAGCAGAAAATCGGCGTACGAGCGTCTTCACAAGCACGATTTCGATCCGCGGAAGCCAAGATGCGATCGCACTAAGCCCAGCCTTTTCTGGCTGGAGATCTCTGAGGAGAACAAAGGTCACAAGGTCCCGATGACTACTAATCTCTGGTACGGTCGACCGAACAGGCTCCAAGTCGACGTCCCCGAGAAGAAATTCAATCGATCGAGCAGAATGGCAGAGTTCTACAGCCGGAAACTCCTCCTAATCGATGAGGACGAACGGAAAGTCGTGGTCTGTTAGGCAAGTTTCCATGGCTTCTTCGAGATCGATCGGAACCTTCCTTTCTTTTAGCGAATCAAATAATGCCGGAAGCTTTAGAGTTGCTCAGAGTTCGCCTCTGAATGAAGCATAAATTATTGTAATTTTATGGCAACCGTTCGTCTAATGTATATGAAAAAATTGTATTGGACAGATTGTTCAATGTACGTATATAAAAAATAAACACAATAATAATCACTTTATTCAATATGCTTGAGAATGTTGTTTAAATACTTTGTACAATATATATAAAAAAATTGTATAAATCCTTCATTCAATATTTGCAAAAAAATTTGTTAAACAGTTTGTTCAATACACATATATAAAAAAGTCTATTAAACACTTTATTCAATACATGTGAAAATGTCTGTTAAATACTTTGTTCAACATATATAAAAAAATTGTCTAAATACTTCATTCAACACTTACAAAAAAATTTGTTAATCAGTTTCTTGAACATTTTCAAAAAAATTTGTCAAACAGTTAGTTCAACATTTACACAAAATTCTACGACAAACAAGCATGCAGCCTAAATCCAACCAGCCCTCCATGGAACCTAACCTCAAAAAATTGCAACAATGTCACAACATCAACAATAAATGAGCAAAGGCAAGTTCATTGTACAAAAACGACAATAGAAAGGTATCGATGAATTGATCGTAAGTATATTGCACACCCTTTGAAGGGAGTGTGTTCTCGGTTACGTAAAGTCACCGAGATTCGTATCGATACTTTCTGTGCGGGCTTTGAGTTTCGATGCCTTGCACGAGAGAAGGCAACTTACTGCAGCGTGATGCGGAAATATATACCGTGCATGCATCCGTGTATATAGCCGGCTCTTTTCATGGTGTTTCCATCCTCGTATTCGGAAGTAGCAATCCCGGTATCAACCACCGTTCAGTGGCTGGATATAGCGGCCCTACCGAATCAAATTCCAGGGAATACGGTCAACTCTGCGAGTATCTTCCGAGGATAGGGATGATATCGTTCGTGGGATTCGCGGGAAATATTTTATCTTTCGCTTTCGAGATTTTTGAGGTATGGTGAGAATAATGGGGGAATTAGATTGTGTAGAATTTTATTTGAGTGTTTTCCAAGTGATGCTTTCAAGATTTTCTGAGACAAAAGTGTCTATTGAGGAAAAAATAATAGTATGATATAGGTGAAATGAATGTGGAGTTCAAATTGTTATTTGGGTATTTAATAAGCAAGTTGAGTGACGCTTTCAAGATTTTCAAAGACAAAAATGTTTACCGAGAAGAAAATAATAGTACGATATAGGTGAAATGAATGTGGAGTTCAAATTGTTATTTGGGTATTTAATAAGCAAGTTGAGTGACGCTTTCAAGATTTTCAAAGACAAAAATGTTTACCGAGAAGAAAATAATAGTATGATATAGGTGAAATAGGTCTATTATTTAAATTGTTATTAAGACGTTTAATAAACTGACGGATTTGTACTTGTGAGTCCGTATGCGCAAGCGCGATTGCGCGTCCGTGTGCGCATGCGTGATTGCGCTCTCGCGTCTGCGCATGCGTAATCCTCGCGCTCCGATTGATCCGTGTTTTTCCTTAATAGTTCAAAAACGAAGCTTCAAACTCCATTTTCGCAAAGGGAAATGTTATTCAAAATCACGTCAGCTACCCCCCTTTCTAGACTACTTCTGAAACATCCTGTATTTATAAATATTACTACAGGAAGTATAAAATAAAAATAAAGATAGTTTATTATATCATCACATTCACAATTAAGTTTCTAAATGCCCGTACCATTATTAAGGTATTATTTAGCATCGTTTGTTAACGCATAAAGCAATTTTGAAGGCCGTAAATAAAACGTACCCGATCGCATGGATCAATTGCGATTTAATCGGCGCGTTAATTTAAACGAGCCGGGATTATTTTTTTTACGAGCGGCGAGTAGCCTGATTAAAATCTGTGTGCACTGGAAATTATTGCAGAACGTTGCGGTGAAAATTCGATCAGCAATAATTACGACGGCGTGTACATACATACATCGAGCAGTATTATAGCCTACGGAACAGCGGTTAATCGAATTATATACCTTTGGCAACGTAAAGTAACGAAGCCGAAAGGGGTATCTAGAGTGTGACCTCATTAATACATTCCTCCCCGATTCTAAGAAGTTTAGCGCATCTTGAGAAAGCGAATGAATTTCACTCGAATGCGTTTCTATAGATCGAAATTTTCGACTAAAAATATTTATTGGCTCAGAAATTTAAATATTAGGGAATTCATATTTTACATGTCGAACAACGTATTGCGTTTAATTTTTGCGTTTGCGATGCATCAGTTTGATTAGAAAAGTACTCGGTTTGCGGCTCGATGTTTGCTTAAAGAAGTTAATTCATCCGGGAAACGAGGCCGTCGATGGCTCGATTTTTTTCGTTTTCACGTGAAACTACTCGCAGTTGACACAATGTTTGTGTAAACCGGGCCAGTCGATCGTTCTCGTCCACACTGTTCGATAGATCAGGTAAATACCAGCTCATGCACGTAATAATTTTTCACCTTGTACAACCCTTCTGTTAAGACGATCTTTTATCAAGTTATACTTTCGGGCTTTTCTCTTCACTCGCACGCGATATGAGAACCGAACACTTCGTCATTTTAATGCGGGGGGACATGAAGACGTCATGGCTGAATTTTTTGAGTTTGAGAGCATTTAGATTGCTTTCAATATTTCCCTAATTTCCTAATTTCCCAAATCTCCAAATTTTTAAATTCTTAATTTGCCAATTTTTCAAATCATTAATTTTCTAATTTCCTAATTTTACAATTTTCCAACCTTCAAATTTTCCAATTTCCCAATTTCCCAATTTCCTAATTTCCCAATTTCCTAATTTCCCAATTTCTCAAATTACCAATTTTCCAATTTTCCAATTTTCCAATTTTCCAATTTCCCAATTTCTCAAATTACCAATTTTCCAATTTCTCAAATTACCAATTTTCCATTTTTCCAATTTCTTAAATTACCAATTTTCCAATTTTCCAATTTTCCATTTTTCCATTTTTCCAATTTCTTAAATTACCAATTTTCCAATTTTCCAATTTCTTAAATTACCAATTTCCCAATTTCCCAATTTCCCAATTTCCCAATTTCCCAATTTCCCAATTTCCCAATTCCCCAATTTCCCAATTTCCCAATTTTCCAATGTCCCAATTTCCCAATGTCCCAATGTCTCAATGTCCCAATTTCCCAATGTCCCAATTTCCCAATGTCCCAATTTCCCAATGTCCCAATTTCCCAATTTCCCAATGTCCCAATTTCCCAATGACCCAATTTCTCAAATTTCCCAAATTTTCCCAATTTTCCCAATTTTCCCAAGTTCCCCATATTTCCCAAATTTCCCAAATTTCCCAAATTTCCCAAATTTCCAAATTTCCCTTCCAAATCCCCCAATTTTCCAACCCCCCTATTTCTCCAACCCCCAATCTCCATTTCCCAATCTCACCACCCCAAATTATCTAAATTTCCCAATCGATCAACGTGCAGCAAGAAACCCGAAAGGGTTACCCATAGTGTGACCTCATTAATACGTTACTTCCCCCGCCCTGAACTCCGGCTAAGAAGTTGGGGACGCCTTCTTGGCGAGCGCAAATAAATTTCAGCGGCTAGCAGAGCCTCGAGAAGTTTCTTTGAAATTGTTTTATAGTACCCCATGGACTTTAATGTTTTCTCCCTCTCTACTTCAGGGTTACGCGTTCATCGTGCTCTCTACTTTACGCTTCCTCGTTCTTCGACTTACAGTTACACACCGCTTCCGCTTTCGATATAAATTCAAACGATCGATCATCCGCAAATTGGATTTTATTGGAGATGAAGAAACCCATTAAGTATGATGGCTTAAAAATAATATATGAACTTGCGTGTACGTTACTGGTCAAAACTGCTCTTTGGATTTTTGCGCTACAATACTTTTTATGTTTTTTTGACTATTTTGTATTTTTTTGAGTAATTTTCTTTTTAATAAAATTAGCTTTTTAATGCGTGGATAGGTTAGTATTTGCATTTGAAAGTAATATTGTGTAATTATTTTTAGAGTGCAATTACTGCAATTGTTTTTAGACTTGTACTTATTTTTAGTAGTTTAGAAATATTTTGTAAAAATTCATTTATTATTGGGAATATTACAAACATTTTTGTAAAAAATTTTGTCCGTCATTTTTAATCGAATTTACAATTTTTTTTTTACAAATTTCGAGGTGAAAAATCAAATGAATTATATTGATGATAAAAATCGTGTTTTTAACAAAATTTTTTTCTCTAAACTTAAGAGTTTATTGAAAGTTTCACTGTTTTTATTTAAATTAACCGCGACATTATTTTTTAATTAGCAAAATGATTATCGACCCATTTATAATTTGTTTCATTGTTCCTTCGACGATATTTCAGAAAGAAATTTGCCACAGATACGCCATCGTATGGTAACGAATAAATTTCGATACAGAGGGAAATTGTTTCCCGAACATTGCATTTTAATAACCTCGAGTGCTTTCATTTGCCGCTAAATTAAATTTCCTTCGATATTTCAAATAAAAATAGCACCATGATTGTGACGTTGAAATATTACTGTGTTATTTAATTGGATCACTCGTTTCAAAGAATTGCTTCCTATTCTACTCCTTCACATTTCTCGACACGTTAATACTTAAAATTTATTTTTAAACGTAGCCGAATATATTGTAGGATTATATTTGATGCAGTTAAAAATAAATAAATGTAACATATTTATTGTATTATGAAATTGAAATGTTGGTGATTACAATTAACATTTTGTCAGGTTTATAAATGTATCGTTGTAGTTGAAATAAAAGGGGTTTGTGCTGTATGAGATTATAGTTACACGCACCATTTTCCAATTTCCCAATTTTTCAATTTTTCAATTTTTCAATTTTTCAATTTTTCAACTTTTCAACTTTTCAATTTTTCAATTTTTCAATTTTTCAATTTTTCAATTTTTCAATTTTTCAATTTTTCAATTTTTCAATTTTTCAATTTTTCAATTTTTCAATTTTTCAATTTTTCAATTTTTCAATTTTTCAATTTTACAATTTCTCAATTTCCCAATTTTCCATTTTTCCAATTTCCCAATTTCTCAATTTCCCAAATTACCAAACTACCAAATTACCAATTTCCTAATTTTCCCATTTTTCCCAATTTTCCAATTTCTCAATTTCCCAATTTCCCATTTTCCAATTTCCCAATTTCCCAATTCCCCAAATTACCAAACTACCAAATTACCAATTTCCCAATTTCCCAATTCCCCAAATTACCAAACTACCAAATTACCAATTTCCTAATTTTCCCAATTTTCCAATTTCCCAATTTCCCATTTTCCAATTTTCCAATTTCCCAATTTTCTAATTTCCCAAATTACCAATTTACGAATTTCACAATTTCCGAATCTCCCAATTTTCCAATTTCCCATGTTTCCAAATTACCAACTTCCCCATTTTCCAATTTCCTAATTTTCCAATTTTCTTATTACCCAATTTTCCAATTTCCCAATTTCCCAAATTACCACTTTCCTAATTTTCCAATTTTCCTATTACCTAATTTTCCAATGTGCCAAATAGCCAATTTTCGAATTTCCCATGTTACCAAATTACCAATTTCCCCATTTTCCCATTTTCCCATTTTCCCATTTTCCATTTTCTCAATTTCCATTTTCCTAATTTTCCAATTTTCTTATTACCCAATTTTCCGATGTGTGATATAACCAATTTCCCAACGTCCCAATTTCGTAGGAGTCACGTGACATCTGGCCCTCCATCTTCCATCTTACCAGTACATACATAACTTAAACTTCATAATTCAAAAAAAAAATAATTTTAAACAAAAATACGTATTACTTCCCCCAAACCTCCTTGCAAGTAAACTAAAAAATATAAAAATTATACTAATTTTTCAATCTAACCTCGTTTTAAAATAAAAACAACCTTGAAAATAATGTACCAGTAAATTAATACACGAAGCATTTTGCTTTATTTCAAGTTGAGTACGAACATATTTTGCCTTTAAATCGGAAGTTTTCCCGTATTGTTTTTTGCGACTCGCATGTTCGCACATGTGTGCACACGGAGTGTGTGCTCGAAGCATATCCAACATTAATCCCTTAAGGATAGACGTTCCCAAAAGAAATCAGTCGCCGTAACTTTTTGCCCAGTCAGATTTTCTAAAGCAAACATAGGGCTTTCGCTTAATCCTTATCTGTTTCAGTGTTCACGTTGAAACATTCGCAATTTGAAATTTTGTTATAAATATAACAGCCAGGCAAGACCGTCGTTTATCTCATAGAGAGAAATATTAACATTTTATGGAGATTTTTCTCCGGGTTACTGTTGCCCCAGCGCGTCTCCTACTCTTTCAATATTTATTCGAGTCATCTTCAAAATTGATTTACGAGTCTCGTGCTGCAACCAGAATTGACTCTGTCAAGTAAATTTAGAACGGGATTAAAATTATTTTATCAGACTGCAGTTATGACGATTATTGTATGGAACTCGAGTATTTAGGCGTGATCATTTTTTGCGTTGCTTGAATGAAAATTTCCAATATCAAGTTTAATGGCTTTTACAGATTTTTAAATTTATTTTGAAAGTTTTTGATTATTGGATTTTCAAGGTTTTGAACTCTCAAGGTTGCAGATTTTTAAATTGTTCAATTTTTGAAATTAAAATTCTTCATATCTTTCTGGTTCCAAATTTCCAATTTTCTAATTTTCCAACTTTTCAATTTTTCAATTTTTCAATTTTTCAATTTTTCAATTTTTCAATTTTCCAATTTTCCAATTTTCCAATATCCTAATTTCTCAAATTACCAATTTCCCAATGCCCTAATTTTCCAGTCATCCAATTTTCCAATTTCTCAAATTACTAATTACCCAATTTCGTAATTTTTTCATTTTCCAATTTCCCAATTTCCCAATTTTCCAATATCCTAATTTCTCAAATTGCCAATTTCCCAATTTCCTAATTTCCTAATTTTCCAGTTTTCCAATTTCTCAATTTTCCAACTTTTCAATTTTTCAATTTTTTCTAATTTTCTAATTTTCTAATTTTCTAATTTTCTAATTTTCTAATTTTCTAATTTTCTAATTTTCTAATTTTCTAATTTTCCAATTTTCCAATTTTCCAATTTTCCAATTTTCCAATTTTCCAATTTTCCAATTTTCCAATTTTCCAATATCCTAATTTCTCAAATTACCAATTTCCCAATGCCCTAATTTTCCAATTTCTCAAATTACTAATTACCCAATTTCGTAATTTTTTCATTTTCCAATTTCCCAATTTTCCAATATCCTAATTTCTCAAATTACCAATTTCCCAATTTCCTAATTTTCCAGTTTCTCAAATTACTAATTACACAATTTCGTAATTTTTCCATTTTCCAATTTCCCAAATTTCCAATTTTTCAACATCCTAATTTCTCAAATTCCAAATTTTCCAATTTTCCAATTTTCCAATTTTCCAATTTCTCAATTTTCCAATTTCTCAATTTTCCAATTTCTCAATTTTCCAATTTCTCAATTTTCCAATTTCTCAAATTACCAATTGCCCAATTTCTCAATTTTGCAATTTTCTAATTTCCCAAATTCCAATATTTCCAAGGTACTAATTTCCCAATTTTCCAAATTTCTATATTTCCAAATCTTCACATCTCCGAATTGCCATAATTTCTATATTCCTAAATTACCAAATTCCCAAAATCCTTAAAATTCCCAAAATTCCAAAAATCTCCGCAATCCCCAAAAACTCCAAAATTCCCGAAATCCCTAAAGTCCCCACAATCTCAAAAATTTCCAAAATCCCCAAAATCTCAAAAATTGCCAAAACCCCCAGAATCTTCGAAATCCCCCAAATTCCCAAATTTTCTAAGTTTTTCAAATTCCTAAACTAGCAACCTTGAACCCCAAATATCAGACTAATCATCAGTCTCATGTCTCCGCAAACAGAAATAAACCTCTGCACACAAAAGTGAAATGTTACACATCAAAGTCACGAGTACGTCAAAATGTCTCTGAATCTCTTCGTTTCACCCGAAATAGCAACACTAGGAAACGCATCTGTTTCACCAACAAGCTTCTGAAATCCAAAAAGTTCCTTGCCGGAAGACACACGTTCAATCAGTTCCTAATCCCTTCAGCACACTCCGCAGTTGAAGCATCTGCACTTTCTTTCTCTCGATGTTCTCAAACATTGTGCCTTCATTACCCCGGCGAGTATTACCGCATCGTTTGTTCGGGTCTTAACCCGCTCTTTACACAATCGCCTTATCTTGCAAGATGATCGAGTTTTATCAAAAAGTCGGAGAAAACGATCCGTCGAATTTTTCGAAGTTATCTTCCGCCATGACACTTTTCCGCGATCAATCAATCGCGTGATCGTAGCAGAATTTTCTCGTCGCGCTATCGCGTCGTTTTTTTCCGCGCCGCGGCATAAATCACACACAGTTCGTTTTCTCGTCGCTAAGAGGTGTACGACAGATTTACGGGATGTGTAAATTACTACAACCGGGATGTTTGCCGAAGCGATTCTCTATCGAATCGTCCCGTCAGTCGCGCTTTGTGGGAGAATCATTTTTCGCGAGGTTTATTTACAGCCACAGGCTATATAAGTCCTCCGGAAACCAGCTCCGGAGTTCCCAAGATGACGACGATGATCGCTGACCCGACCTGCCGTTTCGACTCGCCGCTGCGCTCCGTCGACGAGAAACCGAGCGTGCTGCTCGACTCCGACATCAATAAGATCGTCGAGCGTAAACTCCGTTCGCCTAACTTCCGCGTGTTGCAGTGGAGTTTGGACGACCTCGGCGAGACGAACGGCTTTCTGGGCCAGTATTACACCCTGTCGGTGACCGTGAAGACCGACGATAAATCCAAACGACTCCGCTTCTTCGCGAAAACACCGCCACCCGCCGAGAGCCCCCAGTACGACTTCCTGGTGAACTCCAACACGTTCGACAAGGAGATCGCCGTGTACAGCGACATCGTGCCCCGCATTGGGATGGGAACGGGACCCAAGTGGGCGCCCGACTACTTCCTGGGCAAGAGCAACACCATCCTCGTGCTGGAGGACGCTAAGCAAGAGGGCTACGTGACCCCCGACAAGTTCCTCCTCTTCGACCTCGACCACTGCGTCTACACGGTGGCGACGCTGTCGAGGTTCCACTCCAGGTTCCTCATACAGGACGAGAAGCTTCGCAGCAAGGGGCAGTCGATCATGGACCTCTACGGCAACTGGCTCGAGGAGGTGGCCTTCGTCGAGGAGGAGCTGCCAGCTCGCAAGTACCTCGCCTCGTGTGTCAAAGGAGCCTGCACCATGGTGGACTTCGCGGAGAGGTTCACGGACCAGGAGAGGACTCTGATGAAGAACTGGATCTCCAGTAGCATCCCCAGTCTACCTAGGTTGCTGCAACCCTCCACCAAGTTCAGGAACGTCGTCTGCCACCGGGACATCTGGGCGAATAATATCATGTTCAAACGAGACGCAAACGGCAAGCCGGTCGGGTGCTACCTGGTGGACTTCCAGTTCTTGAGGTACAGTCCGCCCGCGTTGGACTTCACGGTGTTTCTTTATTTGAACACCGATAGGAAGGCTAGAAGAGAGTGCTGGGACCAGCTGGTGAACGTTTATTGCGACACCATGAAACGGGAGCTGGCGTCCGAGGGACTCGATGTGGAGCGGTGTTTGTCGAGAGAGGAGTTCATCGAGTGCTGCAAGGAGCTGAAGGACGTGTCGCTGACGTATTCGATAGCGAACGTTCAGGTGATGCTGCTGACGAAACAAGCTGTCGAGAAGTATTTCGTTAACTCGACGGATCTTCTGGAGCACGTGGTTTATGGAGAACAACGATCGGAACTGGTCGTAAACCAGTGCCGCAGCAGGGAGGCGTACAGATACAGGATCGTCGATATCTTGGAGGAAATCAAAGAGCACCTGACCAACAAACCGACTGGGTGTTAGGTAAGACAGCTGGAACGCGGTTTATGGCTCTTCGTCGTCGTTTGTACCTGCATTACGATCTGTGATAAAAGGACTTTGGAGTGGAGCCAGATATCGGGGCTGTCCTTATTTCTGGATTTGCGGACGTGTCGCTAAGTCCTGGAGAATCGTGCCAGAGTTCGCGGAAAAGGCTACTGGGAGCAAGGTCAATCAATGCATCAGCCTACCCTTTTTTGCCCCGGGATATCGTCTGAAATATCGTGGACCATTTAATCGGAGATTCCGGGCTTTACATGCTCATGCAATTTGAATAATCTTGATCGAGTTTGCCCGAATAGTCTCGGGTATTCGAGTATCGTTTTCGTGGGTCATTTTTATGAGGATGATGAAAGTGGATGGAGGGAGATTTTCATAAGCGT
Organism: Megachile rotundata; assembly: GCF_050947335.1. Taxonomy (NCBI): domain Eukaryota; kingdom Metazoa; phylum Arthropoda; class Insecta; order Hymenoptera; family Megachilidae; genus Megachile; species Megachile rotundata. The sequence continues at coordinate 9,617,097 of NC_134995.1, forward strand.
GTCATTTTAATCAAATGTGTAAAGTTATCAGTGATTTAGGGTTGCGTGTATGTATGCACACGTGTTAAATTTTATTGCAGACTGTGTGGAATTAATTGGATTTATTGGACTCTCATTTTGAAAATTTTTGAGTATCTTTTTAAACATTCAAGTTTTTAAATTTATTAATTTTTAAACTTTTAAGTATGTATATTTTACAATTGGAAAATTAAAAATGGACGATTTTAAACATGGATGAATTTGAATTTTTTAATTTTTCAGCCACTAAATTTTTGTTTTAAAATTTTTAATTTTATGAATTTATAAATTGCAAGATTTCTAACTTAAAAAATGTTTAAATTTAATATTACAAAAATGATAAAATTTGGTGGTACAGAAATAATATCAATATCACTACTAATATTAATATTATAAAAATTTGAAGATTTAACAATAAAAAAATTCAAAAAATTTAACAATGTAAAAACTTGAAAATTTAATAATAAAAAAATTGAAGAAAAAATAATATTATAAAAACTTGAAGAAAAAGAAAATAAACAAAAATTTGACAATATAAAAATTTGGAGACTTACCACAATAAGAATAAAAAAATTTGTACTTTTTGCACAAAATAAAAAATCAACTAATTAAAACAGGAGAGAGATAAGCACTTTAGTATATTTTCGATAAAATTGTATCGAATCGTATCAATTTAAGCAAATTGCATGAATATGTAAATTCAGGATTATGGATTTTAGCTTTCGTCAAAGGATGCTTTATCTTTCTCCTTCCCTCAGAGACCTTTATACGAATTATTATCGCGCGATGGTTTTGATACGAAAATTTTGCTATTATAAATTGTTGGATTTACAAATTGTTAAATTGAAGGCTGTGCGGAAGTTTTTACTTCACGAACGTTGATAGAATGTTGTAATAATAATATGAGAATAAAATGAGCAGGTATTTCTGTTAGTAAAATATGTAATACATTTTTAATGGTTCTTAATATATTTTTATTATAATATGGTTAATTTTTAAATAAACACTATATTTCAAAATTTTCAAATATGTAAATCCCGACGTTCTCAAATTTCTAATAACTGTTCAAACCCCCAATTTTTCAAATTTTCAAATACTCAACTTTTCAGAATTCTTAAAATATCAAATACTGAAATCTCCAAATTCTCAAGATTCTATTAACTTAGCCCCCTAAATTGTCAAGCTCCCAAATACTCAAGCCCCCAATTTCTCAAATTTCTAATAATTCAACCTCTCAAATTCTCAAACTTGCAAATACTCAATCCCCTAAATTCTCAAATTTCTAATAATTCAACCTCTCAAATTCTCAAACTTCCAAATACTCAATCCCCTAAATTCTCAAATTTCTAATAACTCAACCCCCCAAATTCTCAAACCCCCAATTTCTCAAGCTCCCAAATTCTCAAACTTTCAAATTCCCAAGCTTCCAATTTCTCAAATTTCTAATAACTCAATCCTCCAAATTCTCAAGCTCCCAAATACTCAAGCTCCTAAATTCTCAAGCTTCCAAATTCTCAAGCTTCCAAATTCCCAAACCCCAAAATTCTCAACCCCCAACCCCTCAACTCGTTAAATTCTCAAGCTCCCAATTACTCAAGCTCCCAAATTCTCAAGCTCCCAAATACTCAAGCTCCCAAATTCTCAAGCTCCCAAATTCTCAACCCCCTAAATTCTCAAACTTCCAAATTCCCAAACCCCCAAATTCTCAAACCCCCAAATTCTCAACCCCTCAACCCCTGAACTCGTCAAATTCTCAAGCTCCCAAATTCTCAACCCCCCAAACTCTCAACCCTCCAAATTCCCAAGCTCCCAAATTCTCAAGCTTCCAAATTCCCAAACCCCAAAATTCTCAACCTCTCAACCCCTCAACTCGTTAAATTCTCAAGCTCCCAATTACTCAAGCTCCCAAATTCTCAAGCTCCCAAATACTCAAGCTCCCAAATTCTCAAGCTCCCAAATTCTCAACCCCCTAAATTCTCAAACTTCCAAATTCCCAAACCCCCAAATTCTCAACCCCTCAACCCCTGAACTCGTCAAATTCTCAAGCTCCCAAATTCTCAACCCCCCAAACTCTCAACCCTCCAAATTATCAACCCCCGAAACTCTCAACCCTCCAAATTCTCAACCCTCCAAATTCTCAACCCCCCAATATCGTCCTCTATATTCACCCTGATTTTCTCTACCGAACTTTTCTCCCCAAATCATCGGCTGCTCAACAATTATTGCACGGTCCGCTCGGCGGATAAGCGAGTTTCCGAAACGCTTCATCGTAATTATTTCATCGTTGGAACTTTATACGGCCACACGCGTACGCCGGCAGCTTTGTTAAACTGAGAATCGTTAAGAAAGCTAATTTTCCGCTTAAAACCATTGTGTGATACGGTGCTTTGCCGGCTTAAACGTCGCCATCGTTCTCCGTTAGGTGAACTTTGTGTCGTGAAAGGGAAAAAGGATTACCGTTCGTAATAAACTTTGTAGATATCCTACAAAAGACGCAAAGATACTGACGTTCAATATTTAAAGATATTTTACGTCGCCATCTTAAATTGTCTTCTGTTGTCTGCTGTTCGGTCGTTGTCGATTTTGTGAGCTTCAATATTTCGGTACTGGGACAATAAAATGTATTTTGGTACAATATTTTGTTATAGTTGTATTATAAAATATTGTATTATTTAATTAGTTTAGTAAAATAAGTATTGAGTTACATTTTTTAATTTTGTTTAAAAAATTACATATGTTACATATGCATATACATTGTATATGTTAATATACATATGTTACGTATGTTATATTTTTTGATTCAATGTTAAATTTATGTGAGAATGTTACATATTTTTAAATTTACATAATTGAGTATGTAGTATGTAATATTATTCAACTCATGTGTGATAACATATGTTATATTGTTTAACTCATATGATAAAATATATATTATATTGTATGACACATGTGATGAAACATATGTGATATTATATTGTTCAACACATATGATAAAATATATTATATATTTGTTAAACAACTCATGTGATGAAACATATGTTATATTATATTGTTCAACACGTATGATGAAATATATATTATAATGTACTATACAACTTATGTAATAAAATGATATATTATATGATATATATATATTATACATTATATGATATATAATTTTATTTCAACTCATATGTGCTACATAACAGATGTTATTAAAATACACACCATATGTTTTGTCCAAATTGAAGAGTTGCAATTAAAATTAAAATACATAACCTATAATCGCCATAATTAAATTTCAACATAACCTATAAACCATCGCCATATTTAAATTTCAATATAACCTACAAACCATCGTCATAATTAAATTTCAAGAAAGTCTTAATGAATTGCAACGAAGAATTGATTGAAAGAAAGTATTCTTATCGTCTGTTTAATGTACTCGTGTATTATGCAAACAGCTACTAAATCATTTACTGCGCTTAGGGAAAAAATGAGTCTTTTATGGAGCCCTGATAAGCTCGACGTATAGTCAAACAAAATTTATTCTCTGTCAAAGAGAATATCGTATGTCTGATAAAACAGAAGAGAATTTGAGCACCGAGCGTCTGCGGTTTCGAGGAGCGATAAATTTTGAAAAGTATCGTTAGCGACGTAAAAAGAATGGCTGCTGGAAATAAAACTAAGAGATCCAATTTGGTGAATAAGAGAATATGTCATCCGTGAACAGACGATGCGAGATAGCGTTCGTCTTGATAACAAGCTAGAAATTGAATTTGATTGGGAAATTTTAAACTGCGATCAATAACGAGATTGCCAGATAACCATCTGCGATTTTGCTCTAATCAAAATAAGCTGTAGTCCATGTGACATTAGGAGGAGTTTAAGTCATCATTTTGCCGGTTTCAAATTTGTTAAAAAATAACAAGCCTTCGAAGTTTGCAATTTTTCATTTTTGCGAAAATAGGCTTGGTAATTCTACGCGTGGTAATTCAACGCTTGGTAACTCGACGCGTGGTTATTCAACGCTTGGTAATTCTACGCGTGGTATTTCTACGCGTGGTAATTCTACGCGTGGTAATTCTACGCGTGGTAATTCGACGCGTGGTAATGCTCAACGCTTAGTAATTCTACGCGTAGTAATTCAACGCTTGGTAATTCTACGCGTGGTAATTCTACGCGTGGTAATTCGACGCGTGGTAATACTCAACGCTTGATAATTCTACGCGCGGTAATTCGATGCGTGGTAATGCCCAATGCTTAGTAATTCGACGCGTGGTAATTCGACGCGTGGTAATTCTACGCGTGGTAATTCGACGCGTGGTAATTCGACGCGTGGTAATACTCAACACTTGGTATTTCTACGCGTGGTAATTCTACGCGTGGTAATTCTACGCGTGGTAATTCGACGCGTGGTAATGCTCAACGCTTAGTAATTCTACGCGTGGTAATTCGACGCGTGGTAATGCCCAACGCTTGGTAATTCTACGCGTGGTAATTCGACGCGTGGTAATACTCAACACTTGGTAATTCTACGCGTGGTAATTCGACGCGTGGTAACTCAACGCGTGGTAATTCAGCGCTTGGTAATCCGACGCGTGGTAATTCGATGCGTGGTAATTCGACGCGTGGTAATTTAACGCTTGGTATTTCGACGCGTGGTAATTCAACGCATGGTAACTCGACGCGTGGTAATTCAACGCTTGGTAATTCTACGCGTGGTAATTCGACGCGTGGTAATACTCAACACTTGGTAATTCTACGCGTGGTAATTCGACGCGTGGTAACTCAACGCGTGATAATTCTACGCTTGGTAATCCGACGCGTGGTAATTCGATGCGTGGTAATACTCAACGCTTGATAATTCTACGCGCGGTAATTCGATGCGTGGTAATGCCCAATGCTTAGTAATTCGACGCGTGGTAATTCGACGCGTGGTAATTCTACGCGTGGTAATTCGACGCGTGGTAATTCGACGCGTGGTAATACTCAACACTTGGTAATTCTACGCGTGGTAATTCGACGCGTGGTAACTCAACGCGTGATAATTCTACGCTTGGTAATCCGACGCGTGGTAATTCGATGCGTGGTAATTCGACGCGTGGTGATTTAACGCTTGGTATTTCGACGCGTGGTAATTCGACGCGTTCTAAATTTGACGCGTGGTAATTCGACGCGTAGTAACTCAACGCATGATAATTCAACACTTGGTAATTCTACGCGTGGTCATTTCAAATCGATCACTTTTGGACTAATCCTACTCTAATCAAAATATGTTGTAGTCCATGTGAAATTAGGAGGGGTTTAAGTCATCATTTTGCCGGTTTCGAATTTGTTAAAAAATAACAAGCCTTCAAAGTTTGCAATTTTTCATTTTTGCGAAAATAGGCTTCACTCACGAATTTTTTTCTTAGAAACTACTCAACCGATTTAGCTAAATTCTGTTTTGTTTTATTCACGAAGGATTGGACTATTTTAAAATATTTTTTTTAATTCCGTCCATTTGTTATGAAATATCGAAAAATTCAAACAGTGATTTGATACCAGATCATATTTCTCAGTAATGAAATTTACAATGAATTATACATTTCCATTCTGTCGTTTCGTTTTAATGTACCTTTTAATATTAACCTTGATTGCCTCATTCTGGAAAAACATAAAACGAAACAATGATCCACCGTATTTAAGCTGAACATTTCAGTCGAAATCGGGTTACACGAATCAAAAAATCAAAATGAAAGGAATTCTGTTCCCAATAAAAAGGAAACAGGTTGTTGTAAACATATTTCCGGTGGAGAGATTCGGATTCGAACAATCATGCATTGATCGTACGGTGAAGTACAAAAATGTAGCTGTTGATGTTTTGCGGTCAATAAAAATGAATCCTCGTTACAACGGTGCTTGTTCGATTAACGCTAATTAGGAGACCGTTAATTATGCCGGAGTAAGTGCTTGTACTTACATTGTACTGCTATGCATTGAACAAGCTGTACAGGGGAGGTACAAGTACACTGAATTAAATATATGTAGGATGACTGCGTTAAATTATGAACTTGACAGAGATTCAGATAGTGATGGCATTTTGGAGAAAAAGAAAAGTATCGAGATGCGAGTGTTGAAGAGCTTAATGTTTCCTGTATAATTTTTATTTCTTTTCATAGTTTCAAGTTTTCAATTTTTAATGTTCAGTTTTTAGTTTTTGTTTGATTAACTTTTAAACTTTTGGATTGTTAGATTCGTCAAGATGTTAATTTTTCAATTTTCCAATTCCATAATTTACAATTTTCAATTTTTCAAGTTTCAATTCTACAATTTTCAATTCTTCAATTTTCAGTCGTTCAAGTTTTAATTTTTCAACTTTCAACTCTTCAACTTTCAATTCTTCAACTTTCAATTCTTCAACTTTCAACTCTTCAATTTTCAACTCTTGAACTTTCAACTCTTCAATTTTCAGTTCTTCAACTTTCAATTCTTCAATTTTCAGTTTTTCGTGTTTCAATTCTTCAAGCTCCAATTCTGCAATTTCCAATTCTTTAAGTTCTCTTTCTGCAACTTTCAATTCTTCAATTTTCAGTTTTTCGTGTTCCAATTCTTCAAGTTCCCTTTCTGCAATTTTCAATTCTCAAAGTTCCCTTTCTGCAACTTACAATTCTTCAAGTTTCCTTTTTGCAATTTTCAATTCTTTATGTTCCAACTCCACAATTTTCAATTCTTCAACTTTCAAGTCTGCAATTATTCTATTCTTCAATTATTCCATTCTTCAATTCTTCAACTCTTTAGTATTGCAATTAATTCTTGAACTTCTCAGTACTTTAATCAATTCTTTCATTTTTCAATTCGTCCATCCTTCCATTTTTCAATTCTTCAATTATTCTATTCTTCAATACTTGAATTTTAGAATATTTTAAGTCTTCAATTCTCTAATTCTTGAATACTTCAATTGTTTAATTAAGTTTCAAACTCTATGAGTTCTTAAATTTTCAATTTTTCAATTCTTCCATTCTTCAATTCTTCAATACTTGAATTCTAGAATATTTTAAGTCTTCAATTCTTTAATTCTTGAATACTTCAATTGTTTAATTAAGTTTCAAACTCTATGAGTTCTTAAATTTTCAATTCTTCAATTCTTCAATTCTTCAATTCTTCAATTCCTCAATACTTCAATTCTTCAATTCTTCAATTCTTCAATTCTTCAATTCCTCAATACTTCAATTCTTCAAGTTTCAATTCTACAATTTTCAATTCATTACATTACAATTCTACAGCTCGTTATTTTTATAATTTTCAATTCTTGATCGTTCCCACAGAAATTCAAACTACCGATTTCTTCGACTAAAAAAAATAATCGTACCGCAGTAATTCCCAAGGGAGTTAAGTGCGCCACAAGGGTTAATTACCGACAAGATATATCCAATAACGAGCGATTTCATTGTTCAGCAAACCGATTGTCTCTTTCTCCGTAGCTCTCACGCGGCTCGCACTCGAACCAGCCATTTACATTATTCGTAACCCGGATTTATGCACCTAAAGCAACAGTGTCTTGGCAAAAGTCAAAGTTACCGTGCACAATAATGTAACCCGTTGTATCGCAACAATTACTACACAAAGCGGAATTAGTTCTCACCGTGGTAGGATTATCCTGCGGGTTATACGATTCCAAGCGATCGCTGCAGAATTACCATTGCATCGAGAACGATACCGTGCCAAGCCTGTTAATCACGAAAGCTTGTTGTTTCTCGTGTGCTCATTATACTTCGCGGGTCACGAGCCTTCCATTCAACGAAGTAAAATTATCATCGATCACCCAATAGCATTGCGATTCCATTATCGGCATCTGTGCTCACCCCGATCGGACTAACCTTCCTTGTTACCAGCCGTTCCTCTATTTAGTACGTAATCCTGCGATTATTCTACTTTGAGAACGCCAGCGTCTCCTCTAAGAAGACGCATCGTTCATTGTGAATCAACCGGTGAAATAATGCGATTTATTCAAGGAAACAAATTTATACGGTTGACATTGTTATTAGTCGAGATGACGGGATATTTAGATTGTTGCTTTGCGAGGTTTTTGTTCTTTTAACGGTTGAGGGGAGATTGCGGGATTTGGGGACTTTGGGACGTGGACATTTTTGTAGGATTTGGGGAATTTCGGAGGTGGACATTTGTGCAAGATTTGGGGGAATTTGGGAACTTGGAGATTTGCGAAGTTTGGGAAATTTAGGGACTTGGAAATTTGCACAATTTGGGAAATCTAGGGATTTGGAAATTTAGAGATTTGGAATTGTGTAACATTTAGGAAATTTAGGGATTTTGCGAAGATTGCAAAATTTGGGAAATTTAGAGATTTGAAAATCAGTAAAATTCAGGAAATCCAGGGACTTATGAGCTTGTAATGTTAGGAGAAATCTAGGGGAATTTGGAGATTTATAAAATTTTTGAAATTTAGGGATTTTTCAAAAATTGCGAAATTTGGAAAATTTAGGAATTTAGAAATTTTGTAAAAATTAGGCAAATGTAGGGAGTTAGGAATTTGTAAATTAGGTAAATCTAGGGGCATGGAAATGTGCAAAATTAGGAAAATCTAGGGAATTAGCTTCTTGCAAAACTTGGGAAATCTAGGGATATAGAAACGTGAAAAATTGGGGAAATCTAGGGAATTGGAACCTTGCCAAATTTGGGAAATCTAGGGACTTGGAACCTTGCGAAATTTGGGAAATCTAGGGACTTGGAACCTTGCGAAATTTGGGAAATCTAGGGAATTGGATCCCTGCAAAATTTGGGAAATCTAGGGACATGGAACCTTGCAAAATTTGGGAAATCTAGGGACTTGGAACCTTGCGAAATTTGGGAACTCTAGGAATTTGAAACCTTGCAAAATTTGGGAAATCCAGGGACTTGGATCCTTGGGAAATTTGGAAAATCTAGGGACATGGAACCTTGCAAAATTTGGGAAATCTAGGGACTTTGAACCTTGCAAAATTACAAAATTCCAAAATTCCCAAATTCCCAAATTCCCAAATTCCCAAATTCCCAAATTCCCAAATCCCAAAATTCCCAAATCCCAAAATTCCCAAATCCCAAAATTCCCAAATCCCAAAATTCCCAAATCCCAAAATTCCCAAATCCCAAAATTCCCAAATCCCAAAATTCCCAAATCCCAAAATTCCCAAATCCCAAAATTCCCAAATCCCAAAATTCCCAAATCCCAAAATTCCCAAATCCCAAAATTCCCAAATCCCAAAATTCCCAAATCCCAAAATTCCCAAATCCCAAAATTCCCAAATCCCAAAATTCCCAAACCCCAAAATTCCCAAATCCCAAAATTCCCAAATCCCAAAATTCCCTATTCCCAAAATTCCCAAATCCCAATAACTCCAAATCCCAATATCCCCAAATCCCAAAATCCCCAAATCCCAATATCCCCAAATCCCAATATCCCCAAATCCCAATATCCCCAAATCCCAATATCCCCAAATCCCAATATCCCCAAATCCCAATATCCCCAAATCCCAATATCACCAAATCCCAATATCCCCAAATCCCAATATCCCCAAATCCCAATATCCCCAAATCCCAATATCCCCAAATCCCAATATCCCCAAATCCCAATATCCCCAAATCCCAATATCCCCAAATCCCAATATTCCCAAATCTCAAAATCCCAAAATCCCAAAATCCCAAAATCCCAAAATCCCAAAATCCCAAAATCCCAAAATCCCAAAATCCCAAAATCCCAAAATCCCAAAATCCCAAAATCCCAAAATCCCAAAATCCCAAAATCCCCAAATCCTATAAATCCCCATAACCCCAAATCCCCCCAAAAATTAATCTTAAAAAAGAACTGCCTACAGCCCAAAAAAAAGTGAACCATCGTTGCAAAACGTTGAAGCAGACGATAGTCGCACATCCGTTTGCGAAATCGTGGCGGAATAAACTGGCCGGCGCGTTGCGTCGATCCGCATGAAATCTCGTGTCTCGTGGCGCGACGCTGAAAGGCGCAGGCGTCGCGACGTCCGGTGGCGGCAAGCGGACTCCAATTTCCTTTTAGTGTCGCGTCAACTGCCGCTGGAGAGTCGTGTGCACCCTCGTTGGCTCCAACAACCCCGATCCGGTCACGTTCGTGCCGTCTCTTCTTCACGGATCCTCGCGTTATATCGCACCCTCCCGATTTAACGAGCAAACACTTCCCTTCCCGTTCGACAAATTACAGTGTTGTCCCGTGTTGACTCACCGAAGTGACGAGTGTGTCCGTTTTGTTCGTTCGGTGTAGTTTTTTTCATAGTGTTCAGAGTGTGTGTGTCTGTGCATGTGTGTGCCGATTCGATCGGAGCATCACTGAGCTCGGCACTTTGAGAAGGTCTGATGCGACGAGCAAAAGGGCAATTTGAGAAAGTGTGTCGATTATGAATTGGTGTAAAGTGCTGGCTGTTGTACGCGAAGCGGAGACGAAGGACGGCTGGAAAGAAGGGATGCTCGTTGGAGAAGGGGCCGAAGCATGAGGGACGTCGCATCTTTAACGTAATGGTGAGTACCGAATGTTCTTTTCCGTCTGACCTGCTACTTGGAAATCTCGAGGATGATTTAAGGATTTTTCGACTTTATGTGGGAGAATGGTCGAATTTTGGGTTTTGGAGTGTGAGGAGGTTTTAGGGGTTGAACAGCTGGGAAGTGAAAGTTCAAGTATTAGGGAAAGATTTTCGAATTTCAAGTATTAGGCTGGTCAGATATTTGAATTTCAAGGGTTAGAGTAGCTAGGTATTCGAAATTTAAGTATTAGAGTAGTCACGTATACGAATTTCAAGTATTAGAGCAGTCAAATAAGTCGAATTTCAAGTATTTGAGTAGTCAAATAAATGGAATTTCAAGCATTAGACTAGTGAGATATCCGAATTCCAAGTGTTAGAGTAGCAAGGTATTCGAATTTCAAGTGTCAGAGTAGTCAATCATTCGAATTTTAAGTATTAGAGTAGACAAGTATTCGAATTTTAAGTATTAGAGTAGTCAAATAAATGGAATTTCAAGCATTAGACTAGTGAGATATCCGAATTCCAAGTATTAGAATAGCAAGGTATTCGAATTTCAAGTGTCAGAGTAGTCAATAATTCGAATTTCAAGTATTAGTGTAGGCAAGTATTCGAATTTCAAGTTTCAGAATAGTCACATATTCGAGTTTCAAGTATTTGAGTAGTCAAACATTCGAATTTCAAGTATTTGAGTAATCAAACACTTAAATTTCATGTATTAGAGTAGTCAAACATTTGAATTTCAAGTACTAGAATAGTCACACATTCGAATTTCAAGTATTAGAGTAGTCAATCATTCGAACTTCAAGTATTTGAGTAATCAAACACTCAAATTTCTAGTATTAGAGTAGTCAGACATTTGAATTTCAAGTACTAGAATAGTCACACATTCGAATTTCAAGTATTAAAGTAGTCAATCATTCGAATTTCAAGTATTTCAGTAATCAAACACTCAAATCTCAAGTATTAGAGTAGTCAGACGTTTGAATTTCAAGTACTAGAATAGTCACATATTCGAATTTCAAGTATTAGAGTAGTCAATCATTCGAATTTCAAGTATGAAAGTAGTCAGGTATTCGAATTTCAAGTATTAGAGTAGTCAATCATTCGAACTTCAAGTATTTGAGTAATCAAACACTCAAATCTCAAGTGTTAGAGTAATCAGACATTTGAATTTCAAGTACTAGAATAGCCACATATTCGAATATTAAGTATTAGAGTAGTCAATCATTCGAATTTCAAGTATGAAAGTAGTCATGTATTCGAATTTCAAGTATTAGAGTAGTCAGATAATAGAATTTCAAGTATTCAGATACAGAAATATCTGAATTTAAACTATTAGAATACTCAGGCATTTGAATTTCAAGTATTGAAACGCTCAAATATTCGACTCTCAAGCATTCGAATACTGGAATACGTAAATCTTTTGTATCTTTCCCTCAATTCCCACATTTCCCATACTCACATGTTCTCAAATTCCCAAATCCCCAAATCTCCAAAACCTCAATTCTACCAAACAATCTACCTATCCATCTCATTATACAACACCTCATCCCATATTATACTCCCCAATATCTCCCCCCACCCACCAAAAGTCTCATTCCCTCATAAAAGAGCTCATTTAGAATGATCTAACAGTCCATACGACGTGTGTACATACTCGTCGATGGTTTTCGTTAGACGCGTTTCGTTCTAGCTCTCGCCAGGGCCGACACACTGCGAACGCGTAATAAATCTTTCAGGAAAAGTGGTGCTTCTGCCTGCTATACCGTTTCCGAACGAGATGCGTTATGTATGGATAAAAAATAACGATGCATTTTTGTCCCGTGTACGTGCATTCCCATGTACGATTCGTAACGCACTCGCGCCATCCAAATTTTCCTGTATTCATAACCGTAAAGTGTATAAAATATCGCGGTTAAAAAAAACAAATCGTCGAATCAACATCTGGACGGTTGTACCAATGTTATAGTTTTTTATTTTCAACTCTGGTGCTTCCCTTTCAAATATTTAGGTTGGCCACCTCGTATATTCTGCATTCGACGTTGATTGTCCATAAATGAAATCAACTTTTTCCATTTCTTTTGCCTCTGACTACGAACTTTCTGAGTAATTGCGAAATTTTTTTTCGACGATGCTCCGTAATGGACGTTATCGTTGTTTCGTGTGATTCATAGAAACTGGTTCTACGGGTTTTCCGGACCAAGTTTTTTCTGGACGTTTGATACACGGTTGGAAATAATGTTTGTCGGGTTATTGATACAGGTTCGAGTACAGGGTTTGAAAATGTATGAGAATTTTGGGATTTGGGAGATTTGGGATTTGGGATATGTGGGATTTGGAATATGTGGGGTTTGCCATGTGTGGGATTTGGGATATGTGGGATTTGTCATATGTGGGATTTGTCATATGTGGGAATTGGAATATGTGGGATTTGTCATATGTGGGAATTGTAATATGTGGGGTTTGCCATATGTGAGATTTGGGATATGTGGAACTTGGGATATGTGGGACTTGTCATATGTGGGATTTGTCATATGTGGGATTTGTCATATGTGGGAATTGGAATATGTGGGATTTGTCATGTGTGGGAATTGGAATATGTAGGATTTGTCATGTGTGGGATTTGGGATATGTGGAACTTGGGATATGTGGGATTTGTCAAATGTAGGAATTGGAATATGTGGGATTTGTCATGTGTGGGAATTGGAATATGTGGGATTTGTCATGTGTGGGAATTGGAATATGTGGGATTTGTCATGTGTGGGAATTGTAATATGTGGGGTTTGCCATGTGTGGAATTTGGGATATATGGGATTTGTCATATGTGGGAATTGTAATATGTGGGGTCTGCCATGTGTGGGATTTGGGATACGTGGAACTTGGGATATGTGGGATTTGTCATATGTGGGAATTGGAAAATGTGAGATTTGTCATGTGTGGGAATTGGAATATGTGGGGTTTGCCATATGTGGAATTTGGGATACGTGGAACTTGGGATATGTGGGATCTGTCACATGTGGGATTTGGGAATTTTGGGATCTGCGAATTTTGGAATTTAAGAATTCCTGAATTTGGAGACATGAATTTGAGATTTTGAGGAATTTGGAATTTTCATGTGCAAGAACTCACAAATCTAAAAATTGACAAAACTCAAATCCTCAGCTCCAAAACTCCCCAAACAAAGAAACCCAAACTCAAAATTTCAAAATCTCCAAAAAAATTCCAGACTACCAAACCTCCAAAAGACGTAAAAACACCGGCAAGACAATATCTAAAGCCCACCTCAAATATCTGAGAAACACTGAAACCTAAGCTTATCGTAGCTCTACTCGACCTTTCGATTCGTCGAAAGGTATACCGTCTTCCCGAAAGATACGAACATATCGAGCAATCAAGCACGCGCCGAGGCGTTAGAGGCGCAATTTACATAGGTGAGTAGTAGGTGTCGGTTGTAGGTCAGACACAATGGCGTCCACGATTTTCGAGTCTATATTATCTCACTTTACGTCGGTTGCGCATCGATGACCCGCCAGTCGAGTAATCTGGATTGATCGTGCCAACTGTTTAATCGCTTTATCCTAACTGCACAATGGAAGAATGATGCGCGGGAAACTGGGCACGGTTGGCCCGGCAATTAGCTTAAATATCGCTTACATCGACGTTAATCGATGTATGTATTGCTGATTCGAAAGCAATTACGCGTGTGTATTAGCCGTGGCCATCTCTAAGCAACCACGTTGTTGCTCGAAAATGGTTAATTCCAAACAAATCGTTACGCTATTAATCGGCACAACAGCCGATGATACGCGGATGAATATTCGATCGCCTAAACCGTTCGCTAAAATTTAATGGCTGGAATAATGCGATTTTAAATTACGCTTGGGGGTTTTGTTCTATTTTGGGGGATTGTGGTCATGGAATATCTGGTCAATATTCACATTGTGGAGTTTTTTTGGATTTAGTTTGTATTTTCTTTAGGTGGAGATGGATTTGGTAATTTGGGTATTGATTTAGGTGGTAGGAGGATTTAGAGGGATGTTAGGTTAAGTTGTCAGGGATGTTAGGTTAAGTTGTCAGATCTGAAATTCTCAAATTCCCAAATTTCCAAATTTCCAAATTTCCAAATTCTCAAATTCCCAAATTCCCAAATTCCCAAATCCCTAAATTTCCCAATCCCTAAATTTCCCAATCCCTAAATTCCCAAATCCCTAAATTTCCAAATCTCCAATTTCCCAATCCCTAAATTCCCAAATCCCTAAATTCCCAAATCTCCAAACCCCCAACTCTCCAAGTTTTAAAATTCTCAAATTTCCAAGTGTTCAAATTCCCAAATCTCCAAATTCCCAAATCCCTAATTTCCCAAATCTCCAAATTTTCAAATTTCTAAGTTCCCAAATCCTCCAAATTCTCCAAATTCTCCAAATCCCCCATATCCCCTAAATCCCCCAAATCCCCCAAATCCCCAAAATTCCATAAATTCCCCAAATCTCCCAGATTCCACAATCTAAAAACTTTCTTTCTAAATTTCACCCCAAGTACTAACAACAAATTTTACAATCCCTTAAAACTTCATAAGAATTTAAAGCATCCCAACATCAAAACCAACAGACAATTCCATCAAACCCAAAAAGATATTCCCAGACCATGCTGATTACCCGAACGCTTCCAATATCGTAAACCACAAAGGGTTGAAATATTCGAAGGCAGCATCTCCACGATCTTCAGTCGGCCACAATAACCGTCATAAATCTCCCGTAATTTTTCCCCGGAGGTGTTGCAATATTCTCGCACGTTTTCGACGATACTCGCAAGCGTCCGCGATAAAGTTCCAGCGAACAGGCGTCCGCAATCAAAGACGGTCAAACCAATGATTAACTGCGACCGACTGCTGAACTAATTACAAACTTGATCGATTTTTCACCGTTCCTTACCCGTGTCTCTCGTTTCCCAAAGATTTATCTTCGTCTTCGTGAAAAATCATTTCGAAAACGTCGAACGTTTCTGGTTTCATTTGAGAACTGCGTCGCTGCGTCAGCGGTTCACGATATAAGTGAACTGTGTCTGGGTAATGAATTTCGATTTGTAGGAGTGGATTTTTGTAGGTAGACTTTTGTGGCATTGAGGAGGGGAAATAGGTTCTTTTGTATTGGAGGTGAAAATTTGGGGAGGTGGGAGTTTGGGGAGTTGGGAATTTGGGGAGTTGGGAATTTGGGGAGATGGGAAGTTGAGGAGTTGGGAATTTGGGGAGTTGGGGGTTTGGAGATTTGGGAATTTAAGGATTTGGGAATTTAGGGATTTGTGAATTTAGAGATTTGGGAATTTAGGGATTTGGGAATTTAGAGATTTGTGAGTTTAGGGGTTTGAAAACATGGAGATTTGAGGAGTTGAAGATATGGCGATCTAGGGATCTGGAGATTTGAACAATTCATCTTACTATGGTTCTTTCAAACTTGATTAGTAACATGAACGAAAACCCGTATTCCAAAAAAGTTGATGCCCCCTGTAATCAACGACCCAACAACACTCAGAATTGTTTCAACAAAAGCGAGAGAGATTTTCGCAATTTTTTTTGTTGACGTTGCAATGATTTATTCGGAACATCGGTACGTGACAAGAGTTAGCATTCGCGGACGTGCGTGTCGAGTGCAGGAAGTTCCTCGATGGTTCCCGCCTTGGAAATTGATTTCCCGTGTCGCGGACGGCCATTTTTGTGCGCGAGTGTTTCATTATCTCCCTCGGTACCGGTATTCTTCATTAAATGCCAAATACCGAGCCGTTGTAACCGGATCGATGGAAAAACCTGATGTTTCCCGGTGTTGGCCTAGCCGAGTTTCGAGCTGAGCGAATTTCCGAGTCGTTTTTCTGCCCACGTTGCAGCTCTGCTATTATAAACATGCAGACTGGGAAAACGTTACATAATGCGATCGAATTGGCTCAGGTTCGAGGCCATGCACCGATCGGAGACTCGCTGGCGATCATTTCCATGTACGGATTGGATTAAACCGTTTGGGAGGAGAGGGCAAATTGCTACTGTATGCGAAGCACCTTCCATTTTTTCGGGATTGCGCTTTTGTTTATTGATACGATTATTCTGTCGATTATTGCGTTCATAGGATTTATACTGGCCTTTGATAATTTTTCATTCTGTTAATTTTCACGATATCCATATTTTTTAATCTGGGTCATATCATACTTTTAAAGAGGGATAGACTTTTTATTAATTTTCATATTATTGTAAGTAACGTGTATCAATAATGTATATAAATGTGTATGAATAATGTATAATGCATATAAATGAATATGAATAATGTATAATGCATATAAATGTATATTAATAATTTATAATGTATATAAATATTAATAAATACTAATAGAAGGGTCAGGTAGAGGTAATCTACATATCGTTTTTATTTATAACGCTACAACATTATTTTTTATTTTAATCTTTCATATTTAAATGTACAGATTGTATTATTTAAGTGGTATGGAACAAGTGACTGTATTTCTCTGCTATATTTGTAGCTAACATGATTTTGAATAAAATTTCCCTTTGCGAAAATGGGATTCGACGCTTCGTTTTCGAATTATTAAGGAAAAACGCGGACCAATTAGAGCGCGAAGATTATGCATGCGTCGACGCTAGGCTCGAAGCTGCGCTCTCGCATCTGCGCACGCGCCCCGCCTCTAGGCTCGAAGCTGCGCTCTCGCGTCTGCGCACGCGCCCCGCCTCTAGGCTCAAAGCTGCGCTCTCGCGTCTGCGCACGCGTAATCCTCGCGCTCTGATTTCCTACGCCCCTATTTCCACGCGTTGAATCTCCACGCGGCGTAATTCCACGCGTTATATTCCCTACGCTTCCCTATTTCCACGCGTCGTAATTCCACGCGTTATATTCTCTACTCCCCCATTTCCACGCGTTGTAATTTTACGCTTTATATTCTCTACACTCCGTATTTCCACGCGTCATATCCCCTACGCTCCGTATTTCCACGCGTTGAATCTCCACGCGGCGTAATTCCACGCGTTATATTCCCTACGCTCCCCTATTTCCACGCGTCGTAATTCCACGCGTTATATTCTCTACTCCCCCATTTCCACGCGTTGTAATTTTACGCTTTATATTCTCTACACTCCGTATTTCCACGCGTCATATCCCCTACGCCCCGTATTTCCACGCGTTGAATCTCCACGCGGCGTAATTCCACGCGTTATATTCCCTACGCTCCCCTATTTCCACGCGTCGTAATTCCACGCGTTATATTCTCTACTCCCCCATTTCTACGTGTCCGCGTTTTTCCTTAATAATTCAAAAACGAAGCTTCGCACCCCATTTCCGCAAAGGGAAATCTTATTCAGAATCTCGTCAGCTACCCACTATTTCAATGACCTACACTAGTTGTGACACCCTGTATAAATGTACAATTAGTATATAAATAGCACAGCTTACAATTTCTCTTTTTTATATAAAAAAAGTAATATTGCAATTGACTGTTCCATCAAACAGCAAAACATCGAGTGACGTTTTTGTATTAACGAGCATTACAGTAGAGGAATTATGGATTTAACTTTGACCCGGACAAATTTGACTATGTCATGGTACTTCACCCTTTGATAGCCACACATTTCATGGAATCTATGACTCTTGAAATTTGATGCTCCCTGTTATACCTAACGAGGGATTATTAATGGAGTTATGTTTGAAAGTTTCTTGATGCTTGATATCTAATGAACCTTATAAAACTTTATATGAGTGTGCACACATTATTTGCCCAGTATATTCATCAAAAACTATTTATGCACTTAACATATTTAATATTAAAATTTGTACACATGTACCTCATTAAAATAAGAATTTTTAATATATTAATATATTAATTAATATATATTAATATTAATATATTAATTAATTAATATAAAATAAAATTAATTTAAAAATTAATAATTTTAGAACCTTGCCTAAAAGAAAACTTACACAGAAATGAAATTAATCTTCCTCACGAAGTTATTGTAAAATTTCAGATAAGTGGAACGTTGTCCAGATTTTCGTTACAAACAGCCGTCGGGTGATTGTCCAATTAAAGCAACCGTCCCCTACATGGAAACACCATTATTCAGTACATTTAATCGTTGAATTGTATGTTGGTATTACGTATTACAATTACGAAATTAATAACACTCATTAATTTTTGCTACACGTATCAGAAATAAATTTCCTGCAAATGGTAACACGTTGGCGATCGCATCGAAAATGGTCATCTGCATATTGTAATAAAGATTATTATGAATATGTTCATTTAATTTTGCGATTTTATTAATTGCGTTATTAAGTTGGCGCATGTAAAATGTCGAAGACGGAAAATGGAATTTTACACGGTATTTAGAAGAGTAAAATATTGCGTTGCAGTATTTTTGTTGGGTTAGTGGGAAGTTTGGGGGGAGTGGGTCTTGGGAATTTTGGGGGGAGTTTTCGAATTTGGGGATTTGGGATTTGAGGATTTGGGATTTGGGGATTTGGGGATTTATGATTCGGGGATTTGTGATTTGGGGATTTGGGGATTTGGGGATTTGGGGATTTGGGATTTGGGGATTCGGGATTTGAGAATTTGGGGATTTGGGGATTTGGAGATTTAAGGATTTCGGGATTTACAAGGCTGGAACTCTAGGGATTTTGGGATTTTTAGGTTTGGGTGTTTAGGGATTATGGGATTTGAAAGTTTGGGAATTTAGGGGGTTTGGGATTTGCAAGTGTGGAAGTCTAAGGATTTCAGGATTTTCAAGTTTGGAAGTCTAGGAATTTCAGGATTTCCAAGTTTGGGAATCTAGAGATTTTGAGAGTCGAAAGTTTGGGAATTTAACAATGTAGAGATTTAGAGATATGGGTATTTGTATATTTAGGAATTTGAAAATTTGAAGATTTGGAAATCTTGGAATTTTGGGATTTGGGCTAAGGGAGATAAGTCCCTAGATTTCCAAATAAATACCGAAATCCCTAGACTTCCAAATAAATCCCGAAATCCCTAGGTTTCCAAACTTGTAAATCCCCAAATCCCAAAATCCCAAAATCCCCTTCACAACTTTCCACACTCAAATTCACCAAAGTACAAAAATTCCCACCCATATAAAATCACACCACAAACTAGTACATCGAGTATGCACACGTCCACTAATTAAAGCAGAAACTAATAAAAACAGAATAAAATATGCGAATATCGAGTAATAATTAATTGCGTAAAGTTTCGACATGGCCGCGTATTAAACAAGCCATACATGGTTTTCATAATTAAAATATTAAAACGTATGCAACACGATTCAGCTAATACATCATCGGTCCAGCTGCGAGTTTGGTAACGACCTTGCATCAAAGGTGCGCTGTGACACTATTAATTTACAAACACCGTTTATTTTAAACATGTTCCAGCGATTGTAAATGTATCGAACTCCGACCAGCTATTCAAAATGAATTGACATAGCTTTGTTTGACGAGCTGTGAAAATCACTAAACATTTTAATATGAGGTTGTGTGCAAAACGGGGCATTTCGAAACATCGAATATACGATTTGGGGCTCGTGCAAATTCCTGTATACATAAATTGCAAAATTTGAATACATACAAATTTGATCGAACTTGTAAAAATTAGATTCTTGATAAATTCTAAAAGTGTTGTCAATTCAAGAACATAACAGACGGCTTGAAGACATGAATAGCTTCAAAGTAAAAAATTTGAATGTTCCTTCACTTCATATCGAGACGTATTCCACGAATTTCTGAACGGTCCAACATGAACGACGCCCTGAACAAAGTACGTTTGAATGCGTCACAGCACAATTCGATTCCGTATGCATGCCTCAAAACGGTTGTAAGCGCGTGCATTTACGATGATCGCACGTGCTGCAACACGGAAGTACCAGCACCAGAGGTGTACGTTTTCTTGGCAATCCGAAAGGCTGGTGGAGCCGAGAAGAAGTCATAAACCCCTACCTACCACTGTGCTCGGCTTCAAACGCTCGATAAATAAAGCTGCCACAGTAGCGTAAATTTCGGCTCAAGCTGAGTTATACGGGCGCAACGAGTGTATCGTCAGGAGTTAAAAGTCAGCCAGAAACTGTTCGCTTCGAGCACTTTTCTTGTAAAACCTTTCGAAGAAATTCGACCACGATGTTGTGCCGGTCTCCATTAACGCGTAATTCATTTGCCCATAATTAATCCTTGAAAGCTTTCTGCTTTTCGGTGATTGCTGGATTTGTAAGTTTAGATCGCTATGGGAACGTTCTTGATGTTTCAATTTAATTTCAATTTAATTGTCAAATATAATTACCTTTATAATTATTATCGATGTAATTAATCGATCATATTTATCTATCAATCATCAATCAAACGTCAATGAATATGACTATCAATCATATCTATGTATCAATCATCGATCAGCTATCGATTAATATTCGATAAGATTTTAGAATTTTAGGACTTCTAGTATTTAGGATATCAACATCTCAGGACTTCAATTTTAGGGTTTGATTTTTTAATGTTTCAACTTTTCAATTCTTCAGTTCTTCAATTTTTTAACTTTTCAATTCTTCACTTTTTCTCAAATTTTCAATTCTTCCATTCTATCATTATTCAATTCTTCAATTCTTCCATTCTAATATTATTCCATTCTTCAACTCTTAAGCACTTCAATTAATTCTTCAACTCCTCAGTACTTTAATTAATTCTTTGATTTTTTAATTCATCCATTCTTCTATTTTTCAATTTTTCAATTATTCTATTCTTTAGAACTGAATTTTTGAATACTTCAAGTCTTCAGTTGTTTAATTATTGAATGCTTCCATTGTTTAATTAAGTCTCCAACTCTTTGAGTCCTTAAATGTTCAGTTCATCAATTCTTGCATTCTATCGTTATTCAATTATTCAATTATTCAATTATTCAATTATTCAATTATTCAATTATTCAATTATTCAATTATTCAATTATTCAATTATTCAATTATTCAATCATTCAATCATTCAATCATTCAATCATTCAATCATTCAATCATTCAATCATTCAATCATTCAATCATTCAATCATTCAATCATTCAATTATTCAATCATTCAATCATTCAATCATTTAATCATTCAATTATTCAATTATTTAATTATTCCATTATTTAATTCTTCCATTCTATCATTATTCAATTCTTCAATTCTTCATATGGGCAATTATATAAATAATTGAATTTTCGAATTTCAAAAGTCGAACCAAAATTCTCAAGGTACAAACACATGCAAATAATTACGTAAAACAGTTTCATCAAAGCACAAGCGTATGTATCACTAAAATGTGAACGTGACTGGCAATTAAAGCTTCCAATTAGGTCATAATACGTCCACGTCAGTCTTCCTTAGTTTACACAAGCAGATATATCTACATTGTCCAGAGGAGTGTCCCAAGTTACATTGTTTGACAGTGTCGCCGAGGGATCCGTTACTTCGAGGGCGTGTTAGAACTACGATCACGTGCACGAAGATGAGTCGAGCAATTATGTTTGTAAGACTGTGTGCGTCAGTATCGGGAAACTACGAAAACCATCCCCGTCATGCTTCATGTATCGACCACACTGTCCGAGCCGCAAATTAACCTTGTGACGCTATAATTTAGAAGCGTACCACTTTTATGGCCCGTTAGAAAGCATTATTGCTCATGGAAAACGGATATATCGTGCATTATGATACCTACGTAAACGTTGTTCCTGAATATTCCACGGATAACGCGATCCAAAGTTTTTATAACGCTTTTGATACACTTTTTTAATTATAGTAGTTCGTGATGGGAAATTTGACGGTAGTTGTAATCTTTTAATTTAAGTTGGTTTAGTGTGGAAGGGGTTTAATAGGGTGATGAGAATGGGCGGAAATTTTGAATTCGGAAATTTGGAAATTTTGGAATTTTGGAATTTTGGAATTTTGGAATTTTGGAATTTTGGAAATTCGGAAATTTGGAAATGTTGGAATTCTGGAAATTTTTGAATTTTTGAATTTTTGAATTTTGGAATTTTGGAAATTTTGGAATATGGGATTCTGGAATTCTGAAACATTAGAATTTTAAAATGTTGAAATTTTGAAATCTTGAAATTTGGAAATTTCAGAATTTAATAAATGTTAACTTTATCTACTACTAAAAATTTTGAAACCAGTTAAATAAAATCTCCGCGATCACCCCCCTAACATCACACTTAAACTTAAACGATTATTCACCCCAACATCAGAAATATTCGTCAAAATGTAGTCGTAAAAACGTAAAGCTCGCCCATAACATGCAGAATATTCTTCCCGGTAATGGTCCGATTTCCCACGAATCTTTTACGATTCCATGAAATTTTCAACGATCTTTTAAAAACGCGATGCCCACAAAAAAGACCATTACATCGCTGTTTACGTATGTTGTATCTCTGTGCAATAAACAACGGTTCCTTTACATTCGTGGATTCGCAACAGTGTCTGAGTTCGGGCGCATAAACAAAACGGGCCGATTTTCCCGTAATTTTCCCGGACCTCGTTGCAGTTAGCTGACGAGCACGTTTCCCGTGGCGGAGCTTCATAAAACACTACGCTTTGTCGTTAAACGAACGAACACACACGTGGTCGCTTTAACTCTACGTATACTGCCAGCTAGCGGCTTAAGTTCGACAATCAAAGGAATTTTTTCGCGGGCTCGGAAGAAACGCGTGTGCAGAGGAAAGCGGAAGCTCGTTTGGAAAACACGGTAAAAACAACCGATAAAAGCTTCCTATGGGAAACAAGTAGCTACTAGCGAGAGGATCCTTCTTTGACTCGATGACTGACATCATGGTTGATCGCGTATATTGACCACTATGACGTGAAGATGTTTCTGCAAATTTTATGAGACTGGTAGTTTGATTTGTGGAAGACTCTCGTTATATTGCAGATTGTGTAGGTTCGTTTTTATGTGGAATTTTATGTAGGATCATGCATAATATAATCATATTGGTACTATAAATCGAATATTATTGAGGGATTTATCTGGAGTTTGATTTGTGGGAGACTTTCGATATATTGCAGATTCAAGACATGATCGCGTGAAATTTTCTGTAGGATTTATGTATACTATAATCATAGTTGATACTATAAATCGAATGCTAGTCAGGTATATATAGGTTGTTTACTCGGAGTTTGATTTTTGGAAGACTCTCGTTATATTGCAGATTCAACATGTTTCGTTTCACGTGGAATTTTACGTAGGATCGTGCACACTATTGTCATAGTTGATAGTATAAAGCAAATACTACTGAGGTGGGCTGCTGAGGTAGGTTGTAGAAGACTTTCGTTATATTGCCGATTTAACACATTCCGTTTCACGTGGAATTTTACGCAGGATCGTGCACACTATTGTCATAGTTGATAGTATAAATCAAATACTACTGAGGTGGGCTGCTGAGGTAGGTTGTAGAAGACTTTCGTTATATTGCCGATTTAACACATTCCGTGTCACGTGGAATTTTACGTAGGATCGTGCACACTATAATCATAGTTGATAGTATAAATCAAATACTACTGAGGTGGGCTGCTGAGGTAGGTTGTAGAAGACTTTCGTTATATTGCCGATTTAATATCTTCCTTGTATAAAAGTTCACATAGAACTATAGTCACCACAATTCGTAGATATTGTAAATGGAATCTCATTGAGCAAATTTTCTTTACTTGAATTCGATCTGCAGAAGACTTTCGTTATATTGCCGATTTAATATCTTCCTTGTATAAAAGTTCACATAGAACTATAGTCACCACAATTTATAGATATTGTAAATGGGATCTCATTGAGCAAATTTTCTTTACTTGAATTCGATCTGCAGAAGACTTTCGTTATATTGCCGATTTAATATGTTCCTTATATGAAAGTTTAAATAGAACTATAGTCATCACAATTCATAGATATTGTAAATGGGATCTCATTGAACAAATTTTTTTACTGCAATTTGATCTGCAGAAGACTTTCGTTATATTGCATATTAACCCTTTCACAAGTAATTTTACATAACATCGTATATAACATAATCATACATGTTAGATGCCATAAACTGAATGTTATTGAGGTTTACACAATTTTGTTTCACCGGAGCTTCATTTATAGAAGACTCTCGTTATATTGCATATTAAAGACGTTCTTTTTTACATGAAATGTTATGTAGGACCATGTATATCATCATCATGGTATCATCACGTATTAGACCAGATTTTAAAAACCTGTACATACTATATTGCCCCGCGGCAATATACCAAGAGCCTGCCATACTTAAACGTACAAACGTTACTATTATTATTAAACTATTTTTAGCAGTTGTATAACGAAATAAAGATAATGCCAGTATAATAGAACGGATACTTTAACTACGCTTTAAGAACCCATGCCATATACCACAACAGTATAACGAAATAATGGTAATGGCAGTATACCAGCGGATACTTAAAAATCTCCCCCAAGTACCTACCAAACAATTAGTACCAAAACGATATCCCGAATGGAATTATACACCAAGTTAAAATTTACGCTAATAAGACACGCAACCCCCGAATGGCAAGTAACCATTAATTCTAATTCGGACAGGCAAACTTACACGTAAACCCGTCGATCGATCCGAGTTTAAACGTTCGTTCCATTCAACGCCGGTAAATATCGTGACTATCGAGACGATGAAACGTTTTTTTCCTTCGCTCTATCTCTTTTTTTTTTATTTTCTTTTTAGACCGGTCCGAACGGATACTCGCGCCCCACCCCGTGTTCTCTCCCTTTCAACGCGGTTCACTTTTATCGGCTGGCCATTTTGCAAATAACACGTTCCACGGCCGACTATTGGCGGAGTTATAATGTCTAAGTAACCGCCGGAAATCACGGAAGCTTTATTGAACCCGTTGGACTATCTGTGCCGTGGATTAGGCCGGGTCAAAGGGAAGGTTTTAATTTCCTTTTCCCCGTCCTTTTTCGCTGCGATCCTGTTAAATCCCCACCCCACTCGCTCCGGGCCGTTCCTTTTTAAAATTCTCTGCGTTTATAGACGAAATGAAACTTCGATGATGAAACGATTTTCGCACCGAGGACAATCTTTTTTAGCGAAATTCTGGAAATATTTCGGGGTGGTATTTTAGGGAGACAGAAAGAAATTCGAGAGGGTACAATTTTTTTATATTCTCAAATTTTCTTTGATTTTCAAATATAACTGTATTAATTTTTTTTAAATATAATTGAATTTCAAGTAAACTAACAAGGAATAATTTCATTCTAAATTATTGTCCATTTAATTTTAATTGCCTCGTCTATTTAATTTTGAAGGAATATTTATTCGACTAAAAGTATGTCGATTTTAAAAGATTATTTCATTGGAGATTGACATCGCTTTTGTTATAATCTTTATATCCGTTCTTCATCGAAGTCTCCCTATTAGATGTCTATCACAAATGACATCCACGTTTTTGCCGCATACAGAGAAGGACGAGAGAAGATATTGATGGCGCGAGTCTCTGCTCGAGTTTATGGTTTTTTTCTGCAATATCTCCCGTTGCTTTGGCTCTTCAAAGTTAGAGACGTCTTCCAATACAATCTCTTACTTGCGCAGCTTCCCCGTCTAATGAAAATTGAACGAAACTGAAAAGAATAGAACTTGTAAGAAGTAGTATCCAGTCACGTTGCCAGGCAATTGAAAATAAAGGAAAAAGTTATCCTTATTCTCTTTCTGTTGGAATACTTGATTCATAAAAAAATTAAAATCTATTTGATTTAAAAGCCGTTACAATTTATAATTTTTTAAAATTATTATAACAATGCTGTAATTTATCATTTATGTAGAATTGATTATTAGTTATTAATTATTAATAATCGATTACCAATTAATAATGATCGATCACGAATTATCAATATATCATCAATTATCAATAGATTATCAATTATCAATAGTCCATCAGTTATCAATGAATCATCAATTATCAATAAATCATCAATTATCAATAAATCATCAATTATCAGTAAAGCATCATATTACAAAATGTTCAATAATATGACGTTACATATGTTACATATATCACATATGTATGCATACGCATAACATATACTGTACACATATGATGTCACACATAAATATTAAAAATATAACATGATACACATACTCTATTATAACATACAAATTACATATGCATCATATGTAAATTATAATAAATTACACATATGGAACAGTTCGATACACACATCGACTTCAGTTATGTCAATTTCTGAATAATTACTGATGTCTAATAAAATACTGATGTCACACATAAATATTAAAAATATAACATCATACACATACTTTATTATAACATACAAATTACATATGCATCATATGTAAATTATAATAAATTACACATATGGAACAGTTCGATACACACATCAGTTATGTCAACGTCTGAATAATTACTGATGTCTAATAAAATAAGTTACCCTAATAAATTAGTGGATTATCCAAGTATGTAGATATGTGATCCTCCGATTCAGATAAATTTCCCCAATTTTAAATATGACCCAATGGGATACTGTCCAAATAAATCTCCACATCCCCATTCACCCAAAATGACAAATTTTCAAACGCAAAGCAGTTGTCAAAGCGCACCTAATACGATAATACCCAAGTGATCCTAAGATTTGAAAGCAGCCAGGTGTTCGGTAAAAGCCTTTCTATTTTACCATACCCATAAATTTGAAGCTGCGAATCGATCAAGCGAATAAACTAGCCGCATTTGGCACACGGAGTAGTATACATTTTCCTGGAACGAAAATCATTTATGAACGGCTATAATTCAACATCAGCCATAGGAGTCTCATGAGCAACCGGAAGCCGTGGAAAAAAGGGAACGCCGATGAATCGATGCACCGTGTCAGAGAATATTCAAGGTGGAAGGAAGAAGCGGTTATAGGAGAGCTTTGAATGACATAGTGGATGCCAGATTCTCGGGCGTATAGAAAGGCTATCGTGGTTCCAGCTCGAGATAGATCGATTGTGGCCAGCACTTTTGCCGTTCCGATCATAAATCATGCTCGATATGTCTGTATCGATAGATAGAGAGTGGCCTTGAATACTTGGCAATCGTTCGACGAGGAAGGTTCGAGGCAAGAAGCAACAAAGATGCGAGGGTTATTCTGGACCCGTCACGACCGATCGTTTATACCAAAGTTTCCTAATGGATCGGCCCGGTTAGATCCATTATGCAAATGACGAGGATCTACGAGGCCGACTGGTTATCTTATGATCGTTCTTTGATTCCAGGGATTACTTTAACGACCTCTTGATTTTCGCGCGCTGTTACTATTAATACGAATCGGGAGTTATCGAAACGATTTGGGCTGCATGACGCTCTAGCTATATGGCCTCGGTCTTTGTCCATAAGTGGTCGACTTTAACGATGATTTATTTGTCAGGTACAATCAGAACTGACTAATTACTGCTACAATATTAACACTAAAACTACCAAGCCGGTCAAATGACCGCTCCACAAGTTTCTTATTAAAAGGTATACATTTTGTTGAAGTACATTTCTTGAAATCAGAATTGATTTTCATCAAGATAAAGAATAAATGTGTGTACTAATTTATGTTTCATCGTTTGTTTATTTAATTTTTAACTTCATTTTAAATTTCAAATTAAATACCGGTATGCCGGTAGGTTTAGTGTTAAAACAGACAAAAAATTTGAAATGTTATATCAATATGTTATTATACAATCATTGACTAAATTATTAAAACGGTCTGATAAAATTTTGATGATCGATTAAACATTCTCCAAAACAGTATCAATTTTTAAGGAAAGACGAAGGTTTTATTCCGGACAGGTGAAGAGCTATAGGTATGTTTTCCTCGGAGGTATATTAATTACCGTGATCCGTGCTCCCATAAATTACAACGACATTGCACCGGGTCAATGGTTTCCAAACGAGCGAGTTCACTCCTTGAGAAGAACCGGAACATCCTGAAAGAATCGCGTTGCATAAATCTTCCTTTCGGGGGATCCGTGAATTTTCTATCAGCGCGAAAATTCTCCCGTTAGATCCTTTATTAGAGGCTTCAGACGATGACGAGGTGCAATTTCATTTTTTTTCTCCGCGAGGAAAATAATGCCACGAAAGTTTTCGCGGTATGTTCAAATTTAATTGTGCCACTGAAATGAACTTTCCTCGACTTTCCACTCGTCGCAATCAATAACACGTGTTTGAACGAGGTGTTGCTTTCTCGTTTATTACTTCGTTGATAGCTGCTGGAATTAGTTGCAAAATCGCTGCAAAATTCGTTCCATCCGTTTGTACGATGAGAGTTGACGAAGAGTTGAAAAGATTATAGAACATTTTTTTCTCTCCGGAAATTGTGCATTTCCGTGTATCAAAAGTTTCAGCTTCCTTTGCAGTCAGCCTCGTGTCACATAATTTTCCGCGCTGATCTCCGTAAAATTAGGAAATAAATCGGCCGGCCGGATTTAACCGTACACCTAGTTTGTCCACGGTAATCTTTGCAAACTTTTTAACTTTCTCGGGCGAAACGGCCGGCTATTTATGGCCCGATCCGATACACTTGACCCACAAAGTGGTCTCCTCGGAGATTTCGTATTTCGCGAAAATTCTTGAGTGTCCTCGCTTCTTAGCTTTTCCTCTTCCGTCATCTATCGTTGCCTACACGGAAAATTGTGTATACCGTTGTCCTCCTCTTACTCCGCCTTCTGAGAGGCTACCATTACTCGACGATGGTTTCATGGGCATGCCTCGTACGTGCTTGCTCTTGACACCGGTGATATAGTGCAAGGAAATTTCACACCTTCGTAACGTGACCGGGCAAATCCAGTTCTGTCTGCGTACACTCTGCAGCTTTTCCTCGGACAAGTTTACCTTAACTTATCAATTTTGAAATTCTCAAATTTCTGCATTCATTTTCAGGTACTTTAGTTCGGAGATGAATTTCATTTGCTGAGTTTTATGGTTTCAAACTTGTTGAATTCGTCGATTTGTGAATCAAGTTCCACAAGAGTGTTTCGTATGACTGATGACCGATAATTTATTGATAATTGATGCTTTATTGATAATTGATGATTCATTGATAACTGATGATTCATTGATAATTGATGACTCATTGATAACTGATGATCCATTGATAATTGATGCTTTTGACAATTGATATGACATATTTAACATATATAATGTTATAGTACATATGACATATGTAGCATATATGTAATGTCATAATACATATGACGTATGTAACATGTGTATATAGATATGTATTTTTTTATAATTGATTTGACATATTTAACATATACGATGTCATAGTACATATGACATATGTAGCATATATGCAATGTCATAATACATATGACGTATGTAACATGTGTATATAGATATGTATTTTTTTATAATTGATATGACATATTTA
Source organism: Megachile rotundata (assembly GCF_050947335.1). Taxonomy (NCBI): domain Eukaryota; kingdom Metazoa; phylum Arthropoda; class Insecta; order Hymenoptera; family Megachilidae; genus Megachile; species Megachile rotundata. The sequence continues at coordinate 9,647,055 of NC_134995.1, forward strand.
ACATATACGATGTCATAGTACATATGACATATGTAGCATATATCTAATGTCATAGTACATATGACGTATGTAACATATGTATATACATATGTATTTTTTTATATGCATATACATACACATATATGTAACATAACAACGTATGTTAATATAAGAATAACATATAATAATAATATATGTATGTTACACCCATAACTTTACAAAACGTCACATATATGTAATGTCATACATACATCATAGTAACGACATGTGTACACAAATATAAATAATAACGCAACTAAAGAAATCAAAATAATTGATGATGAATAAATAGTAACCAAACAAAAAACAAGAAAGTGAGTAATATTTCACGACATAAACTTTGAGTAAAGTTGATCCCGAAGTTGCGAGAGCTTCCGTCGAAGTTAATAGCTTCGCGATTACTTTTCGCAGCGGGAAGATATTACAACGCGAGAAGCAGGCAAATTATCAAACTGAACTCGATTGTACGAGGTCCAGCAAAATCGCGCATCCTGGACCAGTGGTCATAATAAATCAACCGTTTTTGCAGGATAATGTATTTGACGTTGGGCTCAAGCCACAAATCCCACTAACACCACCCACTTGGCATCCTGCCATTTTTGGTTCGATTGTATATTTCATCGATGACAAAATATGTGACGTTATTGCTGCCATTTTTTACTGTTCGCTGTTTTTTGTAGCAATTTTTGTTGCGAGAGTTATATTTATGTTTGAAGGGATACATTATCTACCGGTGACTTCACTCATCAGTCAGTTTAGGTTATGTTAGGTTAGGTTTTAATTTATTGTAATTTATTAGAAGTTGCTTTATACAATTTTTATGGTAATTTATTTAGGTTCAGAATTAATTTATTATAATTTGGTAAAAAATGTTGCATACAACTTTCATTATAATTTATTATAATTTATTAAAAATTGTTGTGTAATTATTTACTTGCATATTCCATAATGTACGTATATGTAAAATTTCTCTATACCTAAACATACATACACATACATATACATACATGTATATTTACACATACACATTATGTATAAATTCCATAACACGTATGTATCTATCTATACTTGCAATATCAACATCAAGTTATTTTTATATTACCAACTCCTCCAGCAGTAGAAAACATAAATATTTACGACGAAAGTGCCTTCTGAGCAGTCTTCTGATCTTTTAACGTCTTAAGTGACCATCCTCCATTTCCATCAAAGAAGAACGCAGAACTTAAGATTGAATATCTGCATTTCTTTCGACCTCTCCTCAACAAATCCTCCACCTGTTTATATAAATCGTTTCAACGATAAAAATGCGCTTGTAGAAACGTTGATCATTTTGTATTTATTCCACAACAATTTTTTAACTGTTTTGGAACTTTTTGATTACGTAGTATCACGTTCGTGCAATATCACGTTTCATTCATTCACGGTTGAAATTCTGTACGTTGTTGTGTTTTTTATGTAACTTGTGTATCATGTTTCCTGTAGTTTTGCCCGCAATGGTTGCAATATATGGAGAATGCAAATTTCGAAGTTTGAGGATTGTGGTTAGTTTGGAAATTTTTGAATTTTGGGGATTTAGGGAATTTGGGGAATTTGGGAAATATGGGGAATTGGGGAAATTTAAGGAATTTGGGGTATTTGGGAAATTTTGGGACATTTGGGAATTTTAGGGATTTCGGGAATTTGGGAAATTTAGGGAATTTGAGAAATTTGGGAAATTTGGGAAATTTGGGAAATTTGGAAAATTTGGAAAATTTCGAGTATTTTGAGAATTCCCTAAATCCTCAAATTCCCCAAATCCCAAGAATTCCCTAAATCCCAAAAATTCCTCTAATCCCAAACGTTTCCTAAATTTCCGAAAATGTCCAAGTCCTTTAACTCCCAAATCCCGAAAATTCCCTAGAATCCCCAAAATCGTAGAAATCCCCAGAATTCCCAAATTCCAAAGATTCGAAAAATTCAAAATTTGCAAATAATCGAGCTCACCAAATACCTCCCAAAATCCCGAAATATCCAAAAACCTCCGGTAAACAACCCAACATCACGAACAGAACTTGAAAACAAACATAGCTTCAGATCACGACACTATCGATCATCCATTAACGCAAGTAACTCGGTGAACACAGCTCGACCGTATCGAAGGGGTTAAAAAGTTTTGAATAACATATTAGCAAACAAGCGGCCATACTCGATCTTGAAGCGCAAAAAGCAATTATCAGCGCAGTGAATCGGCGAGAACATTGTAACTCGGGCAGAGCGACGCTTCCCAATCAGGGCCGACATGCCAGGAAGAGGTCAACGTTGTCAGTTGGCTGTAAACATGTTGTTTAGCTAGCCACATGCTCGCCTACCGGCAGATCCTCGTCTGGGTGTGAACGCGTTTTCCCTGGAAAATAGACGATGCAAAAGCTCACGCAACGATATAAAAAACCCACCGCTACCTGGTAAACAACCTAACCCGGCTAATCACCGTCCCCATCAACCATGTTACACGTGTAGCCATTTGCACTGAAATGCGCTGGATCGAGTCACGACATAATAAACCTTCGCTCGAGTAGGCTCCTATGATATTCAGATGCGGATTGATAACATTGTCACGTTTAATTTATTGATCGATGTAAACGGGGTGTTTCTGTCTTCGGTATATTTTGTGGGGCATGGAGGGATGTGGAAATTGAATAGGGGGATGTGGATGAAGACGCGATTAGGTTTGTACAGTGTTATATTTTGTTATATACAATTGTACAACAGAACAATTGTACATACAGAATTCTATAAATTTCCAAATTATAAAAATTCCTCAAATTTTCTAAATTTTCAATTTAGGGAATTTGTGAGACTTCAGGGATTATTAGAATGTTTAGAATACGCAAAAATTGAGAAATTAGGGAGTATAGAAATTCGGAACTGTTGAGTTGGAAAATAGGGAAATTTGGTATTTGTATATTTGCAAATTGGGAAATTGTAAAATCGAACAATTGAAAAGTTTCTGAATGACAAAATTAAGTACTTGAATAATTGAATAATTGAATAATGGAATAATTGAATAATTGAAGAATTAGAAACTTTAAAACTTGAAGAATAAAAAATTGAAAAATGGTGAATGAAGTCTTTGACAGTTCTGTGACTCAAAAGTTGGAAAATGATTCATACTTCCCAAAGCACAGAAATTTCGAAACTTAAGAAGTGGGAAAGAAAAAAATTGTGTCGAGGATAATCGCTGTACTGTGCGGATCTCGATTCGGACGAGAAGGCCTGGTCCGAGCTTCGAGGATTTCGTGGCGGTTGTTCACCTCGAAATTTCGCCGGTAGCACGGCTGAAATCCCGCGCGGTGAAAGTCGAAAAGTTCATCGCGGCTTTAGAGAAAACCGTGGCTTTGTCGAAGCTTCCTTCAAATTAAATCGTCCTTGTTCGTTTTATTATCGGGAAGCAGTAACCGTGCAACAACGGTTAGAGCAAAAAGTGTTTACCCTGTCCGGGGCAATAAGCGTAACCGGAACGGTGGCCCTCGGCGAAATTATTTTAATTGCGTCAATTAAGAGGAAATTTATTTCGGAGGCGACGAAAGGCCGAGAAAAATCCCGTGTAACGATCGACGTTTATGCCCGGCACGTTCTATTGGTCGTTACTGTAATTACAGCCGCGAAAAGCGGACCGAACAAAAGGACGAATTCATTTTTATGAACGTTTGTTCGTTACGCGAACGTCCTGATATATGGCGCTCGAAACAACCGAACTTTCATGTCGAATTTTTTACACACTCTTTGTACGATTTTATACAATATGACAAATGTCACAATGACGGTTATTATTTTTAACGTTGATTTGTTTGATGGATGGGTTAGGTAGCTTGCAATTTTTGAATAAATAAGGAAAGTTATAATGTCATGTGTATTTTCAACGTATATGTATTATTATATATTTACATGTACCAAAATGTAACATAATCTAACTATGTATATGTATAGTAGGAAATTTCAGTAGCAGTATATTAAATACCCAAAGTAATTATCGATATGCTTAAACCCATCACTACTTCAGTAGTTGCGTAAGAGTAAGACTAAGTAAATTAATATGAATAAAGAAAGTCAAAATGTTATATCATATATGTACAATACATATGTAGATGTTCAACAGTCTTAAACCCATCACTACTTCTGCAGTTGCGTTAGAGTCACACTATATAAATTAATATAAATAAAGAATATCAAAATGTTATAACATGTATGTATGATACATATATAGATTATAATATGAAATTTCAATGACGATAGTGCATTAAATACTCAAAGTAATTATCGATAGAGAATGTGGTCTTCAACAGTCTTAAACCCATCACTACTTCTGCAGTTGCGTCAGAGTCACACTATATAAATTAATATAAGTAAAGAATATCAAAATGTTATAACATGTATGTATGATACATATATAGATTATAATATGAAATTTCAGTGACGATAGTGCATTAAATACTCAAAGTAATTATCGATAGAGAATGTGGTCTTCAACAGTCTTAAACCCATCACTACTTCTGCAGTTGCGTCAAACTATATAAATTAATAGAAACAAAGAAAGTTAAAATGTTATAATATATATGTAGATATGTATGATATGTAATTTCATTGTCGATAGTGTATTAAATACACAATGTTATATTAATTATCAATGAAGAATGTGGTGTCCAATACGCTTCAACCCATCACTACTTTTGCACTTGCGATTTTATGAACTCTTGCACAAATTACAATCAATTTTGATCTCCAAACTTAGTAACGCACCTAATCTAAACTCTATTAAGGTTATTATCACGCATCACAAGACAATCTCACAACGAACAAATTATGTCAACTATCACTACCGTAATTTGTCACATATCTTCAACGACCACCATACGTTTTTCCTTCGATCACGAATAAATTTTACCGGCAAACAGAGACGTTCCGGGGTCAAGAGCCGTCGGCGAAATAATGGAACAAAAAGGAGCGTGTAAACGTGCTCGTAGAGTGCATTCGTAATAAAAGCAAACGTCAGAACGAGCTTTGTCGGCACGCGGACTACCACGGTGTCCATTATGATTATTGGAAGAGCACGACACCAAGGAAAAGTACGTCTGACTAAACGACGAAAGCTGCTTTATTTCAACACCGAACCGGCTGCACCTTCACTTGATAATGCGACCGCCGTCCTTGATGATACCTGCGCCAGAAATGAATGAAGCCGGCAACGCGCAGGCGAAAGCGAATCTGTTTTATCTAGGAAGAGGATCTTATTTCTGGGCTCCGTTGGGAGCTCACTTGTTGATTTTTAGGGACTTTCTGGGATTCGGGAATTTTGCGATGGGGGTAGATTATGGAAATTTGGGAAATTGGGGACTTGGGAATTTGGGGATTTAGGGAATTGGGGAATTGGGGAATTGGAAATAGGAGAATTTGGGGATTTGGTAGTATGAGGATTCGGGGATTTAGTAATAAGGGGAATTGGGGTTTTGGTAACAGGAGAATTTGGGGATTTGGTAATGTGAGGATCTGGGGATTTGAGAATTTGGTAATATGAGGATTTGGGGTTTGAGAATTTGGGGATTTTAGAATTTGGTAATAAGTGAAATTGGGGTTTTGGTAATCGGAGAATTTTGGGATTTGGTAATGTGAGGATTTGGGAATTTGGTAATATGAGGATTTGGGGTTTGAGAATTTGGGGATTTTGGAATTTGGTAATAAGTGGAATTGGGGTTTTGGTAACAGGAGAATTTTGGGATTTGGTAATGTGAGGATTTGGGGTTTGAGAATTTGGGGACTTTGGAATTTGGTAATAAGTGGAATTGGGGTTTTGGTAACAGGAGAATTTAGGGATTTGGTAATGTGAGGATTTGGGGTTTGAGAATTTGGGGATTTTGGTATTTGATAATAAGTGGAATTGGGGTTTTGGTAACAGGAGAATTTGGGGAATTGGTAATATGAGGATTTGGACATTTGAAAATTTGGTAATATCAAAATTTGGGGATTATGAGATTTGGTCATATGGGGATTTGAAAAATTAGGGATTTGGTCATATGGGGATTTAGGGCTTGTAAGATTTAGTCATATGAGGATTTGGAAAATTAGGGATTTGGTAATATGTGAACATGAGTATTTGGAGATTTAGTAATATGCCAATTTGGGATTTTAAGATTTGGTCATATGAGGATTTCAGGAATTATGAATTTGTTAATATAATTATTTGATAATATAAGTACTTAGAAATGTTAAAATTTGGTAATATAAAAATTTGACAACATGAAACAGAACTTGAGAATTTGCTCATATGAGGATTTAGGGACTTGGTGAATTGGGTTTGAATTCTAAATCACGAGTAGAATTCAATTCGATCGAAGGATTAATTATCGACGATAATAACAGTAAAATTTCCGTCCGAGATAATAGCTCCACGGAAAACTGCCTTTCCATCGACGCAGGTAAATAAGTTTCCCCACACATAGGTATATCGATATAGCTCTTTCGACCTCGAGCCACGGTATCGATACGGCGTGAACGTTTATTAACATCGAAGTGCTTTCACCGAATATGAGCATCTAGTAATCCATAGGGATAAGGCAGGCAAAAAAAGGTAATCCTTTTCCTATTTTTCAAGTAACTTAGAACTGCGATGACGTTAAAAGCTTTATCGTTCATCGTTCTTGACATCTCTGCATCCTCTTATGGGGTTGGAAATACCAGGAAAATTGAGCTTTAATGAGATTTAGGGAAGCTTGCGTGTTTACTGACTAAATTTTTGGTGGATATTTTGTGTTATGGTAGAGTTCATATTTTGTATAAAAATATTATGAATGTGTTATGTATAAGTTACTTATATGATTCATCAGAATGTTATATGTGAGTTACTCATGTGACTCGTCAAAATTTTATATATTAGTTACTCATATGACTCAACAAGATGTCACATACGAGTTACTCATATGGCTCATCAAGATGTCACATATGAGTTACTCATATGACTCATCAGAATATCATGTATGTGTCACTCATATGACTCATCAAAATGTCATATATGAAGTACTCATATAACTCATCAAAATGTCATATATTAGTTACTCATATGACTCATCAAGATGTCACATATGAGTTACTCATATGACTCATCAAGATGTCACATATGAGTTACTCATATGACTCATCAGAATGTCATGTATGTGTCACTCATATGACTCATCAAAATGTCATGTATGTGTCACTCATATGACTCATCAAAATGTCATATATGAAGTAGACATATAACTCATCAAGATGTCACATATGAGTTACTCATATGACTCATCAGAATGTCATGTATGTGTCACTCATATGACTCATCAAAATGTCATATATGAAGTACTCATATAACTCATCAAAATGTCATATATTAGTTACTCATATGACTCATCAAGATGTCACATATGAGTTACTCATATGACTCATTAAAATATCACATATGAATTACTTATGTAACTTATTAAAATTTACTTAATTATATGTAAGTTTCAGTATGCATATATGCATGTGTGCATATACTTATTTTATTGTATGTACGAGATGTGTTTAGAATGTCACATATCCACATATATTATCATCAACTGTACTCGTTAACACACATGTTTATCATAAAGACGAATTTGATTAAGTGTACTTATACATTTCATATACGATACACATGTCATATGTGAGTTATTCATATGACTCATTTGCCTAACTACCACTTACACATTTCATATATTTTCCAAAACATTCCACCCACCCAATTCCCCACACTAATAATCAATTTCAATTAAATATTAAGCAAATGAACAATTTCAATTCAACAATGGAACAATATCAATCTAACAAAGCCAATGGAATTTCAATGTAACAATACCAACCGAACAATTTCAATCAAACAATATCAATCAAACAATTTCAATCTAACCTAAATCGAAGAAACTCAACAATGAACATTGTAACATAAAATACGAAACGAGTGATTTTGACTGGTTGCCAGTTCCAGTGTTAAAGGGTTAGTTTTTAAATTGCTATGTCATAAATGAAATTTTGCGGTCCCGTTATATCCTTTCGATACCGAGGTATTTAGTATTGGACTATGTGTGTGTATCTGATGAACGGGAATGAAATCGATTCCAGGAGGATTCAACAGCAGTCGCAGTCATTCTTTCTTTTGTATATCATATTTTATTGTGTACCAATCGACCTGCCAGGGTGTATTCTTCGCGAATCAATAGTCGAGCTTCGTTTTAAGCCAGTTATCTTTCTCGTAGACAGGGATGAAACGGTTAAACCCTTTTTTTTTCAAGTCGAACGTGGTCAACGGAAACAGATTGTATCTGAATACGTTGAGTGAAAGCAATATACGTTCTGTTTGTGATGCCTCGTTCATTCGATATTAATTAATGAGCACACTCGTTAATTACATGTTCCATCGCCCGCAGGGTGTTTTTGTTGTTCTCATATGCAGTATAGGGATGTCTGATGAATTTACTGCGGAGAGTACAATTGTTGATGATGCATTGTTTTGAATATTGAGAAATATATAATTTTATAAGAGAGATTCGAGGTTCGAGAATCTGGGAATTTGAGGAATTGGGCACTAGGGAATTTGTCGATTAGGGAATTTGGGGGTTAGGGAATTTAGAGATTAGGGAATTTGGGGACAAAGGAATTTGGGATCTAGGGAATATTGGGACAAGGGAAATTGGGATCTAGGGAATTTGGGGACTAGGGAATTTGGGATCTAGGGAATTTGGGGACAAGGGAATTTGGGATTTATGGAATTTGGGGACTAGGGAATTTGGGATCTAGGGAATTTGGGGACAATGGAATTTGAGATTTATGGAATTTGGGGACTAGGGAATTTGGAGGTAAGGGAATTTGGGATTTAGGGAATTTTGGGACAAGGAAATTTGGGATCTAGGGAATTTTGGAACTAAGGAATTTGGGATCTATGGAATTTGGGGAGAAGGGAATTTGGAGGCTAGGGAATCTGAGAACTAGGAAATATGTGGATTAGGGAATTTCGGGACTAGGGAATTTGGAGATTACAGAATTTGCCGACTAGGGAATTTGACGACTATGGATTTGAGAGATTAGAGAATTTGGGGGCTACGGAATTTGGAGGCTAGGGAATTTCGGGATTAGCTAATTTAGGACGTTGGGAATTTGGGGAATATAATATTTGGGAACTAGGAAATTCGGGATCTAGGCAATTTGGGAACTGGTGAATTTGGTAAATTGGTAATTTGCAAATTTGGGAAGTGTGAATTTGAAAATTTGGAAAATTGTGAAATTTGAAAATAAATGATTGGGAATTTGAGAAATTTGGAAAATTTGGAAGACTGGGAAATTAGCAGTTGGGAATTTAGGAAATTTGGAAAATTGAAAAAGTGGTAAATTGGGAAATTGGAAATTTGGAAGATTGGAATTCTTAAAAATTGGGAAAAATGGGAAAATGAGGAAAATTGGGAAATTAGGAAATTGGAAAATTGTAAAATTAGAAAATTGAGAAATTGGGAAACTGGGAAATTGAGAAATCACGAAATTAGAAAGTGGAAATTTAGGAATTTGAGAAATAGGTAATTTACAAATTTGGAAACTTGAGAACATGTCTAATAACAATTAGTAAATTCTCATTCCCATAAAATTCTTGAAACCCTTGCGAGTGCAATAGTATTGCACTAAAATGTCATCCAAATAATCGCACCAACCAATTTTCCCCAAAACTCCTTTGTCTCACCCCCAAAACCATCTTACTCAAGTACATCACGCACAAGCAAGACAATACATATCTTGAGAGCAACGATTATCCCCTTTCGATGCACAGAAAATACAATCGACATTGTATTTCCATCTATGTTTCGCTAAACCGCGATCTGCTCAAAGCATTGTATCAACTCAACGCTGATCGATAATTCAAGCAAAGTAAACCCGTTTCGGTTGATTCGAAAAGCTTTTCATTCGGCTGTCATAAATTACGCGAATCTTTTTCGTCGCAAAGGCAGCCGTCGTTCACGCGAGATGAAAAAGAGAGAGTCGGGAAAAAAATTTAATTGGAGCGAAAACTCGAAGCGTACCGCCCTTTTCGGATCGTTCAAATCGTTTCTGTTCCAGCGTGAACCTTGATAGCCTTATCTTTCGGCCTGGCCAAAGAAAGAAGAGTCACCGATATCGCCGAATGAAAAATTTCGGTCCTTCATTGCTGTCATCGCTCAGCAGACTTCATTCCACGCTTTACGTTCGAATCGACCGAACAGATACTTCAGAGACGAGAACCCTTTAACACTTTGATTGCCGTGTCGCTCGCATCTGGATGACGGTTGAAGGATCACGAAAAATGGCCAATTTTTGAAGCGAACGCTCTTGTTTTAGGGCAATTAGTTTTAAAGGAAAATTGTGGTTTTAGTCGTTTTTAATCTTTCGAGTAAAGATACGGATTTTTTATTATTTTTTGAAGGTTTAAGGACTTGGAAAATTAAAATGTTATATGTATGATAATATATTTGATAAATATATTGAGATAAATGAGTTTGAAAAATTATCATTTTTATATTTTGTATTGATTGTATATATAATATACAGTGTGGCTCACAATTGGTGTAGGTCTTTTAAGTGGAAGGTAGCTGACGTGATTCTGAATAAGATTTCCTTTTGCGAAAATCGGGTGCGAAGCTTCGTTTTTGAATTATTAAGGAAAAACGAGGACCAATCAGAGCGCGAGGATTACGCGTGCGCAGACGCGAGAGCGCAGCTTCGAGCCTAAAGGCGGGGCGCGTGCGTAGACGCGAGAGCGCAGCCATAAGCCTAGAGGCGGGCGCGTGCGCAGACGCGAGAGCGCAGCTTCGAGCCTAAAGGCGGGGCGCGTGCGTAGACGCGAGAGCGCAGCCATAAGCCTAGAGGCGGGGCGCGTGCGCAGACGCGAGAGCGCAGCTTCGAGCCTAGCGTCTGCGCATGCGTAATCCTCGCGCTCTGATTGATCCACGTTTTTCTTTAATAATTCAAAAACAAAGCTTCGCACCCCATTTTCGCAAAGGGAAATTTTATTCAGAATCACGTCAGCTACCTCCCACTTCAAAGACCCACACCAATTGCGAGACTCCCTATATGTATATCAAGCTTGATAACTAAATATGATACTTTAATATAGAAATACAAAAAATATATATACAAAAGAATTATTACCCTATACCAAAAATTGAATTATTCTTAAAATCGTATTACAGCAGGTATCGACACAACGTGTCAAGTAAAACAGTCGAAAAACTTGTTGCTCGATAATCTCGTACAATACTCTAAATAAATGTTCACATTCGAAGTTCGATACGCTGAAGATTATTGAACGTGAAATGGTAAACGGAAAGCGTCGTTTCCCAATAATAAACAGATTCATGGGCGTAACGATGGGACGAAGGAGACCACGGGAAATGCCAGAAGGCGTCGATAAGGACGCTTGTTGCATCGCAGCACAGATTTCGTGCCAGATTTTGTCGTACCCCTTTATTTCACCGTTTCCATCGGTTAAATTGAATTTCCTCCATTGAATCCGCGCGTAAACAAGTAAATAAGTCAGCCGCAAATCGACTGGTGTGGCTACGCAAACCGTTGTTGATGTTACAATGTTATTTTCATCAAATGATGGGTGTAGGAATATGTGATGTGTGAGGGACATTGTGTGATGGGACTTTTATGACAATTTCTTATTGTTTTATATTCACAAATGTCCACATCCCCAAATTTCTACATCTCCAAATCCTCACATTCTCAAATGTCCACGTGCTCAAATTTCTACATCTCCAATTTCTCACATTCTCAAATGTCCACATCCTCAAGTTTCTACATCTCCAAATCCTCACATTCTCAAATGTCCACATCCCCAAATTTCTACATCTCTAAATCCTCACATTCTCAAATCTCCACATCCCCAAATTTCTACGTCTCCAAATCCTCACATTCTCAAATGTCCACGTGCTCAAATTTCTACATCTCCAATTTCTCACATTCTCAAATGTCCACATCCCCAAATTTCTACATCTCTAAATCCTCACATTCTCAAATCTCCACATCCCCAAATTTCTACGTCTCCAAATCCTCACATTCTCAAATGTCCACATCCCCAAATCTCTACATCTCCAAATCCTCACATTCTCAAATGTCCACATCCCCAAATTTCTACATCTCCAAATCCTCATCTTCCCAAACACCGACATCCCCAAATCCCCATATTCTTAAACCTCCACCTCTCCAAGTCCCTACATTTCCAAATCTCCACATCCCCAAATTTCCACCTCCCCAAATCCCTACATCCCCAAATTCATACATTAATCTCTACATCCCCAAACACCTATCTCCCAACTCCACACCGTAGAACCCACATCCTCCTAAATCCACATATCCCCAAATCCAAACGTCCCCCAAAATCTCGAACCCATCCTAAAACCCTTCAGTCCATCCTACAACCCCTCAAAAATCAATAAGCAGATCATTTGCTTGATTGTTCCTTCTCTAACGAAGAGCACAGCGAAAGTTGCGAAGTCGTTTTAATCAAGAACCTTTTGTCGCGGCTTATCTCGGTAGCCGCGAACATAGAAGCAAGCGTAGCGTAAACCGATTCGGGTCGATAATAAAATCGGCTGATTTCGTCGGGCTTAAACTCGGTAAGATTCTCTCCGTTGGCCGAGTTCTGGCAAGTTCGATTTCAATGCGGGCTAGTGACTCGTTCCCGGTGCGGTCTCCCGACGAGACACAACGTTTCCCACAGAACTGAAGAGCGGGACAACGATAGAAGGCCAAGGCGTTTCCTCCGGTGATCCTGTATTTCCTTCTTTTGGTTCGTGTACAGACGTAGACCAGTCCGCTGTCTAAAAACTTGCCGAAGAGAAATTCAGCGAAGCACGCAGGGTTTCCCTTTTAGAAGTGCCTTCTGTATACAAGGGATCCGCGGTCTATGTCGAAGAGCGCAAGATAGGTGTCCGTTTCTTTCGTTCTGCTCGGTACCGGTTTGACTGGGTTACGAGATGCGACGATACGGAGACTTAATTGACCCGGGATTACATTTACAATCGATGGACGACGCTTTGGATCATGCAGAAATTTTATTGAGATTTTCGTATTTGGTGAATGGAATTTGAGGCGGCTTTTAGGGAAATATAGGTAGTTGAGAGGGCACTTTCATTTAATGGACGCTGGACTTATGAGGTGAGGTTTTGAGAGGCTCTGACACTAGGGGACGATTTTTGTGATTTTTAGAGGTTTAAGTTCCTAAATGGGGAAATGTAGGTTTTTGAATTTGGGTACATTAGAGTTTTGTCATTTTAACATTTGGGAGTTTGGGAATGTGGAAATTTGGGATATAGGAAAATTAGCAAATAGGTAATTTAGGAACTTGGAAAATTGGTAAGTTAGAAATTTGGGAAATGGTAAATTGGAAAATTGGGAAAATGGAGAATGGAAAATTGGAAATTTGAGAAATTGGGAAATTGGGTGATTGGGAGATTGGGTGCTTGGGAAATTAATTGCTTGAGAAATTGGATGCTTGGGAAATTGGGTGCTTCGAAAATTGGATGCTTGGAAAATTGAGTGTTTGGGAAATTGGGTGATTGGGAAATTGGGTGCTTGGGAAATTGGGTGATTGGAAAATTGGGTGCTTGGGAAATTGGGTGATTGGAAATTGGGTGCTTGGGAAATTGGGTGCTTGAGAAATTGGGTGATGGGGAAATTGGGTGAGTGGGAAATTGGGTGCTTCAGAAATTGGGTGCTTGGGAAATTGTGTGCTTGGGAAATTGGGTGCTTGGAAAATTGGGTGCTTGGGAAATTGGGTGCTTTGGAAATTGGGTGCTTGGGAAATTGTGTGCTTGGGAAATTGTGTGCTTGGGAAATTGGGTGCTTGGGAAATTGGGTGCTTTGGAAATTGGGTGCTTGGGAAATTGGGAAATTGATAGATTAAGAAATTGAGAAATTGAGAAATTGGTAAATTAGGATATTGGGAGAACTGGGAAATTAGGAAATTTCCTAAACTTGTCAGTACTAACCCTAAATCTCAACCCTCTCAAAACTGTCAATTACCAAACAATTTTACCGAAAGGAACAACACCAAAGTATACGAATGCAACGTACAAACGTCCCCACTCGAAGTTCTCCACGTATTTATCATATTCCTGCAGTTTCCTCCATAAAAACGAAAAGTGAATGGGCTCTTCCAGGCCATTCACTACGAAATACCGTTACGTAATTTAGTAGAGCCGCTTTGTTTCACTGTTTTTTGTCTTTCCATTCAGCGTCTGGTGTGACCTATTTTGAACAAATGGAAAAAACAAAACAAAACGTAAACCGACATGCATACACGGTCTATGTCTGAAATGCATTGGGAAACTGTTGAAATAGCGGGATTGCAAAAAAAGGGTCACCGTTGACATTGTTCGGAGTTTACGAGTGGTCTTGAGCGGCCAATTCATTTTTCGACGTAAAGAATATTTCAGATTTCATTTACAATTCGCAACAAGAGAGCTCATTTTAACAACTTTGCCTGAGAGAAGTACCTTCAGTTTTCGTTAATTCGGAACTTTATTCATTTTTTGGAACGCTTGAAATATCTTTAAAATATTTGTTGTATTCAGTTTCTTTATTGTTGGCAAGTTTATTATTTAATTATTTGCTTATTTACTTTCTTGGGGGTTTTTATTATTTAGAAGTTTGCTATTTAATTATTTACTTATTTACTTTTTTGGGGTGTTCTTACTATTCACAAATTTTGGACTGGTTTCTCAATCACCCAATTTCCCAAGCATTTAATTTCCCAATCACACAATTTGCCAAGCATCCAATTTTCCAATCACCCAATTTCCCAAGCACCCAATTTCCCAATCACCCAATTTCCCACGCACCCAATTTCCCAAGCGCCCAATTTCTCAAGCACCCAATTTCACAATTACCCAATTTCCCAAGCGCCCAATTTCTCAAGCACCCAATTTCACAAGTACCCAATTTCCCAAGCACCCAATTTCCCAAGCATCTAATTTCCCAAGCACCTAATTTCCAAGCACCCAATTTCCCAAGCACCCAATTTCCCAAGCACCCAATTCCCCAAGCACCCAATTTCCCAATCACCCAATTTCCCAAGCACCCAATTTCCCAAGCACCCAATTTCCCAAGCACCCAATTTCCCACGCACCCAATTTCCCAAGCGCCCAATTTCTCAAGCACCCAATTTCACAATTACCCAATTTCCCAAGCGCCCAATTTCTCAAGCACCCAATTTCACAAGTACCCAATTTCCCAAGCACCCAATTTCCCAAGCATCTAATTTCCCAAGCACCTAATTTCCAAGCACCCAATTTCCCAAGCACCCAATTTCCCAAGCACCCAATTCCCCAAGCACCCAATTTCCCAATCACCCAATTTCCCAAGCACCCAATTTCCCAAGCACCCAATTTCCCAATCACCCAATTTCCCACGCACCCAATTTCCCAAGCGCCCAATTTCTCAAGCACCCAATTTCACAATTACCCAATTTCCCAAGCGCCCAATTTCTCAAGCACCCAATTTCACAAGTACCCAATTTCCCAAGCACCCAATTTCCCAAGCATCTAATTTCCCAAGCACCTAATTTCCAAGCACCCAATTTCCCAAGCACCCAATTTCCCAAGCACCCAATTCCCCAAGCACCCAATTTCCCAATCACCCAATTTCCCAAGCACCCAATTTCCCAAGCACCCAATTTCCCAAGCACCCAATTTCCCAAGCACCCAATTTCCCAAGCCCTCAATTTCCCAATCACCCAATTTCTCAAGCACCCAATTTCACAATCACCCAATTTCCCAATCACCCAATTTCCCAATCGCCCAATTTCCCAAGCACCCAATTTCCCAATCACCCAATGTACTATACGACCATATTACCTCTCTATGTTTACTGTCAAAGTAATTGTAATGCACTGTATGTTACACAGTCTCGATATATGGCCATACCTCTTTATGTTCCCTATTAAAATGGTTATAATGCACTGTATGTTACATAGTCTCGATATATAGCCATATGATCTCCCTATACATGACTACATGTCTCACTTCTCTCTTTGTTAAAAAATTTTGCATGAACAGAAAATGTTCACCTCATTTCATAAAGGGGTGAAATATTTTTGGGGATAAATTTATTTCTAAATCGGGGTGAGAGGTTTTTTACAACGAAGGCATAAGTAACAGTAATCTTTTCTTTCCGCGAGTGAATTTCATTTTAGAATCCGTTGTTTCTGCCAGGAGAAATATACTGGGTGTAACTGAAATAAATGATTGCACTTTAGCACCGTGTTTCAATTTTCCCGACTCTTTTATTACGCCGCGATGCAAGCTATTTGTGTATTATGAGTAAGTATATTAAATTGCTTTGTATTCGATTACACCTGACATTTTATTTGTATATTTTACACGTTCACTTTTTGCACGAATAATTATAAATTTTATTATCTTTTTTTTATTTTTTAAATCAATTTCAATATTGTCAAGAAATTAAATAAGGCTCAAAACATCTACAATAAAACTTTTCAGTCATTCTAAAAAACTAATCTAACAAATTTAATATTGCGATGAATGTCAATAACGCGTGTAAAGTCACAAAAAAGTATCGTGAAAAGTGCATGGTGATCGAACGATTTTATTTTCAAGAAGCCAGCATAACTCCCGGCCCGGTTAGTAGGAGATAAATCAAGTTTTATCGAAGCGTCGCATTTGCCGTGACAAAACTGCATTTGGCATCGCAATTTGAATTATTAGCGGTCGCACATGAATAACCGGGTGTATGAATATTAAAACACATATGATTGTGTATCCCGTTAGTTCCGTAATTAATGACGGGAACACGTATGAATCATTATCTCGGTGCTGATAAAAAATGGCCCAGTTTTGCTCGCTGCGCGGAGTGTTATCTGTGTTGCTCGTTATAAACAAACACACGCTGTAACGATGGGAAAATTCGAGACGGGAAATTGTGCCGTGTACTCAAGCACGAAACAACATTTTGGCAATGGAATTTCTTCTCTGAATTGCGTTAAAATTGCCGAACTTTGGGACTCTCGATTTTTTTTTTGAGGATATTTGGAGATAAAAATTATTTAGGGAATTCTGAGGAATTTGGGGATTTTGGGGAATTTGGGGAATTTAGGGAATTTGGGGAACTTAGGGATTTTAGAGAATTTAGGGAATTTGGGGAATTTAGGGATTTCAGCGAATTTGGGAGATTTGGAGGATTTGGGGAATTTGGAGGATTTGGGGAATTTGGGGAATTTGGAGATTTCTAAAGATCTTAAGGATTTTGGGAAATTTGGAGAATTTGGGGAATTTGGGGAACTTAGGGATTTTAGAGAATTTCGGGAATTTGGGGAATTTAGGGATTTCAGGGAATTTGGGAGATTTGGAGGATTTGGGGAATTTGGGGGATTTGGGGAATTTGGAGATTTCTAAAGATCTTAAGGATTTTGGGAAATTTGGAGAATTTGGGGAATTTGGGGAACTTAAGGATTTTAGAGAATTTCGGGAATTTGGGGAATTTAGGGATTTCAGGGAATTTGGGAGATTTGGAGGATTTAGGGAATTTGGAGATTTCTAAAAATCTTAGGGATTTTGGGGAATTTGTGGAATTCGGGGATTTTGGGAAATTTGGAGAATTTGGGTAATTTAGGCATTTTGGGAAATTTAGGAAATTTGGGGAATTCAAGGATTTTAGGAAATTGAGGGAGTTTGGGGGATTTGGAGGATTTGGGGAATTGGGGGATTTGGAGGATTTGCGGAATTTGGGGATTTTGAGGAATTTGGAGAATTCGGTGAATTCAGAAGAATGTGGTGAATTTTGGAAAGTTGGGAATTTTAGTAAATTACGACACTTCCTAACTACCAAACACTAATTACCAAACATATTCTCCGCCACCTTTCCTAAATAAAAAAGCGACAACCTGCAAAGCACCGAAAAGAACAATCGTCGAAAGTTCTCTCAGAATTTATTCCGTTCGCGGAGACCACCCAGTGAGAGTCACAATTAGCCAAAATTGAGGCGAAATCCTTCATCCACTTTGCAACTCCCCAGGCAAGTGGAACAATCGCGCGTCGGCTAAGAAGATCCGGAGATTTTGAATACATTCGTACGATTTCCGTTGAATCCGGTGTTGGCCACGAAAAGAAGATTGCCGAGCGAACGAGAGCCAGGGCGAGGTCAAGTCACCTCGTTATCGAGCTCTTAAAATTTTCAGGATGAACGGGACGGAGCAAACCCAAGGAGTACTGGCAGTCGTTAACGCTATCCTGAAATTTTCAGACCTATCATCAGTACTCGTCAGCTGCTCGACTTGGCCTAGTCGCGATACTTGGCGAAAATCTAGGCCAATGTTTTCCCAAGGACTGTCATCGATCGAACAAAACTACGCTGAATCGAGCGAAACGGCATGCCTTTTTATAATTTTTTTTCTTTTTTTTTCTTTCCGAATATCGTTCGCTGCTGTCGTGTGATACGGCTGAGGAAATTTTACTGTTCCACGGATACAGATTTTACTGCCGTATTATAGGATTCTGAAATACGCGTTGGGGATTTTAATATAGGCTGCTTGAGATTTTGGAATTTGGGAATTGGGGGATTTGTGATGGGGAGGTTTATGAATTTCAATTTTTGTGTTTGGAAATTTTGGAATTTGAGGTTTTATGGTTCTACAAAATTTTAAGTCGCAAGCTTATCAAATTTAAAAATTTAGATACTTCAAGTACAACTTTCGAACTCAAAATGTCTCTCAGGGCCATATAGCGAGACTCCATTCTTATTTATTACAGCAGTTAAACTTACTTATCAAACAATAGTTAAACTTATTTACGAAAGTAATTAATCTTGTTGGTAAAAATTACATTTTTCTATATAACAATTGCTGTTAGGCTAGGTTAGGTTAAATATAAGCTAGATTAGGTTAAATGTGAGGTTATATTAAGGTAGATTAACTGTTAGGTTAGGTTAGGTTTGATGTGAGGTTAGATTAGATTAGATTAAATGTGAGATTAGATTAAGGTCGATTAACTGTTAGGTTAGGTTAGGTTTGATGTGAGGTTAGATTAGATTAGATTAAATGTGAGGTTAGGTTAGATTAACTGTTAGGTTAGGTTAGGTTTGATGTGAGGTTACATTAGATTAGATTAAATGTGTGGTTAGGTTAGATTAACTGTTAGGTTAGGTTAGGTTTGATGTGAGGTTAGATTAGATTAGATTAAATGTGAGGTTAGGTTAGATTAACTGTTAGGTTAGGTTTGATATGAGGTTACATTAGATTAGATTAAATATGAGGTTAGGTTAGATTAACTGTTAGGTTAGGTTAGATTTAATGTGGGGTTACATTAGATTAGATTAAATGTGAGGTTATGTTGGGTTAGATTAACTGTTAGGTTAGGTTAGATTTAATGTAAGGTTAGATTAGATTAGATTAAATGTGAGGTTAGGTTATGTTAGATCAACATAAATTAAATTATTAGAAAATCAATATGCCAAAGAATTAAATAAGAGTGTATTTAATTGCACATGTGCACATATAGAATTAAGTTTATTTGTTTTCTGGCATAAAAAAGTATGGCTGTAATTAATGAGCATAGTGAAAGCATGTTTAATGACATCTGCAAGTAGAAATTCCTCAAATCAATTAGTTACCCGTTGCTAGGCTGCGTCGACAAGAAATTGTTGTCGAAACTGGTATTAATGTTACAGTAGAACTTGGTCCTCGTGTTTGTTGGCCGAATTTCCACACATCTAACGAAGTTTCGTTCTCTCGTTAACAGGAACGTACGCGTAACATTTTAATGGATCGCGCGGCGAGGAAGCGACGTCCTTTAATAAATATCGTTCGCGAAACCGCGTCTACTCCCGTTAGACCTAAATAAACAACTCAGAAATTCAACACGAGCATAGATCGTTGCGATGAAATTACACCGATGTCTGGATATATGACCGCGAGTCACTTCGTTTATATGACCGCGAGCTATTTCCGACGATTTAACTTAACTCGGGGCGGATTAACGAATTAACGAAACAGAAAATATATTTTTACATTTTCCACTGTTTTATGAAGTCCTCTTTGAAGGTTTATAACAAATTATGAAAGAAATTTTCTTGTTACGAATTTTAAAAGAAACAATTAACGTTTAATCAAAGATGCTTTTGATATCAATAATAAAATGTCTGTATTGCAAGTTACACATTATTTGAAGAGTTTGTTAATAATAAACAAGATTTATCAATAACAATAAAAAAAATAATAACAATGGAAGTGGGAAGAGTAAAACAGTGAGAAAAATAAATATGTAAGCAAAAAGTCAAATAATTAAAAATAAATGTTGAAATAAAAGAGAAGAAAAATAACGTAAGGGTAGTAAATAAATTGTCAGAAATTAAATAGCGTACTAAACGCCGGACACCTAAATTCATCGTGAAACCCAGTTGCTTCATTTCACCGTATCTAAGATCGCGAAGGAAGATCACGGGAAGAAACGCGGAAAGAAGAGAAGAGTTTCGCCGTTCTGATGGTTGAAAACTACAAAAGCGGCCTTTGGAAACTTTAATGAAGGACTCGACCACTTTATCGGCTCGAGGAACGAAGACAGAACGAACTGGAAACCGCAAAATGGTGTCCGCAGGTGAAACTTTCGCTTCTTTCCGTCCGAGGAGAGGACTTTAGCAAGTTTCCCCTTCTTTGGGGAAGAATGCGCGAATTCGTCACGAAATGCACCCAATTGTGTGCATTTTAACATTCATCGTCAGGATCGGGAATTACGTGCTTTTTAATTGGGGTTGAATGTACATTCTACAGGTATAATATAATTTTATGTAGGTTTATTTGTAGGTGACATTTCGTGTAGGGTTTATGGACAGGGGGGTGATGCGGTGAATTAGCACACGTGGATTTATCATGCGGTGAATTAGCACGCGTGGATGTGTTATAAGGTGAACTAGCAGGCGTGAATGTATTATAAGATAAATTAGCAAGCATGGATTTATCCATCGGTGAATTAACACGCGTTGAAATAGCACATGTGAATGTTATGTACGTTGAAACAACACATGTGGATGTAATATGTGTTGAAATAACATATGTGGATGTAGTGTGCGTTGAAATACCATATATAGATCTTCTATACGTTGAAGTACCAAGTGTGGATGTTCTATGCATTGATGTACCATGTGTGCATGTACTATGTGTTGCAATACCATATATGTATAGATTTACTATGCGTTGAAACACCATATGTGGATCTACCAAGCATTGAAATACCACGGGTGGAACTACTATGCGTTGAAACACCACGTGTGGATCTACCACGCGTAGAAATACCATATGTGGATCTGCTACGCGTTCAAATAACACATATGGATCTGTCACACGCTGGAATACCATATGTGGGTCTACCAAGTACTGAAATACTATGTGTGGATCTACCACGCATAGAAATTCCATATGTGGATCCACCACGCGTTGAAACACCACGTATGGATCTACCACGCGTAGAAATTCCATATGTGGGTCTACCACGCCTTGAAATGCCACGTGTGGATCTACCATGCATATAAATTCTATATGTGGATCTACTCCGCGTTGAAACACCACGTGTGGATCTACCACGCGTAGAAATTCCATATGTGGATCTACCACGCGTAGTAATTCCATATGTGGATCTACCACGCGTTGAAACACCACGTGTGGATCTACCACGCGTAGAAATTCCATATGTGGATCTACCACGCGTAGTAATTCCATATGTGGATCTACCACGCGTTGAAACACCACGTGTGGATCTATCACGCGTAGAAATTCCATATGTGGATCTACCACGCGTAGTAATTCCATATGTGGATCTACCACACGTTGAAATTCCATATGTGGATCTACCACGCGTCGAAACACCACGTGTGGATCTACCACGCGTAGAAATTCCATATGTGGATCTACCACGCGTAGAAATTCCATATGTGGATCTACCACGCGTAGTAATTCCATATGTGGATCTACCACGCGTTGAAACACCTCGTGTGGATCTATCACGCGTAGAAATTCCATATGTGGATCTACCACGCGTAGTAATTCCATATGTGGATCTACCACACGTTGAAATTCCATATGTGGATCTACCACGCGTCGAAACACCACGTGTGGATCTACCACGCGTAGAAATTCCATATGTGGATCTACCACGCGTAGAAATTCCATATGTGGATCTACCACGCGTTGAAACACCACGTGTGGATCTACCACGCGTTGAAACACCACGTGTGGATCTACTACGCGTAGAAATTCCATATGTGGATTTACCACGCGTAGAAATTCCATATGTGGATCTACCACGCGTAGAAATACCATATGTGGATCTACCACGCGTTGAAACACCACGTGTGGATCTACTACGCGTAGAAATTCCATATGTGGATTTACCACGCGTAGAAATTCCATATGTGGATCTACCACGCGTAGAAATTCCATATGTGGATCTACCACGCGTTGAAACACCACATGTGGATCTACTACGCGTAGAAATTCCATATGTGGATCTACCACGCGTAGTAATTCCATATGTGGATCTACCACGCGTTGAAATTCCATATGTGGATCTACCACGCGTTGAAATTCCATATGTGGATTTACCACGCGTTGAAACACCACGTGTGGATGTACCACGCGTCGATATACCATATGTGGATCTACCACGCGTTGACACACCACGTATGGATCTACCACGCATCAAAAAACCATATGTGGACCTACTACACATTGAAACAGCACATGTGGAACCACCACGCACTGAAATACCACACGTAAATTTACTACGCGTTGAAACACCACATGTGTATCTACCACACACCGAATTATCACACGTGAAATTACCACGCACAGATTTGCCATACATTGAATTACCAGCGTATTGAATTACCGCGCGTTGAATTACCATACGTAGACTTATCACGTGTGCGTTTATCACACGCTGAATTGCGACACCTGGAATTACCATGCATTGAATTATCACATATGAAGTTACCACGCGTTGAGTTATCACATATGGAATTACAATGCGTTCAATTACCATACGTTGGCTTATCGCGTAGATTTATCACACGAATTACGATACGTGAAATTACATATGTTGAAATATCACCTATGAAATTACCACGCGTTATCACATATCGATAAGTTTACACAATTTGAATATTTCATTTTTTCGGAAATTCTCATATCTTTTCGCGTTACATTTTTCTGTAACGATAAAGTCGACGACTTAATATTTCAATATTTGCGCAACTTTCCCGTTTAAAGTCCGAGTGTAGTCAACGAGCGAGTAAACAGGACGATTCGGATCTGCCCTCCCTGTCTGTTTCCAAGGATTTCGAAGGAAGTCTCTCCGCTATTATTCAGTCTCAAGAAACTTGAAATCCGACGGAGACCGTGAACATTCGGATACAAATGAAACCGGGTAAAAAGAAGATAACGCAAGAAGAAGACGAAGAAGAAGTGGACGAGAAAAAAAGGGAAAGAATAGGAATAACGCGAAGAGAAATCTGTCTGAAAGGCAGCGAAGGGAGTGAAAGAACGAAAGGTGAAGCACTTCCGTAACAATGCTGATCTCTTTCCATGAAATAAAACATACTCGACGCCGAGGCAGCAACGCGTACAGGAAGAAGGCAACGAAGAAGTGAAAAACGAGAAGGAAAAACGAAAGCGAACGCGTTGTTTGGCAAAGAGCTAATGAGCCTCCGTTTGGCGGAAAGCAAATGCAGTCTAAAAAGAAAAGGGATCGATTTTTCCACTGGTTTCGCGTTTCTATTCACCCGACAACGCGATCATTACGTTGTTCCGATTATGCGATTGTATTCTTTTTTATTCTCGTTCCTTCTTATTTCGTGGACGTAACTGTTCACCATTTGTAGGTTTTGTGTTTTTATTTATTCGAAATGATACACGGAAAGAATGTGGTTTCTTAATACTTCCATGGTTTTTGAGAGAAATGATTTTTTAATGATGATTTTAACATTTTTAACAGTAATGATATATATATGCGGAAGTTTCATGGGTGAGAAGTGTAGAAATTAGAAAATGAAAAGAATTTGGAAATTGTACAATATAAATATTTAGAACAAAATTTGGAAATGTGAAAAAATGGTAATGAGTTCACTTGAATACTTGAATTATTGAATAATTGAAGAATTGAAGAATTGAATAATCGAATAATTGAATAATTGAGTAATGGAAGAATTGAAGTATTGAAGAATTGAAGAATTGAAGAATTGAAGAATTGAAGAATTGAAGAATTGAAGAATTGAAGAATTGAAGAATTGAAGAATTGAAGAATTGAATAATTGAATAATTGAGTAATTGAAGAATTGAAGTATTGAAGAATTGAAGAATTGATAAGTGGAAGAATTGAAAAATTGGGAACTCGAGAAATGGAAAGCTTGAGAAATTGGAAACTCGAGAGATGGAAAACTTGAAAAATTGAAAACTCGAGAAATGGAAAGCTTAAGAATTTGGGAACTCGAGAGATGGAAAACTTGAAAAATTGGGAACTCGAGAAACGGAAAACTTGAAAAATTGGGAACTCGAGTAATGGAAAACTTGAAAAATTGGGAACTCGAGAAATGGAAAGCTTAAGAATTTGGGAACTCGAGAGATGGAAAACTTGAAAAATTGGGAACTCAATAAATGGAAAGCTTAAGAATTTGGGAACTCGAGAGATGGAAAACTTGAAAAATTGGGAACTCGAGAAACGGAAAACTTGAAAAATTGGGAACTCGAGTAATGGAAAACTTGAAAAATTGGGAACTCGATCAATGGAAAACTTGATAAATTGATAACACGAGAAATGGAAAACTTGAAAAATTGATAACTCGAGAAATGGAAAACTTGAAAAATTGGGAACACGCGAAACGGAAAACTTGAAAAATTGCGAACTTGAGAGAAGTTTTGACTGTTTGAATGATTGAACAATCAAAATTCCCATAGAATACCGAGTATTCATACGTACACGCGGTATTTACCCATTTACCTATCAATCCACAAACCTACTTACACCTTCCCAATTCCGTAGAAAGGCAGGAAAACCGGGTTCCATTCAATAATTCACACCGTTTAGTGTCATTTATGTACTGTTACTTCAAGCTTACCAAGTGTCCAGATACTTAAGGAACGATAGTGTGTATACGTGAACACTATCGCAGACAGGTATGTGTAGCCGATGACGTTGAAGAAGTCGGGTCACAGTTGCACCCGAGGCGAAAACGGTTCGGGGAGTCTCGATTGTTCGAAGCCACTCCCGTTATCCTTTGTCTACGGATATCTAGTGAGATTTTTCAAGATTTTCCAGCAAAATCACGCGGCACACCTTTCGGTCGCCGTCAATCGAGAATCGAAAACGGTTCGCGATTTAACTCGATTTAGATAAGGAAATACGATCGTCAGCGAATGAGGATATGTTCTCAATAAGGATATATTTTTGGTTTCGTGATTTCAAGCTTTTTAATGCTCGAGTACTTCAGTATTTCAATTTTTCAATTATTCAATTTTCAAATTTTTCAATTTTTCAATTCGTCGATTCTGCAATTCTTCAAGTCTGCCATCTCTCAAGTTCCCAATTTTTCAAATTTTCCATTTCTGGAGTTTCCAATTTTTCAAGTTTTCCATTTCTCGAGTTCCCAATTTTTCAAGTTTGCCATTTTTCGAGTTCCCAATTTTTCAATTTTTCGTTTATTCAATTTTTCAATTCTCCCACTTGTCAATTCTTCAATTCTTCAATTACTCATTCAGGTAGTCAAGTATTCACGAAAATTGGAAAATTGGAAAATAGAAAAATTATAAAACGACAAATTTAAAAATTTGAAAAATACGGAAATCTAAATTTGTCAACTTGACATCTAACTTTCATCGCCAGTACAGAAATATTACCACCCGTCAAGTTATCCATCGTACCCCATCGATATCTTCCTTCGCTCCCAATCCGTGATACTACTTTCGGAACGAAATGAGCATTAATGGCGTTCAGATATTAGCATTGTTCGAAAGCTGTTAAATGATACATTTTCGATCGCGTGACTATCTGCGTGAGTAGATAGAGCGTGTGCGGGGCTATTGAACATCAGTGGATCGCATGAATCGAACGCGTATACGGAATTACTGTTATAAGTGGATCCAGCCATAAACATTCGCTCGGTTCACGGTGCAATTTATCGAACTGTAGTCCAACGTTGCGAAATCGTTAATCGCCACGACTTCTGACCGTATGAATTTTCAAATAACAATGCCTCTCGGTAATATCAGCCTCTGTTTATTCGTGAATCCAATGAAAACGTTTCTTGTTCACTATCTTACTATATTATCATATCATTATAAAATTCTGTCGTATGTACCGAGTGAGAATCCTGGTCGTCATTGACGATTGTCCTGAAATTGATAATATAGGATGAAGTACCACGTCTGGTTGTGCTATGTATTCAAGTACCATGTGTGGATGCACTATGCGTTGTAGTACCACATATTATCGATTTACTATGCGTTGGAATACGACGTGTGGATTTACCATGCGTAGAAAAACCATATGTGGATATACCACGCGTGGAAATACCATATGTGGATCTACCACGTGTTGAAACACCAAGTGTGGATATACCACGCGTTCAAACACCACGTGTGATGTACCACGCGTTCAAACACCATGTGTGGATTTACCACGCGTTGAAACACCACGCGTGGAAATTCCATATGTGGATATACCACGCGTTGAAACACCATGTGTGGAAATTCCATATGTGGATATACCACGCGTTGAAACACCACGTTTGGATTTACCACGCGTTCAAACACCACGTGTGGATATACCACGCGTGGAAATTCCATATGTGGATATACCACGCGTTGAAACACCATGCGTGGAAATTCCATATGTGGATATACCACGCGTTGAAACACCATGCGTGGAAATTCCATATGTGGATATACCACGCGTTGAAACACCACGTGTGGATTTACCACGCGCTCAAACACCACGTGTGGATCTACCACACGTAGAAATTCCATATGTGGATCTACCACGCGTCGAAATACCATATGTGGACTTACCACGTGTGGATCCACCATGCATGGAAATACCACGTGTGGATCTACCACGCGTTGAAACACCATGTGTGGATTTACCACGCGTACAAATTCCATATGTGGATCTACCACGCGTTGAAACACCAAGTGTGGATCTCCCACGCGTCGAAATACCATATGTGGATCTCCCACACGCTGAAATACCACATGTGGACCTACTACACATTGAAATATCACATCTGGTACCATCACGCATTGAAATACCACACGTAAATTTGCCACGCGCTTAAATACCATATGTGGGTTGATACTTGTGATAATTTCTAACTCTAATCGTTCAACAACTCGAGACAAGAACACACAAGAGCAACACCAAAATCCTCACATCTCATTCTTGTTCCACTTACTCCACAATTCAAACACTCATTCAGACGTATAATACAAATACTCAGACGTCTCGTAAACTAAATGAAGTGTACGTTATAGCAAATACAGTGGTTAGATTTACGTAACAATTCTAGAGCACTTCGGAAACCTGGAAACTTTGAGTTCGCAGTAAGAAACGAAATTGTCGATCAAATAAATCGATCAAAGACTGTGTTTGGACTTCGGACATGGGCTGATTGGCTAACAATAGGTTAACAGTATCGTTGAGCTTCGACAAACCTATTTACCCGTTCGATTCACTCGCAATCCGTTTGATATAGTCAACACCGTTATGGAGCTGCGCTAAACTATCCTAACCGAGCGGAGTATGCTATACTTACAGACACTATGCTCGACTTAACACAATGAATCTTTGCTTAGGAAACGGTGCCTTCTGTTTCTGGTCGGACGATAAACCCAATCCATTTTCAATATCAATAGTTGCATCTCGGTACAGTTCGGCGCTTGCTGAGATACGATCGTTTTGTGGAAGTGAACTCAAATTTCAAATTACTTGTTACTGAAATTGATAGTTTTGAAGTGGACTTCCAAAATAAAATTGGTACTTTATAAAAGTTGTATGAAAAAGATGTGGAAATATTATTTTCCTCGTCGAGGCAATATAACGAGGACTTACGGTTCGTCCATCGTTGAGATACGATCGTTTTGTGGAAGTAAAATCAAATTTCAAATTACTTGTTACCGAAATTAATACTTGTGAAGTGGATTTCGAATTACCACGCGTCAAGTTACCACGCGTCAAGTTACCACGCGTCGAATTACCACGCGTCAAGTTACCACGCGTCGAATTACCACGCGTAGAATTACCAAGCGTTGAGTATTACCACGCGTCGAGTTACCAGGCGTCGAATTACCACGCGTCGAACTACCACGCGTCGAATTATTACGCGTCGAATTACCACGCGTAGAATTACCAAGCGTTGAGTATTGCCACGCGTCGAATTACCACGCGTAGAATTACCACGCGTAGAATTACCAAGCGTTGAGTATTGCCACGCGTCGAATTACCACGCGTAGAATTACCACGCGTAGAATTACCACGCGTAGAATTACCAAGCGTTGAGTATTGCCACGCGTCGAATTACCACGCGTAGAATTACCACGCGTCGAATTACCACGCGTAGAATCACCACGCGTAGAATTACCAAGCGTTGAGTATTACCACGCGTAGAATTACCAAGCGTTGAGTATTACCACGCGTCGAGTTACCAGGCGTCGAATTACCACGCGTCGAACTACCACGCGTCGAATTATTACGCGTCGAATTACCACGCGTAGAATTACCAAGCGTTGAGTATTGCCACGCGTCGAATTACCACGCGTAGAATTACCACGCGTAGAATTACCAAGCGTTGAGTATTGCCACGCGTCGAATTACCACGCGTAGAATTACCACGCGGCGAATTACCACGCGTAGAATTACCACGCGTAGAATTACCAAGCGTTGAGTATTACCACGCGTAGAATTATCAAGCGTTGAGTATTACCACGTGTCGAATTACCACGCGTAGAATTACTACGGGTCGAATTACCACGCGTTGAACTATCACCCGTCGAATTACCAAGCGTTGAGTATTACCACGCGTAGAATTAGGAAATAAAATACGTATTTTGTAAAAATTGTATTAAGAAATGTGGAAATATTATTTTCCTCGTCACGGCAATATAACGAGAACTTAACGTGGTAGTCCATCACTAAGATACGATCGTTTTATAGAAATGAACTCAAATTTCAAATTACTTGTTACTGAAATTAATAGTTTTGAAATGGACTTCCAAAATAAAATTGGTGGTTTTTAAAGTTGTATAAAAAAGATGTGGGAATATTATTTTCTTCATCACGGCAATATAACGAGAAGTTACCGTGTTCGTCTATCAGCTTTGATATGAAAACCGAATGAAAATAACTTTTTAATTTTTAAAGTTACGGATTGAAGACCTATCTGAAATATCCCGAACACTTCATTGTGAGAAACTTTAAATTGATGAATTGTGTGTTACTTTCAAGATTTTCGATAACTTTCCGCGGCGATTCTTGATCAAACTTCACTTCGACATTTTATCTCCTCACAGAATTTTCGATATTACCTTTCATCAATCAGGAGCAAATTAATTACCTTCTCGTTATTAATGATCGATTTCTTCTTTGATTGTTAGGTTTCGTATGAACATATTGAAACCCTAATATAATTTAATCGCAAAAAATATATTGTAAATTGAGGCTGTGTTAAAATTAAGTTTAAAGGTTATGTTAGGAAATAACATTTATTAGTTTATTTAAAAATATGTACACTTTAACTGATTAAAATATCATTTCATTAGATTGATAGTAAAATAGTAAGAAAATAAATTAGTGAAACAATTAAATAATAAAATGGTAAAGTAGTACAACAATAAAATTGTAAAATGGTAAAATACTAAAATAGTAAGATAGTAAAATAGTAAAATAGTAAGATAGTAAAATAGTAAAATAGTAAAATAGTAAAATAGTAAAATAGTAAAATAGTAAAATAGTAAAATAGTAAAATAGTAAAATAGTAAAATAGTAAAATAGTAAAATAGTAAAATAGTAAAATAGTAAAATAGTAAAATAGTAAAATAGTAAAATAGTAAAATAGTAAAATAGTAAAATAGTAAAATAGTAAAATAGTAAAATATTAAAATAGTGAAATACTAGAATGCTAAAATACTAAAATACTAAAATACTAAAATACCAAAATACTAAAATACCAAAATAGCACCACAATAAACCAGTGACCACCAAAAACAAATGCAGTATAAAGACCATAACAAAAGTAAAATAACGAAAGTCCCGAAACAGAAGCCTCGCACCACAAATCCACCAAACTCCACAAAGAATCACATATACAAAAATAATGAACTATAACAGTAACCGAATCATTTCACCGAAACTCCCCAATTTATCAGCGACGATGAAAAAGCAGCATCTTGGTATCCAGAAGAAAAATCCTGAAAAATACATATTAATTCCCACGAACAGCAGGAAGGATGTATAAATAGTAAGAAACTGGCAAACCAAGAACAGGCGAGAACATCGGTATAAAATTGCCTTATGTAGATGTATACGGCTATTTATTCGCACGGTTTGTCTATGTCCAGCGGCGGCGATAAAGTATACGTGATAATCTCGCTCGGACGTGAAAGAACGATGGCAGATCGAGTCGCACGTTACCCAGACAAATAGACGAGGGAAAGCTGAACGACTGCCTTCTTTTCTTTCGATAAAGAAGCGACATAGGGGATATTATTTTCAGTCGTGCCACTGGATCTTTTCAACCCCGGATTTATGCGAATCCGCCGACTGACGTCCGCTTACCATTTTGAAATGGTACAATTCGATGTAACCTGCGATTTCTTTCGATTACGACATTTATGGAAATTTCCATGTGTTTTTCCTTGGCGGTGTCGTTGAATTTTCACGTTTTGTGGATGTAGTTATGAAGGGTTGAATTTTTTGGTGAGGTTAGGATGGATTTGGAATCTGTAGACTTTGAATTTGGGAGTTTTTTATTTTTCAATTTTTCAATTTTTCAATTTTTCAATTTTTCAATTTTTCAATTTTTCAATTTTTCAATTTTTCAATTCTTCAATTCTTCAATTCTTCAATTTTTCAATTCTTCAATTCTTCAATTCTTCAATTTTTCAATTCTTCAATTCTTCAATTCTTCAATTCTTCAATTCTTCAATTCTTCAATTCTTCAATTCTTCAATTCTTCAATTCTTCAATTCTTCAATTCTTCAATTCTTCAATTCTTCAATTCTTCAATTCTTCAATTCTTCAATTCTTCAATTCTTCAATTCTCCAATCATTCGATCATTCGATCATTCGATCATTAAATCATTCAATCATTCAATCATTCAATCATTCAATCATTCAATCATTCAATCATTCAATCATTCAATCATTCAATTATTCAATCACCCAAAATTCATATCCAGTACAGAAATCATCAAATCCAAAAAATCAAGACTACAGAACTCTCTCTCTATATTGCCATTTTTTCCTAGAAATGAGAGATTTGGTCCCAACTGTACATTTCACAAGCTTTCAACGCTTTCATTGCCTGATTTAGAATACAATACCAAGGCAATCCACCATAGCTTTCCCATTCCCCTATTGTAATTTATAAAACGATCGATTTTCGTTTCGCTACGATCGTCACCAGCAAGGTTAAGGGCAAAAAATCCTACCGACAAAGAGAAAGAGAGGCGTTTAAAAGTGGCGGAACCCGATTGAAGAATTTCGTTGAATTGAAAGTGTCGAAATCTTTTTCGTTGCTATGATAAGACACGATTTTATGGCCGGCACTGGGGGAAACTCGAAGAGAATTTGATGGTGTACCGTGGTTGCGAACCGAGGGGAAATCTACCCCGACGAAACAACATTTCCTTTATGATTATTGCAAATTGAAAAGAAAAGCTTTACTGATATTAGAAGGGAAATTAAGTTTGCTATGCACGATACGGAGGTAATTCGCGGGAGCACTTTTATTGAAACTGATGGATTTTTTTAAACACATTTTGTACAATTATTGCGAATAGTAAATTTTTAATGGTTGACTTCAAAAATGGTTGGCTCATTTTAAAGGGGAAGCTTCAATGAATATGATCATCTTTTTTTTAAATTAAATCCTTTACGTCCCTCATTGAAAAAACGCAAAAGAAGCATTTGTTAAAATTTTTCGACATTTCATAACAAATTGACGGGATTAAGAAAAATATTTTAAAATAGCCCAATCCTTTGTGAATAAAACAAAAAAGAATTTAGCTAAATCGGTTGAGTAGTTTCTAAGAAAAAAATTCGTAAGTGAAGCCTATTTTCGCAAGAATGAAAAATTGCAAACTTTGAAGGCTTGTTATTTTTTAACAAATTCGAAACCGGCAAAATGATGACTTAAACCCCTCCTAATTTCACATGGACTACAACATATTTTGATTAGAGTGGGATTAGTCCAAAAGTGATCGATTTGAAATGACCACGCGTAGAATTACCAAGCGTTGAATTACCATGCGTCGAGTTATTTCGCGTTGAATTACCACGTGTCAAATTTAGAACGCGTCGAAATACCAAGCGTTAAATTACCACGCGTCGAATTACCACGCGTCGGATTACCAAGCGTTGAATTACCACGCGACGAGTTACCACGCGTCGAGTTACCACGCGTCGAATTACCACGCGTAGAATTACCAAGCGTTGAGCATTACCACGCGTAGAGTTATCACGCGTAGAATTACCAAGCGTTGAGTATTACCACGCGTAGAATTATCACACGTAGAATTATGACGCGTAGAATTGCCAAGCGTTGAGTATTACTACGCGTCGAGTTACCACGCGTCGAACTACCACTCGTAGAATTACCAAGCGTTGAGTATTACCACGCGTCGAGTTACCACGCGTAGAATTACCAAGCGTTGAGTATTACCACGCGTCGAATTACCACGCGTAGAATTATCACGCGTAGAATTACGACGCGTAGAATTACCAAGCGTTGAGTATTACTACGCGTCGAGTTACCATGCGTCGAACTACCACGCGTAGAATTACCAAGCGTTGAGTATTACTACGCGTCGAATTACCACGCGTAGAATTACCAAGCGTTTAGTATTACCACGCGTCGAATTACCACGCGTAGAATTACCAAGCGTTGAGTATTACCACGCGTCGAGTTACCACGCGTAGAATTACCAAGCGTTTAGTATTACCACGCGTCGAATTACCACGCGTAGAATTACCAAGCGTTGAGTATTACCACGGGTTGAACTACCACGCGTCGAGTTACCACGCGTAGAATTACCACGCATAGAATTACTACGCGTTGAACTACCATAGATTCAGAAATTAAAATAAAAAATCCAATTCGAAGAGTCCATTGAAGTTTTCAAGATCCCCACATTTTCCGATCAATTTTTCGTCGAATCGAACCAATGCGAGGTAATCCCGTACCTCGATCCCCGTTCGCTATAATTCATACATAAACTTGTTCGCGCAAGTGTAGCGTGTCCGGCAGACACATTGTGTTTCCCCTATTATTCACTAAATCGCGTTTGCAAATACCACCGGCACATTCCGTTTATCAACGACACGTGAACGCGATAATTCGATTATTATTATAGAACCGATAAAAGTAGCGATGGTATCGTGCTCATTAACGAATACAGCGATCGAAGACCCCCATCGAGAATTGATGGCACCGATTCAACGATTAATTGCACGCCGATGTCGTTCTCCTATCGAACAGAATAGTCGATGAGTCATTCGATACGTTCCTTTTCCGCTGATCGAATCATTCATCGTGGAAACGGCGATTTCTTACGAGGAATTCAATCGTTGGAAATGTTTTTCCGAGGGCTTGATAAAGCTTCGGAAACGTTTTGTTCGGACGAAGAGCAGCTTCTTAAAGTCGAAAACGTTTAATTCTGTTGATTTAATGTGTGTCGGTATGTCGTCAATATTCTACAGCTGAAAAGTAGATTCGTTAATCGATTTTATTAAAGTTATGTTGAATATTCCTCGAAATTTTGTTATTTCAATAATGTATGAATTTTTATTTTTATATTATTTTTGAAATCGTTTAAATTTAAATGTGCGTAGATGGTATTAAATATTGTCCATGCTGTCAATATTCTACGTCGACATTGTCTGCATCGACATTGTCGATATATCAATGTATTGACAATATTCCATTTGAAGATGGAAAATGAGATTTTGTATTGTGCTAAAAGTTGCTCTTTAAATTTTTATAATAATAAGTGCAGTTTAAAATAAAATACGACTTTCATGTTATATAACCTATTAGGCAACATGACCTATATTTCACATTGACCTAACCTGACCTATATTAATAGTATTACATATTGTGTAATTAACATATGCTAACAGTGTTAAATATGGTTAATGTACCATGTATTAACATTATTAAATATTGCCAATTTAACATACATTAACAGTATTAAATATTGTCAATCTAATTTACATTGATAGAATTAAATATTGCCAACCTAACATTAACCTAACCTAACCTATATTGATAGTATTAAATATTGTCAATTTAACATACATTAACAGTATTAAATATTGTCAACCTAACCTACATTGATAGTATCAAATATTGTCAACCTAAAATTAACTTAACCTAACCTACATTAACAGTACCAAATATTGTCAGTCTAACAAATAATTACTAACTTAAATACTAATCTAACATACATCGCGAAAATTTCTATATTTAATTTAAGAATACTATCAATATTAATTTATGAATACTTCCTACATTAATAAGTAATTACCGATGATCGAGCAAGTGAAGTGAAACAGCATTGACGATTTAATTAATTGGTCGATAATAGTTTTGATCTAAAATATGCTCGTTTTTGTCGGGGGTGTATTTACCCGGTCGTTCGTTTCGATCAGCGATAATGGAAGCAGAGGTTATTATCCGGCTCGGCAAACGTAAAATCCTAATTATTTCGGAAATTGTAAGTTAGCAACGTGCCGTATGGTCGCGTACGTGTCCCCCGTCCGTAACGAAGTTATAATACCGAATATACGGGATAAAATTAACCCGGAAATCGTATAATTAACATCGGCTACTATCTGCGGTTAATGTCACATCCTAATGGGATGTAATTTACAATATAATGACACGTGTTACGCGGCCACGAGGTTTCGCCTGCAAAATTCAACGTGGCCTACGATCTCGCTGCCTTTACCTATCGTTGATAATTAATTATCCTGTTTCACAAAGTGCGTGATACACTTTTGTTGTCAACGAACAATGTCAAAGTTTCTCAGTATACACGGCGACATACATAGCGTTTTAACGTGAAAGGTTAGGTTAGGTGTAGTGGCAGAAAATGATCTGAAACATCTCAGAAATTGAACGATGTCCATAAAGAAATTCTTAAAAATTGTGGAAAATAATTATAACCTAAATATAAATATTACCACATTATAAATATTTTAAATATCTCAGAAGTTGTAACTGAACGATGTCTCCAAGTAAAACTTCTAGAAAATTGCAGAAAATAATTATGACTAGATTATAAGAATTTTAAATATCTCAGAAACTCAACGATGTCTCCAAGACAAAAATTCTTCAAAATTATACAAAATAATTATAACCAGTCTCAGAAACTGAACAATGTCCACAAGAAAAATTTCTCAAAAATTATAGAAAATTGTAAAATTCTCGAATTGTACACATTGATACGTAGTTTCACGGTGTATCTCGTTAATATGAGAAAAAGCGAGAAATCCGCCCGGAGTTCAGCATAGCATCCAGCGTTGTAAAGAAAGCACCGTCGGTGTTTTACAAATGGCGCTTATATTTCACGCGGCTAGATCACATTTACGTTGTTGCGGATTCCACGCACGTTCGTCTGCCACTTAGGTTAGTTGGTGTATATCGTCGCTAGAAAACTATTCCTAGCTAGGCTGTCTACCCCTATTTCAGTGCGGATCCAGCGTGATAAATTCTTTTTTTCCCGGCCTCGCGACAAGAAGAAGCGGCTTAGCCCGTCGGCAAAAAAGCAACGAGCTGTTCCGAACACGGTATAAATCCTGGGAGACCATCGGAGAATCAGTCGCGCAGAAATATCCGGGCATATGGATGTGAATTAGCCTCCTTATGGCCGCGAGTTGTTCACTGATTACAGATTATCTACAGATAATTCTGAAGAAATTTTAAGTTTATAAGTAATTATCAAGAATAAATTCTGAATGAAATTTAGAACGCGTCGAATTTAGGACGCGTCGAATTACCACGCGTCGAATTAACACGCGTCGAATTACCACGCGTCGAATTAACACGCGTCGAATTACCACGCGTTGAACCACCACGCGTCGAATTACCACGCGTTAAACTACCACGCGTCGAATTACCACGCGTCGAATTACCACGCGTCGAATTACCACGCGTCGAGTTACCACGCGTCGAATTACCACGCGTTGAACCACCACGCGTCGAATTACTACGCGTCGAATTACCACGCGTAGAATTACCACGCGTCAAATTACCAAGCGTCGAATTACCACGCGTCGAATTACCACGCGTCGAGTTACCACGCGTCGAATTACCACGCGTTGAACCACCACGCGTCGAATTACTACGCGTCGAATTACCACGCGTAGAATTACAACGCGTAGAATTACCACGCGTCAAATTACCAAGCGTCGAATTACCACGCGTCGAATTACCACGCGTCGAGTTACCACGCGTCGAATTACCACGCGTTGAACCACCACGCGTCGAATTACTACGCGTCGAATTACCACGCGTAGAATTACCACGCGTCAAATTACCAAGCGTCGAATTACCACGCGTCGAATTACCACGCGTCGAGTTACCACGCGTCGAATTACCACGCGTTGAACCACCACGCGTCGAATTACCACGCGTTGAACCACCACGCGTCGAATTACTACGCGACGAATTACCACGCGTAGAATTACCACGCGTCGAATTACCACGCGTAGAATTACCATCGCATCGAATTACCATCGCATGGAATTACCATGCGTCGAATTACGACGCGTCGAGTTACCACGCGTTGAATTACCACGCGTTGAACCACCACGCGTCGAATTACTACGCGTCGAATTACCACGCGTAGAATTACCACGCGTCAAATTACCAAGCGTCGAATTACCACGCGTCGAATTACCACGCGTCGAGTTACCACGCGTCGAATTACCACGCGTTGAACCACCACGCGTCGAATTACTACGCGTCGAATTACCACGCGTAGAATTACAACGCGTAGAATTACCACGCGTCAAATTACCAAGCGTCGAATTACCACGCGTCGAATTACCACGCG
Source organism: Megachile rotundata (assembly GCF_050947335.1). Taxonomy (NCBI): domain Eukaryota; kingdom Metazoa; phylum Arthropoda; class Insecta; order Hymenoptera; family Megachilidae; genus Megachile; species Megachile rotundata. Next base: position 9,684,451 of record NC_134995.1, read on the forward strand.
TCGAGTTACCACGCGTCGAATTACCACGCGTTGAACCACCACGCGTCGAATTACTACGCGTCGAATTACCACGCGTAGAATTACCACGCGTCAAATTACCAAGCGTCGAATTACCACGCGTCGAATTACCACGCGTCGAGTTACCACGCGTCGAATTACCACGCGTTGAACCACCACGCGTCGAATTACCACGCGTTGAACCACCACGCGTCGAATTACTACGCGACGAATTACCACGCGTAGAATTACCACGCGTCGAATTACCACGCGTAGAATTACCATCGCATCGAATTACCATCGCATGGAATTACCATGCGTCGAATTACGACGCGTCGAGTTACCACGCGTTGAATTACCACGCGTTGAATTACGACGCGTTGAAATACCATGCGTCGAATTATTACGCGTCGAATTACCACGCATAGAATTACCACGTTTCGAATTACCACGCGTTGAACTACGTCGCGTCGAGTTACTACGCGTTGAATTACCAGTCGAACTACCATACGCCGAACTACCATGCGTTGAACTACCATGTGCCGTATTTCCACGCACTGTATTTCCACGCGTCGAATCTCCACGCCCTGTATTCAGTATCCGAAATTACTGTGTGTAATATAACTCATAAATGAACATATTAATAGCAAATCTGATTTTGTAAAACAAACGTCAGAAATAAATTAAACTCATGTTTTACTGTATGTAACGTGCATGTAAATGAACACATTAATAAGCAAATCTGTTAATTTAGAAAAGCAAAAAATATCGTTAGAATAAAGATAAAATGGTTATATTTTTACGGAATAATTATACCGTGTATAATGCACACGCAAACGATGCACAGGTGATGGACACTTGCGATACCAGTATTTTTTAGCAAATTTAAACGGATTATGTTTCAACGATGCAAAATCTGGGTGGTGAAAAACGGCAAAAATTTTCCATAAATAACGCGTCGAATGTAACGTTATCAGATTCGTGACGCGAGTACAATGCTGGGTGCGTTCCCATTGGACGAAATCGTGTTTCAATATTCCGAGTATATGTCGGTATTTAGAGGAACGTAACGATTGAGATTTCAAAAAAAATGCAATCTCCATTTCTGTCGCGTTATATTGCCGAAATTGTTGCAGCGATTCTACGGTCACTCTCGGTTTTACTGCAATTCGCATGGAACATTAGTTAGTAGTTCGATCTCTTTTTAGTCGTACGAAATGCTTTTCGTTTTGACAATTAGTTTCATTAATGCTATATCAGGTTGGCGAGATTTATTTATTTTTAAATTGTTTAGTATATCGATTCGAACGGTTGGAAATTCGACAATTTAAAAATATTTTTATATTTGTAAATTATAAATTGCCAGCTATGGTGCAATATATGATATAATATAACATTACATATGATATAACATATGATAATATAATAAGACATATGATGCAATATATAACATACTATAATATCACACATAACTGCAATTATTTATTACAACAAATGAATACAACTTTGTTATAAAATAAATAGAATGCATATAAAAATGATATATGATAAGATATCGATAAAAGTTCCATATTCCTCTTACAAATATGAAAATATGAGAAATTAAGAAGCCATATTAAAATATGGCGTTGATTCACGTACAAATATAGCGAGAAACGGATAATTCATTTATTTAAGAGCAAGATCCTCGAAGTAGAAGGAATTCCTTTTGCTACGTGATCAGATAGCGGAAACGGGTTGAGCAAAATACGTGGAAATGTGGAAACGATCGTTCGTGAACGCGGAACTACGAGTTATCACGTATTCCGATCTTCTAATTCGTATTTGAACGAGACAATATAAAGCCATGGAAGAGCGCTAAAGCTGAGACGTGATTCGTTTTATTGGAGTATCTACAGATATTGCTACTATCGTCTACTTAATATTCCACGGTAGCCAATAAAATATCCTTTCGAATACCGCAAATTATTCGTTTGAAACGGGTAGATATGTGCTGGAAGAAGGGGAGAGATATCTTTTTTAGCGTTTTAGATTGGTAATGGTGTAAATTTTAAAATCAAATCCGTGAATCTATAAGTAACCAGATTAACAAGATATCAAATTGCAAATTTATAAAAATACTACAATAACATCAGAATAAACCCATAAAATTTCAAAAATTCCCTAAATCCTCAAAATCCTCCAAATTTTAAAATGAAATCCGTGAATCCATAAGTTACCAGATTAACAAGATATCAAATTGCAAATTTATAAAAATACTACAATAACATCAGAATAAACCCACAAAATTTAAAAAATTCCCTAAATCCTCAAAATTCTCCAAATCCCCAAAATTCTTAAAGTCCTAAAAATTCCTCAAATTCCCAAAATTCCCCCAACCCAGAAAATCCCCAAAATTCCTTAAATTCTCCAAATCCCTCAAATTTCCAAAATTCCCCAAATCCTTAAAATCCCCAAAGTTCTCAAAATCCCCAAGAACCCCAAAATTCCCTAAATCTTCAAAATTCCCAAGATCCCCAAAATTCCCCAAATCCTCAAAATCCTCCAAATCCCCAAAATTTCTAAATTCCTAAAAATTCCCCAAAATTCCTCAAATTCCCAAAATCCCCCCAACCCAGAAAATCCCCAAAATTCCTTAAATTCTCTAAATCCCACAAATTACCAAAATTCCCCAAATCCTTAAACTCCCCAAGATCCCCAAAATTCCCCAAATCCTCAAAATTTCCAAAATCCCCAAATCCTCAAAATTTCCAAAATTCCCCAAATCCTTAAAATCCCCAAGATCCCCAAAATTCCCCAAATCCTCAAAATCCTCCAAATCCCCAAATCCTCAAAATTTCCAAAATCTCCAAATCCCAAAAATTTCCAAAATTCTCCAAATCCTAAAAATCCTCCAAATCCCCAAAATTCCTAAAGTCCTAAAAATTCCCCAAAATTCCTCAAATTCCCAAAGTTCCTCCAACCCAGAAAATCCCCAAAATTCCTTAAATTCTCCAAATCCTACAAATTTCCAAAATTCCCCAAATCCTTAAAATCCCCAAGATCCCCAAAATTCCCCAAATCCTCCAAATCCTCCAAATCCCCAAATCCTCAAAATTTCCAAAATCTCGAAATCCCAAAAATTTCCAAAATTCCCAAGATCCCCAAAGTTCCAAAAATCCCTAAAATCTCAAAAATACCCAGAATTCCTAGACTCTCCAAAACATTAAAAAATGTATGCTTAAACAAAGAAAAAATCTCGTCCATTCGTACAAACATCACTCGTTTACCAGCCCGTTATTTTTACCCGCGAAATTGTTTCGCCTGTTTACAGAAGTATTAACCGATTCGCCGTCCGACGAAATTATTCAGATAATAATGATTTGACGGATAAAAAGTCGTCAACGTCTTTTTGTTTCCCGTCTTTATACATATTGATTCAGCTTACACCATAGCTGCGAAAACAGCTGAGAGGCACTTAAATGTTGACTGTTTGCAGAACTCGGCTTGTGTAAATTCGAAGTAGGTTGGTAGAATTGACTCGGCAATCGGGGAACAAAGATTTACTAAGACCATGCTTTATTGAGGTTGAAAAGATCGACGGTCCTTCACTCGCAAATTTTATTCTTCTACAATGTACATATTTTCTTTGCATCGCCAATTACCATCGTCAATTTTTCTAATCGAAATTTCATCCTGGAGAATCATTTTACATGTTTTCGAACATTTTAGTACGCGACCGAATATTCTACTGTTTTTATCATTTTAATCCTTTGTTATTATTTCATCGATATTCCTCGTCATTCAAATTTATCGTTCAAAATAAATATGTCATTTATAAAAATTTCATGCTTTATTTATTTATGTATTTAGGATTATTATATTTATCCCCGGGAAAGATGCGCACTTATAAAAATATATTTTATAAAGAATAAATGAATATTTTTATTTTTTCAAGGGAAAATCGATGAAACAAAGTTGGAACCTTCAATGAAATGTTCATAATTCAAAAATAAAATATTTAACAAAATCTTGCTTGTCGGATGAATCTATAATATTAATAATATGGAACGATGTTACAGTGTGTATTATAGTCTTCGCACACGTTACACACACGTGCAAGTGTATGCACCTGTGTGTTGTTCCTTCGCAGGTCCTTTATAGGTCCTTTAATATCAAGCACTTTTTCCATCAAAAGTTTCTCGTGTCCCTTAAGGTTAACAAGCTATACCGAAAGGACGAAAAATTGGACAAACTTTCAGGGGTTTCACCCCTTCGAAGACAGAAATTGCTATACAATTGATTTAAATTGTTATTACAATAAAATTGTAGTTCTGCTAAAATACCGTGAAAGTCAAAATGACAGTAAAAATTAAACACTGTAATGAACAGAAAAAGTATAGGGATGATTATTAGACCTTGAGAGAATAATACAATAATTTATTTAAAATGAGAAAATAAATGTTGACTGTGAAAAATTTATTTCAAATGAGAAATTTATATGTACAGAAAATAATATGTAATATGTATAAAATATCACAAAACAAAAAATATATAACACAGAAAAGAAATATAATTTTTGAAGTCCTCAGTAACACATTTCAAATCCACCTAAATCCACAAAATCATCAATAATAAATATCGTTTCCTTCAATGTTTACAAAAATTGTGACTATCAGTGAACTCCTTAATGCAAAAGCTTTCATTTCAATTAAATCGATGAAAATCTTAATTACACTTTTAAAGAACAAATTAATTTTAACTAAAATTCGTGGAGTTTTCGCGGGCTTTTCCACGGAGCCGGATCGAAATAAGAAAGGCAGGAAACTTTAATTGTTGGTTCGCAACTGGAGAAGAAACAGAGCCTGACCGTTTCCAGAACTCCGAGTACTTAAATTGCTTTAGTTCTCGCTGGGGCGTTACATCAATTGATTAGAAGTCAAAGGATTGTTGCTTTTTAGGAAAATACGCTTGGTTCGAAGTTGAAATCCATTCGTCCTGCGTTCGTAATCTCGGGGGTGCTTTCTTTAAACAAAGAACGTAAGAAAGATCCAAAGGCCAGGACAGCCATGACATGCCATTATGGAGTACTCGCACAGAAATATTGCAATTAGTGTAATTACTTTGAATTAATATGGATGGACAGGAATGTTAATTCGTAATTCAAGTTTTAATTATAAGTTCAATTTTAGGGGTAATAATGTAGACATTATTATGGATTTAAGGGAGTTTCGGATGTGGAATACAGCGCGTAAAGATTCGACGCGTGGATATACGGCGCGTGGATATTCGGTGCGTGGAAATACAGCGCGTGGAAATACGGCGCATGGTAGTTCAACGCGTGGTAGTTCGGCGCGTGGTAGTTCAACGCATAGTAATTCTACGCGTGGTAATTCTATGCGTGGTAATTCGACGCGAAGTAATTTGACACCATGGTAACTCGTCGCGTGGTAATTTGACACCGTGGTAACTCGACGCGTGGAAATTTGACACCGTGGTAACTCGACGCGTGGTAATTCGACGCATGGTAATTCGACACCGTAGTAACTCGACGTGTGGTAATTCGACGCGTGGTAGTTCAACGCAAAGTAATTCTACGCGTGGTAATTCTATGCGTGGTAATTCGACGCGTGGTGGTTCAACGCGTGGTAATTCGACGCGTGGAAATTCGACGCGTGGTAATTTGACGCGTGGTAATTCGACGCGAAGTAATTTGACACCGTGGTAACTCGTTGCGTGGTAATTTGACACCGTGGTAACTCGACGCGTGGAAATTTGACACCGTGGTAACTCGACGCGTGGTAATTCGACGCATGGTAATTCGACACCGTAGTAACTCGACGTGTGGTAATTCGACGCGTGGTAGTTCAACGCAAAGTAATTCTACGCGTGGTAATTCTATGCGTGGTAATTCGACGCGTGGTGGTTCAACGCGTGGTAATTCGACGCGTGGTAATTTGACGCGTGGTAATTCGACGCGTAGTAATTCGACACGTAGTAATTCGCCGCGTGATGGTTCAACGCGTGAAAGAACTGTTCATTAATATTTTTTAAATAAAATCCTAAGGTACAATTTAATAATCAAATAAGTTTGTAGTGCACCATAATAATTAATTAAGCAAATTTGGTACGCGTCTATCAACAATGTCTTTCCTCTCTCACGATCAATACTCTCAAGGAAATAAAACGGTTAAGCTCGTCCGGATGAAAGTAAACGAATCAGAATTCCAGATGTGGATTTAAAGTTAGAATAGTTAGGTTTTTGTTTCTGGTTACAGAACACGTTGATACGATTTGGCTATTTAAATCTAGGACATCCCGTATGCACGCGGTAATCTCGCATTTCTGTTATTCAACACGTATGCACTCTCTGTGTTAAATGGTCTTTGATTTAGCTGGAATAATGGAACTGTTACGTGTACAGAAATACTTAATGTCAATTAATCGATTGTCCTGCCATTAATATATTGATTGATGCCATGTTCCATGTAAATGCTGTTCAATAGCAATTTGCGACAGTTTCGAGTGTAATTACAAACTTGTTTTCGTTCTGCAAGGTTTGTGAACCTTTGAATATTTAAATCTTCGAGTTCAGAACTTTTTTAATTTTCTAATGTTCTATACTTGTATATTTAAATCTTGAAATTTATACATTTTTTCATTGATTTATTTAATGTCATATCAGCTGTCAGCTATATGTGTGAAATTGAACATATGAATGTTGATATTATGAATAAATTTTGATTAGACCTTCATAAAGAATAGTCCATAATTTAATAACAATATGTACTTTCAGTACGAGACACGGTCATCAAAAAGAAGTAACGTATTTATATTTGAGTGTAAAAGTTGACACGTACATAAATGTATTTGTTTGTATAAAATTATTGTCTGTCACCAATTGTGAGTAAAATTCAGTGTCAGGCGCTCCAGCTATAAGCTACCTAAGATTAATGTTCATCTAAATTTATGGAAGGTGATTATCTGAATTTATGAACCGGGGTCAGAGAAGGGTGTAACGTATCCCAGTAAATAGCGGCTAAAAGGTCACTTATTCCAACCCAAAGAACAACTCACTTCATTCATCATGATAAGAGCAGAATTTATATTTAACAGCATAAGTGCTACTTTTTGCTACACTCGAATACAACGTAGGCCTTTTGTGGTTAAGATAGTTGCTGAGGTGTCTTCCGCCATGTTTTTTCAATTTTGAGGGCGCGGTGTAGAATTACCACGCGTCGAATTACCATCGCATTGAATTACCACGCATCGAATTACCACGCGTCGAATTACCACGCGTAGAATTACCATCGCATCGAATAACCATCGCATCGAATTACCACGCATTGAATTACCACGCATCGAATTACCATCGCATCGAATTACCACGCGTCGAATTACCACGCGTAGAATTACCACGCGTCGAATTACCACGCGTAGAATTACCATCGCATCGAATTACCATGCGTCGAATTACCATCGCATCGAATTACCACGCATCGAATTACCACGCGTCGAATTTCCACGCATCGAATTACCACGCGTAGAATTACCATCGCATCGAATTACCACGCATTGAATTACCACGCATCGAATTACCATCGCATCGAATTACCACGCATCGAATTACCACGCGCCGAATTACCACGCGTAGAATTACCATCGCATCGAATTACCATCGCATGGAATTACCACGCGTCGAACTACCACGCGTAGAATTACCACGCGTAGAATTACCATGCGTCGAATTACCATCGCATTGAATTACCACGCATCGAATTACCACGCGTCGAATTACCACGCGTAGAATTACCACGCCTCGAATTACCATCGCATCGAATTTCCACGCATCGAATTACCACGCGTCGAATTACCACGCGTAGAATTACCATCGCATCGAATTACCATCGCATGGAATTACCACGCGTCGAACTACCACGCGTAGAATTACCACGCGTAGAATTACCATGCGTCGAATTACCATCGCATCGAATTACCACGCGTCGAATTACCACGCGCCGAACTACCACGCGTCGATTTACTGCGCGTTGAGCTACCATGCGCCGAACTACCACGCGTTGAACTACCATGCGCCGTATTTCCACGCGCTGTATTTCCACGCATCGAATCTCCACGCGCCGTATTTCCACGTGTCGAATTACCGCGCGCTGTATTCAATATCCGAAGCTTTCTTAAATCTATAATAATGTCTACATTATTACCCCTAAAATTGAACTTATAATTAAAACTTAAATTGCGAATTAACATTCCTGTCCATCCATATTAATTCAAAGTAATTACGCTAATAGCAATATTTCTGTACGTGTACTTTATAATGTCATGTCACGGCTGTCACATCGTGACAAGAAATTCACCCTCGTTCATTTTGCAGTGTAACTCACAGTCAGTTACGCGTCTCATATAATCGATAACGTTACATATTGAAAACAGCGACGAACATATCGGAATAAGAAACGACAGGAATAATTCGAAGGACTTAATAGAAGAATTCATTTTCTTCGTCTACATTGGAATCACGTTCGACCAGACACCTGGGTCAAACAACAAAAATGGAGTACAAACAGGAAATGCAAATGTCGTGGTGAATGCAGTTGATTCCGGGGGAAAAATCCGGCAGTTCCATTTCCCTCATCCAATTTACCGATTTAACTCTTTCAGATGCGTCGCTTCCGGGATCGTGCTAGACATTGAAAAAGTCATTTGCTAGGTATTGTTTTCCCATTTTCGGCTGCGACTTGTTTTACGATATTTCTCCTTGGATTAAGATACACGCTCGATTTACGTCGATCAGTACGGAGCGACGTTAAACGACTGGAAAGATCATTCGTTTCTTGTGGAAAGATTTTTTAACGGGATACGACTGTTGTTGACGATAAATTTTAATTATAGATTTATGTATTTTGTGAGAATTTTGTGTGTATTTGTATTAAGGGAGAATTTTTATGCGGTTATGTTTTTTATATTGTATGTTTGATATATTTTATATATTTGTTATATTATGTATATTTGATACATTTAATGCATTTAATATATTTTGTGTATTGGAATAATTGAATAATTGAAGAATTGAAACATTGAAAAATTGGAAAAATTGCAAAATTGCAAAATTGATAACCTGAAAACTCAACATCCAAAGTTCAATAACTTCAACGTTTTTTACTCTGCGATGAAAGATTCATCATGCAAGCATTTTCAAAATCTTTTTCATTTTCTAATATATCTTGGCCTCAGCAACACGTCAAAACTGCAATTTACCCCCGGGGCCTTTCGAATCGGTGTAAACATGCGTTACAGCGTTCAAAGTTTCAAGTAATCAGGTACAAGTTGGTCCGATAGTACGTTGCTCTCGTTACATCCGGTGCAAAGTAATTCCCAAGTGCTTCGAATTTCGAGATATCCCTCAATCACGTACATTTCACTTTGATCGATAATTCTGCACCGATCTGACCGATAAACTACTACATCTTTGCATTCATGGATTAGCATCAGCTACTTCTCGTTTCGTTTTACTATTTTCCTAATGTATTCACCTTACTTATTTATTAATTCTTGTTAATATTCATTAATGTTTATTTATATTCATTTACATGTAATGTATTATGTCATGTATTATGTGATTGTCAAATAATGCATAGGTTAATGTTTGATAATTTCATTATAATGTTTATTAATTTTTATTTAATGTGTTCACTCATATGTGATTTATTACACACATCAAATATTACATACATTATATATTACATGTATTTATCAAATAATATGTAGGTCAAAGTTTCATAATTTTATTAAAACTTTCATTAATGTTTGTTAATGTGTTCACTCACATGTGATATATTACACACATCAAACATTACATACATTATATGTATATGTATTATATGTATATGTATTATATGTATTTATATGTATTATATTACATGTATTTATCAAATAATATGTAGGTCAAATTTCCATAATTTCATTATAATGTTTATTAATGTTTATTAATGTGATCACTCATATGTGATGTATTACACACATCAAACATTACATACGTTACATATTACATGTATTTATCAAATAATATGTAGGTCAAATTTCCATAATTTTATTATAACGTTTATTAATGTTTACCAATGCATTTACTCATGTATGATGTATTACATACGTCACATATCATATTCATCAAATAACATGCAGGTCAAAGTTTCATAATTTGATTAAAATACGTGATACCTCTTTATTTATGCAATTACGAAAGATGATGAAGGAATGTGTTTGAAATCTCATTCCTCGCATGTCTAATAATTTTAAACATTTCCAGCATGCTTTGATCTTTCAGCGAAACGTGACGTATTACGTACCCAGTGGATAATCCTTCATTTTCTGTGTTAGGCGCATAATTATATATTTTACGCGTTTGGTGGATAATTCTGTATTTAATACTAAATGTAATGGTAGAGGGATGTCATGGAAATAGTATGATTATATATGTATGACGAGTTTCCTTACGATTTTAACAACTTTTTAGAGAAGGTACAAATTAAATTTGTCAGATATCTAAACTCTCAGATAAGTAAACATTAAATAATTCAGAAGCAATGACGTATTAACGTACAGTAAATAAGTGGAGCGCCAGAAGGTAAAATCCGAGGAACGAAATTAATTAATACTAATGAGAGTAGGGTCCAAGGTATATACCCGTTCGGCAAAAGCATCTGACGAATACATACGTCTAATAGTGAGCGAGTGATCCAATAACCGTGAAGTTCTCGCTGCACTCTGTGGAATTAGAAAGCGTCAGGGCACACCATGGATAAGCACAAGAGTGCATTCCGTTAAAGGATAGCCGATGCAACTGATGCAGCCTCCAGAGGATAACGAAGCTGAGGATTTGGCTGGGTTTATGTGTAAGCTCGATGCTTGATAACAGTATTTAACGGTAACTTCCATAGCGAACGTCCGTACTTGGGGCCTGGGGTCACTCGAGTGAAGATCTTATTCAATTATCGAATATCGGTGTACAATGTTCGGGGACAGTGTAAGATCTTTCGGGTGGGATAAGCGCTTTAGATGGTGCGGGGTTTGTGTCAGGAAATTTGGGAATTTGGGAAATTGGGTGTGGGGAAGGAGGAATAGGGGTGCGGAGGTTTGGGATGTTGGAATTTGGGAGATTTGGAATTTGGGATATGTGGGATTTGGGATATGTGGGATTTGGCATATGTGGGATTTGAGATATGTGGGATTTGGGACGTGTGGGATTTGGGACGTGTGGGATTTGAGACGTGTGGGATTTGGGACGTGTGGGATTTGGCATATGTGGGATTTGGGACGTGTGAGATTTGGGACGTGTGGGATTTGGGACGTGTGGGATTTGGGATATGTGGGATTTGGCATATGTGGAATTTGGGACGTGTGGAATTTGAGACGTGTGGGATTTGGGACATGTGGAATTTGGGACGTGTGGGATTTGGCATATGTGAGATTTGGGACGTGTGGGATTTGGGATATGTGGGATTTGGGACGTGTGGGATTTGGCATATGTGGGATTTGGGACATGTGGAATTTAGGACGTGTGGGATTTGGGACGTGTGGGATTTGGGATATGTGGGATTTGGCATATGTGGGATTTGGGACGTGTGGAATTTGGAACGTGTGGGATTTGGGCCGTGTGGGATTTGGGACATGTGGGATTTGGGACGTGTGGGATTTGGCATATGTGGGATTTGGGACGTGTGGAATTTAGAACGTGTGAGATTTGGGATGTGTGGGATTTGGGATATGTGGGATTTGGCATATGTGGGATTTGGGATATGTGGGATTTGGAATATGGTATCTAACATACTTAACATACATAACATAGGTAGCATATATAACATACGTAATATAATATCATATGTAACATATGTAACATACGTAACATATGTAAACAATATAATTTGTGAAATTATACTATAATATAAAAATGTAATATAATTTAAAAGAGCAAAATAATAGTATATACAGATAATTAAACAACATAATTAAACAATTTGTTGTGTCCCAAAACGAAAGACAAAATTACCTGTTAAATGTCCCCAGAACATAAAATTTGTCCCCACAAACACATCTTGAATCAGAAGTTTGATCAAAATTCAACAGCGATATCTCTTCACAAGTAACCAAAACTTTTCTCCATTTCGTTAAAATTCAGTCCTCTTAATTTACGCCCGAATTTGAGGTCATAGATTTCGTTCGCTGTAAACACGCCTTAATCCCGTTCAAGCGACTTCTTTATAGGCGAGTTGAAATCGTGAACCGTCCTCAGTCAACATCGATTGACGTTAACCCAAATAAAAGTGTTAATTATTTCACAGCAATCTCCTCGAAAATTGTTTATCATTCCAAAGTACACGTTCCGAGGGTAAACAGTCTTGAGAGTCGCTGGCTCGTTTAAAAGAGATCCAGAGGGTGATAGAAATTGAAATATGAATTGCGACGTTCTGTGTAAAATGACATGGCGAAATTGAGTCGCACTTCAAACCCTTTCGTATATATTGCATTCGTGGATATTGCGTTACGGGTGAACCGTGGCTTTGACGCTCGTGCGCGTCATTTCCGCCATATTCTTCTCCGTAAATCTCGTGAATCATTAATTATCGCAGGCGAGAGAAACCGGGTACGAATCGTTTACACACTCTTGAGAATGAAGCAAATTACAGATCTCGGATCTTTTCCGTTTGATATCTACTGGATGCTTTAAATCCTATTCACGTAACGCGATTGTAACAGTCATGCAATTCCAGATCTCGGATATGATTTGCTTCTGATTAATAATTGAACAGTGATGCATTCACAAATGATCAGGAAGATGGAATGCAGGAAGAGCAACAATAGTTATGTAGATTGTAAGGACTTATAAATGTGTGAGTCAGTGGTACCCATTTTTCAAAATAACTAAACGTTATTTATAAAGAGATATTTCTGGGGAGAGGTTCATAAAGAGATTTCTGATTATACTATTCTTTAATGATTTCTGAGTTTTTAAATGCAGAACCATGTGACAGTAGTATAACATATGACATTAATGTAACATACTAGTATAACATATGACAATAACATATGATATTAAAATAACATACTGGTATAACATATTAAAATAACATATAATAACATATGATAACAAGAAATGATATTAGTACAATATACTAGTATAACATATGACAATAACATATGATAACATATGATAATAACATATGGTGTTAGTCTAACATACTAGTATAACATATGACAATAACATATGGCAATAACATATGGTAACATATGATAATAACATATGGTATTAGTCTAACATACTAGTATAACATATGACAATAACATATGGCAATAATATATGGTAACAAATGATAATAACATATGATATTAGTATAACATGCTAGTATAACATATGACAATAACATACGATAACATATGATAATAACATATGACATTAGTATAACATTCTACTATAACATATAATAATAATGTATGACATTTGGATAACATACTAATATAACTTATGACTATAACATATGACTATAACATATGACAATAACATATGATAATACCGTATGGTAACATATGACAGTAACATATGACATTAGTATAACATACTAGTTAACATATGACAGTAACATATGATATTAGTATAACATGCTAGTATAACATATGACAATAACATACGATAACATATGATAATAACATATGACATTAGTATAACATTCTACTATAACATATGATAATAATGTATGACATTTGGATAACATACTAGTATAACATATGACTATAACATATGACAATAACATATGATAACATATGACAATAACATATGGCATTAGTATAACATACTAGTTAACATATGCCAGTAACATATGATATTAGTATAACATGCTAGTATAACATATGCCAATAACATATGATAACATATGATAATAACATATGCCATTAATATAACATACCAGTACAACATATAATAACATAAAATAATTAACAATGAAGTACTTAACCCCAAATTCACTAACATTTAACCACCACATTGTCCCAAAAATTTTCTTATTAACAATATAAAAGTTAATCTTGATAACATACGTCACAAAGATTCTAAACAGTAACCTTAACCAATATAATTCAGAACAACTCTACAGTATCAGATGAAATCCATGTCCCCCAAGGAAACCCGAACGAAACACGCTATGCCAAATAACTCGAACAAATTAAGTCCCAGCGAACGGCAAGCGTGGCCAGCTGATTAATACCTCATTGTTCCAAGTTCCAATGGAAATACCATTAGTCGGGTACAAAGGGAGACGGCCGCAAACGATAAGAAATTAGCGGGATTACAAACGACTCGTTACCACCTTTGTGCAAGGGTGAGTCCGCTCTCGCGACCTAACGGACGAACGTGATGAAATTATCCCGGTTCACCGTACAATGGTGCGTCGCATTCAATATGGCTAACCCATGGCGTCGACGAGCCTATACCGAGGAATCACTGCCATTTTCCTATGGACAGATCCCGCCATTAATTCTGCTTAAGCCGCTAATTATTTCGCATTAATCGAGCTACGGGGTCGCGATCAATCACGCGTCAAAATCGCTGACTGGTCGACGGAGCCATCGCTACACCATTATTCCCTGCATAGTTATTCATACGATTCACGTGGACCGTCTACGTGCTTCTCCACTAACTGCAATAATTACGGTCTCGAGTCTGATAATTAAGCAGCGTCGGTTTTGTCTTTCGGGTACGCGTCTTGGATCGTCAATCCACATTTCGAGGAAAGGTAGCTGAGAGGTTACTAGGTTAACTTCTCTTAAATTTAAACTTAATTTTTCTTTTGGAAAAAGAAACTTGAAGAACTTAATTTTTTATATTTTTAAGAATTTACCTCTGCAATATTTGACAATTAAAAAATTGTCAAAAATTCGTATATTTCTAATAAAACTGCAATGTCTATTAACATCAATTCGACACAACCCGAAATAAGAAATACAAGAGTCTGACACGACAAAGGACAGCATCGCAATCAGACAGAATGAAAAGAAGAAACGATTGTTCGATAGCTCGAATTTTTGCCCTCTCATTCGACCGGACAACGGGACAGAGGGCCAGAAATGTCCTCGAGGACGAAGCTAGCAATCGAAGGCAAAAAGCAGCCAAGCTGCGTGCCGCAGCCATTTTGGACAATTACCGGTATGCCCATTCATCATTCGGAATGGATAAAAGTCTCTGAAGCGACGATAAACTGCGTATCATGGAATATATTGTGGATTTAGGGGAATGTATTCTGTCTATGTATGTGCTATATGGCATTTTCTATTATCGTGTTTGTGATTATTGTCTTGTTATATGATGTCATATAAATAATTGATGGAGTGATAGATATATTATTGTCCTTCTTTTAAATAAATGATTCTTTTGGAAGAATTATTGGATGAATCAATTAAATGAAACATCTTTTATGCAATACATCATAATACTTTAATAGCTTTGAATTCGTTAATAATTGGTGACAATTGAACTTGTTTTAAACTTTTAATCGAACAGTTACGTAGTTGAATAATTATATGGTTGAATTATTAAGTGACTGAATAATTGAGTAATGGAGAAATTGAACAATTGACAAAATTGAAAAACTGAAGAATTAAAGAATTAAGGAATTGAAGAATTAAAAAATTGAAGCATTGAAGAATTAAGAATTCGAGAATTAAAGAATTGAAGAAATAAAGAATTGAAGAAATAGAGAATTGAAAAATTGAAGTATTATGAATTGAAGAATTGAAGAATTGAAAAATTGAAGCATTGAAGAATTAAAAATTGAAGAATTAAAGAATTGAAGAAATAAAGAATTGAAGAATTGAAAAATTGAAGAATCGAAGAATCGAAGAATGGAAGAATTGAAGAATTGAAGAATTGAAGAATTGAAGAATTGAAGAATTGAAGAATTGAAGAAGTGACTACTTGCATAATTGAATAATGGAAGAATTGTAAAACTGACAAATGGGAGAATCGAAAAGTTGAAAAATAAAGAAATTGGAAAGTGGAAAAATTGATAAATTGCGAAATTTGTAACTTGAGAAATGGAAAATGTGGAAAATTGAAAAATTGAAACATTGAAGAATTGAAGCCACGAAAAATTAAAAAAATTGGGAATTCGAGAAATGGAAAACTTGAAAAATTGGAAACTGAAGAAAGGGAAAACTTGAAAAATTGAGAACTCGAGAGATGGAGAGCTTGAAAAATTGGTAATTCGAGAGATGGAAAACTTGGAGAATTGAAGAATTGAAAAATTAAAAAATTGAAAACTTGAGGAATTGAAGAATGGAAGAATTGAAAAATGGCAGAATCGAGGAATTGAATAATTCACGAATTTCAGAATTGAAGGACTTGAAAACTTGAAAAATTGAGGAGTTGAAAAATTGAAAAATTCAAAACTTGAAAACCTAAAAATTTTAAAAATTGAAAAAATTCCGAATCGATGGAATTAAAAAATTCATGAATTGCAGAATTGAAGGACTTGAAAACTTGAAAAATTGAAAATGTAGAAATTTGAAAACTTGAAAAGTTATAAATGAGAAAACTTGAAAAATTACAAAAGTTTGAAGCATTATACCGGAGATGATACCACTTTCATAAGCGTACTCGTTAATAATCTTAAGTAGTATATTCGATCGATTAGAACGTCGAGCTTGATAAATATCAAAATACCTCCTTCGCCAGCATGTTTCGGGATACGGTAAATAAGCATGCATAATTACCGCTTACTGCCTGGAATCCGGAAATAGTTGTTCATTTGCATGTGGAATAATGTTTCAATGAGGGAACTGTATCGTGAACTTCTCCGAGCGTGTTATTCAAATTGAACAATAACACAAAGGAACGCCGGTAACTGATAAACCTTACACACCCTTGCCACGTTTGAATACGTTAACTTTATACCCTTTGCTCTTCTACCGGAATGATAGCGACCAACTGTACGCGAAGATCCATTAACACCCTGACGCCTTCGTCTGCCTCTATTATGAAGTTAATTGATCGCGAACGGTAATTAATCTAACATACGACAATTACGTAAACTTTCACTGATATTTGTTTAAAGTTCCTTTTATTTTAATTTTAATTTTTATGTGTTTTTACTTATTTTAAGTGTTAGTGTTGTGTTATAATAATTATCTGGTGTCTGACCACATATGTCACTCTTCACTGCGGTCATATGTGATTGACGTATCAAAGGTTAAATGAATCATATGTGATCGACAAGAATGTATCAAAATTATTTATAAAACAATCGTATATTTTTAGTTCTCAAAATTGTCAATCACCAAATTTCTAAAAATCCCTAAACCTCACATCTGCAAATTTCGACATCCCAATTTCCGAATCCCACTCATCCACATTCCCAAATTCCAGTTTGTTGAAAATAAATGGTTTGCACCGCCAAATCTCTCCGTGTTTCACCGTCTACGTTTTCCGCGGCGGTTTTTCGCCATCCATCTTATCGGCGAGTTTTTCGAGCATCCGCGACTGTTTCTCGAAGGAAAATCGTTGCGGAAGCACGACGTCTGACCTAGTATCCGGCGCAGCAAAAGCAAAAGCAAGCGAACTCTCCGCGAATGTTTTCAGGATCAATCCGTTTCTGAGTGTATGACTCGTCGCGAACAGTCGGCATCCGACCGTTTTCCGCCTCTTTCTTCGGGTTCCTTCCCTTTCAGATCCCGATACTTTCCAACTTTCCCTCGGAGATGTATAATATTACTTCCGCAGGCAGGTCTCTCGCTGATCTTTCTGCCAATGTATTCTTCTTTCATCGAGTCGACCGACGGATCAAACGGCTACACCCTTTTTGCTGTTTCCCTTTCGATTTGCCTCCGAATATTCGCGATTGGTCAGCTTGGCAAAAACGAAAGCGAATTGCTCGAAACGAAATTCTTTCGCAACTCTTAACTATTTTCCGTGTGTTTTCAAATGTAATACATTGTGAAATTGATGGAAATCGTGAGATTTATTCAAAATAGATCTGATGTTTGCTGATGAGGGATGTGACACATTATGTGATATAGCTATGAGGTACAATTTCAGAAACATGTATTAATACATATATGATGTGTGCTGTACACACACTGGTGCACGGAACGTATGTGGTCACACACGTTATACTGATTGTTATACTTAGTTTTTCAATTTTATAATTTAGTCCATGTTATTGTGTCAATATAGCCTTCAAATGTTGCTTCATCTTCTGATAAATAATTATTTTAACTAAACTTGCTACGTCCATCGCATGTGACCGCAGGGAAGACTGACGTATGTGGTCAGACATACTACAATGAAAATTATTATGAACAAAGATACTTAATCTTCCAATTTTATCTTTTTAGCTATTAGTATATATCATTATCTTAATAATAACAGCCTTCAAAAGTTCCTTTCTTCTGAATAATTCATTTATCCAAAATTACTACATGGATGACATATGACCGCCGCAGTGAAGAGTGACGTGTGTGGTCAGACATACTATAATGCAGATTATTATGAACAAAGATATTGAACGTTTCAATTTTATCTTTTTATATCAGTATCTGAATTATGGTAGCCTTCAAAAGTTCATTCCTTTTGACTTTCTTCTAAATAATTCATTTAACCTTTGCTACGTCGATCACATATGACCGCCGCAGTGAAGAGTGACGTGTGTGGTCAGACATACTATAATGCAGATTATTATGAACAAAGATATTGAACGTTTCAATTTTATCTTTTTATATCAGTATCTGAATTATGGTAGCCTTCAAAAGTTCATTCCTTTTGACTTTCTTCTAAATAATTCATTTAACCTTTGCTACGTCGATCACATATGACCGTCACAGTGAAGAGTGACATGTGTGGTCAGATATATTATATTACAAATTATTATGAATGAAGGTACTTAATCTTAGCTATTAGTGTAATCATTGTCTTAATATTGAGAACCTTCAGAACTGTCCTCCTTTTAATTTTTTTGTAAATAATTAATTTAATCAACTTTGCTACGTCGATCACATATGACCGTCACAGTGAAGAGTGACATGTGTGGTCAAACACATCATATTACAAATTATAATGAATGAAGGTACTTAACCTTAGCTACTAGTATACATCATTGTCTTAATATTGAGAACCTTCAAAACTGTCCTCCTTTTAACTTTCATATAAATAATTAATTTAATCAACTCTGCTACGTCGATCACATATGACCGCCACATATGAAGATTGTCATATACGATCAGACTATAAAATAAATTATTATGAACACAAACAATAAAAAAGACACTGTTTCAATAAGAAATCAGTAACACAGTCCTTAGATACGTAGATGTCGTAACAGAAATGTGCAGTGTTCGATTTGTTTGCTCGATTTCCGTATGCTCTGAATGAGGCATAACACAACGCAAATATTTAACGAGCCCCGGCCGATACACGTTGTCCAGTATTTTACGTGTAATCGATTCGTACTTCATGGAACCAGTCGATATTCGACGTTAATGCAAATCGTGTACACAGCTGTGTATGCAGAACAGCATTGTCAAGCTTCGAAAACTCGTAAAATGTTATTCTTATTGTTCGTTCGCGGACGCTATGGTTACCGTGACCTGCATCGCTCCGATAACAAATTGCGTTTTTCGATGCGATTATTAATGAATCTGCAGGTGTTCGCTATCAAAAGAAATGCAAACAGGATTGTTCGTTCGATTGTGCGTTGTTGCGATACTTTCTCGTTCCGCCCCGGAACTCGATAATTTTATTCTGCCGTTCTTCAATCCAGAAAACGATTTTTAATTTCGAATGCGACTTCGTTCGGGTAACGAGTTTACGGGCAACTTCATAAATAAATTAATGGAGATTGAAATTTCTTGTTTGGGACATTAATATCTTTCCATTTGCGCGGATGAAAATTTTAAATTAAATATTGAAAATTCTGCGTTAAAGGGGGTTGAAAAGCTCGCTTGAAGATGGAGGTTGCGTCGCGAGGATTTGTGGTTTGTGGACTTTGAGAGAATCTGGGGATTTTGGGGCATGGGGGATTTGGAATTTCGGGAATTTAGGATCTGAGGGGGTTGGGATCTGGGGGATTTGGGATCTGCAGGATTTGGGATCTGGGGGATTTGGAATTTGGGGGATTTGGAATTTGGGGAATTTGGAATTTGGGGAATTTGGAATTTGGGGAATTTGGAATTTGGGGAATTTGGAATTTGGGGAATTTGGAATTTGGGGAATTTGGAATTTGGGGAATTTGGAATTTGGGGAATTTGGAATTTGGGGAATTTGGAATTTGGGGAATTTGGAATTTGGGGAATTTGGAATTTGGGGAATTTGGAATTTGGGGGATTTGGAACTTGGGGGATTTGGAATTTGGGGGATTTGGAACTTGGGGGATTTGGAATTTGGGGAATTTGGAACTTGGGGAATTTGGGGGATTTGGAACTTGGGAAATTTGGAATATGGGGGATTTGGAATTTGGAGGATTTGGAACTTGGGGAATTTGGAATTTGGGGAATTTGGAACTTGAGGAATTTGGAATTTGGGGAATTTGGAATTTGGGGAATTTGGAATTTGGGGAATTTGGGGAATTTGGAATTTGGGGAATTTGGAATTTCGGGAATTTGGAATTTGGGGAATTTGGGGAATTTGGAACTTGGGGAATTTGGGGGATTTGGAATTTGGGGGATTTGGAATTTGGGGTATTTGGAATTTGGGGGATTTGGAATTTGGAGGATTTGGAATTTGGGGGATTTGGGATCTGGGGGATTTGGAATTTGGGGGATTTGGAATTTGGGGGATTTGGACCTTGGGGAATTTGGAACTTGGGGAATTTGGAATATGGGGGATTTGGAATTTGGGAGATTTGAAATTTGGGGGATTTGGAAATTGGGGAATTTGAAATATGGGGGATTTGGAATCTGGGACATTTGAAATTTGGGGAATTGGAAATATGGGGGATTTGGAATCTGGGGTAACAGGAATATGTGGAATTTGGAATTTGGGGAATTGGAGATACGTGAAAGTGAGATAGTCTCAATATCCCCAAATTCCACACTCTCCAAATCTTAAATATCCCTAGTTTCAATCTCCCCAAATTCCACTCTCTCCAAATCTTAAATACCCCTAGTTTCAATCTCCCCAAATTCCACTCTCTCCAAATCTTAAATATCTCTAGTTTCAATATCCCCAAATTCCACATCCCCAAATTTCAAATATCCCTAGTTCCAATATCCCCAGATTTCACTTTCCCCAAATTTCAAATGCTTACAAGGAAGTTTGATTTGTGAATTATTAAAAAGAAGAGGAAACAAGGGAAGAAATGAATATTTAGATCCTCCTATGCTTCCTTTTCATGGAAGCACTTTAATTTGAAATGATAAATAGAGGCAATAAAAATATCTCGAGCCAACAAAGACAATTGTTCCATTATAATTTCGAGGTATTTTCCGCGCTTTCGATAAATTGTGATTGTGCCACATTCGTTTCCGTGGAATTGCGGGCACTCGTGAAAACCGCAATCGAACGAAATTCCGATATTTTGTCAGAGTACGCATCGTCTTCGATCAAAGTCATCCCCTTTAATTAATTGGTTTTCTTTCGAGACCTAGATTTAGCTGGATACAGTCTCTCGCAAAATTTAATTTCTTTTCGATATAAATAAATTCAAATAATTTACATGTGTACGATAATAATCTTCATCTTTGAAGAATATAGAAAATAAAGATTTTTGGAAATCCATGAACAATTATTGGATTTTAAGTTTGTATTTTTGCGAGT
Source organism: Megachile rotundata (assembly GCF_050947335.1). NCBI lineage: Eukaryota > Metazoa > Arthropoda > Insecta > Hymenoptera > Megachilidae > Megachile > Megachile rotundata. Next base: position 9,706,238 of record NC_134995.1, read on the forward strand.
CGCAAACTGACGCACTCGTACTTCAGCTGTGATCAATTTTATTTACTGCAGAATTTTTGCATAAAATATTTTATAAAAGTTCATTCTCAAAAAAACAAGAAATAATTCAATTTTTGAAATATTTTAACTTTAATGTCTCTCTTTATTGTAGAAGTAAAAACCCTAATAATTTTTCCTCACTTTTGAAAGTGAATTGAAAAATTAACCCTAATAATTTCTTTTACTTGAAAAAAATCCCTTACGTCGTTTTGAAAGTCCAACCCTAATAACTTCTTCCTTTACTTCAAAAGTAATTTCACCCCTAATAATTTCATTCTTTATTTTGAAAGTAAATTCACCCCTAATGATTTCTTTCTCTATTTTAAAACTAAATCTACCCCTAATGTTTTCTTACTTTATCCTAAAAATAAATTTAGCCCTGAAAATCCTTTTTCTTTTGAAAGTAAGTTTAACCTCAAAAATGTCATTCTTTGTTTTAAAACTAAATTTACTCCTAATTAATTCCTTCTCTATTTTTTAAATAAATTTAATTTTTTTATCCTGAAAATCAATTTAACCCTAAAAACCTTGTTCTTCCTTTTGAAAATAAATTTAACCCTAAAAATTTTATTTTTCATTTTAAAAATGAATTCACTCCTAACAATGTCTTTCTCTATTTTAAAGGTAAAACCCCCATAATTTCTTTCTTCAAACTAAATATAATTTTAATCCAAAAAATCTTCCCTCTAAAAGTACATCTAACTCGAAAAATTTCTGTAATAAATAAATCTACCCCTAATAATTCTTCACCTTGACAATTCACCTAAAATAACAACAAAACAATTAAATCTCTTACTGTGACCCTCTAAACAAACACTTAAAAAAATAATAATTAACAATAATATCAATAATAATTCACCTCGTGCAAAGTTCTACTAATCAACCCCCTAAAAAACAAGAAGTTTAACGAATAACGTCATCCACGAATAAAAACGTAAAATTATGTCCTCAGAAGACACGTTTAGGTTAGTCCGACGACAGTGGTCACATAATCGTGAAGTTTGGTCGCAGAAGGATCGGTAAATCATAAACAGAGGGAAGAACGACGACAAGCATTGTCGAAGGTGCATATGCGAAAGTTTCAGTGTCGGGACAGGATCTATGCGAAGAAGGACGATATCCTGTGAGATTGCTTTCGCGAAACCGTCGCATGAATAAATGTGCATGCGAAAATCAATAGTGTGTACTGTGGAACAGTCGACAAACGTTATTTCCACGAAAGCAAACAGAAGCTCGGTGTATTTCTGTGCTGTTAAGAAACTACTACATTTTTCATTATTTTTTTTAGCGTGCATAATTTTATATCTTCCTGGGAGTATTTTCTAAATTTCTGAATTGTTAGACGTTTCAGATTTGGGGAATATGGAATTTGGGGATATTGAGACTAGGGATATTTGAGACTTGGGGATGTTGAAACTTGGGACGTTTGAGATTTGGGGAATGTGGAATTTGGGGAGATTGAAACTAGGGATAATTGAGATTTGTAGAATGTGGAATTTGGGGATATTGAGACTAGGAATATTTGGAATTTGGGGATTTGAGACTTGGGAAATTTGAGATTTGGGGAATGTGGAATTTGGGGAGATTGAAACTAGGGATAATTGAGATTTGGAGAATGTGGAATTTGGGGATATTGAGACTAGGAATATTTGGAATTTGGGGATATTGAGACTTAGGGCATTTGAGATTTGGGGAATGTGGAATTTGGGGAGATTGAAACTAGGGATAATTGAGATTTTGAGAATGTGGAATTTGAGGATTTGAGACTTGGGACATTTGAGATTTGGGGAATGTGGAATTTGGGGAGATTGAAACTAGGGATAATTGAGATTTGGAGAATGTGGAATTTGGGGATATTGAGACTAGGAATATTTGGAATTTGGGGATATTGAGACTTAGGACATTTGAGATTTGGGGAATGTGGAATTTGGGGAGATTGAAACTAGGGATAATTGAGATTTTGAGAATGTGGAATTTGGGAATTTGAGATTTGGGGAATGTGGAATTTGGGGAGATTGAAACTAGGGATAATTGAGATTTTGAGAATGTGGAATTTGGGAATTTGAGATTTGGGGAATGTGGAATTTGGGGAGATTGAAACTAAGAACATTTGAAATTTAAGGATCTAGGAATTTGGAGACTAGAAAATTTGGTGATTTAAAGTTTCTCAAATTTCTCAGAATTTGAAAAATTAAAAAAATTGCTACTAGCAAAATTTCTAAATTTCAAATCTTTTATTTCCCTTATTTATTATTTCAAATTAAAGTCTTTCCATAAAAATGGGGTTGGATGTAAATATTCATTTCTTCCCGTGTTTCTTCCCCTTTTTAATAATTCACAAATCAAATAGCCGTGTAAGATGCATTCCGCGAAAAATTGTGCCCAACCCCCCGTTGAAGAATGTATAAATATGAAAATGATGTGCACGGAATTGCAAAGTTGCAGTTTGCGGAAACTTTCTTTCCCGTGGCGAGTAAGTTTTCGCGGTTGTTTAAAATTCTAATTGTTCGTTTTTCAAACGCGGCGACGAGGACGCAACTTTTCTGCCGCTCGACGGCGATAAAAAACGAAACAAGCGCGGAAGTTTAACGATCGCGGAAGTGTTGAATTACAAAGAAAGAAGATTCCCGCGATCGTGTATTTCCCTTTTGGATCATCCGTGTAATTATATCGTTAGAAACTGTGGACCACTTCCTCCTGAAACTTCGATAGTTCGTGAAGTAGTATTAAACGCATGAAACTTTTAATGTACTTCCACCTTTCGGGCTTGTTGATTCATATTTTTCTGCAATATATTGAATTTTAGTATTTTCAAACATTTCTTCTTTATAATACAAATTTTTTTATTTGTTTAATATTAGGGTATTATTTGTAAGACTTCCGTATCCATGGTAGCGACTTCGAAAATTACAAATTTAACTTTGTTTAAATTAGGGATTTAATTTAATTTTCAATTGGAAAATCAGTTAATTGATAATTACTGTTTGATTTTCTAGGGAATTTTCCAATAAATAATTAATGTTTGATTATCGATTAGACAAATCTCCAATCGATAATTATTGTTTCACCTTCAGTTAAAGAATTTTTTAATTTATAATTACAAATTTAATTTTCAATTAGAAAATCAGTTAATTGATAATTACTGTTTGATTTTCTAGGGAATTTTCCAATAAATAATTAATGTTTGATTATCGATTAGACAAATCTCCAATCGATAATTATTGTTTCATTTTCAATTAAAGAATTTTTTAATTTATAATTACAAATTTGATTTTCATCTAGGGAATTTTTCTTAATCCCTACTTATTACTTAACCTTGTTAATTGACCTTAAATTTTTGAGGTTATTATTTAGGTTATATTAGGTTATGTTACGTACTTGCTTCTTAACCTTATTAATTTACCTCAGATTTTTGAGGTTATTTAGGTCAAGTTAAGTTATGTTATGTTCTCTATATTTGCCTCTTAACCTTGTTAATTTACCTTCAATTTTTAGGGTTATTATTTAGGTTAAGTTAGATTATGCTATGTTCTCTATATTTGTCTCTTAACCTTGTTAATTTACCTTCAATTTTTGAGGTTATTATTTAGGTTAAGTTAGATTATGTTAAGTTCTCTATATTTGCCTCTTAACCTTGTTAATTTACCTTCAATTTTTGAGGTTATTATTTAGGTTAAGTTAGATTATGTTAAGTTCTCTATATTTGCCTCTTAACCTTGTTAATTTACCTTCAATTTTTGAAGTTAATATTTGGGTTAGGTTATGTTACCTAGATTAACCTTAGACTTGTTAGCATACATATTAAGAGAAGCAACATCGTTTGACCGCACAATTTCGTTGCTCAACTCGGCCATATAGCGAGACTCCCGTGTAAATATCGGTTTAAAGGCCGTTCTCGTTGGTAATTTATCGTCTATGAATACCGTGATTTTGGTAGTGGAGTAAATCACCGCGGAAACACGCGGTACGAAGCCGAAAGCGTGAAACTTTGTCGTTTCCACGCGAACAGGCCGCAGGATGACTGTCGCGAAACGAGCACGTTCGAGCAGAACGCGACGGGGGCGGAATTCCAGTGGTATCCGAACAAGAAATTCAGAAGGTGAAGCGTCACGGAACAGCAGACACGGTTACGTGCTCGAGGATATCTGCCCCGGGCCACATCGAAACGGCTAGAAATAGTCCAAGAGTAAAACGATCGAACTAACGAGTCTTTCTTTTTTACTCCGCACCCTGGGATCATGCTTCCCAAATTTCTAATCGCTACGTTAAATCTGTCGTGATCGATGATCGGACACTTCTTAATTGAGACTCTTCTTATTAGACACTTTTATTGCTACTTATAATTGTAATTAGTGATTGTTAAATGAAGGTCTTAATGATTGAAAATCAATTATCAATTTTATATTGGAAAAACAATAATTGAAAATCAAACAAAAATTTCCAATTGTAGGATTTGTCAATTGAGAGCCAAATAGTGATTTTCAATTAAAAGTTTTTTTCATTTGATAATCCATATTTGTGGACTTTATTTGACTTCAATTTTAACCTTAACCCTTTAAGGTAAGTTAAGAAAATATTAACCTCAAAAATTTTAGGTAAATTAATCAGGTTAAGAAATAATTATAGAACATAACCTTATATTAACATAAGAAATTTAAGATAAATTAATAAAATTAATAGATAAGTGTAGAAAGAAAGAATCATAACCTGTATCTTTATTAATATAAATTATAAACATGTATATGTCATTCTCCCTATGACAGTGTTACAATATATTTTAATAATACATTCATCTTCATTTTTAATAAAACCCAAAAAATGAAGTACTATCCTTACTTCTCTTACGTGCATACAAATACAATCTTCACCATACATAACCTCGCATAACCATACATAATCACACATCATAAATAACCATACATGTACTGTACCAATGACAAACTATCACATTTTTCATACCAATATACATATTTTTTATTTCACCCAAAAGCAATTATTCAATCAAGAATTAAAAGCAAGAGTAAATATAAAAGTGAATGGTGGTAAAAGCATAATAACAAAATGGTGATCCAATTCCCCAAAATGGCCATATCAGCTGATGCCCAACCGCCATAATTTCGTGAATTCGGTCGACCATAGCCGACAACAAGATTATATGGCCTTCGTGATGAATGGCCGAGGAAAATGTAATCCGAGTCTCGGCTGACCAGCGTTTTTAATTAATAAAGCATGCCTGGAATAACCGAGCTATTTTTCCCCCCGCTTTTATGCGGAAACTCACGCGTCGTCGCACCGAGATACCGTCATTTTCTGCGTCATCTTGCACGCGTTTATTATGCAGCTTGGATCGAGTCGTTCGCTTTCTGCTCGTTACTTACGCGTGCCTTAATTAACCTGTTAACGCACCGTCAAAAGCGTCTTCTGAGAACAATCCAAGTAGTGTGATGACGTAAGCTTCCTTCGATTGAGAGGCAATTTACTGTAGAAGAAAGTGTTGCTAGAACACAGGGGGAATGAACTGTGCGTGGATGGAGAGATGTTGGAGGAGATTTGGGTTGGTAATTTAGGGGATACGTGTAGGAAGGTTTTGGGGGTTTTAGGTCACTTTTTTTTTTAAGGTATGAAGTGGGAATTCGGGGATTTGGGGATTTAGGGATTTGGCGGATTTTAGTGGAAATTTTGGGATTTGAGGATTTGGGATTTTGAGGATTGAGGGAATTTAGGGAATTGGGGATTTGGGGATTTGGGGATTTGGGGATTTGGGGATTTGGGGATTTGGGGATTTGGGGATTTAGGGATTTGGGGATTGGGAGATTTAGGGATTTGGGAGTTTGAGAATTTGGGGATTTAGGGACTTGGGAGTGCGGACATGTAGGTACCTTAGCATTTCGGTATTTGGGGATTTGAGAATTTGGGAATTTGGGAATTGGAGAATTGAGGAATTCGGGAGTTGTGTAATTGGGATTTTAGGGATTTGGGAATTATGGAGTTGGGGAATTCTGGAATTGGGGAATTATGGAATTGGGAAATTGAGGAATTGGGGAATTGGGGAATTGGGGAATTGGGGAATTAGGGAATTGTGGAATTGGGAATTTAGAGATTTGGGAATTATGGAATTGGAAAATAATGGAATTGGTAAATTATGAAATTGGGGAATTATGGAATTGGGAAATTATGGAATTGGGGTATCATGGAATTGGAAAATTATAGAATTGAAAAATTATGGAATTGGCAAATTATGGAATTGGGGAATTATGAAATTGGAAAATTATGGAATTGGAAAATTATGAAATTGGAAAATAATGGAATTGGAAAATTGGGAAATAGGGAAGGTGGGAAAGTGGGAAAGTGGAAAATTGAGAAATTGGAAAATGAGAAATTTGAGAAAATGGGGAAATTAGGAACTTGGAAATTGGGAAACTGGGAAATTTGGAAATTGGGAAATTGGAAATTTGGAAATTGAATATTTAGGGAAACCAAGACTTAGAAATTTGAAAATTCGTTAAATTTTGTAAAATTCTCAGTTTGAAACCCTGCAACCTAGGAAAACTATTAATTTAAAAATTTGAAATCTTCAAAACTCATCATTTAAAAAAATAAAGAACATAAAACCTTCATGATCCAAAAACAAAAAAATATAAAAACTCACAGAATCCTCAAAATCTAAGAAACTATCCAATATTCCCCACCCCAGAATATCCTTAAATAAAAATACCAAATAAATCAAAAACCCCAAAAATTCCATATCCCCTGAACCTTCTCCCTCTTATTACTTATAAGAAGCGATCGAGGAATAGCCTCCACCACATTTCCTCACGTATCACCACATTAAACATACCCTTCCCCCTCCCATCAAATATACATACCAACCCCCATTCCGCACTAATTCCCAACCCAATAATCCACCAATTCGCACCCCACCTGCGCATCAAACCTCCCTCCACCTCCCTGAAACCTCCCAAAGCAACCGAAACAACCCAATCTCAATCCTGAAGTTTGAAGGTAACCCAAAGTCCAATAAAGAAAGGTGACATTCGTGATATCGTTGATTTGGGCGACATTTGCTGTTCGAAGGTTAGGTTAGTTGAAAAGAACGATAAAGCCACGTCGTAACCGAGAGCAGTGTCGCCTAAATACGTAGGACAGAAAGTTTTTCCGTTGGTCCAAGCTGGTCTCAGCTGTTGGTGGTTTCTGGGTTGAAGGATTAATATCAGACGCCAGCTTCTTTCGTTCGAGAGGCGGGCCGAAACGATCCGGTTACTGGCTCGCGGCCACTTTCCAAGAAAACGCGATATAATATTTCCTACGGGCTGACACACCCCGTCATTTTCTACTTTGCTTCCGGTACAAGGGGTAGGGGGGACGAAACAGCTGACAAAAAGCTTGGAGGAGCCTATATTCTTTCCGTAGGCGAATATGGTTCACTTTGTGGGAGAGATGACAAGTGAGGGAGTGGAGGGTTGGTGGGGTATATTTAGGGATTTTTGGGTGGGGTGGGATTCTGGGGTGGAGAGTGATTTGAGGATTCTGGGATTTGGGGATTTATGGTTATGGGATAATGAGGATTTTGGGATTTGGGGATTTTGTGACTTGGGAGATTTGGTAATTAGGGAATTGGGAAATTGGAGAATTAGAGAATTAGAGAATTAGGAAATTTGGAATTGGGGAATTTGGAATTGGGGAATTGTAGAATTGTAGAATTCCAGAATTAGGAAATATTCGAATGAGGGGACTTTGGAATTGGAGAATTATGGAATTGTGGAGTTATAGAGTTAGTCAATTTTCGAATTCCAAATTATTAGAACTGGTGAATTATGGAACTGGAGGATTTTGAAATTGAGAAATTATGGAATTGGTGAATTTTAGAATTGGGGAATTATGGAATTGCGGAATTATGGAATTGGGAAATATTAGAATTGGCGAATTATGGAATTGAGGAATTCTAGAATTAGGGAATAGTGGAATTGGGGGATTTTAGAATTAGGGAATTATGAAACTGCGAAATTATGGAATCGGGGAGTTATGGAATTGGGGAATTATGGAATTGGGGGATTTTGGAATTGGGAAATATTGGAATCGGGAAATTATGGAATTGGACAATTCTAGAATTAGGGAATATTGGAATTGGGGGATTTTAGAAATGGTGAATTGTGGAATTGCGAAATTATGGAATTGGGAAATTATGGAATTGGGGGATATTGGAATTGGGGAATTATGGAGTTGGGGGATTTTGGAATTGGGAAATAAAGGAATCGGGGAATTATGGAATTGGACAATTCTAGAATTAGAGAATATTGGAATTGGGGGATTTTGGAATTGGTGAATTGTGGAATTGCGAAATGATGGAGTGGGAAATTATGGAATTGGGTAATTAGTGAATTGGGGGATATTGGAATTGGGGAATTACGGAGTTGGGGGATTTTGGTATTGGGAAATATTGGAATCGGGGAATTATGGAATTTGTGATTTCTAGAATTAGGGAATATTGGAATTGGTGGGTTTTGCAATTGGTGAATTATGGAGCTGGAGGATTTTGAAATTAGGAAATTATGGAATTAGTGAATTTTGGAATTGGGGAATTATGGAATTGGGGAGTTATGGAATTAGGGAATTATGGAATTGGGGACTTTTGGAATTGGGGAATTATGGAATTGGGGAGTTATGGAGTTGGAGAATTATAGAATTGGGGAATATTGGAATTGACGGGTTTTGGAATTGGTGAATAGTGGAATTAGGAAATTATGGAATTGCCGAGTTATAGAATTAGTGAATTTGGGAATTCCAAAATATTAGAATTGGTGAATTACGGCACTGGAAAATTTTAAAATTAGGAAATTATGGAATTGGGGAATTATGGAAGTGGGAAATTATGGAATTGGGGAATTAAAACAAAAAAAAAACTCTAAAAGTCTCCAAAATCACCACCCTTAAAAAATCTTAAATTCCACAAAATACATCAAAACATTAAAAGCGTGCAAATGCGAGAACCCTCGAGTTGAAAAGGCAGAAAATTGATAAATTTCCAACTAGAAGTTAGCAACGTAGGGTAGTTTATAAAAGTAGAAGTTTATATAGGTGCACTTAAATAAAGGAAAGCTACGTAGCAGACCGAGGATGTCACTCGCACGAGCACTCGTGACCTGACACGCGGACAATGTACCACCGAAAATATTTCTTCCCGAAAAGCTATAGGACGTCGCTTAGCAGTTACACGCGAGCTTGAAACGCAAGCTGAAAGCTTCCCTGCTGCTCTTTGCTACGTGAAAAGTATTGTTTTCGCGTTGCTTTCGAAACGCGACGACAGGAAAGGGTTGTCGGTACCTATGTACGTTTCGGTTGTCGCGAAACTTTTTCTTCGAGTTCGGTTTCCAGACGAAACGTGTTTCTTTTTTTGGGGAATTTCTGGTGATCAGGTGGTTTCGATACACGATGGCGAACGTATTGTAGTTCGATAAGAACAATGGGTGCCGTGATCGTTGGCTTTTTGTTAGCGGAGTTTGAAAGCGGAGTTTCAGATTTAGGATTATGGGAGTTTGGGGATTTTAGGAAATTGGAATTTAGGAAGTTGGGAATTGGAGAATTTTGGAAGGATGAAAGTTTGGGATGGAGGAAATATGGAGTTGGGGAATTTTGGAATTGGGGATTTTGGAATTGGGGGATTTTGGCATTGGGGGATTTTGGAATTGGGGAATTTTGGAATTGGGGATTTTGGAATTGAGGACTTTTGGAATTGGGGAATTTTAGAATTAGGAGATTTTGGAATTGCGGATTTAAGGAATAGGGGGACTTTGGAATTGGAGATTTAGGGAATTGGGGAATTTTGTAATAGGGGAATTTCTGGAATTGGGGAATTTTGGAATTGGGGAATTTTATTATTAGGGAATTTTAGAATTAGGGAATTTCGGAATTGAGGATTTAAGGAATAGGGGAATTTCTGGAATTGGGGAATTTTGGAATTGGGGAATTTTATTATTAGGGAATTTTAGAATTAGGGAATTTCGGAATTGGGGATTTAAGGAATAGGGGGACTTTGGAATTGGAGATTTATGGAATTGGGGAATTTTGGAATAGGGGAATTTTTGGAATTAGGGGATTTTGGAATTGGGGAATTTTGGAACTAGGGGATTTTGGAATTGGGGAATTTTAGTATTGGGGAATTTTAGGATTAGGGAATTTCGGAATTGGGGGATTTAAGGAATAGGGGGACTTTGGAATTGGAGATTTAGGGAATTGGGGAATTTTGGAATAGGAGAATTTTTGGAATTAGGGGATTATGGAATTGGGAATATATGGAGTTGGGGGATTTTGGAATTGGGGATATAGGGAATTAAGGGATTTTGGAATTGGGGATTTAGGGAATTGGGAAATTGGGAATAAGGGGACTTTGGAATTGGAAAATTTTGGAATTAGGGGATTTTGGAATTGGCAATATTCGGAGTTGGGGGATTTTGGAATTGGGGATATAGAGAATTAAGGGATTTTGAAAGTGGGGATTTAGGGAATTGGGAAATTTGGAATTAGGGGATTTTGGAACTGGGGAATTTTAGAATAGGAATTTGGAGAATTAGGGAATTGAGGAATTGGGGAATTGGGGAATTAAGGAATATTGGAATTGGGGAATTAGGGAATTCGGGGAATTTAGAAATTAGGAAATTGAAAAATTGAGGAATTAAAGATTTGAAGAATTGAAATCTTGAAAACTAGGAAAATATAAAAATTGAAAACTGGACAAAGTGAAGAATTGAATACAGGGAAAATTGAAAAATTGAAAAATGGAAGAATTGAAGTATTGGAGAATTGAAGAATTGAAGAATTGAAGAATTGAGAATTTGAAAACTTAAAAACTAGCAAACTTGCAAACTCAAAAAATTCGAAACGTACCTAAGCTCTTCCACGTCTTCGTATTTCGTTTTCCTGTCACTCATCTCGAAACAAAAAAATACTCCTTTTGCTCGCAACAATAACAGTATAAATAGGCGCATTACACGTAATAAAAATAATAACGCCAGAGAAGGTACTATAAATATGTATGATGATGGCATAAATAAATGAGTAACAGTTTACACACGGTATACAAGAGCAGCCGTCGTATAAATATTCAACTTAAATTTATTTTCGCCGTGCGTACGACGCAAAGAGGGTTATATAATTATAAATATAAGCGTGTTTCAAAGCGAATTCAAGAATCGTTGCATGATAAAACCGACCTATCATTTATTAACGTATCCAATTTATTGGGAATTTGATACGCTGTTATAATGATATTGTTATCATTTCTTTTTGATCTTTCACCATAACGGACACGGTAATGCCGATAGAAAAATATGAACTGCGTATAAGCCTCTTCTTTCATTAAATTCTATTCAAATATTTTTATTTATCAAAATATTTTTTTTCTTCATAAAATATATTTTTATTTACCAAGATTTTTATTTACAAAATTAATTTAAACAAACAGTCATTAAATTTTATTTAAATATTGTTGTAATTATTTCTTTTGTATTCACAATTTTTCTGCAATTTACTTTTTTTTCTTCATAAAATATATTTTTATTTACTATTTTTTCTATTCACAATTTTTCTGCAATTCATTTTTTTTCTTCATAAAGTATATTTTTATTTACAAAGGTATTTTTTACAAAATTGATTTAAACAAATAGTGATTGAATTTTATTTAAATCTTGTTGCAATTATTTTTTTTGTATTCACAATTTTTCTGCAATTTATTTTTTCTTCTTCATAAAATATATTTTTATTTACTATTTATTTTATTCACAATTTTTTTGCGATTCATTTTTTTTCTTCATAAAGTATATTTTTATTTACAAAGGTAGTTTTTATAACATTGATTTAAACAAACAGTGACTGATTTTTACTAAAAATTTTGTTGTAACTAATTTTTTTGTGCAAGAAATACATTTTCATTTATGAAAAAATTTCTCTCAAAATTGAAACAAGTAAATGATTATTAAATTTTACTAAAAATTTTGTTGCAACCAATTTTTCTTAACAAAAAGTTTCTAAAATTGATATAAATAAAATTTGAATTGAGAAAAATCGAAACTATTGCGTAGAATAACACCGACACGAGACAGAAAATACAAAGATACAGTAAGTTACGATAATTCGCAGAGTGTAGGTTTCTCGCGTTTATTCTAAATTTTCGATGGTTTTGTTGGGGCAATATCGTTCAGAAAATCATATTTCCAGGACGGTCATGAATAACAAAGACTGGTACGAACGAAAGGCATGAAAGTTATCAAAAGAAAAGTGGTTCGAGGCTTTATGGGTTAACCAGACCCATCTCGAAGCATTTGCTTTCGAAAGGCGTACATTGTTTGCCGCGAAACTTGACAACGAGATGTTAAACAGATGGGTGATGTTCATAAATATTCATGCCGGAAGAAACACCATTGTTTAGAACTGTATCTTTGACGAGAAAATAAAAAATTCCACGTGGAAAATGTCGATAAAGCTATTTGGGAACTGATATGTCTTTCGGATAAGTATTGAACTTGTTTGATAGAAATGATTCGATATATGTTATGTGCATATGTAACTTTTAATTGAATCAAATAAATTTGGTATGATGAATCAAGGTTAAATTAATAAAATATCATAAATGAACACTGAATTATGTCAACAAAATTTGCTATATAAAAACTGAATTAAATAAATAAAATTGTGGTAAATAAAAATTAAATTAATGAAGTGTGAGAGAAGGAAAATTGAATTAAAAAAATGAGACATAATAAATAAAAATTGAAATATATAAATAAAATGTGATCAGACAAAAATCAAATTAAATTAATAAAGTGTCAGAAAAAGAAAATTGAATTTAAAAAAATGAGACATAATAAATAAAAATTGAAATAAATAAATAAAATGTGATCAGACAAAAATCAAATTAAATTGACAAAGTGTGAGTAAAGGAAAATTGAAATAAAAAAAATGAAACATAATAAATAAAAATTGAAATAAATAAAATATGATCGGACAAAAATCAAATTAAATTAATAAAATGTGAGAGAAGGAAAATTGAATTAAAAAAAAATGAAACACAATAAATAAAAATTGAAACAAATAAATAAAATTTAAGTTAAATTAAAGTGTGACGAACAAAAAATGAAAAATAATAAATTAAAATCAAGTGCATAAAATATGACAAACGAACATTGCAAATAAACGTGATGAAAGAGCATTGGGTAAAATAAATAAAATGTGGTGTCGTATTAAATAAATAAAAGATAATAAATGAAAGTTGAAATAAGTGATCAATAATATTTGCAATAAATGTAATACGTGAATATGTGTTTGACAAAATTGATGAAAATTACGAAAATTAATGTTAAAAGAGTGGAAATGTCGAAGCGTTCGAGGTACATTAATGGTCATAGAAGGTATTTAATCATGTTATTATTTCAACAAAATTTGTTCCAACGATATTTCATTATTCTCTGTTTCAATTAGTAACGTTTTGGTATTGACATCTTCCATCTGACGTTGCTTTATCCGATAGATTTGATGTATGAGATTAGCAACGAATTGCACGCCAGATCGACGATTGATACATTTTTCATTTCAACTTCAATAGCGTCACTTATTTTTTTTGGCAAATTGTAAAAAATTGTGTTTTATATGAAGAACTGTGTTATTAATTTAATAATTGTTTTACAATGAATTCATATATTAAATATATTACACATCAATATATATTACATATCAATCACTATATATTTTAAAAATATAATGCATAATATATACGAACATAATACATAATGTAATACAATGTACAATATGATATAATGTATGACTTAACGTAACACATGTATGTATACATATGTTACATATGTTACATATGCAGCATAGTACAAGTTAATGTATAACGCATGATATAATAACATCACACATGTGTTTGTATAACACATGACATAATATAACGACATTATACACGTGCATGTATAATACACATGTCATAAGAATATCACACATGTATACATATGTGTATAACACATGACATAACAGTATCACACATGTGTATGTGTAATACATGACATAACAACATCATACACGTGTATGTATAATACTCATGTCATAAGAATATCATACATGTACACATATGTGTATAACACATGACATAACAGCATCACACATGTGTATGTGTAATATATGACATAACAACATCATACACGTGTATGCATAATACATAACATGACATAACAACATCGTACATGTGTATGTATAATACACATGAGATAAGAATATCATACATGTACACATATGTGTATAACACATGACATAACAGCATCACACATGTGTATGTGTAATACATGACATAACAACATCATACACGTGTATGCATAATACATAACATGACATAACAACATCGTACATGTGCATATATAATACATAACACATATCACACATGTGTATAATACATAACATAACATCCAGCTAAATATATGTAAACATATATCCCTATATATAAATCTAAAATTTTCACGTAGTCTTTTCCCAGCACACAAAACGTAATTTAAATAAAAATGTCCAGTCCGAAACTGAATCGAGTATTGAGATCGCTACTGACGGTAGAGCTGTCGAAAGAAAAGAAGAAAAATGCCGGAATATGTACGTTCCCCTTAAATCTCACTTTAAATTCATCGCGCGAGTGTGTCGAGCGTGTAGGCGCAAACGTAGCGGAGAATTTATGTGACACACGAAACGCGTCGTATTCTCGTGACATTTTGACGATCTCCTTTTAAAACTGCAACGCCATTGTTGATCACAGTTTACGAAAGAGCTACTCTTTGCTACGTAGCTACGACGACTGGCTTTTATTCGTAATGGAATACGTGACGCCGGCAACGCGATGTAAAATTTTGAGAAAAAGGAGAAAACGTTCATACAAATCTATCTCAGCCGTGGAGGACTCGTAAAATGCTCCTCGACCGAAAGATCTTCGTGTTACGAAGAATGCATCCAGTCGGATACATATTTGACAAAGATTTCCACCCTTTATGACTCTTATTTACGTTCGTTTTAACAACTCGTCTTTTATTGCCGTTTTATATGTGAATTGTCTGTTTATTATTTTACTCTTCTAACGTTTAATCATTTCTGCAATGAAGGAGGGAAATGGGCATTTCATTGAATAGTTTGTTGTTATTTAGTATTAGTGCTATTTCAATTTTTGACTTTTGGGAATTTTTAAATTTTTTTATTTGGAAATTCTTCAAATTTTATAATTGTCTCAGGTTCTCAAATTTTTTTATTTTCAAATATCAGGGTTCGTACATTTTTTAATTTTTTAATTTTCAAATATCAAGGTTCTCAATTTTTTATATCTAAATGTTAATATTTTTTAATTTTTTCAACTTTGTTATCTTAGAATGTAGATCATTATTGAGTCTGACCTTGAAAAATAATTTCTCTTACAGACCTTTTAATTTACTTCCACTAATTCACCTCTTCATTCCCTCAAAACCTTCCATTTACTACAAAAAACATTTCCCCACATTTTCCAAATATTTCACATATTATTCACAGTGTGGATATCGATTAAACACACCATCTAGAATTTATCGTAAATTCTTGTTTGCTCTGTTATACACCCAAATATTTACTTCCAGATTAAAATGCATCAGCCATAGCATCTTCAACCAGTCACCAAGTTCCACCATTACTCATACCGGACTTTTCACCTTCCAACTCTCTTCTCATCTTCCTCGTATAACCATAACTCAACGTTCGCATTTAGAAACCTTCAAATAGCTCTATTTTCTTGTCTCCGGATTGCTTCTGGTTCGACACGAACATGTTCAAATTGCAAATTCCACGATTGGAGAAATGAACGAGTTTGTACGCTCGTCTTTAAAAACTTTGATCGATACTATATGCTTGGAGGTATTTTTGACTGAATGCAAGTTTAAAGCTTTTTAGTTGAAAAGCTTGATGAATACTTCTTTAGGAATAGTGGACATTATTGTTTTTTTTGGTATGTTTATGTGTTACATGTGTAATGTCATATGTGCAGTATTATGGATTTAGTTTAAAAGTATCTACATATGTGAACATCACACGTGTAACTTTACATACTTAATTAAAAGACATCTTTCTCAACATCATATGTGGAACTTTACATACCTACAATTAGTTAAAAAACATCTATTTCAACGTCACATGTGTTACACTATAGACTTAGCTAGAAAACATACATCACATATGTCAACATCACATATGTAACTTTACATACTTAGTTAAAAGACATCTTTTCCAACATCATATGTGGAACTTTACATACTTACAATTAGTTAAAACAATATCTACTTCAACATCACATGTGTTACACTATAGACTTAGTTAGAAGACATATATCACATATGTCAACATCACCTATGTGACACTATAAATTTAGTTCAAATATGTCTATTTTAACATCATATATGTAACATTATAGACATTGTCAAAACATCTACTTGAACATCACATGTATAATACTACAGCTTTACTTGAAAAGTACTTCATTCAACAACATATGTGTAACATTATATAGTTTATAAACACCTATATCAACATCACATGAGTAACACTATAACTTAGTTACAAAGTACCTAATTTAACATCATACATATATGTAACACTATGGATTTAGCTAAAGACCACATATGTCAACGTCACATGTGTACCATACACATGTATTTAAAAAACACCTATTTTGAACATCACATGTGTCACATATAGACTCAGTTCAAACAGTCCTGTACATCACATGTGGACCATACCTTATTTCAAAACTACCTACATCAAATAATTGCACCAATACAAATGTTGAATGAGAGTCACATATGAAGAGTATCATCTCATCTCCACCCAATTTTAAAAAATGCAAACAAACACCATATCCGCCATAATATCGATCTCCACCGACCAGAGATCAGAAACACGTGTGAAAATAAGCTCAGACCTCATCCGCAAGAACCCTTGCATCTCGTCCGTAGGCCGGACAGTTCGAAAGCGTCTCGGATCGCAAGGAAGACGAGGAAGAAGAGTAGGAGAGAAACGAAATAAAGGTCTAGGAATATAGTTGATCGCGGGTCTTTTCAGCAATGTCAGCAGTCGCCGGTGGTTTCCAGGCTGAGCGAAACGGGGTCACCGATCGCATTGTACTGCTTTAGCGAGTGGAGGACCGAGCCACTTCGCAACAATTCATGCACTTTTGACCTTTGCCGCGCGTTCTCTTCGCGAGAGTGCAACTGGAACGGCCTACTTCTTGCATGGACCCGAGCCGACGCTAATACAATTTCGAGCCAGTGTCGAGGGCAAATATCACTGCGTCGCGTGTACAGTCATTGGCAAATCTGCCTTAGTGTACGGGAAACCCGATCAAGGGAGAATAGGTGCATTGGTTCATTTTTGAAGGTTTCAGAGTGTTTCATTATTTGGGGATGTATAGATATGGGGGTGTAGGCATAGGTAGAGGAATTTGGGGATTTTGGGAGGTAGAGGTTTAGGGATTTGGTGAAGTAGGAAGTTGGGGACTTAGGGATTTGGCGATATAGGGATATGGGGGTATGGGAATTTAGGGATATAGGGATTTGAGGATGTGGGGATTTGGGGATGTGGAGATTTGGGGATTTAGGGATGTGGGGATTTGGGGATTTGGGGATTTGAGGATGTGGGGATTTGGGAATGTGGGAATTTAGGGATGTGGGGATTTGGGGATGTGGGGATTTGGGGATGTGGGGATTTGGGGATGTGGGGATTTGGGGATGTGGGGATTTGGGGATGTGGGGATTTGGGGATGTGGGGATTTGGGGATGTGGGGATTTGGGGATGTGGGGATTTGGGGATGTGGGGATTTGGGGATGTGGGGATTTGGGGATGTGGGGATTTGGGGATGTGGGGATTTGGGGATGTGGGGATTTGGGGATGTGGGGATTTGGGGATGTGGGGATTTGGGGATGTGGGGATTTGGGGATGTGGGGATTTGAGGTGGTGGGGATTTGGCAATATAGGGATTTGAGGGCATGAGAATTTAGGAATGTGGGGATTTGGGGATGTGGGGATTAGGGGATGTGGGAATTTGGTGATGTGGGAATTTTGCAATCTAGGGATTTGGTGATGTGAGAATTTTGCAATCTAGGTATTTGGTGATGTGGCAATTTTGCAATCTATGGATTTGGCGTTGTAGGAACTGGGGAATCTAGGGATTTGGCGTTATAGGAACTGGGGAATCTAGGGATTTGTGGATGGAGGACTATAGAACCTAGGGACTTTGCATTACAAAAAACTTTCAAATTTCCAAATTCCTAAACAACCCTCAAAATACAACAAATCCTAAAATCTGAATTTTAATACCAAACAATTATTTTCCAATTCCCATTCCATCACTCAAATCGCCAAAAAATCTAAATTCAATCGACGAATTCAATATTCCGTCCATTACTCACAAAACGTCGACAGGCTAATGACTATTCTACATAAATAACACGTCTTTCTTTCCTGAGCGCATTCAGTTAATCAATTCTAATCAGCGCGTTTAATTGCCACGTTCGTATGATGGATGGGGAAACGTTGCAGAACTATTGTCGCCGTAGTATATTCCGTTTGTGCGCTCCTCGACGAGCCGTTCTTTTATTCGATCCGACAATCGTAGCCGCGTGCAATTTCGTTTTATATCGCGAATGATTTATTCGCGCGGTTTCGACGTATGTATCTCTCTCCCCCTCCGTTTGTTCGAAAAACGGCCATTGTTGAACGGAGAGAAGCCTGGCTGCCTTTGTTCCACCCGCGGAATAATTACCGTGGAACCACTTTAAGAATTTCAATTAAATTTTCGCGAAGAAACTCCGCGCGCAAAACTGTTTCGGGTCTCGTTTGTCGGTAAGCCGGGATTCATTGTTGCGCGAAATATTTCTTCGGCGGAAACGTTTTTAACTTCCGAAACGTTAGGCGGCGCGGAAAATATTAAATCCGTCAGTTTTCATTAGCAAATATTTTAATCTGATGGACGTCCGGGAACGCCATTTTGTTCGTGTATTTCGACAGACGAGTATTGGACTTGGGCTGGTTTATATTCGTAGACGTTTTCGTGGAAGATTGTCGTTGTAATAATAAAAGAATGTATTTAGAATTATTGGCTTATAGAATTTTAATTTTGCTGTTTAGAATTTTTGTGAGTTGACATGTTTCAATTTAAATATTAATGAAATGTCGCAGAGTACCTGCGTTGAAGGTAGGTGCGCGCATCTTGCTTTGGGTCCAATGGCGGCGCGCGCAACTAGCTTTAAATCGAGTGGCTGCGCGTGTAACTCGCATTGGGTCGACTGGCTGCGCGCGCAACTCGCTGCAAGTCTAGTAGCTGCGCGCGCAACTCGCTTCAGGTCCAGTGGCTGCACGCGCAAC
The DNA here is from genome assembly GCF_050947335.1 of Megachile rotundata. Lineage (NCBI taxonomy): Eukaryota > Metazoa > Arthropoda > Insecta > Hymenoptera > Megachilidae > Megachile > Megachile rotundata. Next base: position 9,725,681 of record NC_134995.1, read on the forward strand.
TCGCTGCAAGTCTAGTAGCTGCGCGCGCAACTCGGTTCAGGTCCAGCGGCTGCGCGCGCAACTCGCTGCAGGTTCAGTGACTGCGCGCGCAACTCGCATTGGGTCGACTGCCTGCGCGCGCAACTCGCTTCGGGTCCAGTCGCTGCGCGCGCAACTCGCTTCGAGTCCAGTAGCTACGCGCGCATTTCGCCTACCTAAAACACAGGTACCCGCGACTTTTCAAGCTTGTAGTAACGTCAGTTTTTGAGTCTCCATCATTCTGACGGGCTCATTTTAAAGGGGGAGCTTCAAAGAATATGACATTCTTCTCAAACATCTTATTTTCTCCTATACAATGTCAAATATTCCACCTTCATCAATAAAATAATTCATCTTCTTCAGTGCAACTGTTATTAAAAATTGCATCTTCATCTTTATAATCAACCTTGAATATTATATCATTTTCTCCACCTCTTTAAACATTTTATTTCTTGAATATCATATACATTAATCAACATCAAAATTGCATTAATTTCGATAAATGTGCGAAACGAATAAATTTTAAATGAATTCTAAATGAATTAAATAGACTAATATAAAAGAGTAGTATGAAGGTAATCGTATGATCCGACAGCACAGTGAAAGTGTAGAACACGAAAAGATTACAGTAGCGTAGCAAATATTTGTCTGTTTCTGGAGCCGTTTTATTTGACTCGATCGTCAAAGAAGGTCCTAAAAATATCACTGTTTTTAGTGTTTGCGCAAGAGGTGTATCCAAGATCGATTTCAAAGAGGTCTGTATTGTTCGACAATGTCAACAGTTCCTTTTACGCGAAATGGAACGGTTGTAGGTCGAATCACACGAATGCCCGATGTTTCGACGTCGATTCTTTTCGTTCTTCATTCACTCGGCATTGATCGGCGTCCAATCTGAGCGTCTTCTCGAGCAGAAAGACTATTCAAAGATTTTATAATCACAGACATTATATCGTCTGAGAAGCGATTAATAATCTTTCGATCGTTAATGCTTCATCTGTGCGACTCGATTGAAATAATATAATTAAAGTACGTCGCAATTAGAGACCGTATTCTGGATGCATTGTACTTGTACGGAAGAGAAAATTGTTCGTTCTTGTTCAAGAACTTCGTGTTCGAATCAATGTAGACTTGTTTGAAAGAGTAATTTTGTATTCTTTTGTGTTTATTGCTATTTCCTGAAATTTATGTGGTGGAGGGGGAAGTTTATAAATTGAATGGTTGGGAAACTTAGAAATGTAAGAATTTGAATGATCAAATATCTTGTACAATCATGTATGAGACATACAATTATATACTCGAATAATTGAATAATTGAATAATTGAATAATTGAACAATTGCGTAAATGTACACCATTGTACACTCATGTACAACACATACACTTACGTACTTGAATAATTTAATAATTACGTACTTATACATTCTTGTACACTCATATACAACATACGTACTGATGTACTTGGACAATGGAATAATTTAACAATTGAATAATTGAATAATTGTGAACTTGTATACTCTTGCACACTCATGCACAACACATACATTTTTGTACTTGCATAATTGTATAATTGAACAATTAAATAATTGAATAATTGTGAAGTTGTATACCCTTGCACACTCATGTACAACACATACATTCATGTACTTGCATAATTGAATAACTGACTACTTGAATACTTGAGTAATAGACTACTTGACTACTTGAATAATAGACTACTTGACTGCTTGACTACTTGATTGCTTGCCTACTTGACTACTTGACTACTTGATTACTTGATTACTTGACTACTTGACTAATTGACTACTTGTCTAATTAACTACTTGACTAATTAAATGCTTGAATACTTGAATGCTTGAATACTTGAATGCTTGAATACTTGAATGCTTGAATACTTGAATGCTTGAATACTTGAATGCTTGAATACTTGAATGCTTGAATACTTGAATGCTTGAATACTTGAATGCTTGAATACTTGAATGTTTGAATACTTGAATGCTTGAATACTTGAATGCTTGAATACTTGAATGCTTGAATACTTGAGTACTTGAATACTTGATTGCTTGAATACCTGAATGCTTGAATATCTGAGTACTTGAATACTTGAATACTTGCATACTTGAATACTTGAATACTTGAAGGCTTGAAGGCTTGAATACTGGAATGCTTGAATACTTGAATACCTGAATGCTTGAATACCTGAATACTTGAATACTTGAATACTTGAATACTTGAATACTGGAAAACTTGATTACTTGAATACTTGAATACTTGAATACTGACTAATCTATAAGTTAGATTAATTTAGAAATTCATGAATTTATGAATGCGACCAAAACTTTAATCTGCATATCTCCAAGTTTGACAAATGCAAACTATAAAATTCGATACATCACAATATTAAAAATAACTACCCCATTATTACTAACCACCCCAACATTTAATAATAACAATTCGTGAATCTCCCAATCGAAAGGCAACAAATCCTATTTCTCCCATAAAACTCTATCGCGTTCACGAACGTGTATTTCATTCCTGTCTGCTATAACACAGTTTTATACTACTGCAGGTAATAAGAAAAGTCTCCTCGGAACAAGCCTACATAAAACATCGTATTCAATCGAGCACACACGGTATAGCGAGTTTGGATTATGGTATTCGCGTGTACTTAATAGCAAGAAATGTACATTTGAAATATCACCTAGACGGATACCAGCCTTTCCTTCTCGTATTAAGTGGATTGAACCACGCGAGATCGCCCGATGTTCGAAACCAATCGATGGTGCAATTTTAATGAAGCTACGTCATTTGCTTAATTCATATTTACGATCTGCTATTTGCACGGATTAGTTTCTTTCATTTGTCCCGGAAGACGTTTTTTCGATAGATCGCCTCTGAATTATTTCGTGGACATAAAAGTAGATGAATTTTAGAAGCTTGGCTCGAAGACATTTTTGTTGCAAGCAACTTCGAAGACTTCCAAAAAATTTGCACAGTCTTTTGCAGAATATATTTCATGCGGGTATATGTTTTACATCGTGAATTAAAAACTGTACGTAACGCGATAAATTAGAACTGCGAGACCTACGTCACGAAATTTTTCAATTTGTCGCTGCAGAATTTCATTATAAGAGCTTTGAAGGAAATTTAATAATTCAGTCGACGAATCGAAAATTACCTGCACAAATAAAAAGTAAAAGTTGGAAAATTGTAGGGTGAAGAATTGGTGCGGTGTTTTCGTTGCATTAAAAAGTGTAATATAATACACAGTTATGATTATTATATCCCTTGTAATATCGTATATTGCAGTTCTTGAACGTGGGCCATTAAACATTGATACAGTTAATTTTGTGGAATAATACGGTTATAATATGAATTAATTATTAAATTATTTTCAACTGAATAACAGTGTTATACTGACTGTTTTATAACAGTTCAAGAGAATTTAATAATTAATTTACAGTGTACTCATTTGAGAATTTATAGTATATTCAGTACAGTTATTGGAGTAAAATAATTGGGATTTTTGTTTTATGTGAAATTGGTTTGTGTAGGGATAGTTATTTATGGTGATAAAACTATGCAGTAAATATGGTAGTGATTATTGATAGTTATACGATTTGGGAGCTCAGAATGTTAGAAATTGAAAAATTGGGTAATTGGGTAATTGGGTAATTGAATAATTGAATAATTGAATAATTGAATAATTGAAAAATCGAAGAATTGAAGAATTGAAGAATTGAAGAATTGAAAAATTGAAGAATTGAAGAATTGAAGTGTTAAATAATCAGAATTATGGAAAATAACAAAACTAATAATACACTTTTGAACACGAACAAATTATTTAATAAAGAACTCAAACAACAAACATTTTAACTTAAAGATTAACCATTTAAACAGGGATTACTTTTTCTTCAAATAAAACATCACGAACGGTTACATTTTCATAACGACAAGACGGAAGTACAATATTCAATTATTCTATTACTAACATCGCACATCATTTCTAATACTGTAAGATGTCGCTATATGCAAAATTTATTAATAATTTAACATGAAGAATTGAAGAATTGAAGAATGGAATAATTGAATAATTGAGTAATTGAGTAATTGAATAAATGAAGAATTGAGGAATTGAAGAATTGAAGAATTGAAGAATTGAAGAATGTCAGAATTAAAAAATTGGACAATCGAAAAATTAAATAATTGGAGAGTGGAAAAGTTGCGAAATTGGGAACTTGCAAAATGGAAAATATGAAAAATTCGAATATTGAAGAATTCAAGCCTTGAAAAATTAACAACTTGGGAACTCGAGAGACGGAAAACTTGAAGAGTTGGAAACTCGAGAGATGGAAAACTTGAAGAACTGGGAACTCGAGAAATACAAAACTTGAAAAATTGGAAATTCGAGAGATGGAATACTTGAAAAGTTGGGAATTGAGAAATGGAAAACTTGACAAATTTGGAACTCGAGAGATGGAAAACTTGAAGAGTTGGGAATTCGAGAGATGGAAAACTTGAAGAGTTGGAAATTCGAGAGATAGAAAACTTGAAAAACTGGGAACTAGAGAAATGGAAAGCTTGAAAAATTGGGAACTCGAGAGATGGAAAACTTGAAGAGTTGGGAACTCGAGAGATGGAAAACTTGGAATATTAGGAACTCGAGAAATGGAAAACTTAAGGAATTGAAAAATTGAAAAATTGAAGAATTGAAAAATTGAAAAAATGAAAAATTGAAAAATTGAAGAATTGAAAAATTGAAAAAATGAAAAATTGAAAAATTGAAGAATTGAAAACTGCAATCTTGAGGAATTGGAGAATTGAAGAATTGAAAAATTGAAAAATTAAAACACTGGAAAGTAACAAAAGCAAAAACTGAAATAACACAAACTAAAAAGCTGTAAAATTAAAAACTGCAAAAATTAATAAACGTAACAGGTCGAATATCCCCAACCATAAAATTTGTAAATGCAACTAATAGAATCTCGACATGAATCTTAAAAATAGTTATGAAATGTCCCTCCACCCTGAGGCCCTCTAAAATTTTGATTCGGTCACAGTCCCACGTGGTCGCGCGTACACGCACGAACGATCTGTATGTATAAAAGCAGTCATGCGATGAATTTTCCAGTAGGGCCAGACATTTTCGTTGCGAAACACCCGGTCCAACTACATATCCCGTGGAAAACAGAGCCACGCCCGGATCCTTTACTTTACGGGATGGAAAACGAGTGGGACGGCCGATTTGTCAAATTGATTCGTCCTGTGAACGCGTGGAATTTTAAGTTCACCATAGAATACGCTTGGTCTCCGGTGTGCCATTAGACACGTGCAAACATTAGATTCAACGATGATAACGTATATATGGAAAATTTTCAAATACCCCCTTCACTTTTAAGTTATGGTATTACATGTCATTTGTAATTCGCTGGGTGTAATTTATTACAGACGGGTTATTACAGTTTCTGGAGTATTGTCGTTTTTTATGAGTTCTGGGTTTAGGATTCTTGTATGGAACTTTCTGTAGTTGAAATTTTTTATTTTAAATTTTCTGGTTGGGTTTGGAGATTTTTAGGTTTTCAAGGTTTTAGGTGGTTAGGTTTTTAAATTTTTAGGTTTGGAGAATTTTTTAATTTTTAGGTTTTCAAATTTTTCAATTTTCAAGTTTGCAATTTTTCAAAATTTAAAATTTTTCAATTTTCACTATTGTAAATTTCTAAATTTGAGACTCCCACTCTCTCAAAGACCCAAATTTCCAAATTTCCAAATATCCAAATTCGAAATTTCCACCCTCTCAAAGTAAAAAATCTCCAGATTTCCAAATTTGAGATTTCCACTCTCTCAAAGACCCAAATTTCAAAATTTCCAAATTTGAGATTTCCATTTTCTCAAAGGCCCAAATTTCCAAATTTCCAAATTCGAGATTTCCACCCTTTCAAAGTCACAAATCTCCAAATTTCCAAATTTGAGATTTCCAATCTGTCAAAGACCAAATTTAAAAATTTCCAAATTTGAGATTTCCACCCTCTCAAGGTCACAAATCTCCAAATTTCCAAATTCGAGATTTCCAATCTCTCAATGATTCAAATCTCCAAATTTCCAAATTTGAGATTTCTAATCTCTCAAAGATCCAAATTTCCAAATTTCCAAATTTGAGATTTCCAATCTCTCAAAGACCCAAATTTACAAATTTCCAAATTTGAGATTTTCAATCCCTCAAAGACCCAAATTTACAAATTTCCAAATTTGAGATTTTCAATCACTCAAAGACCCAAATCTCCAAGTTTCCAAATTTGTCATTTTCAATCTCTCAAGTTCACAAATCTCCAAATTTCCATCAGCATCAATTTTCCACTTCAAACCTTCAAATTTTGCCATTAATTCCCAAATTTCTCAAGTTTCTCAAGTTTCTCAAGTTTATCAAATTTCTCAAGTTTCTCAAGTTTATCAAATTTCTCAAATTTCTCAAATTTCTCAAATTTCTCAATTTTCTCAACTTTCTCAATTTTTTTTATTTCCTCAATTTTCTCATTTTTCTCAAATTTTTCACCTTTCTCAATTTTTTTAATTTTCTCAATTTTCTCAATGTTCTCAACCTTCTCAATTTTTTTAATTTTCTCAATTTCCTCAAGTTTATCAAATTTCTCAATTTTCTCAATTTTCTCTATCTTCTCAATTTTCTCAATTTTCGCAAATTTCTCAATTTTCTCAATTTTCTCAATTTTCTCAAATTTCAAAAAAATTTCCAAATTTCCAAATTACCAAAATTTGTATTTTTGCAGAAATTAAAATTTTCCATCTGCAATATCACACCTTCACAACCTCGTCACACACGTCCATATATCACACCTTCACAACCTTATCACACATCTCCATAAACAAACATATGTAGTTCCTTCCTCTGAATTATTCCGAGCTGCATTCTTCGAGGCGACTCCTCTCCCGTAATTAGTCTTTCGACGGTTTCGCGCGTGGTTTCGATGTCGACCCGTTTTCGTCGTGGATTTTCATCATCGTGTAATCGTATTAGAAGACAGTCGACCCTGCGGAATAGCAATTAGATGTCTGAAAAATGCTTGTGGTTTTTGTTTCAGATGCAGAGAGCGGTGCTACTGCTCTGTTGGCTGCCGCTCCTCAACCACTGCCACGCCGTTAATCCAGGTAATTACATACACAATTTTCTATTATTACTTCAGTTTTATTACTTCATCTAGTTTAGATTAGATTTATTAGACTATCGATAAAAGATTTTATATTAGGCTGTGATTTAGCACTTCGATAAGACGCTTTACATTAGGTTGAAGAACGAATTGTCAATTGGGTTCATAGGTAGACGTTGAACGTCCGACTTCGTGCTATTTCACTGTTCTCATTTCTGGAGCTATTTTCTCTGTGATCTTACTTGATAGTTTAGTTTGATATTCTTCAGAGATGGATAGAAAGACACAGTTAAAGTGGATGTACAAATTATCTTTGTAGAGTGACATTTATTGACAGGCGAAAGGCTGTTTTATTGTTAGCTTGCTTGTAGGTTGCCTGTACTCAATTTTAGATTTCAGAAAATTATTTTAGGTTTGCCTATGTGAATTGCATGTATGTGTATGTATATTCATATAAGATATTTTCTGCAAACAATAAATAAATGACTATTCACATATGTACATATTCACATATCATATATTCATGTGGAGTACTGTTATCTGCAATTTAATAATAAATTTAAAGAGCAGTTTGCTATTTACAGAAGTAATACAATTATGTATATAAAAATTATTTGCTTCTAATTCATATTTAATTTTGTTATACATATGACATATATAATTTCACATATGTATATAATTTCTGACATATATAATTTCTACTAAAACTTAAGAAGCTTAATTTTGTTATAATTAATATAGTATACTGTTAAACATCAACTATAAATTTTCTGTTAAATAGATGATTTATAGAACATTGCATATTTCCTAAGAAATCCATACATACTAAAAACCAATAAGTTCAGGGAATATACGAGACATGGGGATACCACCATGTGCCATATCTTTGCAAACCACCTGAGTGCTCCGACTTAGGTGTACTTGGTTTATGGTACGTCAATTGCAGTTCAGAAACTAACAAAGTTTTAACCCTGAAATCTCTAAAATGCTAAAATGCGGGAAACTTGAATTTCAGACTTGTGTGTAAGAAAAATTAATAGTACGTGATTAAAATTTAAAAACATAACTTGGTAATGCATTACACGTAAAACGAAAAAAATTTTACAAATATTAAATATTAATTTTGAATTTGAATTTTACAAATATCAATAAAGCTAGCAAATACAAAAATACTTAATAATGAAACCTAAAAAAGAAACAACTAAAATAATAAAAATATTGTAACATTAATGCAACAAATAATTAAAAATTTTTTGTTTACAAGACAATATAAATTGTGAACAGTATGTAAGTTTTAACATTTTAATTACAATATACGTATCACGAGTATTGTATAAATTGTCGTTACTTATCATACACGTTTTCTTTGTCACCATAATTCTTACGAACGTTGTGTAACAGCCCATAGCAAAATTTACCTACCACGCAGCTAGCAGAGAATGGTTAGGTTCTCGTATCGTGTCATTAAAGTAACAAACGACAAAATATTTTCTGGTTCATGAAACGCGTGTCCAACCAACACGTGTTCAGAAAAGTATTAGCGTCAATAAACTTCGTTATATTGCAACACGGCCAGTGGCGTAACTAGGGTTTTTATTTAGAGTGAGTTACGTACTTTTATTTCCTTCCGTGTGGTATTGAAAAACGTTGCTCTTCTGGGAAGATATTTACCCTTCTACATTTTACAAGCTTTTCAAGATTTTTAGTTTTTGGTTTTTTGATATTTCAAGCTCTTTAAGATTTCAAGTTTTTAGTTTGAATATTTCAAGTTTTAAAATTTTTTAAGATTTCAAGTTCTTAATTTCTCAAAATTTCAAGTTTCAAATTCTTTAAGATTCCAGGTTTTTAGTTTTTTAAGATTTCAAGTTTTTGAGCACATGAGTTTTCAAGCTTCCAGTTTTTCAATTTTTCAATTTTTCCACGCTTCAATTTTTCAATTTTTCAATTACTCAATTTTTCAATTCTTCAATTCTTGGAAGTTTCCTCATCTCCAAATTTCAAAACATTCAAAATTCCTCAAACGGAAAAATATCTAAAATACCCAGAACCCAAGTAAGCCAGCACTGAGTATCACGTGCGAAGAAGAAACAACGTCCACAAACGATGAAGGGAAACACACCTGTTCGCTCATTCTTCAAGTCGTATCAGCACTCGACGCCGACGGAAGTCGTGTAGAACGGTAGGTAAAGCATGTAACACGCTTCCGATACGAGGTAAATAAGTGTCGCTGGGGGTCTCGTGTGTCCACGCGCGGATTCGTGACTTCGAATAAAACCTTACCTGCTGTATATGCAACGACAAGGTTAGTGTTTTTGTCCAGAATGTTGCTTGGTTACTGACGCGTTCAAACGGTCTGCTTCCGGCTGTAACTTAAACTCGATACCCCACGAAAACTATACTGCTACGATTACCGGAAACGGGCTGTGGGATGAAATCGATTCCGGTTATGGCTGTGTTGGTGTGGCTGGGGTGAATGGATCAATCTTTTCATTTCTATTTATTTATGAGTTATGTAGACATTGTTGTAGAGTTAGGAGAGTTTTTAAATATTGAATATAGCGCGTGGAGATTCGACGCGTGGAAGTATGGCGCATGGTAGTTCAATGCGTGGTAGTTTGATACATGGTAGTTTAACCAATGGTAGTTCAACGCGTGGTAATTCGACACGTGGTAATTCGACGTGTGGTAGTTCGACGCGTGGTAATTCGACGCGTGGTAGTTCAACGCGTGGTAGTTCGACACGTGGTAATTCGACGCGTGGTAGTTCGATGCGTGGTAGTTCGACGCGTGGTAATTCCACGCGTGGTAATCCGACGCGTGGTAATTCGACGCGTGGCAATTCGACGCGTGGTAGTTCGACGCGTGGTAGTCCGACGCGTGGTAATTCGACGCGTGGTAATTCGACGCGTGGTAATCCGACGCGTGGTAATTCTACGCGTGGTAATTCTACGCGTGGTAATTCGACACCGTGGTAATTCGACGCGTAGTAATTCTACGCGTGGTAATTCGACGCGTGGTAGTTCGATGCGTCGTAATTCCATGCGTGGTAATTCGATGCGATGGTAATTCGATGCGATGGTAATTCTACGCGTGGTAATTCGACGCGTGGTAATTCGATGCGTGGTAATTCGATGCGATGGTAATTCGATGCGTAGTAATTCCATGCGTGCTAATTCAATGCGTGGTAATTCGATGCGTGGTAATTCTACGTGTAGTAATTCGACGCGTGGTAATTCGACACCGTGGTAATTCGATACCGTAGTAATTCGACGCGTGGTTTACTAAAAATTTCCGTAAAAATTGTTTACACTGTTCATTAATTAACGTAACGCTCAAGATCATAGTAGAGCATCGTTAATTATGTTCCAACGGTGTCGTCGAGATTTTTATCGCGTTTGTTGCACGAATACCATACACAATGAGATTATCGTTATCGTATTCATAATTTTTCCTGAGAACTGTTTTGGAGAGAAATTCTTATCGATGTACTACGGCTATTTATAGCATACTAATGTGCACGTATTTATGGAACATATAATTAAGATATTATATATGTAGATCGTATATTTTAGTTGTATATTTAATCGATAGTCATCGAGGTTCGTGTAGAAATTTAATTTTAGTCGCTATGAGCTATTAATTCAATCTTGCGTAAATGTACTTCGTTAATGACATAACCTAACTTAACGTAACCTACTTCTAAGCTAGCATAACCTAATTCTATTCTATCGTAATATAAAACTTCCTATCCTAACATAACACAATCCTAGCCTAACCTAATATCAATTCTACCTCAATGTGACCTAACCTCAACATAACAAAACTTACATCCACGCAAAATTAATGAATATTTTCATTTATCAAAGTGAAGAAATTTTTAACAATATATCTACATAAAAATTGTCACCATATATAAAGTGAAAGTTTGATATATCAAAACAATTGTACAGCGTAAGAACAGTGAACGATAAGTAATCAGAACTCCGTAGACTGTCTTCAGCGTCGACTATGGTGCTTAACGTTATCAAAAGTAGTTACGCATATCTTTGATCGTGCGGCCGAGTGTAATTAAGAATGGCGGTATGCGCAATATAAATTACTCCTTTTAGCGCTTTAAATTGCCGTGCAGGCATGCAAATGTTACAGTACCTAGTCGTACACGTATTCATAATTGATTGTTATTATCACCGAAGTTACCGTAATCCGAACTTTCGTTTGGCCGTGTATATTTATTTCCCGGGCCCAGGAAGTCGAAGAAAGTTTATTGTTATTGCGTTTCATTATAACCGGTAATTCGTCGGCAAAAATGCACGTTCCCTTCCACGAAACATTGTAACGATCGCATAATTCGGGTTATTATTACCCGCTGGAAACGATTATCCATACTTTATGCGAGCCTCTGCGATACACGTATAGTCATTTTACACAATCTTATATCGCCTACGTTGTAATTAAGCTATTACGAGGTTTACCATCCACATATTTCTCTGGCGTTCATGTTTAACCTTAGGCTTATTCGGATGGGGTAAACACCCCGATAAAAATCTGCTTTGGGAACAAAATCGTATCATTTTTTTAAAAAGTCCGAAAATTTAGAGGTTAGGTTATGGACTCACGCGAACAGGTATATAATTTTCATAATGTATTTCATGTTGCTTACTTGCGAGGAAGTGCAAGTAATAGTTAGAGGTCAGATATTAGACTGTAAAGCTAGAGGGTGAACAACTAGTGTAGGTCATTGAAATGATGGGTGATGTGATTCTGAATAAGATTTGCCTTTGCAGAAATGGGGTTTGAAGCTTCGTTTTTGAATTATGAGGAAAAAATACGGAGCAATCAGAACGCGAGGATTTTGCGCGCGCAGCCAGTAGGGACGAAGCTGCGCACGGTTACTATTAGCACGTGTCAAATTACCACGCATTGAATTACCACGCGTAGAATTATCATGCGTCGAATTACTATCGCATTGAATTACCACGCATCGAATTACCATGCATCGAATTACCACGCATTGAATTACCACGCGTCGAATTACCACGCGTCGAATTACCATCGCATCGAATTACCACGCGTCGAATTACCACGCGTCGAATTACCACGCGTAGAATTACCATCGCATCGAATTACCATCGCATCGAATTACCACGCATTGAATTACCACGCGTCGAATTGCCACGCGTCGAATTACCATGCGTCGAATTACCACGCGTCGAATTACCACGCGTCGAATTACCACGCGTAGAATTACCATCGCATCGAATTACCACGCGTTGAATTACCACGCGTGGAACTGCTACGCGTAGAATTACCATCGCATCGAATTACCATCGCATGGAATTACCACGCATCGAATTACCACGCATGGAATTACCACGCGTCGAACTACCACGCGTAGAATTACCATGCGTCGAATTACCACGCGTCGAACTACCAAGCATCGAATTACCACGCATCGAATTACCATCGCATCGAATTACCACGCATTGAATTACCACGCGTCGAATTACCATGCATCGAATTACCATCGTATCGAATTACCACGCATTGAATTACCATCGCACCGAATTACCACGCATTGAATTACCACGCATGGAATTACCATCGCATTGAATTACCACGCGTTGAACTACCACGCATCGAATTACTACGCACTGAACTACCACTCGTTGAACCACCATTCGCCGAACTACCACGCGTTAGACTGCCATGCGCCGCATTTCCACGCCCTGTATTTCCACGCGTCGATTGGTCCGTGTTTTTCCTCAATAATTCAAGACTTACACAGGTTATGTTAAAACTAGTAAAGTAAATAAACTTTAAAAGAATAGTAAAATAAATAGAATTAAAAAAATAGTAATATGATTAGAATTTGACAAAAATAGTAAAACGAATATAATTAAAAAAGATATGAAAATGAATAGAGTTACAAATAATCAAAGTGGGTTAATCGACAGAAATATCCGCGAGTCTCTCGTGCAAAAAGTCGTGGATTTCAACCGCTCTGTTAATAATATTCGCGAGATTATTCGTGAATTATTGTATTATCTGCCTATCTTAATTAGCCTGTGTATAATTGCTTTACGCAGGAATGCCGCGGGCTTCGTCTAAATTAATGCTATGCTAAACACCGTCTCGCGTAAATGGGGTGTCCAACCCGCGGTTATTTTTGTAATACCGTTAGCAATTTATCCGATCTTCACCGTTGCAGTTTAATTCGAGCTCGATAAATTAATCGGTAATTTCCGTCGAACTATACCGAAAATGCCCGCCGGGCACTCGATACTGATTCGCAACGAAAAAGAAAAATTGTACTCCCATTCTATTTTTCGATTTAATTCACGTTTTTACCGTCGCGTAACAGGTTAATGAAAAAATAGCTCGCGCGAAAGCTTTCTGTATGAAAAACGTATTTCGTCCGCGATTCTCTATTTTTCCTGGAAATTACAAATTTCATATTTCGAAATAATTTATCGGACCTTTGCGTTCGCGATTGCTATTTGATTCGGGCTTGATAAACTCGCCTGGCAATTTACGTTAAACGCACCCTTTGTGCAACTCTTCAAAGTTTTTAATCCAACTCCGCATTGAAGTAAAAAGTTATACATAAATTTCATTTCGCAATTTTCTACGACGCTTCTAATTGTTACAAGTGAATTAATAAGTGTTGATGAAGTCTGAGGGTGTTTATTAATATGCAAGCTCGTGTTTATGATATTCTACCGTTTTTATGATTTTATTATGAAAAATGTATTTCAAAGTGCATGAAAGCTTACGATGAATTTTAAATGTTTTTAGTTACGTAATGGAATGGAAATTTGTGAAATATTGATATCCGTGTCTTTGAAGCTCGATTTTTTTTGTATAGGAACTTTTTAGGATAATACTGTATTGGGTAAATTGTGGGTCTAAGATTGACATTTCTAAATTTAAGATTCCTCAGTGATTGAATTCTCAAATTTCATAATTTCCTAGATTTCACATTTTCATATTTCCTATTCCTAACCCCAAATAAAAAATATTCCCAAATAAATAACTCCAACTACAAAATTCCCAAATACAGCAACCCAAAATCAGACGTAACTTGTATCACTACAATAACCACAAATTCCGAAGCGATTTCACAGTCAACGAAAGATTCGACATTTGGCAAAATATTGTTTCGATACCATAAAAAATCCGCAGTCGGAAAATCCAGAAATCCCCTAACGACAAATGTTATACTTTATGTTGAAGAAATAACGAGGATTGTAAGGCTTAGATTTGGAATTAGGAGGCGGGGATAGGTTTCGGTGGCTCGTGAAGCAGCGGCCATTTAATTAGAACGAGTACCGCGCTAAATAAGCCCTGATACGCTATCTCTCGCGTGAAGCCATTTCACCGGTTGTGGATGGACTTTAATTAAAATCGTAATTTTTGTTCTGCGTAATCGTTACTACAACTGCGACCCGCCGGTGGATAACGAACGATTAACATCCATGTAAATTCAGCCGGTTGTTTGCCGGAGGAAACTGTAACGGTCCGAGCATAGAACGCTCGGAATATGAATTGTTCAGTTCGGTCGAGATGAAAATCGAAGTACAGCTGGATTTTCAATGAAATATGTAGCGAAGCTTGGAACCTTCGGACCGGACCGCCTTTAAATAATTGCTACATCGTTATTTTGACGTATGCTTGCCATAAGATGATGGAAACTCGGCTAATTAATTAAAGCTGATCATTTTACTGTCGAATGCTATTTCGAAATCAAATTTAATCTATTAATTAAAGTTTCATTTTTGTGTCTTGTATTGTTCGATATATTGCATTTATGATAGTGAAAAAGTTCGTGTACTGAAAATATTGTATTTTGAACATTTGTTCATTTTAACATTTAAGGACTTCAGAATTCAAAAAATTGGAATTTTCAAACTGGGGCAATTTAAAAATTTAAAAAATTAAAGCCTAGAGTATTTGGGAATTTTTTTTTGACGTTATTGTTAATTCTTGAAGTCATAAATTGACGCATGGTAATTCAACGAGTGGTAGTTCAACGCATAGTAATTCGATGCGTGGTAGTTCAACGAGTGGTAATTCTACACGTGGTAATTCGACGCGTGATAATTCGACGCGTGGTAATTCGACGCGTAGTAATTCGACGCGTGGTAATTCGACGCGTGGTAGTTCAACGCGTGGTAATTCGACGCGTGGTAATTCGAGGCGTGGCAAATCGACGCGTGGTAGTTCAACGCGTTGTAATTCGACACGTGGTAATTCGACGCGTGGCAACTCGACGCGTGGTAATTCGTCGCGTAGTAATTCGACGCGTGGTAATTCAACACGTGGTAGTTAAACGCGTGGTAATTCGACGCGTGGTAGTCCAACGCGTGGTAATTTGACGCGTGGTAATTCGACGCGTGGTAGTCCAACGCGTGGTAATTCGACGCTTGGTAATTCGACGCGTGGCAACTCGACACGTGGTAATTCCACGCGTGGTAGTTCAACGCGTAGTAATTTGACGCGTGGTAATTCGACGCATGGTAGTTCAACGCGTAGTAATTCGACGCATGGTAGTTCAATGCGTAGTAATTCGACGCGTGGTAGTTCAACGCGTAGTAATTCGACGCGTGGTAATTCGACGCGTGGTAGTTCAACGCGTAGTAATTCGACGCGTGGTAATTCGACGCGTGGTAGTTCAACGCGTAGTAATTCGACGCGTGGTAATTCGACGCGTGGTTATTGAAAATTCTTAAGCTTCAAAATTTGATATTTTCATTTTTATAAATTTCAAGATATATTTACATATTTTAGATTTTGAGTTATATTTAAAAAATCAGTGCATTTCCAGCTGTCTTTCTATTATTATTTCACCACATCATTTCAAATTTCGACAACTCTTTTTGTCGAAACTCTTCAAACGTCACAAGAAAGATAAATGTTCGAAGATTTATTGACGCTTCGAATGTTTTTATCTCGTTACAAAACTTGAGTAAGTACTGCGATATCAAGTTTACACGAGCACGATTTCGATCGTGATTAAAAGTGCAATGAACGCTGAATGTTTGTTGGAAGTTTGGAACATCTTTGGAACGTGTTAGCTTTAATCTATAGTGATAGCTGTAACGCTTGCAACTGAACTCAGACCTCTGCGAAGCTATTTGTCGATATAAGAAGTGTGGTAAAACCTTTGGGACGAGGATGTTCGTTGTAACAACTGTCTTTTAGTGTTGTGAAGAAGCTGGTAAAAACATGGACGTTGATAAGGAGATTAATAGTGGCTATTCGTAGGGAGATTTATGAAGACAGAGACACTTATGGATATGTGTGGAGGGACATTTATGAAGACATGAGTAGAAACATGAATGGGAATAGTAATAAAGACATGAACAAAAACTGCAGTAATGAAGACATTCATGAGTACATTAATAAATATATAGACAAAAACGTTAATAGGGACAGTAACAAGAACATGAACAAAAAAATTAATAAAAACAGTAATAAAGACATTCATAAGGACATTAATAAGAACACTAAGAAAGACATTCATAAAGTTATTAATAAGGATATTAATAAAGACATTAATAAGGAAATTAATAAAGAGATTAATAAATGATCAATGAAATTAATAAAGACATGAATACAGAGATTAAAAAAGTTATAAATAAATACGTAAACAATGAAATTGGTGAAGACAAGAATAAAGCGATTAATAAGTGTGTCAATGAAGTCCTAAACAATGACTTTTTCAAAGACATAAATTAATAAATTAATAATAGTGTTAATAAAAACATTAAATAGTATAACTTAACATTAATAATTAATAACTATTAATAAATATATGAATAAAAGCTTGTATTCCTCTTTTCATAAAAATCCAAAGTTTGTCACAAGAGAAGTAATTTTCGACGACCATTTTGAATAATCGAAAAAAATCTTTATTGTGGCGAAAAATGGAGAATCTGATTTTTAACTGCTGCGAAAGGACAATAGAAGTTCGAAACTCCGAGGAAATTTCAGCGCGTTTCCAAATCCCGTCCGCCGCGCCGTTGGATTAAGGACATCGCCCACCCTTTTGTTTCCTGGCTTCAGAGGAAACGGCGATAAGGGTGCAAGGCCTTTGGGACACCAATTTTCTGAATTAAAAGTTAAACTTCCCTCTCTCTGAAGCGCTATATTCCTGGGAGACTCTATGAATTAACCTTGAAGGATGGAACTTCTTGATTTATTAATTTCAAGAATTCCATGGTTTTTTGAAACTATGACATCTTTTAATGTGGTTCGAAAATTTGTCTTTTCATGATATTATTATTTTAGTGTCACTTACAAAATTGGAAATATATTAATTTTCTTGTAATATTAATTAATTTTAGACACTTCAAATAATTTTTAATATTAATTAATCTTAGATGACTCATATAATTTTTAATAATAATGAATTTTAGATGACTCATATAATTTTTAAAAATAACTAATTTTAGGTAGATCACGTTATTTTTAACATTAAATAATTTTAGATATCTGTTATAATTTTTTAAAATATTTAATTTTAGATGGGTCAAATAATTTTTAATAATAACTAATTTTATATACTTCATACAATTTTTAATAACAAGTAATTTCAGATACCTCATATAATTTTTAATAATAATTAATTTTAGTTAACCCATATAATTTTTAATAATTGTGCAGCTAAAAATTTTTATGTAAATTTCAAGCTGAGTTCAGTTATGTGAAATAGTATGATACTGAAAGTCATCTAAAAAGTGAAAATATATAAGTAGTGCAATAGGTGTATTGCACGTGTTACAAAAATGCCAGACCTGGGAAAACTGGAAAAAGCGGCGTTTGAAGCAATCGTAACGAAATCGTAGCGACACGTACCGTGAAATTGTTTGAATTACAAATTGCAACTATGCTTCGCTCGATTCTCTGCTCGATAAAGTCAAAATGGGGTACGAGAATTTTTATCGAAGCATGAGAATTAAATTTGACAGATAGAGTAATTAACAGATTCTTATTTAAGAAGAAATATTTTATTAATGTACATATACATATATTTACATACTAATATTAAGTGTGGTATTTCTACGCGTGGTAATTCTACGCGTGGTGATTCGACGCGTGGTAATTCAATGCATGGTAATTCTATGCGTGGTAATTCGACGCGTGGTAATTCAATGCATGGTAATTCGACGCGTGGTGATTCGACGCGTGGTGATTCGACGCGTGGTAATTCTATGCGTGGTAATTCGACGCGTGGTAATTCGACGCGTGGCAACTCGACGCGTAGTAATTCGACGCGTAGTAATTCTATGCGTGGTAATTCGACGCGTGGTAATTCGATGCGTGGTAGTTCGACGCGTGGTGATTCGACGCGTGGTGATTCGACGCGTGGTAATTCTATGCGTGGTAATTCGACGCGTGGTAATTCGACGCGTGGCAACTCGACGCGTAGTAATTCGACGCGTAGTAATTCTATGCGTGGTAATTCGACGCGTGGTAATTCGATGCGTGGTAGTTCGACGCGTGGTGATTCGACGCGTGGTAATTCGACGCGTGGTAATTCAATGCATGGTAATTCTATGCGTGGTAATTCGACGCGTGGTGATTCGACGCGTGGTAATTCGACGCGTGGTAATTCGACGCGTGGTGATTCAACGCGTGGTGATTCAACGCGTGGTAAGTCGACGCGTGGTAATTCTACGCGTGGTAATTCGACGCGTGGTAATTCGACGCGTGGTAATTCAATGCATGGTAATTCGACGCGTGGTGATTCGACGCGTGGTAATTCTATGCGTGGTAATTCAATGCATGGTAATTTGACGCGTGGTGATTCCACGCGTGGTAATTCGATGCGTGGCAATATTAAGATATATCACATAAGACCTCACAAAAATGAATTCCATTTTTCTCCACATATTCGAAGCACACATCTGAGATGTCCCAATTCTCCAAACTTCCAATTTGCACCTTTTTCACTTTTTGCACAGCACCCCGTTCAGCATTTTTGCCCACATTTTCCTGCTGGTCGCGTAAACAAACATGGAAAATATTTCGCTCGTTTTATCGGTGTCGGTCGAATCGACGTCACTTTCGATTTTCCAACGGGTCTGTTTGGTAACGGCGTTCGTAATTCGATGTTCGCGGGAAAATGGTCACTATCGGTGGTCTCGAAACCGAATAAAACCATGTCGAGGTTTTCGCGGTGTTTTTTTTTGTCGGTGTGATTGATGCTTGGAGTTTGAACGTTCATGTTGATTAAGTTGGAGTGATTTACAAGCTTCATTCGCGAGTGCGATTTTTGTTTGGACAAATTATGTGTAACTCTAGGTTTTTGCTGGGTGAGAGTCGACGTGTTTCAAATCGTGTTTTACGCTTACTAATTAACCAACTTACGTTGATTTACATGAAGTAATTAAGTTATGTAGATTTGCTAATTAAAGAACTTATGTAGATTTACATTTATTAATTGAGGAAGTTATGTAGATTTAGTGTAGGAAGTTGTGTGTGTTTTATAGGTTATATAGTTTTGTGGGTTAAGGTTCATTCACATGTGTGTTATATGTTTATATGAAACTATGTACCTTTTTTTATTAGTTGATGCACTTACATATAGTATACATATGTGCACGTTTTTTAGTACATGCGTACATAAACTATACATATGTGAATATTTCCTAGTACATACATACATGAACTATACATATGTGTACATTCTTTAGTACACACATATACTATACAGAATTTCCATAAATATGTATGTAGATACATGTAGATTACACATGTGCAGATCCATGTAGAGTACACATATGTAGATACATGTAGAGTACACATGTGTAGATACATGTAGAGTACACATATGTAGATGCATGTAAATTACACATATGTAGATACATGTAGATATTCCAAATCTCCAAATTTTCAACTCCCCAAATTCCATCATGAATCTCCGAATTAAGAAATTTTTCTTCTACACTGTACTCGATCATTAAATCACGTTCATTAGCGTGAATAGAATTATAAGAAGGAACGTTTCAATTGAGAGCAAAAGAGAATTCCTTATGACGAAGGCGCGAACGAGCGTCGACTTAGTGTCCCGAACTCTGTAAGCGCCTTTAAATAAAGAAAAGGATCAACGGCGATTTCTCCTTTATCTTTGGAATCCTCTCGATACTACGCTGAGGATTTCCTCGTGGAACTTAGCCGTCTTATAAACACGCGCAACAACAAACTTTTGTTGTTTTCTGGCGGCTTGTTGTCAGGATTTAAAACGTGGAAAAAGTGATCGTGAGCGGATCAGAAGTCGTATTATCTCTCGTACTTCTAACCACACTTTTGGATTCACGGTGACGCTGTTGTAAGTAGATTAAATTTTCGGTGTCTAAAGTGACTCGTGACGCACTCATGACGCACTCATGACCAACTTGTAACTTAGATCATGCCGCACTTAGGACCTACACTAGTTGTGAGACACCCTGTATAATACATAGCATATACATACCACATGTATAATACCATGATGGTACAATTTTTGACTCCCCCCAAAAGTAAAAACCTAAAAGTTAGGGTTGGTAAAGTATCCTCGCAAGGGTTTCTGGGTTCTTCTAATTGATCTAAACTGTGCCTTAACTATACTTAGCCGGCTGACCCGGTCCTTATCGATCCAATCAAGTGGAAACTCGAAAGCCAAGAGCCGAAATCCAATTCGACCGATTGGCAATACCGCGGTTTCATTGTGGCTCAGGGACGCGATTGTTTGACGAGCTCACTTTGTTACCTATGCTGCGCAAAAGTTTGTCAGGGTTTCCTCTGGCATGGCCGGCAATTTCAGCGCCGCTGTTAAACTTATTCCCGCTGATCACCGTCACTCTGAATACCGTGTTGCGGCATCGTGAATCCGTAATAGGAACAGGGAAATGCGTGTTCCCCGCCGGTCTCCATTATTCACCTCGTGAAATAAGTTTTCCCGCCAACAACCTAAAGTCAAACAGCGGACGGACGACCCTGCGAACACGTTCCTTCGACCGACATTTTTCTACGTTTGGTGTCCGTTGGCGAAGTCGAGTTTCATTTCAATATTCGGGATAGGTTTGCTTTTTGGAGTTGGAGAGTTTTATGAAGGGTGGAAGAATTTGAGAATTTGGTAATTCAACGCGTGGTAATTCGACGCGTGGTAATTCGACGCGTAGTAATTCGACGCGTGGTAATTCTACGCGTGGTAATCCGAGGCGTGGTAATTCTGCGCGTGGTAATTCGACGCGTGGTGATTCCACGCGTGGTAATTCCACGCGTGGTAATTCCACGCGAGGTAATTCGACGCGTGGTAATTCGACGCGTGGTAATTCCACGCGTGGTAATTCCACGCGTGGTAATTCCACGCGAGGTAATTCGACGCGTGGTAATTCGACGCGTGGAAATTCTACGCGTGGTAATTCGACGCGTGGTAATTCGACCCGTGGTAATTCTACGCGTGGTAATTCTACGCGTGGTAATTCGACGCGTGGTAGTTCAATGCGTGGTAATTCGACGCGTGGTAGTTCAATGCGTGGTAATTCGACGCGTGGTGATTCCACGCGTGGTAATTCTACGCGTGGTAATTCTATGCGTGGTAATTCGACGCGTGGTAGTTCAATGCGTGGTAATTCGACGCGTGGTGATTCCACGCCTGGTAATTCTACGCGTGGTAATTCTACGCGTGGTAATTCGACGCGTGGTAGTTCAATGCGTGGTAATTCGACGCGTGGTGATTCCACGCGTGGTAATTCGACGCGTGGTAATTCGACGCGTGGTAATTCTACGCGTGGTGATTCCACGCGTGGTAATTCGACGCGTGGTAATTCGACGCGTGGTAATTCGACGCGTGGTAATTCTACGCGTGGTAATTCTACGCGTGGTAATTCTATGCGTGGTAATTCGACGCGTGGTAATTCGACGCGTAATAATTCCACGCGTGGTAATTCGACGCGTAATAATTCCACGCGTGGTAATTCGACGCGTAATAATTCCACGCGTGGTAATTCGACGCTTAATAATTCCACGCGTGGCAATTCGACGCGTAATAATTCCACGCGTGTTCAATCCCAAAATATTCCCTCTTACAAAACTCAAAAATTCCCTATAATCCATCCACACCCGAATTTCTCTTTAAAGAAAAATTTCGCAGCGTCGAGGCAACAGCTGTCGTTGGGCCTCGTTGCCGTTCCTGTCACGTCACCGCTGCGTGTTGCCACGATAAATCTGCTATGCCCGAATCTCTCGGGTTATTACTTCGCCGAAGGGACTAGTCGTCGCTTGTGCATATATGTGTCCCGTCTTTTGCCCGTCTTCTACCCCTTTTTTTTCCACGTCAAAACGCGTACACCTTATTGCCCGCCCTGCACTTCTCATTGCACGTGCCTCTCGGCCGACATTATTCCGACGGGAAGCGGAAATTACGAACGAATATACCGATGAATCACCTGAACGTGGCCGGTTTCTGATATAAATGCTACGATGTGTTCATATTTATGCTGCTAGACGTGAGCTGGACCGTAAACTGCATCGCTTTTGCTCGAGTTATGGTTTGACAAATTATTGTTGTATATGTAGTGCGGACGTTTTTGTTAATATTTTAATATTCATATGTTATGTTCATATATTATATTCATGTATTATATTCATGTATTATATTCATATATTATATTCATGTATTATATTCATATATTATATTCATATATTAACTTCATGTATTGTATTCATATATTATCTAACATATATTCTATTCATATATTATTTTCATATACTATACTCATATATTGTATTCATAGTAATGTGTTGTCTTCACATGTTGAATCCCCAAAATTCGCGCTAAAAATTCAAGAAAAGTACCTAAATTTGATGCCTCAAAAAAGAGGCGTGAACAGGTCAAGTTCTACCATTAAAAGATCGTATATTCTTAGAGCGATTCGCGAAAATGTCGCTTTCTGTCACATCATCGGGAACTGACAAATCGGGAATGGTAACGCGCGTAAGTAGGTCACGAAATGATTGCAGCCCCAAAAATACTGTGCGGGTTAGACAGCGGTGACGATAAAATCGATACATTCACACCGCGGTCGAGTAACGTCTATTCCCGATGAAGAGGTGTCGGCGTCGAGGTGAAATAGTCGACGCGCGACAAATCGAGTGGTCACCATAAAAATCCGTGAACCGAAAATAGAAAAAAAGAAGGAAATTTTGAACCGCAAGTGCGAATTCAATTTCAAGGATCACCACGCTGGGAATTAATCGATTCTTGGTATAAATAAGTTTGACTTTGTATGCGTTATAGGGGCGGTATCATTAGGTATCAATGGTAGTATAGAACAGATGTGGAATTATTAGGACAGTAAGTGAATATTAGTGGATCTAAGAAATTTCATTTGTAGACTAAATTTGTGTAGTACATGTATAGTACAAATGATATGTATAATGCTAACATAATGATACGTTAACGTATGAGTTTTTAGTTTTTTGGACGTTTTCTCAATTTTAATGTTAAAACAGTTAATAACGTTGCAAATGAAGTTGCAAATTTGATACGTGAATTTCGATGTGAAATATAGCTGATCGAATGTATCAACGAAATTAATGGAAGGATTATGTAGTCATTTTGGTTAAATTTTAAGCTTCGCATTGATGCGACGTGACCGCCATTTTGCGGGACCTTCGTGTCATGTAATGGCGCCGCAATTTCTGTGTTTCAGCTTTCGTTATTTCAGTAATAACTGTGCTAATGTACTTATGTTTGCGATTACATTTATGGATCATTTAAAATCGTTGAATATGGGTAATTTAGAGAAATTAAACACTGATGAAAAATGGGACAAATAATATAACTTCTGGAGTTATTTAAAATGAAAATTGAAAAATCGGAAAATTAGAAAATTGAAAAATTGAAAAATTGAAAAATTGAAAAATTGAAAAATTGAAAAATTGAAAAATTGAAAAATTGAAAAATTGAAAAATTGAAAAATTGAAAAATTGAAAAATTGAAAAACTGGAAAACTGAAAAATTAAAAAATTGAAGAACTGAAATTGGAAAGTAGGCTATTTATAAAATTCAAAAACCAGAAAATTAGATAATTGCAGCAAAGGACCTAAAGTAAGTAAAGGAACTTATTCTATTTAGTTGAAATTATTTTTCAATCTCGCAGAAAGTCTCTGATCGTTCACGGTACTTGAACGATGCGAACTTTTTAATTGCGTAACGACAGAACCTTCGTTGACCGAAGTTCCACGTCCGTGGAACCAATTAAAAATTAATATTTAATTCTCCGTCGACTTCGGTGGAGAAGAACGGGATATTCATCCGGCGCGGATTTCTTCTAAAATATAAAAGGTAGAAATTATCTCCTAGCAATTTCATAAATGACGACCCTATTAATTTTCAGAAAAAGTATTTTACGAATGATCGATCGTCCGCTTGACGTGAATTCCCGCGAAAATTGCTCGAACTTTATAAAAGTGATAAAAAAAGCGCTGTTAATGCATCGCGCGGAGACCAGTCGATCTTCGTACACTGAAAAATTATATTATTAACGTTCTTTTATACGACCGTTCATTCTTTCTCTGGCAACTTTTAATGAAATAGACGTACAGAAACTTTTCGTCGTGGCGGTATCATTTAAAAAGTGGCTGATTATGATATACAAGCTACATTGATAAAACTCTTTCGCGGGGTAAAATGAGTTTTCCCGTGGAACTTTTTAACTTCGAACAAAATTAACGCTCAGAAATTTTCCGTCCGGGCAACCCTGTCATAAATAACGCCAAGTGTTAATTCTCAAGAGGAGGATCGATAATACAAGATGCATCGAACCGTGGAGAGCTTAAATTCACTCTCTCAACTTTAGTTACACGGCTTATCAGTGTTAACGTGTTCCATACGACGAAATACGTGAAATACCAAACGTTCGAGCGCCGACCAGATAACTAAGAAAAGTTTCATAGTTAATCGAACATGCCGTTGCGAAGTTACTAGATGTCTCGTGCAGGCACTGCTACTACAATCGTGGATAGTCGTACAACTATACTCGTTTGTACATAGCGTTGTCAACCCACGAGTTGGCGCATGAGGTTGACACACCTAAAATATTACCAATTTAACCTATAATTTTTTAAGCAATTACATTCACAGCTATCTACTTATTCTTATAAAATTAAGACCACTGAAGAATGTTAAAATGTTAGGCAAGTTTGGTTTTCAGCAATGCTTGATAATTAGCATTGAACCCAAAATTCAATTGCAGTGACATTATGAGTTTGGTTTATCACGTGTGATATGTGTGTGTCATGAGTGCGTCATGAGTGGATCACTAGTGGGTCATGAGTGTACCATGAGTGCGTCACGAGTGCGTCATGAGTGGATCATGAGTGCGTGGAGATACAGCACGCAGTGACTCCACGCATAGAGTTCCAACTCATGGCGATATAACGCGTGGAATTTTAATACGCGGCGATATAATGCGTGGAGATACAGCGCGCAATGACTCGACGCGTAGAATTCTAACACATGGCGATATAACGCGTCGAATTTTAATACGCGACGATATAACGCGAGAGTATTCTAACGCGTGGAGATACAGCGCGCAGTGACACAATGCGTAGAAATCTAACACATGGCGATATAACGCGTGGAATTTTAATACGCGACGATATAACGCGAGGGTATTCTAACGCGTGGAGATACAGCGCGCAGTGACACAATGCGTAGAACTCTAACACATGGCGATATAACGCGTGGAATTTTAATATGCGGCAATATAACGCGAGGGTATTCTAACGCGTGGAGATACAGCGCGCAGTGACACAATGCGTAGAACTCTAATGCGTCGCACTTTAACGCGTAGAGTTTGAACACGTGGCAATATAACGCGTGGAAATTCAGCACGTGGCGATATGACGCGACTGGTATGACGCATCGAGGACTGTAATGCGTAGAATTCTAAAGCATGGCGATACAACACGAGTGATTCGTCGCGTAAAGTGGATCACGAGTGGATCCTAAGTGCGTCATGAGTGTGTCACGAGTGCGTCAGGAGTGCGTCATGAGTGGATCACGAGTGCGTCAGGAGTGCGTCAAGAGTGCGTCAGGAGTGCGTCAAGAGTGAATCACGAGAATCCTAAGTGCGTCATAAGTGGATCACGAATGCGTCAGGAGTCCGTTACTAGTGCGTCAGGAGTGCGTCAGGAGTGCGTCAAGAGTGCGTCAGGAGTGCGTCAAGACTGAATCACGAGAATCCTAAGTGCGTCATAAGTGGATCACGAATGCGTCAGGAGTCCGTTACTAGTGCGTCAGGAGTGCGTCAGGAGTGCGTCAGGAGTGCGTCATGTGGGGATCGCGAGTGCGTCAGGAATGCGTCAAGAGTGGTTCACGAGAGGATCATAAGTGCGTCAGGAGTGCGTCACGAGACGGAAATGACCGAATCATGATAATTATTACAATTTAATTACAATCGAATTATGGCTTAAATACAATTTAATCATAATTTAAATATAATTGAACTGAATTGAACTGAACAGAATTAAATTTAAATATAATATACAATAATTGAATTCAGCTATAATTTAACTGAATTGTATCGAACCGAATTGAATTTAAATATGATTGACTTGAATCAAATAAAATTCAGCTACCATCGAGTGAACCTAAATAAAATAAAATAAAATAAAATAGTATTATACGAAAATTATAATTAAATTACAATTAAGCTTGTATAACGAAATGATCAGTATTTTGTTTTCGTTCGAAGCGAAAAATGAAAACTATTAAGCTGAATTCTAACGAGGTTATCAAGATACAATAGTTGTCACTTACATTACCTTATCTTGAGTACATTTGCATTATCGTCCCGCAGTTGACCCAGTTATATCTGCGAGGTTGAACAGTGTCGAAGTATCACGAGCTAATATCTATCATTTATCTTGATCTCGACATTTTCACCGAGCATAATGCTTCTTACGAAGGCAACGCGGAACTTTAATTATTCCAGCGGAAATTTTGTCACGAACGCGTTCGGTTTTCGGTTGCACAGGCAGGAAATTAAGCTTCCCTAATGCCTAGATACTTCTTTACGCGCTTCCATTAAATTTCGAAAAGTGACTGCTACTTCGAACAGATTAAAACGTAATTCTAACCTTCTTTTGTCGTTCTTTCACTCTTCAATTTCGTTAATTACTACATTCGGAAATTATTAAATTTCTGTATTGATAATTTTCCAATTTCCCAAATTTTCAAATTTCCAATTTTCTAAATCTCCAATTTCCAAACATCAGATCCCCAAATTCCACCGTTATGTCTACGAGAATCAATTGGATTATATCACTGTTCAGTTTGTATTTCCCCCGGTAATGTTACTCGGGAAAAATGTTTGCTTTGTTGACGCCACAGTCCACATGTCCCGCCTAATTTAATTTACGACGTACTCTTTGCCAAACTAAACGTATTAGATCCATCGAAAGGTTCTTTAAGAAGTTTATTTCTATTAGCAAATCTTACGAACCAATGTTGATACTCTCAATACTAAATATTTATCTGAGCTCGTGCAGCAATAACAGTAAATAATTTTTTAGCAAATAAACAAAATATGTTTTAGTTACTTTTACAATTTTTATTTATATTTCTTTGTGAAAGAATACTGCTAGAGTAAATTTTAATTAACTGAAAACTAAATTTGCTATTTATGTAAATGCACAAATAAATATGAATTTATTTTTATTTTTGCTGTATACATTTTTATATATTTATACATTGTATATTAATTTATGTACGTCAGATGTTAACGTATGTAAATAATTTATAATCAAAAACATGCTCGATCTCTTCTATAAGTAAATATAATTATTGTCAAAAACAAACGTGACATCTAAAGGTGGCAGTATTGCATAGAATAAATTAGAATTGTCGTCATTATAAAATTAGATTTTCTATTTCCCAGTTCCCGTTCGTTTTCTCCAATTTCATTTCTGAAAACTGTCAGACAAGGAACTTCACGCGACGTTAACGAGCAAAGAGGCAAGTTAACTTTTCTTCACAATGGACGTTTCAGCAAACTTACTAAAATGGAATCTACTGTACTGTTATTTATAGATAAGTCTGGATCTTGAAAATATTGTGCTATTAAAAAATTCAGTCCCAGTAAGATACAATTGGAGAATGAAAAATTCAAGCAAAATAAAAATAACATTGGTCAAAATGATTATTTTAAGGTTAAGTTGATTTTTAAGGTTAAGTTTGTCTTCATAAATTTTTCCAAAATGGAGGATGATGTATTACATATGTTTAACATGTAATTCACTCTTCATAATTTTAGTAAACATTGATAAACATTTTCTATTTTCATATTGTAATTTAACATTTCAAATGACTCAGTTAATTATCAAAGAAAAAAATTGTATAAAAATAATTTACCTATCACAAAAAAATAAAATTTTCTATACTACTCATTTTTTGAAACATAAGCAATAAATTGATTAGCAGTAATTCATCGTCTTAAATTCCCGCTAAAAACCTTTCACATTATTGTAAATAAAATGTACTTATTAATCGAACATATATATGTTTCGAGGTTAACTCAGCTACCCATTAATCGTACATATATTTTGAAGTTAACTCAGCTACCCATTAAACGTCCATGTATTTTGAGGTTAACTCAGCTACCCCTTAATCGTTCATGTATTTTGAGGTTAACTCAGCTACCCCTTAATCGTCCATATATTTTGAAGTTAACTCAGCTACTCATTAATCGTCCATGTATTTTGAGGTTAACTCAGCTTCCCATTAATCCTACATATACTTTGGAGTTAACTCAGCTACCCATTAATCGTCCATCTATTTTGAAGTTAACTCAGCTACCTATTAATCGTCCATGTATTTTGAGGTTAACTCAGCTACCCATTAATCGTCCATGTATTTTGAGGTTAACTTAGCTACCCATTAATCGTCCATGTATTTTGAGGTTAACTCAGCTACCCATAAATCCTACATATATTTTGAAATTAACTCAGCTTCCCATTAATCCTACATATATTTTGAACTTAACTCAGCTACCCATTAATCGTCCATATATTTTGAGGTTAACTCAGCTACCCATAAATCCTACATATATTTTGAAATTAACTCAGCTACCCACTAATCGTACATATATTTTGAGGTTAACTCAGCTACCCATAAATCCTACATATATTTTGAACTTAACTCAGCTAAAAAAAACAAACACACTCCCCCAATTTACCAAAATTACAAACGCTTAATTTGCACAAAATTCCCCCAGTCTTCAGAAAAGCATTTCGCGTTTCAGAAATTGCCCCAGCAACGCAACAATCGTTCCGGTAGCGTATCCGTCGGCATGAAAGAAGTACATTAATACCAGCGATCCTTTCGACGTTATTGTAACCAGTAGCTTTTCAAATCTCATGCCTTGTGCCCGAAACCAACATCGCCTTAAAGGCCGTGAAAATAAATTACATTTCTTTTCCGTCTCAACCGGGTGGAATATGGCGATACCACTCGCTACTTTTATCCTCTACTTTCAGTACCTTTGACCTTTTGACGTGGTTACAAATATGTTATTTATGAAACTGCAGCAACCCGAAAGAGCTGAGAAGAAACGTACACGTAATCGTGTATATACATACATACACACGTACCGGTGTACCGTTGCTATCGCGTTTGATATAACTTCTCGAGCGAGAAAGAACCGTTTGCAGGTGAATCTTTACAAATTCATGCTAAACTTGAGCCGCGATTAACCCTGTCAATTACGCAAGGTAAGTTTCATTGAAAATTGTCAAAGATTTAAGGGCTGAGAATGGGCTGCGAATCTTGAGAAGATTTTATTGGGAGTTTGGGGTGAGTAGGGTGGGTTGGGGAGTGATGGGGTGGGAGATTGTAGAGGAAGGGAGTTTGGGAAATTTGGGAATTTAGGGAGAGAATGGGAAGGGGAACTGTTGGGAATTTGGGGATTTGGGAAATGGGAGGGTGGAGGGTTGGGAATTTGGGAATTTTGGAAATTGGAGGGTGGAAGTTTGGAAATTTGGGGATTTGGGAAATTAGGAATTAAGGAAATTTGGAATTTGGGAAATTAGGGGTGAAGGAAATTGGGGGTTTAGGAAATTAGGGAAATAGGAAATTGGGAAATTGGGAGATTTGGAATTTGGAAGATTGGGAACTTGAGAGATTGGGAACTTGGAAGATTGGGAACTTGGGAGATTGGGAAATTGGGAGATTAGGAACTTGGGAAATTGAGAAATTGGGTGATTGGGAACTTGGGAAATTGGGAACTTGGGAGATTGGGAAATTGGGAAAGTGGGAAATTGGGAGATATGGAATTGAGGAGATTGGGAACTTAGGAGATTGGGAACTTGGGACATTTGGGATTTAGGAGATTGGGAACTTGGGAAATTGGGAAATTGGGAGATTGGGAACTTGGGAAATTAGGAAATTGGGAAATTGGGAGATTGGGAACTTGGGAAATTGGGAAATTGGGAAATTGGGAGATTTGGAAATTGGGAAATTGGGAGATTTGGAATTTGGGAGATTGGGAACTTGGGAGATTGGGAAATTGGGAAAGTGGGAAATTGGGAGATTGGGAAATTGGGAAAGTGGGAAATTGGGAGATTTGGAATTTGGGAGATTGGGAACTTGGAAGATTGGGAACTTGGGAGATTGGGAACTTGGGAGATTGGGAACTTGGGAGATTGGGAACTTGAGAGATTGGGAACTTGGAAGATTGGGAACTTGGGAGATTGGGAAATTGGGAAAGTGGGAAATTGGGAGATTGGGAACTTGGGAGATTGGGAAATTGCGAAAGTGGGAAATTGGGAGATTGGGAACTTGGGAGATTGGGAACTTGGGAAATTGAGAAATTAGGAAATTGGGAAATTGGGAAATTGGGAAATTGGAAAATTGGAAAATTGGAAAATTGGGAAATTGGGAAATTGAGAAATTGAGAAATTGGGAAATTGAGAAATTAGGAAATTCCAAAATTCCAAAATTCCAAAATTCCAAAATTCCAAAATTCCAAAATTCCAAAATTCCAAAATTCCAAAATCCCGAAATTGCAAAATTAGTATCCTGACAAGTTAACAAACTCTGCAACCGCAACACTAAAAAACTAAAAATTAAAAAATCTGAGCATATAAAAAATGTGAACAACTTCCAGAATAATTAAACACAACAGTTCATTAACGCAAGAGATGGGCGAATAACGAGCAGTCGATTAACTATCACCGATTGGTCTTCGATTCGTTAGGACAATGTGCTTGTTCGATAGGATCAAGCTTCGTGTGAGCGAAATCGGTCAATACTGTGCCCTTTGCATGTCTATCAAGCACTCAACGCGAACACGTCAGTCAACTGAATCGCCATCGCTTCGAGTAACTGTCCACCGTCATCGTTTCCTCTACTCCTGGCTTCTCCCTAGATCCCTCTAGATCAAACATTGCTTACGGTAAAATGATCGACTGTCATCTCATGCTTTGCTTAAGTGACTCTTTCAGTGCCTCATACTTCAATACCTTCAAACAATAACTTACTTTTTTATATTAAAAAGCATTTGGCACTAAATGAGAACTTTAGTATAAATATTTGTTTATGAGGTGCAATTATTATATTAAATAAAATGGGTAGGTGAATAATTAAAAAGTAAAAGAATAAATAAATTAGGGACGATATATGAACTGTAAGTCATTGACTCTTTAGTTTAACGAAAGTTGAAATTTTTACAAAAATTTCTTAATAACTTTTGCAATTTAAAATAAAAGAAATAGTCTCCGCCATTTTCGTCCATAAATCTAGTATTAAGAGTCTATAAATTTACGTAAAAAATTAAACTACACTTTAAAATTTTATTTTGAAACAAAGAAAATATTTCTGCGAGATGACCCAGTTTCACAATAATTTTGCAATGAAACAATTTCCTAGAAGCACAAAATAATTCCAGCTAGAAATTCACGAACTTGTCAATAGCCTGTTCCAATTTCGACAAGAAGCCCCAGCACAATTTACGAATAAATTGCAACGTTGAAGACAGAAAAGCATCTGTTACGGAACGAGTTTTGATAAAGGTTGAAACGATTCGTAATTACGGGTCGACAACGATAAAAGCCTTTATTACGATAATTAACAGGAAAACATCGGGTACCCTCTTTGTCTCTCTTCATTTCGTTTCATTTCATTTCGCGTACAGTTATTTGTAATTAACGTTTCGCGACCCTTCGTCTCTGCCGAATGGACCAAGTATTTCGTTCCCGGCAACAATGGGAATTATTTCGTGGAAAATTGCGTGAAATTTTTCGATTGGTGGTTCGATGAACGACCGAATACACGCGAAAGCTCGTTTGCTATTGATTAAACATCGCGACGAACCGCTTGATAAGCATCGTACTGTGACCACGCGTTACGAATTAGGTTTCTTGTCAATAAATCTAACGATCGAACGTTCGTTGATCACGTTTTGGCGGGGATTATACGTATTGTTGGTTGGTAGTTTATTTCACTCATTTTGTGATAAATTATTTGATCGGTGATGTAATTTTTATTGATGATTTGAGGATTTGGGGGTTTTTGGATTTTGGGATTTCCCAATTTCCCACTTTCCTGATTTCCTAATTTCCCAATTTCCCCATTACCCAATTTCTCAATTTCCCAATATTCCCAATTTCTCAATTTCCCAATTTCCCAATTTCCCAATTTCCCAATTTCCCAATTTCCCAATTTCCTAATTTCTCAATTTCCCAATTTCCTAATTTCTCAATTTCCCAATTTCCTAATTTCCCAATTTCCCAATTTCCTAATTTCTCAATTTTCCAATTTCTCAATTTTCCAATTTTCTAACTTCGCAATTTCCCAATTTCCCAATTTCCCAATTTCCCAATTTTCCAATTTCCCAATTTCTCAACTTCCCAATTTCTCAATTTTCCAATTTCTCAATTTCCCAACTTCTCAATTTCCCAATTTTCCAATTTCCCAATTTCCCAATTTCAAGATTTCCCAACTTTTTAATTCACCAAATTTCCCAAATCCCTAAATTCCCAAAATTCCCCAAGTATCCCAAATTTCCTAATTTCCTCAAATTTGCCAATTTCCTCAAATTTCCTAAATTTCCCAATTCCCCAAATTCCCCAAATTCCCGAGCTCACAACACCCCCCATATTACCACCTTCCCTAAACCCCCACCCCATAAACCTACAAATGAAATACCAATCGTTGCACCTCGACCGATCGCGCGTTATTCGACCTCTTCCCTTAACTGTCCACCTAACGCGTTTGACTATTGCTCTCCATGGTATCCTCTCGCATCGTTCATTAAAATCGACGCAATTTCGCCATCACCGTTTCTTTGAGGGACAATCTTGTTCGAGGACCAATGGAAAACGCTCGACAAGATTGTGCGAAATAGTTTCGGAACGAGAACTGTTTTGTCGAAATGCGTTGTTTCGAACCGAACCGTGTGCTCAAACGACAAATACAATTACCGGTGTGCGATAATTCCAACTACTTGTGTACAACTTCGCTATTTGATAATTTGAAACGTTCCGACGTCACGTGGAATTTGATTGGCATGTATATTTGCTGGAACGTTGTACATTGGAGTGCATAGTAACTTATTAGTAACTGTGTTCAGATAGCTATTCAATATTAGCTTTATGCAAGATTGGGGTATATGATAAATGATTTTTTTATCATTCGAGATCAGTTTATAAAAAAATTTTGAATATTCAATAAGTATATTGATCCTAGTCATATGAGTGAATAAATTGACAGCCACATATGTGGACATCGTTCATTTCTTCATATGAACTCATGCATAAATTGCAAACATTCAATAAGCACATTGATCCTAGTCATATGAGTGAATAAATTAACAGCCACATATGTGGACATCATTCATATATTCATATGAACTCATACATAAATAACAAACATTCAAAGAGCACATTGATTCTAGTCATATGACTGAATAAATCGACAGTCACATATGTGGACATCATTCACCTCTTCATATGAACTCATACATAAATTGCAAAAATTCGAAAAGCACATTGATCCTAGTCATATGAGTGGATAAATTGACAGCCACATATGTGGACATCATTCACGTCTTCATATGAACTCATACATAAATTGCAATCATTCAATAACCACATTGATCCTAGTCATATGAGTGAATAAATTGACAGCCACATATGTGGACATCATTCACATCTTCATATGAACTCATACATAAATTGCAAGCATTCAATAAACACATTGATTCAAGTCATATGAGTGAATAAATTGACAGCCACATATGTGGACATCATTCACATTTTCATATGAACTCATACATAAATTGCAAAAATTCAAAAAGCACATTGATCCTAGTCATATGAGTGAATAAATTGACAGCCACATATGTGGACATCTTTCACATCTTCATATGAACTCATGCATAAATTGTAAACATTCAATAAGCACATTGATCCTAGTCATATGAGTGGATAAATTGACAGCCACATATGTGGACATCATTCACGTCTTCATATGAACTCATACATAAATAACAAACATTCTAAGAGCACATTGATCCTAGTCATATGAGTGAATAAATTGACAGCCACATATGTGGACATCATTCACATCTTCATATGAACTCATACGTAAATTGCAAACATTCAATAAACACATTGATCATAATCATATAATCAAACATACTGACAGCCACATATGTGGACATCAAACATAGCTTCATATCAACCCACACAAAAATAGCAAACAATCAGAAAGCATGATCTCGTCGACACAACCGAGTAGATACGGCCATATATAGAGAGTAGTAGTTCGTTAAAAATCCACCGGCACGAAGTTGCAGGTAGTTAACCTCGGATTCAAGCATCTGGTAACGAACTTAATGAAACACGTGTTTGGAGCGGAGCCAAACGGAGCCGGGCCGGTCACACGCAGCCGGGCATTTAAGCTTCTTTGAAGCACGCGACAAGCGGGCCGGCGCGAGGCATCAAAGGCGAACAGCATATTCACCGTCCACTGTAACGCGAATCCTAATTCACGGTGGCTGGAAAAGGCAGCTAGACTGGCGTCAACGATTA
Source organism: Megachile rotundata (assembly GCF_050947335.1). Lineage (NCBI taxonomy): Eukaryota > Metazoa > Arthropoda > Insecta > Hymenoptera > Megachilidae > Megachile > Megachile rotundata. Next base: position 9,760,938 of record NC_134995.1, read on the forward strand.
ACCGTGGGACCAACGGCAACAAACGCTTCTGTCCGCGATCCGCTCGCGATTTATAAACGCGAGCCGACGGGCAAACATTATGCGAAAGACGTATGCTGGCACGAAAAAACTCTTCTGTGATGTAGGATTGTACAGTCGGCGACAAGTATGATTTCACAGGGGAATTGTGGTCAAGTGCTGTTTGATTTTTGCTGTTGAATTTGGGGATTTTGGGATTTTGGAGATTTTAGGATTTTGGGGATTTTGGGATTTTGGGATTTTAGGGTTTTGGAATTTTGGGGTTTTGGGGTTATGGGATTTGGGGGATTTTGGGGATTGTGGGGTTTTGGGATTTTGGGGATTTTGGGGATTTTGGGGATTTTGGGGATTGTGGGGATTTTTTAGATTTTTGGGATTTTTGGAATTTTTGGAATTTTTGGAATTTTGGGGTTTTGGGGTTTTGGGATTTGGGGGATTTTGGGGATTGTGGGGTTTTTGGATTTTGGGGGTTTTGGGGATTTTGGGGATTGTGGGAATTTTTTAGATTTTTGGGATTTTTGGAATTTTTGGAATTTTGGGGTTTTGGGGTTTTGGGATTTGGGGGATTTTGGGGATTGTGGGGTTTTGGGATTTTGGGGGTTTTGGGGATTTTGGGGATTGTGGGGATTTTTTAGATTTTTGGGATTTTTGGGATTTTTGGAATTTTTGGGATTTTTGGGTTCTGGGGTTTTGGGATTTTGGGGTTCTGGGGTTTTGGGATTTTAGGGTTTTGGGATTTTGGGGTTTTGTAGTTTGGGGTTTGGGGATTTTGGGGATTTTGGGGATTTTTGGGATTTATGGGATTTTTTAGATTTTTGGGATTTTTGGAACTTTTTGGATTTTGTGGATTTTTGGGTTCTGGGGTTTTGGGATTTTGGGATTTTGGGGTTTTGGGATTTTGGGGTTTTGAGGTTTTGTAAATTTGGAGATTTGAAATTTTAGAATTCAGGGATTAAAAAATTTGGGGATTTGTGGATTTGAAGATATAGGTATTTGATGATACATGTATTTGGGTAATTAGGGATTTATGAAGCTCTATATTCGTGATCTAGGGATTTAGCTACTACCCAGATATTAATAAATCTAGTGAATTTCACAATCTACCAATGTCCCTATACAAAAACTTTTATGTCCAAATTTATAAACGTATATAACATTTGCACATCACAAATTGCAATGCTTGACCACACAAAAGAGTGCAAACCCAAAAATTTGTAAAATTTACATGTATATCCTTATCGAAAGAAAATGCACGTTGTATCAGAGTGTACAACAGGCCGTTTAGTTTTTGGCCCGCAGCCAAAACTTTGTCGCGATCAATTCACCTGTTCGCCGTACGTTGCTCGCTCACATATGAAACGTTGTTTGTGCTTCTTCGAACGCTCAACGCGTGCAACCAACGAGCGTCCGTGAAATTTCAAAGGTGTACGACACGTTCGGTTACTAATGAGGGTTCTTGTTTGCTGGATTCGAAAAGAGAGATACTATTTGCTCGGATGTTCAGTACATTGCAAGATAAATACCTGGTTTTGGAGATTTGGAGATAGGCGATGTGAAGCGGTTATTTATCGAGCAGCTAGTTATGTGTACGCTATACTTGATTTAATTTTGAAATTAATTTTATTTGATTTAGCAACTGACAATATGGATGATCCTCGTCGAAACGATTGTATGATCGTATTGCACGATAAATACCTGGTTTTTGGGGTTTTGAGGATGGAGGTTATAAAGCGGTCATTTATCGAACAGCTAGTTACATGTATGCTATACCTGACACTTTCTCTTTAATTTCTGAGATTCTCAAAATTTTTAAATTTCATAGTCTTAAAGTTTTAGTGTCATTGCCTCAAAATTTTCATCATCAAATATTCCCACTGAAATTGAGATAATAAATAATCAAATTTGAACTTTTCAAAATGATGAAGAGTTAAAAATATTTCTCCAACTATTTCAAAAGAGTACATACTTTCATCAATTTTTTCTAGCGACTGTATATGTTCTCCTAATGTATCTCCTCTGAATGTACAATAAATCCCAGTGAACAGTTAACGAAAAGTATTTAGAGAAAGTCAGTAGGTCAAAAGAGCATTTTCGATATCGAGTGTTGCGGACTTTTCCACAGTATAAATCGAGCAACACGTCAGAGCCGTGATACACGGCCATATTATCGCTGGTCTAACAATATTTTTCTACCTTTTGCCAGCAGCCTGGTGGCCGCTTGGTCAGCTGCTAGCTGGCCGGCTATGTATCAATTATACCGGGTTGCATCGTCCACGAATAAATAGAATCAGCCAGCATAGCGGGCAAATGCGACTTCTGTTCATCCCAGGTGGTCGTCCGGGAGCGCTACTCTCTTCCCTTTCACGGGTAGGTTCGATGGATTGGATAGGTCGCGCGATAAAACGAACTCACCGGGACCATTTCGCGATAGATTGACCAATATGATTGATCGACTCTGCGGCTCTGTATTGCCCGCGGAGTGTTCTCTGCCCACCGACAGAAATCCGGACCGCCGTAAATGCATTTGCCAACGATTGTTCGACGCCGAAGATATTCTTCCTACTATTCGTTCGAACGAATTTCGAATCTCCTCGGGCGTTCTTTGATGCTGCGGGATTTTTGCAATTTGCGGCTATAGTACTTTTGGGATGTTGGAATTTTGGTATGCTGAGGTATTCGAATTTATAAGATTTGGAAGATTGATATTCTGGAATTTTTGGGGATATTGGAATATGAGAAAATTAGAATTTTGGTATATTGCAATTTTATCATTTTGAAACCGTATATTGCAATTTTATTGTTTTGAAACAGTGCATTGCAATTTTATTATTTTGAAACTGTATATTGCTATTTTACTATTTTGAAATATTGGAAATTTGGGAATGTTAGAATTAGAGTAACTGGTACTTTTGTATTTAGGAATATTGGAAATAAGAAATGTGGAATGTGGGAATGTTGGAACTTCGAAATATGGAATGTGGGAACGCTAGAATTTCGAAAGGTTGCAATATCATAATTTTGGAATGCGTGAACGTTGGAATGCTGGAATGCTAGAATTTCGAAAGGTTGAAATGTCATAACTTCGGAATGCGTGAACGTTGGAATGCGGGAATGTTGGAATGTGGGAATGTAGAAATGGTGGAATATGGGAATGGTAAAATGTGGGAATGGTGGAAGGTGGGAGTGTTGGAATGTGGGAATGTGGGAATATAAGAATGATGGTATGTTGAAATGTGGGAATGTAGAAATGGTGGAATATGGGAATGGTGGAAGGTGAGAGTGTTCGAATGTGGGAATGTGTGAATGTGGGAATGGTGGAATGTGGGAATGGTGGAAGGTGGGAGTGTGGGAATGTGGGAATGTGGGAATGTGGGAATGTGGGAATGTGGGAATGTAGGAATGTGGGAATGTGAGAATGTAGCAATGGTGGAATGTTGAAATGTGGGAATGTAGAAATGGTGGAATATAGGAATGGTGGAAGGTGGGAGTGTTCGAATGTGGGAATGTGTGAATGTGGGAATGGTGGAATATGGGAATGGTAGAATGTGGGAATGGTGGAAGGTGGGAGTGTGGGAATGTGGGAATGTGAGAATGTAGCAATGGTGGAATGTTGAAATGTGGAAATGTAGAAATGGTGGAATATGGGAATGGTGAATTATGGGAATGGTGGAAGGTGGGAGTGTTGGAATCTGGGAATGTTGAAATGTAGGAATGGTGGAATGTTGGAATGGTGGATTAGTGGAAGGTGGGAATGTTGGAATGTAGGAATGTGGGAGTTTAGAAATATGGTAATGTTGGGATATAAGAGCGTTGGAATGTGGGAATATGGGAATGTAAAAATGTTGGAATGTGGGAATATGGAAATGTTCAAATGTAGAAAGTGTTGGTATGTTGGAATGTGGAAATATTAGAACGTTATAATGCTGACTATGCATTTACCAACGTAGAAATCTGTGAATCTCCAAATTCATAAAATCTACTACCATTCCGCTACAAAAATTTGCACCATGAAATTTCTTAGAATGGTCAAACAAAGCGAGATATTTTCAACCTTCATATCCGTCCGACCATTCCCAAAAGGCGATTTTAAAAGCAGCTAAACGTTTCTTCCGATCCGGCCGATAAAACGACACACAAGCATTCGTTTGATAGATTTCGCAGCGTGCACGGGGCATCAATCTAGGAGCAGGTGGTCAAACCGTCCGCAAACACGCTGCCAAGAATTTATACGAGCGATACTATTGTTTTATCTTCCATTGGCTTGGATTTTGGGTGTACGCGCACGCTCGCGAACCTCCCTCCTTCTTTTTTTTTTATGTTTCTCGTCTGTTTTTTTCACACTCGTAGCCAGAGCGCCGGTAGGTATTTATTCATGAATCCAAAATGACACTGTGACCGCGACGCTTCCGTTTCGCGCGATCGGTCCGGCGAAAGTTACGCGGACCCGACCCCTCGTATTTCAACGTTTTTTCCACCCCGACGATGCAAATGTTAAACGTATCTGCATTGCAAAGCTCGAAGGGCGTGTTTAAATAAAACACGAAAATCGGACGTCGAAACGATCGAGCCACGTGGACGTTTGAACGAGTTACATTCTTCAAAATCTGCGGAAATTCGGATGTAAAAGTACTCTGGAGTCTTGCTCGATTTTAGGTGAGATGATTTTTAAATAAAATGGAAAATGTGGTGCTGCATGGTGTATGAACGAAATATGCAAAATATTGCACATGTGTGTCATACATGTACTATGTATGAATTAATGTATGTACGTATGTATACATATGTGTATACTATCATATGTGTATGTATGCATGTATGCATATGTGTGTACTACCATATGTGTATGTATGTATGTATGCATATGTGTATATTACTATATGTGTATGTATGTATGTATGTATGTATGCATATGTGTATGTATGTATGTATGCATATGTGTATACTACCATATGTGTATGTATGTATGTATGTATGTATGCATATGTGTATGTATAATACATGTATACACTACCATATGTATATGTATATATGTATGCATGTGTGTATGTATATGTGAACACTACCATATGTATATGTATGTATGTATGTATGCATGCATATGTGTATACTACCATATATATATGTATACACATATATACAATATCATTCATGTACCATGCTAATGAAACATTTACAATAAAGATACAAAAACCATACATCAAAGAAAAGTACAAAATGAAGATACGAACAGTTCAATTTATCATTCACATTGAAGCTCCAATATCAACGCGAATAATTAATTATCACGATTTGACCAACGCCTATCAGGAAGTTCCATGCAGTGTTTAATTCACGGGAGGGGCAGACAAACGTAAGATTAATTAAGTTCCGTGATTGTGGTATAACTTTTCCTGACAATAATCTCCGGCGTTTGCTGAATTTTGTATTCAATTTGCTTGAAACTTACTTCGAGGGTGTATACAGGTATGCAATAGAGAAACGGACGTTGCGTTCGCCCTTAATTTGGCAAACCAACTCGCGACCCCATAATTTCACTCCGAAATCTGGCGTTCTCGTGGGTTTGCGAAACGTCAATACCTATTGGAAAGCTGAAACTCTAAGTCTTCCAAGTTCTAATTAGAACTGGGAATTTCTCATCTGTCTGTGTATTACTCTTATTACCAGATCTTTACATCTTTATCGTTCGTTGAGTTATATATCGTAGTTACTCTTGCTAACTTGCTGCAACGATTTAATTCTGTTATAAATTTATTTAATTAACTGATTGTTATTATTCTCTATTTTCTAGATGATCTTTATAAGTCAACACATATTTTATTTTATGGAGTCCTCATATTTTTGTTGTTGACGGACAGCAGCGTCAGAGATATGTTTTTCAATTTTTTATCAGTTTTATGAATTTCAATGAATAGATTATATACGTTAAAATGATTTATATAGAACTTTATAATACTTTATTATAAACTACACTTACTAATTTTTGTTTTCTTATATCGTTGTTTGAGGTTATGTTCCATTCGCCATTAGACAACTTAACCTAACCTAACCAAAAACGAATTTGCCCTAAAAATTTTGCTTCTTAGCAACTCATTATTAAAATACCACCCAGAATTATCCTAATCAAAGAAATTTCTTCATCAAAAGAAATCAGACAAAAGCGGAAGCCATCGATTTGGTCGTAAACGTACTTTCGCTATATCGAGCGTCGAAAACGATACGTTTCACGCGTGAACGAACAATCTGACCGCGATGCACGCGTACATTCGTGGATTTTCGCGGTAAACGTCGGGGATAATAGTCGAATTGTACACTTTGCCCATTATGATCTGGCCGGGAGCAGACTAAAGCCGAGTATTTATGTAATGCGGCCGTGTCGCAGTAATGCATGCATTGCACGTCCGTCGACACCGAGGTTATGGAGCGTGTTAATTAGCTCTCGCTCGTTACGCGTCATAAATTAATATTTCAATTACGATCTCGCTAATGCCGTACACCTTGGCCAACACACTCGTGTATTTCGTCCCGCCACATTTGATACGACGCTTTCGTACAAAGCGTTGCTACCTTCGTCTGTTTGTCAAAGGCTTTTACTTGATAATTTTCTTCTTTTCAAGGTTGATATTTGAGACATCTGAGACACTTCGATATGATATTTGGGATGGACGTTGTATCGGTTATTAGAAGGGGGGTCATTAGTAAAGTTGGTCACTAGAAGGGTGATCAAGGTTGGTTATTGGAAGGTTGATCACTAGTAAGATTAGTTATGTGAAGGGTGATCACTAGTAAGGTTGGTTGTTAGAAAGATAATCATTAGTGACGTGGGTCACCAGCAGGATGATTACTAGCACCGTGGGTCACAAGTAGGATGATCACCACTGGCGTGGATCACTAATAGCATGATCATTAGTGACGTTGGTCATTAGAAGGATGGTCGCTAATAAAGTTGGTCGATAGAAGGATGATCGCAAGTAACGTGGGTCACTAGTAGGATGCTTATAAGCAACGTGGGTCGCCAGCAGTTGATTACTAGTATCGTGGGTCACTAGTAGGGTGATCACCAGTAACGTGGATCACTAGTAGCATGATCACTAGTGACGTGGGTCACCAGCAGGATGAATACTATTATCGTGGGTCATTAGTTGGGTGATCACCAGTAACGTGGATCACTAATAGCATGATCACTAGTGACGTGGGTCACCAGTTATATGATCATTAGTGTCGTGGGGCACTAGTAGAGTGATCACCAGTACCGTGAGTCACTACTAGTATGATCACTAAGGAAAATTTGATTCCCTAACAAAAAATCATATGTGACACAATTTAGCCTTTATATGTATTCATATGTGAGTATGTATTTACACATAAGTATGCATGTGTACGTGAGTGAGTGGTCAGAGCGCGGTTTTATAGTATTTTGATCACATCGGCCGCAAGAAATTTATCGATTAAATTTCAGTGCATGCCTGATTTCCACCATCTAAATATTTTTTAATTCGCATCAATTGCTATTTCGTTCGCATCAGATACTTTTTAAACCGCATCGGATATTTTTTAATCTGCATCGGTTATTTTTTAAATTCGCATCAGCGGGTAGGGTGCTTCAAGATGATTTACTGCTTTCAATTTTTACAAGCTTTGTTAGAATTAATTAAATATAAATGTACTAAAATTAGCAATAAATAATTAACATAATCGTTAACAAGTTTTTGATTGCTAGTTGTATTTGTTTGTATACTTGCTGTTTTATTTGTTTGAATAGTAGACATTTTCTTTTTTTAGATATTTCATGTTTTCCTTTCTTAAATACTCAATTTTTTGTTTGTTTTAATACTTGATGCCTTAATTTGTTTAAATATTGAATATTTTACTTAAATTTCTTACTTGATATTTCATTTTAATACCAAACAATTTGCTTGTCTAAATATCTGACTAGTTTTATTCGTCTGAACAAAATTCATCTGTTCAGTTCATCAAAAACAAAAATTTTCTCCAAAACAATATGTTGCTTCCAACTTAATTTCCATTTAACTTCAACCAAAATGAGAGGTTAACACATCACAAAGACATTCCCTTAGATAGGTGTTCCTTTAAGGCCTCCGAAAAGGGTTGAAATGTTCTTGGATGCAAGTTTACCGGCTTAATGTAGTCGAAGATATCGGAACGAGGTGATATAGACTCGAACATTATTCTTCATCCATTACTCGACACGTGAATGTCAGCAACTTTCCTCTAGAAATCGGTGACGAATGGAATAATTTCGCCAGACGAAAGGAGCCTTCACGCAAGAAGTATTAGTTTCGATTTTCTTGCTTTCATGCTTCGGTAGAACTCGATATCATTGGAGTACGACGTACATAAAGCGGAGTAAAAAATTCCAGATATCGCTATTTCTGTCGAAAGTGTTTTATGTATTTGATTTCTTTATCATTTGTTACTTGTTTATTATGTTTGTTACTTGTTCATTAAATCCTTACAAGACAAACTTCATAAAATGAAAAAATATGCAGAATCATTCTTATGTACAATTTAATTTAAACTTTTATTATGTATATGTTTATATGCATGGTAATAATTGTGATAATGTATGGTAATGTTTATATGTTAATAAAAAAAAAAACAGAAAATATTTTAATATATTTGTGTACATATGTATAGAATATTAAAGACATGCAGTAAGTTCAATTTTATGTACAATAGTACAGTTCAAATTTATATTATGTAGTACATGTTTTATTTTAACAAATAAAAAGCAGAAAATATTTTAATTTAATAGTGCATATACAGGATGGCTATAATAAAAGAATCCTGTATATGATATTTGAATTGCGCGCTCGAGAGGAGTCACGTGACGTCCACGGCCGCCATCTTGTTCAGTACTAATGCTACCACCGCTACTAATGCTACCAATGCTACAAACAATAAGATCAATTATATAATACACATTTTACAACAATAAAAGACAGACTATACTTTAATTTAATCGTGCAACAAATATAAAATGTTATTACAGTCTAAATATTAAGTCACTGTAAAATACAAAAATTCTAAAAAAAATAGTAGTAAGAAATAAAATAAAAGCATCATATTAGATATGTGTATTTGCATCAAGACGTGTACATACTCGTATCGACTAAACGAAATACGATAGCTGCAACATTATCCCCGATATATGGCCATGATGAATGAAATCAAGTCCCGAAAATACGCGAGACCTCGCAGAGTTTCGAATACCGGAGAACCGACCAAAACGATCCGTATCGTGCAATTACGGTGAATACAGTTTCGCTGTTGACTCGAATCCGATCCCCTATTATTTGCCGGTCGGACACGGTGAAATTAATTCGTTGTTAAATACTGCTTACATTGTTATTGACTCTGTAATTGATCGATCGTGTAGTCGGGATCGGGCAGTACGTCCCTGTTAAATCAAGTAGAGACGTATGGAAATAATTACCGGTGATATCGCGCTTATTTGCGCGGGAACGTACATATTTTTGTTAATGGACCACCGTTTTCGAGTCTCCATCGTTCTCCAGGGTTCATTTCAAAGGGGAAGTTTCGAAGAGTATGATCACATTTTTTTTTAATTTAAACCCTTTATGCCTCTCATTAAAAAAAAAAAAATTTTTAAATAAGGAAATTTTAGCAATGATCTATGAAAATTAAGTTGAGTAATAAATTTTACCTCCCTCTTTACCTTAACCTAACCTAGCGTTGCACCTACTCAGGTCTTTCCATAACAAATTTTCGGTTACTAACGCACTTGTAATATACCCAAGTGGAGAATTCAAAATATCTGAACAACAGTGAAATGAAAATTAAATGAGCGTCAAAAATTGACCAACCGACGACAAATTTTTGCGGCATCCAAAAAGTTTTAATTAATGTACCTTTGACGTTGTTGGAGCTTTTGTTTACGTTCATAACAACGCTGTAAACACACGCAGCTGCGAAATAGCAAGATTGAAAGTTTAAATTGAAAAAATGCAACAATAATTGCAGTGTGTGTGTACATACAGTAGTTTCCTGCTGTGGCAATCAACGTGTTGACCGAACGAAAAAATTAATTAAAAGACAACGAATTTTTGCAACGTCCGTATAATTGCATGCTCGAACCGGTGCGTCGTTACAATGGTCAAAAGCACGGACAAGTAATTCCCTTTTGAAACAAAAAGTTTCAACAATTCCAATAAATCTCTATGCGTTCTCTGTATTAGTTCGGCAACGTTGTTGTGCGTTAAATGGTTTCGGTAAAATTAATATACCGCGGAATAATACACTTATTTTATATTAATTGAAACTCGCTGTATCGGAACAATAACAGATTTTAATAATATCGCGAATTTTTGGTCACCGAATATTGATTCAGATTTTTCTTTTTTACGAACCGTATCGCAAAGCGGTAACAATTGTAAATACAAACGATGGATATACAATTTAACTTGGAACAATCGCAACCGAATGTAGTTCGACGTTAACTAAACAGAAACCCGATTCCATTGAAATAAACCAATTTAACGTGTAAATAACTATCGCTCTCGAAAACCTAACAAATCCTGCAACCGTGTTTTAAGCTGCGTAACATCATCGGGGGATTATCCGTCGTTTTCTGTGAAAACAAAGACGCAACCCTTCTTCAAACAACATCTTTCAATAATATTTTTCACATTGTTTACGTTTCGTTCATAGTCTTCTCACATGAACTGTTTAATCAACTATAGAAAAACTTGTTATTTTTTAACTTATTTTTAGTTTACTAATCTGTTATTCCATGCTGTTTCCTTATTTGTATCTAGTTAGTTGAAGTACAAGTTTACATGAAAAATTGTGTAAATAAAAGTAAACGATTACTGCATAATCTTTCATGAAAGTTTCGTAAAAGAGTGAACGTAACGCTCGGGACGAGGGCGTCCATATTGGTCCTCAGCGCGGCAAATTCAAACTGCCGCAACGGGCAAAGAGTTAATTCTCACGCCACATAAGAACTTCAACGTTTATTGAAGAAAGTGTGGCACACTGACCCTAAACAGTGCACAACCAGTTAGTCAGGATGTTCAACAGGTAGTAATTCGCAAAAATCGACCACTTTACGCACTCTATTTCCGTCACCGTAAAATTGCGCGTATCTCGGTACCGTGTAAAGAAAAACTCGACACACGTGATATCGATCGCAGGTGGCGCTACTCCTTTGAGAAGGCCACGGGAAGTTAAGTGGGCGCGAGATAAATTGAGAATAATACCTCCCTTATTCCGTGCACCTTCTTGCCACGTGCCGTTTTTACGAGATCGACCCTTCGACGTTCTAACATCTGCTGCCGATTATTCCCGGACATTTTTCACCGCTTCGGGAATTACGGGAATTCGCGACACCTTCCTATCGTGGTCCACCTTGCATAGTAATGCACTCTGTCCCTGTTACGATCTCGTGACGTTTACTTTTAATTAACTTTTCCACGGATTAACCTCGCGATCCGCTCGTTTCGCTCGATTGTCTCCGATCCCCTCGGATCACTTTCCCTTAATTCGAGCCGGGGTTCGATCGCGCTACGATCTCTTCTTGGCCTCGCGATCCTTCCATTATTACTGCGCTGCTCCAGTAGTTTCTTAACTGCTACGGAGCTTAGAAAGGAAACCGGGCTGTTGTGCACTTTAGACGGAAGTTACTTAACTCGAGAGCGGCGGCCAATGAATCTTGTAAACGAAAGGAAATACTCTGAACGAGCGAGCTCTTCTGTCTTCTTTCGGTTACTCGCATTTTTGATACGGGTTCGCCTCGTGTGAAGTGCTTCTGGATATTTTATTTCAATCACGTACCTTTCTACGTTTACTTTCAACGGTTCTTTTATTTTATGTTATGTACGTTTACCTCTTAACCTGTAATAGCCTCAGCAGTTCCGTCGTTTCAATTATTAGCGCAATGTTAAGGCAAATGTAAAGTTTTATATTTCAGTTAAAAAATTAGGCACATTTTGTATTCGGTGATCCTTGATTTTGAAGATTATTAGAATCAAACCTAAAATTTATTTGCAATAAAAATATTAATCTAGTTTGCCATGTGAATTATTATTGCGTTATATTTGTGTCATAGGTGCGTCATAAGTGCGTCACAATTGTGTCATAGGTGCATTAGCGCATCACGAGTGCGTCATGAAGGTCATGGATGCGTCACAAGTGCGTCATGAATTTCATGGGTGCGTCAAGAGTGTCACGGGTGCGTCACGAATTTCATACGTGCGTCACAAGTTTCACGGGTGCGTCATGAATTTTATGAGTGCGTCATGAATGCGTGACAATTATGTTATGTGTGCGTCACGAGTGCGTCATAAAATGTCATTGATGCGTCATGAGTATCATGGGTGCGTCATTAATGTCATTGATGCGTCATGAATCCGTCATGAATATTATTGGTGCGTCACGAGTATCATGGGTGCGTCATGAATTTCTTGAGAGCGTCATGAGTGCGTCACAATTATGCTATGGGTGCGTCACGAGTGCGTCATGAATATTATTCGAGCGTCATGAGTATCATGGGTGCGTCATGAATTTCATGTGTGCGTCACGAGTGCGTCATGAATGTTATCGGTGCGTCACGTGTGTCATGGGTGCGTCACAAGTGTCATGGATGCGTCAGGAATGCGCCACAACTGTGCCATGGGTGCGTCACGAGTGCGTCATTAATGTCATTGCTGCGTCACGAGTGCGTCATTAATGTCATTGGTGCGTCACATGTGTGTCATGTGTGCTTCATGAGTGCATCACGAGTCATCGACAAAATTTTCTGAATTCTTTCAAAATTATTATTTTTTTATCATCAATAGTTGCTTTTAACTACTATTAAACATCATACGATACTATAAATTTATTTAAAAATTGTTCATTTTAAATTGTATGAAATTGAATGAACTGATTTGTGAATAGGAAATTTTGTGCTTGAGAATTTATTGATTTCGTACAATATTGTCGTTGATCGAGATTCGACGAGTAACGAAAAGGTGTGTCATATCGATCGAACAGTATCGTGTCAGCGATCCGTGAATCACCCATAAGGGTTCTCGAACCGCGAAAGAGATCGCGATCTCGTAGAGATACAAACCGTGGGCACCAGCTGCGGGCGTCTTAATGCGCCGGCTTGCGTCGTAAATAACTTTGTCTCGATGCACCGAGTGCGATAAAGAAAGAGAGCGGAGATAGTACGAAAGAGCAAAGCAGTCGGTGTGGCAAAGTGCACGAAAAAGACAACCTCGAAGTTGGATAACGTCTTGCGGAGAATTAATATCCCGCTTTATTGTGCCAACCGAGGAGTCAGCAGCCGTTTATTGGAAACGCGTTTCCGGCGAGATTGCCGATGAAACTCTTTCGTCGAGTATGTTGTCCGTGTCTGCACGAATAATTAACTCTTTCTTTCTTTTTATGTACGAGGAAAATTACCATTAAATACCGTTTCATAATTCATAAACTGACTTTACTAATTTGGTTCAATAAAGATTTTTAAATCAGTGAACTCCTTTGTGTCACTTCAAAAGATATAGAAATCTATAAATTGTACAGGGTTCAACTTTGAAATTCAGGTGCAAAGTATTCAGTGAATTCGCTACAAACTGTGACCCGTGAAGAGGGTTAATACTTGTCAGGCAAGCAATAAATTTCCCTCCATCCGTGAAAGAAGCTGTCGATAAACCTGCTAGAAGTAGCGTTTCGTTTTCGGAAATTTTTGTTACTTGACCCGTTCGCATAAATCGCGACGTTTCGGATTAATCTTGCTAGCAAATGGATCATGTTCGGTGGAATAATCAATGGAACCGGTGCTCTCCACCGGCTAACACGAGCTAATCGCTAGGAAGCTGTGTGATATTGTTGCGGATAAATTATTGCAGCCGTATCGACGAGTTCTCGTAATGACCCACATTTCGTGGATCGTTCGAGCGACCTTCCATCTGGCTCGAACCCTCGATAACGCTGGACCATGAACCTTGATAGGGTTTTTTTTTGGTTTATCCGATAACGACCTCCTATGGACTGCAATAAAAGTCGATAAGTCCAGAAAGATATATCGCCGGCCTCGCTAATGTCGCGGAATAGGCACTGGGACTAAGTACCGGGAACTTCTGATCCTCGACGATCGACGAGTTATTACGTCGACTTCGCTGAACGCTGCTGGAACCTCTTTCTAATCTTCTCTATCTTCTACATTCATTTTGTATATTTTTTTTTTATCTACTTTCTTATTTATTTATTGGTACTTCATTTTAATTTTGTTACATGCATTTTATTACTACTATATATATATGTATATATATATATATAGGGTTATAGGTGTTTATTATAGGTATTTATTTATGTAGGTGTGTCATAATTGTGGCATGGGTGTGTCACGAGTGCGTCATGAATTTCCTAGGTGCGTCACGAGTGTTATGGGTGCGTCAAGAGTGCGTCACAATTGTGTCATGGGTACGTTAGGAATTTCGTTGGTGTGTCACGAGTGCGTCATGAATGTCATGCGTGCGGCAAGTGTCATTAGTGCGTCACGAGTGCGTCAGAAATTCCATGGGTGCGTCATGGGTGCGTCTGAAATTACATGGGTGCGTCGTGAGTGGGTCAGAAATTTCATGGGTGCGTAACGAATACGTTTTCAATTTCCTAGGTGCGTCACCAGTGTCATGGGTGCGTTAGGAATGCGTCAAGAGTGTCATGGATGCGTCAGGAGTGCGTCAAGAGTGTCATGGGTGCGTCAGGAGTGCGTCATGAATTTCCTGGGTGCGTTAAGAGTGTCATGGGTGCGTCAGGAGTGCGTCATAAGTGTGTTAGAAGTTTCATGGGTGCGTCATGAGCGCGTCAAAAATTTCATGGGTGCGTCGTGAGTGGGTCAGAAATTTCATGGGTGCGTAACGAATACGTTTTGAATTTCCTAGGTGCATCACCAGTGACATGGGTGCGTCAGGAATGCGTCAAGAGTGTCATGGATGCGTCAGGAGTGCGTCAAGAGTGTAATGGGTGCGTCAGGAGTGCGTCATGAATTTCCTAGGTGCGTTAAGAGTGTCATGGGTGCGTCAGGAGTGCGTTATGAATTTCCCGGGTGCGTCAAGAGTGTCATGGGTGCGTCATGGGTATCAGAAATTTCATGGGTGCGTCGAGAGTGTCATGGGTGCGTCAGGAGTGCGTCATAAGTGTGTTAGAAGTTTCATGGGTGCGTCAGGAGTGCGTCATAAGTGTGTTAGAAGTTTCATGGGTGCGTCAGGAGTGCGTCATGAATTTCCTGGGTGCGTCACCAGTGTCATGGGTGCGTCATGAGTACGTCACAATAATGACGAACTTTAAAATAAATTGATTATGTGTACTGTTGCATTGTTAGTGTATTACATAATCAATTATTGTCTGGTTAATTTGTATTGATTATATCATCCAATACTTGATCTGGTAAACTGTTTTGATAGATTGATTGTGTCATTTAATAATTGATCCAATATATTGATTACATGTGCTATATATGATTATATTGATCATATAACCAATAATTGATTTGATTGATTCCTTCATTAAATAATTCTTCAGTGAACCAAAAGAATGAATTAAGTCCTCCAATAAAGAAATATTCTACAAATGAAACAAATAAACAATTTAATAAATGAAGTATATTGTTTAATAATTGAGAAATGAAGGAAACTATTAGGAGCTCGAAAATTACCCCTATAATATATAAAATATGAAAGGGGTAAATGATACTCGATTTCCTGTGATTTACACGAAGATGACAAGGCACCGATGTAGCATAGAGGAGCAATTTATGGGGTGGGTTTAGGTAGACCCGAAATCCTGGACGAGGGTTAAGAGAATAAACGGAGTGGACTTTATTGAGGGTTAGATGTTATTTTCTTGAGAATTATTAGAAATGGCGGTAAATTTTTTCTCGCTGTTCAGCGTGGTTGTTTTATGTGTCTGCTGTGTGGAGTGCTTTTATTGTGTTTTGTAAGCACTCTTTTTTGGGGTGCAAACTTATTTTATTATGTTTGTTCTATTAACTTCTTTTATTATATATACAGACTATTAACTTGTCTTATTATGCACAGTTTGACCACAGAATCATTTTTTTATGAAAAATAGAAAGAAAAGGATTAACGAGATTAGAATTATTTCTGAACTCTGCAAATATTAATGTGATTATTATAGAATTATCCTTGAATTCCACAACTGTTAATCAGTACATAATTATCCTCGAAATCTACAACAATTAATCAGTACATAATTATTTTGACAAATAATATAAATGTCAATGAATTAACATTAAATAATAGAAAAAGGACGAGCAACACTTCCGTCAGAAAAGTCGGAAATGGAAAATACCGAGTAACGATGACGACGCTATTAAATTTTGTGTGAAATTTAATGGAAGTAATTTCGAAACCTATAAAAAGTTGAGAAAGGCTTGCGGCAGGAAAACATTGTCGCGTGCATAAGTTTTACGATAGCATAAAATGTTTTTAGAAGTACGAGATGTTGAAGACGAGCCACATTCTGGAAAGCTCGCTACAGAGAATACTGGAACAGTAAAATTTTCCAACTATTCATGAAATTTTAACTGAGAATTTCACTCTACAAGTTTATGCTCCATCATTATGATCCTGTATTATCGGTAGATAATCCGTTATAACAGAGACGACAACTATATGTCTGCCATTTTAACAAACGAGATTTTGATATCACAACTTTCTTGTTTAAAATTAAAGTTTCAACTTTCTGATTTCAAATTAAAATTTCAACTTTCTTATGAAAAATTAAAGCAGAAATTTATTTATTTTACAATTGAGATAACATTAAAAATCGACTGTTTTGTAGAATTGGAGGGTGAAGGTCAATGAAGTGAAGACTGGACAGTGAACTTTCTATGGTGCTTCACAGAAGAGGTTAGGTTTCAACTTTCTGTAGAGTACTATCCTAGTGTTCCATAAAAGAACTTTTATAAATACATCTTCAATACTTTCAAATTAGATCACAAAGTACATTGGAGTGGCTTAAAAAATTTCTAACATTCCATAAATTAATTAGAAATCAATATTTTATTTGCACCAACTGCAACTTCCATGAACGAACTACAATTTGAACAAATTAATTGCATAAATAAACTGTAAATTGTATACAAAAATTTCATTCTGCATAAATGAATCATAATGTTCATACATAAGTTGCAATATGCATAAGAAAACTGCATCTTGTACATATAAGTTGCAACTTGCATAAATAAGTTGCTTTTGCATATATAAATTGTGACTTGCTAAAGTGAGTTGCAACTTGCATATGTAAGTGCATCTTATATAAATGAATTGCATATTTTACTCAAAAATTGCATCCTGCATAAATGTGTTGCAACTTGCATATATAAAGTGCATCATGTATAAATAAATTGCATCTAGTGTACATAAACTGCATCTTGCATAAATAAATTGCAACTTGCATATGTAAAGTGCATAAAGTATAAATGAATTGCATCTTTTACTCATAAACTGCAACTTGCATAAAATAAATTATAATTTGCATACATAAATTGCATCCTATACAATTAACAACATCTGCACATATAAAGTGCATCATATATAAATAAAGTGCATCCTATACCAGTAAATTGCAACTAGTATGTACGAATCGAAACGTGCATATATCAACTGCAGCTGTAATGAACAAATTGCAACATGCACATATCAATTGCAGCCGTGGTGAATGAACTGCAACTTGCACAAATGAATCACAGCTTGCAATCGTGAATTGCAACATACGTGCAATCTGAGTTGCAACATTTAATAGTGAACTGCAACTTGCACTTCTGAATTGCAGTTCTATTAAGTGAACTGCAACTTGCATTCATAAATTGATGCATCGTTGAATGAACTGCAACTTGCACTTTTGAATTGCAGTTTTATTGAGTGAACTGCAACTTGCATTTCTAAATTGATGAATCGTTGAACGAACTGCAACTTGCACATTTAAATTGCAGTTTTAGTAAGTGAACTGCAACTTGCATTCATAAATTGGTGCATCGTTGAATGAACTGCAACTTGCACTTTTGAATTGCAGTTTTATTAAGTGAACTGCAACTTGCATTTCTAAATTGATGCATCGTTGAACGAACTGCAACTTGCACATTTAAATTGCAGTTTTATTAAGTGAACTGCAACTTGCACTTCTGAATTGCAGTTTTAACTTGTATCTCTGGGTTGCAACTTATACAAATGAAATGTGATTCGTCTAAATGAAATGCAACTTGTGTGAATGAGATGCAGGTGAAATAAATTAAATGCAATTTATATAAATGAAATGCTATTTGTGTGAATGAAATGCAATTTTTATAAATGCAATGCAGTTTATATAAATGGAATGCAACTTAAATAAATTAAATGCGACGTATGTGAATAAAATGCAATTTGTAAAAATTAAATGGAACTTATGTGAATGCAATGCAGTCAGATAAACGAAATGCATTTTATATGAATGGAATGCAATTTATATAAATGTAATGCAACTTATGTGATTGAAATGCAATTTAAATAAATAAAATGCAGTTGATATAAATAGAATGCAACTATAATAAATGAAATGCAGTTTAAGTGACCAGAATGCAATTTAAATAAATAAAATGCAATTTATATGAATGAAATGCAACTAAAATAAAAAATAGCAGTAAACAAAAACAAATGAAAAATAAAAAATAGCAGCAAACAAAAACAAATAAAAAATAATTAAGTGTAAAATAAATCGAATAGTAAGCTAAATAATAGACAGTAGTAATATGAGCCTGGTTTGCCGAGTGGCCAATAAAATGGAAATTACGTAGATCTTCTAATATCGCCGCACAGTAGCGGATGTGGCGATGTGAACCGAAAGACATCAAGATTTCACGGTAATGAAATCCACCATCTGACAGTGGGCCAAAGTAATGTCGAGGTCCAACGAAACTTTTCTTATTTCCAAAATGAACTCGTCACCTTTCTCATCGATCTCGGCATCCAACCACCCCATTCCCAGCGCTATAACGTCGAGCTTGCGTCACTCTCGAAGAATCAAATTAAAGTTTGATTTTTCCCTGAAAGAACCTACCTACCGCAAGAGACTCCCAACTTCTCGCTACAACTTTCACCGACAAACTCATTGATTACAGGGCCAGACGTATTTTTGCGTTTAATGATTGATGCCGGATGCGCGACAGAAGGATGCGATATTGTGTTTCGATCGAATGGAACCGATAATTTAGGCGGACGAGAGACTCTGTGGAAAAGTTTCGAGAGATGGAAAATGGACTGAGATGTAGGCTATGCTGGATAGGGATGTGAAATGTAAACTTGGGGGTTTTTAAGTTTGTATATTTTTATGTTTGAGAGTTTTTGGGTTTTCTAGTTTTCTGGTTTCGGAATTTTCTAATTTTACAATTTCCCAATTTGTCAATTTCGCAATTTCCCAATTTCCCAATTTCTCGATTTCTCAATTTCTCAATTTCCCAATTTCCCAATTTCCCAATCACCCAATCTCCCAAGCACCCAATCTCCCAATCACCCAATCTCCCAATCACCCAGTTTCCCAAGCACCCAATATCCCAAGCACCCAATTTCCCAAGCACCCAATTTCCCAAAGCACCCAATTTTCTAAGCACCCAATTTCCCAAGCACCCAATTTCCCAAGCACCCAATTTCCCAAGCACCCAATTTCCCAAGCACCCAATTTCCCAATCACCCAATTTCCCAATTACCCAATTTCCCAATCACCCAATCTCCCAAGCACCCAATCTCCCAATCACCCAATCTCCCAATCACCCAGTTTCCCAAGCACCCAATATCCCAAGCACCCAATTTCCCAAGCACCCAATTTCCCAAGCACCCAATTTCCCAAGCACCCAATTTCCCAAGCACCCAATTTCCCAAGCACCCAATTTCCCAAGCACACAATTTCCCAATCACCCAATCTCCCAAGCACCCAATCTCCCAATCACCCAATCTCCCAATCACCCAGTTTCCCAAGCACCCAATATCCCAAGCACCCAATTTCCCAAGCACCCAATTTCCCAAGCACCCAATTTCCTAAGCACCCAATTTCCCAAGCACCCAATTTCCCAAGCACCCAATTTCCCAAGCACCCAATTTCCCAAGCACCCAATTTCCCAATCACCCAATTTCCCAATCACCCAATTTCCCAATTACCCAATTTCCCAATCACCCAATCTCCCAAGCACCCAATCTCCCAATCACCCAATCTCCCAATCACCCAGTTTCCCAAGCACCCAATATCCCAAGCACCCAATTTCCCAAGCACCCAATTTCCCAAGCACCCAATTTCTCAAGCACACAATTTCCCAATCACCCAATTTCCCAATTACCCAATTTCCCAATCACCCAATTTCCCAAGCACCCGATTTCCCGAGCACTCAATTTCCCAATCACCCAATTTCCCAATTTTCCAATCACCCAATTTCTCACTCACTCAATTTTCCAATTTCCCAACTTCTCAATTTTCCTATTTCCCAATTTCCCAATTTTCCAATCATCATCAGCTCCAATCAATTTCACTTTGATCGAATCAATTTATATATCTATTATCAGCGAAAGCCTGCGTTCACCAATGAAAGATTTACTCTTCAAGTGGCAGCTATACTTCTTTCTTTTCTCCAGGCACACGAACTTCGTGAATAACGATTGCGATTAAGAACGAAAAGCCATTGTTTACGAAACAAACTACCGCTCTTTTCGGACTTTTCCCCGTTCTCTCTCTCTCTCTTTCATTTTATGAACTCTCTCTCGCCGTCTCTATTTTTCGTTTTTTCCGACTCTCTCACTTTTTCGTTTTTTTTCTGCTCTCTCACTCTTTCTTTTATTTTTTTGCTCTCTCTCTCTCTTCTATTTTTCTACTCCCTCACTTTTTCTTTTATTTTTTTGCTCTCTCTCTCTTTTTCTCTCTTTCTCTGTTGTTTGACTGCTCTTTTTCTCTGTCTCTCTCTCTGTCTCTTCTGTTTTTTCCAGCTCTTTCTCTCTTGTTTTTTAGCTATTTCTTTCTTCTTCATTTTTCCAGCTCTCCCTATTTTTTCTCCTTCTCACGTTCTCAACTCTAGCCCTCTTTCGTTACTTCCAGTTTTCCCTCCCTCTCACCCCTTCATTTTTCCCCTCTCTCTGCTCCTCTCACATTTTTTCAACTGTGTCTATCTCTCTCCTTCTTCTGTTCTCAACTCTATCCTCCTTTCAATACATTCAGCTCTCCTTCTATCTCATCCCTTCATTTTTCACCTCTCTCTGTCACTCAGACATTTTTTTCAACTGTGCCTATCTCTCTTCTTCTTCTGTTCTCAACTCTATCCCTCTTTCAATACATTCAGCTCTCCTCCTCCCTCACCCTTTCATTCTTCACCTCTCTCTCCCTCCCCCATTTTTTGCAACTCTCTCCTATTCTCAACTCTATGCCTCCCACATTTTTTCAGCTCTCCCTACATCTCTCCCTATCTCGCATTCTCAACTCTATCCTCCCCTCCCTTTCCATCCCTCTATTTCAAGCATCGAAATAGATGCGTTCACTGCGAATCCGTAACGGAAGTATCTCGCGCCCCGGTGTGTGTGCACTTTGCGAAAACAATTGAACCGGCGATATCATAAATTTCGCGGAGATTTTTATGCGCAGTTTTTGGCCTTTTTATCGCGTTCACCGGCCAGATCCTCGCGCGATTCTATTGTCCGTTTCCTTCGGCCTTTTCCGACCCGGTGATTCATGGACGCTTTACCCAGGTGAACTTGAATGCCTGAAACACTCGGTTTAATGCCGAAACAGATATACCGCCGGAAACCTTCGCCCGGAGAATTCACCCTTTTCACTTAATTGCTGAAAATTCCGACCGATGATCACCCAAGAGAAAACACCTCAACAATGGAACTGCCACCGGCCTCCGAGTCACTTCATTTCGGTCTTGTCTTAAATTACGGAATTTTTGTTTGTCGCTTTACCCTATGGAAAACTCTACCGACTTTTCGGGAAGATCAACGGTAATTGGACGTCCTGTTTCGTCTTCCGTTTTAGAAGGTTTTGTGCTTCACTTTACTGTTTCGTATTTTTTTAGGTTATGGCTCGTTTTGTGCTTTTTTGTTTTTCTATTTATTTTTCTTCTCTAAAGCTATGTTGCATTTTTTGTTTAGTTAGGTTTATTTTTTCTGATTGATTTTATGTTTCTTCTTTTTTTAGGTTATGGCTCGTTTTGTGCTTTTTTGTTTTTTTATTTATTTTTCTTCTCTAAAGCTCTGTTGCTTTTTTGTTTAGTCAGGTTTATATTTTCTGATTAATTTTATGTTTAGTCCTTTTTTAGGTTATGGCTCGTTTTGTGCTTCTTCATTTCTTTCTTTATTTTTTAGCGTAGATTTCTGTTTCTTCGGTTTTTAGCTTTGTTTTATATTTTATTTTCTGATTTTTCTAATTCATGTTGCCTCTTTGCTTATACAGGTTCATATTTTGTGATCGATTTTCTGTTCGATCTTTTTTCTAGGTTATGGCTCGTTTTGTGCTTCATCAGTTTTTTAATCATTCTTTCTAGTGTATGTTTCATTTTTTTCATTTTTTAACTTGGTTTTATACTGTATTTTTCTCATTTTTCTATTGCATGTTGCTTCTTTTATTCAGTCAAGTTTATATTTTTTGATTGATTTTCTGTTCAATCATTTTTCTAGTTCATAGCTCGTTTTGTGCTTCTTCAGTTTTTTATTCATTTTTCTAGTGTATGTTTCATTTTTTGTTTCTTCATTTTTTAACTCCGTGTCATGTTCTATTTCCCCATTTTTCTCTTCCATATCACTTTTTATGTTTAGTGAAGTTTATATTTTTTCATTGATTTTCTGTTCGATCTTTTTTCTAGGTTATGTCTCGTTTTGCGTTTCTTCGGTTTTTTAATCATTCTTCCTAGTGTGGGTTTCATTCTTTTCATTTTTTAACTTGGTTTTGTGTTGTATTTTTCTCATTTTTCCTTTACATGTTGCTTGTTTTATTTAGACAAATTTATACTTTTTGACTCATTTTCTATTTGATCATTTTTAAATTATGTTTCGTTAAGTGCCTCTTTTATCTTCTACTGTATTTTCTCATTTTTCTAACTCATGTTGCAGTTTCTGTTTATTCATTATCTTTTAGATCATTTTTATACGTTATGATACGTTTTGCATCTCTTCATTTCAATATTTTATCTTCCACTTTTTGTTTGTTCATTTCTGTCACTACAAATTTCATTTTCTACTTACTATTCCTTTATATTCAATTAAAAATCGAACATCGTTGTACAGAAACTTATTTACTGATTATCAGAGATATAACAATGCTGTGAAGTTGTGCATTCTAGAGAAGATATCGAGTGCACCAGGTGCATTGTGTAATTTTTCGCAGGAAGAAGCAAGATATTTTTTTTTATCGGCACCGATTATAAATAGCAGGCGTGAAAAGATGCTGGAGTCAGCGGGGTCGAACGTGACCGAACAATGATCTTTTCAAAAGATTTTACGGCAACTTGCTAACAAAATTGAATAACCAAGCGTACCAACTCTTTTCCTGCCACGTTCAAACTTTACGTATCTATCATCCAATTATGTTCGTACGATAGTTCGCGCATTGTTAGTCGATCTTTTAATAAATCGGGAAAATTCGAGTATTACTCTTTTGTAGACAGGTATTGTTCCGGATAAAAGTATTACAGTGAGTTAAGTAATGGATATTTCAGGAGGGTGTGAATATTTTTTTTTCAAAAAAAAAGTGCGAGTCACTGGAGTATAGTAAGAGTGAGTTTAATTTTCTGCTTTTCAATCTAGTTTTTCAGGGACGTGGCTCCACTGGGACCCATAGTTACCCCTCGCACAAATGAAATTTTTTTCGTATCGTATGAAATAACTAAACCGTATAAAGCCCTGCGGATCTTATTAAAAGTTTCGATAACGCAAAAAAACTATTTTGTATAGAAAATAAACCATAGAATAAAATTGACGGGAAACGTTTTAGGTTAAATTAGCGCAGGATTTTAAAGGAGACGTGACTCCCATCTGGATTCAAATTTAGTTTACAAATTCAATAAATAATTGATACATTAAAAGCTCTACTCTATTATCATTGATATTAGTTTCTGAGGAACATGCTAATGAAATTACATAACACAGACATCATCCTCCAGTTCAAATTTGCAGACAATCATGGTATCCGAATGTCACTAAAACGAGACGATGCTATGTTTCAGGTTGCTCTTGCGTCGTCTACAGCAGCTCGGACAGACCTCAAGGTGGCACATTCACATCCCCTTATTATCCTAAACGATATCCATCGAACATCGATTGCCTGCTTTATACGTTTATCGGTCAACCCGACGAAATCGTCAAGCTGACGTTCCATCACTTCAATATCCGACGTGTTCGACCCGAGTGAGTATTCTACTAAAAATCAAACTATGAACTTCACAAAATAAAAAATTTGAAAACTCGTAAGTTAGAGAGTTACCGAATAAAAAAATAGTAAAAAGCCGCAAATTTTATACAAACATTTACAGTGAATTAAAGATAATCCTAACGTTAAAAATTGCAAATTGTTTATAAACAATAGTAAAAAGTATATTTGGTAAACAAAGGTTTAAAGCAAGTAGATCTGCCTTGCAGGTGAGTGTACATCGGCAAATTTTATTTATGTACGATATGTTAACCGATAATAACTGCAATAATAATTAAACGATTAAATTATCCGTCACTGTTGCATAATATCTTCCTTTCTCGCGGTTCAGATATAACATTAAATACGAATTAAGTAACGTGACGCATTGAACAGGATTGAATAATGCATGAAGCTTAATTAGCATCACAATTTGATGTTACAATATTTAATAAATATTTCAGCCTAAATAACAGCATATAATATGCAAAAATTGATTTATCATTTAATTTGTTGCCGCGTGAAAATTAAATGGGCGGTGTTAAATTTTTGATAAATATCTTCATAAACAATTTGCATTAATAATTGATCCCTTATCTGTCGGCGATAATTCGATGCGATGAAAGATGCAGGGTAAAACTCTAATTATGAAAGGTAATTAAATCAAGGACAAAAGTTCACTTATTACAAAAATTACAATAACAGTTCAGTGTACTACATTTAAGTTAAAATAAGTAATTTGTAAAATTCTTAAAAATTAGAATTTCTACAGCGAACCTAATAACGAGAGATAAATAAATCAACCAAGAAAAATTCTCAAGTTATTATAAAAATTATAATAACAATTCACATGGTTCAACGTGTACTAATTCGACGCGTGGCAAGTCTACACGTGGTAATTCGACGCGTAGTAATTCGACGCGTGGTAGTTCAACGCTTGGTAATTCTACGCGTGGTAATTCGACGCATGGTAACTCGACGCGTAGTAGTTCCACGCGTGGTAATTCAACGCGTGGTAATTCTACGCGTGGTAATTCTACGCGTGGTAATTCGACGCGTGGTAATTCGACGCGTGGCAATTTTACGCGTGGTAATTTGACGCGTGGTATTTCGACGCGTGGTAATTCGACGCGTAGTAGTTCCACGCGTAGTAGTTCCACGCGTGATAATTCGACACGTGGTAATTCGACGCATGGTAACTCGACGCGTAGTAGTTCCACGCGTGGTAATTCAACGCGTAGTAATTCTACGCAAGGTAATTCGACGCGTGGTAATTCAACGCCTGCAACTCGACGCGTGGTAATTCGGCGCGTGATAATTCGACGCGTGGAAATCCGACGCGTGGAAATTCGACGCGTGGTAGTTCGACGCGTGGCAATTTTACGCGTGGTAATTTGACGCGTGGTATTTCGGCGCGTGGTAATTCGACGCGTAGTAGTTCCACGCGTGAGAATTCGACGCGTGGTAATTCGACGCATGGTAACTCGACGCGTAGTAGTTCCACGCGTGGTAATTCAACGCGTGGTAATTCTACGCGTGGTAATTCGACGCGATGTAATTCTACGCGTGGTAATTCGACGCGTGGTAATTCGGCGCGTGGTAATTCGACGCGTAGTAGTTCCGCGCGTGGTAATTCAACGCGTCGTAATTCTACGCGTGGTAATTCCACGCGTGGTAATTCACCGCGTAGTAGTTCCACGCGTGGTAATTCGACGCGATGTAATTCTACGCGTGGTAATTCGACGCGTGGTAATTCGACGCGTGGTAATTCGACGCGTAGTAGATCCACGCGTGGTAATTCGTCGCGTGGTAATTCTACGCGTGGTAATTCGACGCGTTGTAATTCTACAGGTAGTAATTCGATCCGTGGAAATTTGACGCGTGGTAATTCAATACGTGGTAATTCGACGGCGTAAATAAAATTTACGTGATATGATTGTCAATCATTGCTAAAATTAAAGACGTCTATCCTACGTATTCTATGTACCGTCTCTAAATACATTCGTATTTAACTTTCTGCGTAATAATTCAGCCGAATAAATACTGGAGACGTTCCTTAATTAATTAATATTGTAATTTCAATTAAATTAATTAACGTCCAAACTTCGTTAGTCCAATGAAAAGGTTCCCTCGAACTTTGACTGCTATCACAGGTACAAATTACCTTAAATTTATGCTGCAGTCTTGAGTGGGACAAAAGGAGAGACATCGGTCAAATAAAGTTCTGTAGAGTGTTCGTTTCGAAGAACCCCATGATATTTCATTATTGCTTTCCATAGATTCACAGAACGATGTTAGAGTTGTGACATTCCTTAATTGAAAAGGTAAAATATAACCAAAGGATCAACAAAATAAAAGGAATCGAAAACTTGAAAAATTGTAAAATTTGAAAATCTCACATTAGAAATCTACAATAAAAATTTTATCAAATTTCTGTTAATAATTAGTAACATACATTTAATTTTTAATTCGAATTATGCTAATGTTAAAATAACCCGACCCATCACGTTCCGACAATGCACCGTTTTTCCATCGGCATTAAAGTTATTTCACTTACGAATTAATTAACATAATGCCCGTAATGAAGATCGCGCCAACGAAAACAGGCTATTACGTTGCATCTCTATTAGAGAGGAGCATTAACTCTCGCGGATTTAGCGAAGAGCAGGAAGTTTCATTTATTAAAACAGATGCAAGATTCCGTTTGAGATACGGTGAATCCGCTTTGAAAACTAACACAATGACACGATGGGCTACGTGTCTCGCAGTTTATCGAGTATCGCGCACGAAAAGGAGCTTAAAATGGTAGAACCGTGTAATTCCTTCCTTTGTCCGATTCCGGTGAAGGTCGAAGAATAAAAAAAAAGAAAGGGGGGAAGAAAATAAGGCCTGGCACGATCTCAGAAATTCTTCCTTTTTCCACCTAGCGTCAGAAATCATCGAAAATGTCGACTTTGAATCGAATTTCGTCACGTGAACGCACGACACGGTTTTCCTTTTTCTTCGAACTCGCAGCGTAGCTTCTGCGAGGTTACAGATATTTGGCTCTTACGAAGGATTGTGAGGGGATTCATAACCTAAATGGTGGGGGTGGAATTTGGGAGAGCCGAAATTTGATGTAGGAGATGATAATTTAGAGACTTGGGAATTTGGATATGTAGATACTTGAGTAGCATATGTGGATATGGGGATATGTTGCTATTTGCTTATGTGAATACGTAGATATGTGGATGTGTGGATAGCTGGATGTATGGATAGGTAGATGTATGGATATATTGCTATTTGCATATGTGGATGTGTGGATATGTGGATATGTTGCTATTTGCATATGTGGATATGTAAATATGTGGATGTGTGGATAGCTACATGTGTGGATAGGTAGATGTGTGGATATATTTCCATTTTCATATGTGGATGTGTGGATATGTGGATATGTGTATATGTGAATATATTACTATTTGCATATGTGGACTTAAATTTAAAAAGTTCACTTTCTCGACCTACGGTGCACCATAGTATTCACAGAACTGAGATACCATCCCAACATCGTGGATATCTTATCGATTCAAACTCCCCATAGAACACAATTTCATCATCAATACACATCTTTTTCCATCCCCATTCTTCTATGAAGCACTTAGAAATTCGTCGCGTAACGACCGTTTCGCGGAATTGAATTCGAAATGCGATTCGTCCCTCGACGAAGACGAGCCAGCGTGTCGGTGACTTATGGCGGTTTTTCTCTGTTCGCGAGCAGACGCGGAAACGAAGGGAACAGGCTAGCCAATTTGTAGCTACGTTACCTGCTCGTGCACACGTGCAAATCCGCCCTGACAAAACGACCCTTCGACCTGTAATAAGGATTCTCCGTTGACAAGCTTTAAAGGGGATTTCTGTCTCGGGATGAACTCTCGAGCCCCACCGGATTCCATTTTTATTTTTATTTCTGCGGTAGCTCTGATCTATGGGGCTCCGACATCTTTAACAGTTACGCCGTATCGTCACATCGCTGTAATATAAATTCTAGTTTCGCGAGTTGTAGTTTCATCTTCTGATTTTCTTTTCGTAATTCTGCTTTCGGTTGTTGGAAGATCGAGACGTCTTAACTGGGAATTAGAAGCTTGGGGATTCTTTTTGGCGCACTTAAGCTGTAGCGAATTTTTATCGTTACTGGTAATTAAGCTTAACGGTTACACTGTTTTGTGGAGCTTTAATGGAAATTGATGAAACGGTGATTTGTAGCTTTCTAGGGGATTTAGTGATTGTAGGGTTGTATTTTGTTTGAAAATATTTTTCGGTGTATGTAGGGACTTATATGACTTGGTCATATGTGCAAAACAGCAAAATGTTCACTTATTCTCACATCCACCTATCCACACATCCACATGTCTACATATCCACACATCTACCTATTACACATCCACAAAACTACATATTCACATAGTCACATATCCACACATCCACATATTTACATAGGAATTCGGAGCGTGGGAATTCGATACGTAGAAATTGAAAGCGTGGGAATTCGATGCGTAGGAATTCGGACGGCGAGAATTCGATATGTAGGAATTCGATGCGATAAAATTCGACACGTGGAATATGATACGTAGGAATTCAGCGCACTGAAATTCGACGCGTGGAAATTCGATACGTAAAAATTCGAAGCGTGGGAACTCGATGCGATAAAATTTGACGCGTGATAATTCGATACGTAGGAATTCGGCGCGCTGAAATTCGATGCGTCAGAATTCCACGCGTGGAAATTCGGTACGTAGAAATTCGGAACATGGGAATTCGAAACGTGGGAACTCGACGCGTGGAAATTCGACGCGTAGTAGTTCCACGCGTGGTAATTCTACGCGTGGTAATTCAACGCGTGGTAATTCGACGCGTGGTAATTCGACGCGTAGTAGTTCCACGCGTGGTAATTCGACGCGTGGTAATGCAACGCGTGGTAATTCGACGCGTGGTAATTCGATGCATAATAGTTTTATGACACTGTTACACAAGTCCAAGCAGCTATGACGCTTCAAAGCAATTCCACAAAACGATATAAAAAAATGTATGTTAACATCGTGTGAGCCCAGCGGTATTACTGCAGATGTATTCTGCCTAAAAAAATTAATTTCTGCAAAATAATTCTTTTCTCTTAATTTTAAAAAAGTTCCGTTACTTTGCCGACATACCGTGTAGTTATAAATCTCACCACGACCAAACATATTTCTATTACAAACATCAGATATCAATTCCCCCTGCGATATTCACTGAAGTAATGAACTACCATAATCAAAGTATGTACAAATTACGTTCCCCAAAATATCGTCGACTCTTTAACTTTCATTTTACCGAGCGGTTCCACGTTAAAACGCAACTTTAACTTTCAATTTAGGAGGAAATTTTGCTCGTTCACGGATTCGAGCAATATTCCGTTTAATCAAGCGATACGAGCTTTTGTAACATGACCAATTGCAACTAATTTGTACAGATACAAAACTTAGAAGCTTGGTAATGTATCCGGGTCCCTGGCGCCTAATCTATTTAGCAATCCAGCTTAAACTTCGCCGATTAGCTCGGTCGGACTCGCAATAACTAATTTCCGAGATGCAATTCGTAACAGTTTGCGCGTCGTGAATTCGAACGCTTCTTCTAAAGAAATTGGGTCGATACGATATATGGTTATTGGTTGGAACCAATGGGCGCTAGGGAAATTTTACTACAAGTTAGCGATTTGGGGAGTTTGGTATTTTTATATTTTGGAATTTTAGAATGTGAGAATGTGGAATTGTAGGAAGGTGGAATTGTGGGAATGTGGAATTGTGGGAATGTGAAATTGTGAGAATGTGGAATTGTGGGAATGTAGAATTGAGGGAATCTGGAATTGTGAGAACGTGGAATTCTGGAATTGTGGGAATGTTGGAATGTTGGAATGATAAACCAGATCTCCATATATGCGACCAAATATATGTACTTACAGCAATATATATTTATAACAGAAATCATGAAATGTGTAAATATAGTTTGTTCGAAGAGGGATGTATATGGATAAAGTTCAGTAGGCAGATATTATTTCTGATAACCAGGGCACAACTCTTAAGTAAACACGGTTTCGAAAACTAGCTCTTTCAGTATCCCACCACGTTTAAATCAAACAAAATGACCACGTTGTTTGGCAACTGCTTGCCTACTTTCTTTCAAACTCTAAAAACTTCTAAAATCACCGCGATATAAATAGCGTGCCAGAAAATATGAATTGATGCTTAAGTGCGCTGGAAAGATATAATACAGATTTATGGTTATGTGAGATTAATTATACATTTATTTATTTTATAATCGTGGGCTAGTTAATATAGTTCGTTATGAAATTTAAGTAATAATTTAATACATTGTTGTTGATTATTGTGGTTAAGGAATAATTTAATGTATAGTTGTTGATTATAGTAGTCAAGTAATAATTTAATAAATAGTGGTTGATTATAGTAGTCGAATAATAATTTAATAAATAGTGGTTGATTATGGTGGTCAAGTAATAATTTAATAAATAGCTGTTGTTTATGGTAGTCAAGTAATAAATTAATAAATAATTGTTGATTATAGTAGTCATGTAATAATTTAATAAATAATTATTCATTATAATAATCAAGTAATAACACAATAATAATAATAATTAAGAAATACAAATTTAATCAGAACAGAAATGTACAACTTTCCAGTTAAATATAATTAATTATAATTATCAAGTATAAGACCGCATTAGGACAGCCATTTTTAATCGATCGCAATAACGTGTTATCAGCGAATAGTTATAAAAGTACCATCCTATTGTCCCATTATTCGAAGGAATTTCAAGTGGTTGTAAATTTGACACACACTGAATCCCCAACGGTATTCAGTTAAATGTGCTACACCAAATTAATGTCGCACAATTGTTTCAACTGAAGAGGTGAATAACGAGATATTCCATGAATAACGAGAAACCACGGTACCTAACAAAATTCCAAGGATTCGGCAGAATTTGTTTCATTCGAATGTGATTAGAATATGTCACTTCATTTCTATTTCCAGAAATCAATTTTTGCTAAAAATTTTATATTAATTTTTCTTCTTTCTTCTGAAGCTTCCTTAAAAACTTTTATTTCCTTGTGACGAACCTTAGAATCTTTTACTTCCTTATAAAAAACCCTAGAAAATATTTGAAAACACTAATTTTCTGATTAAAACATTAATCTGAAATTTTTTAATTTGAAGATGTTTGAATTTTTGAACCTTGAAAACCTCGAAGTTTGAAAAAATTTGCTCTAAAAATGAACGAACACGAAATACATGATTTTATAAATTTCAATTCTGCGGATATCGCAAATTCTTATGTAAGACCCTTATTTGCAAAGGCAGACATATATAGAAAACGTGAACTTTAAAAGAAAACGTAAATTTACGAACGAGCTTCCTACGCTCATTAAATATTTGCTGATACATAGAGGATGTTTGTTTTTCTTTCCAACGGAGATTCATCCCCCGTGAATTTTACTTTTTTCAGTATTCCTTTATCGGTGTTACGGATCAGATATTCAAACGCTTGTAACTCGTATTTTTAATAAATACACACGTTTAGTTTCAATTTGCAAAATCATACTGCAACTTGGGGTAAAATTTAGGAATCTCCAAAATTTATTTCTAAAATTACAAAAGAAAAATACAAAATAAAATATTTATTCAGAATTGAAACTGTGATTTATTTATTAGAAGAATTTTGTGTTAAATCATGTGATTTAATAGGATAAAAATAAATAATATTTATTTCATCTCTTTGTAATAATAAAAGTTATTAAAATCCACCCTTTATTGTAACAAAAATAATTTTGTTACAATAAAGATATATATGTTATAATAACAAAACAAAATATGTTATAATATAAATTTTATTGGAAAATTAAAAAGAGTATTTTTAATTCACTAACCTAATTAATATTAGTACCATTATCTACTATTTTATCAAATATTTCAGTCCAGTAATTCAAACCCCATTTCTCTTTCCCTCCAACAAAAATAAATGCAACAGTTCCACCAAAATGCATCGACAAAAAAGATTTGTCAACACGTTCGATTAAACGTCAGAATTGTAGCATTCGCGTTTCGCTGTTGATTCAACGTCAAATATTTCGCAGTATTCTTGAAACTTCGCCGATAAAAAAAAGAACGTGCGTGCGCATGCGATGAAACATCAGACGTGCGCGCGCATTCGTTTCGTTCCACGCGACTATAAAAGCAACGCATGCGCGCGCATCCAAGTGTGAGAACCGAACTTTGTCATGAAAACTAAACGCTTTTATCATTTGTGCTTTATTACCTCGAAGCACAGAAACATTTCTGTATTTATCGGCCGATTCGTTGTCGAATGATCGTGCAATCTGTCGTACAAAATAAATGACGAATATAAATTACTATATTATCTGGTTACACAGGCCGTTTTAATTCTCACCGTATTTTAAGCTTGTCAAGTCGATTAACGAGTTTATCGAAGGTAATTTAATTCGGTCGGGATAATTCGCGAATGGCATTAATTTTCATATTTGTCGGAGCAAATAGGAATTTTGGGGATTGAAGACATAATTTAGGGGAAAAAGTAGTACTCTGAGATAGGATGAGTACTCCATACTTTAGTGCTTTAGTTACTTTAATACAATATCAAAAATACAAAAATAAGTAAAAGGTTAAACAAAATAATTTATTGTATCTATAGCTAATATTCTAAAGTCCTGAAATCCCCAAATTTCTCAATATCCAAATCTTTCAAGCCCTAGTCCTTAACTTCTTAAACCCTCAAATATCTCAATCCTCAAATTTCTAAATTTCCAAATACCCCAAATTTTCAAATTCTTAAACTTGCAATATTTCATCCCTTAATTCTCCAAGTTCTTCATATCCTAAAATCCCCAAATATTCCAGAACCAAATCCTCAACTCCCAAACACTTTATCTTCACATTTGCAAACCCACTTATGTTTGCAAATTCCACCCTCGAAATTTTCAAATTCCCAACTTCCTAAACCCAGTCCCTTGGGATCTTAAAATCTACAAAGTGTCCTTCCACAATAATCAACCGATATCATACAATTTTCGTGTAACATCACATTCGTGTTACCCCGATCATTTCGCAGCTTTTCGAAAGTCATCTGCATACTCGACGTTCGCCCACAGGATTCAACGCAAACATTATTTCGCTATGGAAATCCAGTCGGAGCTCGGAGAAAATTCACGGCATATCATTTCGAATGCATATCACGATGTTTGCCGGTTGGTTTAGAACGGCTAAGTGCAGGGGAAGGTCAGCGATGTGACGCGGCCCGAAAGAGTCGGTTAGGCGTTCAGGAAGAAGGAAGTTATGAGACGAAAACGAGGATGGTTTCCCTTGAATGCGGTTTCCGTGGACGGGACATGCCCTCGCAGATTTTATTTTCTGCCCCGAATGTCGCTCTCTCTACGACCGGAATATGAATCCTCCCTTTTGTCGACTTCTCGCTCTATTTTTTATCCTCCTCGCGCCCCTACCTCTCAAAATGTAATAACGTCGCTACGTCGATTGTTCGACCGACACAATAGAGCCCAGATAATTAACAAGGCACCAAAGCTACGAAGAAACGGTTTTAACCCTTTCGTTAAGATTTTCGAAGCTGTGGAATTCGATGAATATACTTGGAGATTAATCTTGGGATCTTAAGTAAGAATCGAATCGTCACGTTTTCTGTTTTTTAATATTTATTCTATGTCAATTGTACAGTGGAGGAAGTATTATAATTTAGGGGTGAATTTGGTGAAATTAATGAGGGAATATATCTGTTTATGATCGTAGTCTCTAAATTAACAGATCAATAAATTGATAAAACTTAACATACAGACATAGACCTCCCTCAAAACCTAAACCTCCCTCAAACTTAAACAACATCCTTATCAATTAATCCACCCTTCATCACCAACCATGTACCACTTCACCTCTAAAATTATTTTCAATTACTCCTTTCATCCTCAGCTCTCACGTGGAAATCGTATTCAACTTTCGAGCTAATTTCCCCACAATCGAGCTATATTTGTATCCTAAGTCACGTTGAACGGCATTGTAACTGCAGTAGGAGGATGCAGTTGTCTCATTGCATTCAGCATACGTTTGCAATCGAGTTGGCAGTGATTGGGAGGGCGGCTATCAGGGGAACACGGTGCTTGGTAAGACGGAATGCCTCTTATCCGTTGATCCATCTTCCCTTGAGACGTAACAGGAGCCAACCATGCCCAATCGAGCTTCGGTTTGTATTGGTCCCCTTTGTAATGCGTGCTACATTTTCCGGATCGATGTACCTTATCTTGATCAGTTTCGAGTGCTGCACTATTTCGGACATTATTCATTTTATTACAAATATCATTGCTCCATTATCCTCTTATTCTAAAAAGATACTTATGAACTTGTTACTTATTAAAATTATATTTTATATATGATATTATATATTAAACTTAAAAAATTATATCATATGTTAAATTTAAAAATTATTTAAAAAATGATACTATACATTAAATTTAAAAATTTTTAAAAATATGATATTATATAATAAACTTCAAAAGTTATTTAAAAAATTGTATTATGTATTAAATTTAAAAATTATTTAAAAAATTATGTTATATATTAAATTTAAAAATTATTTAAAAAATGATATTATACAATAAACTTCAAAAATTATTTAAAAAATGATATTATACATTAAATTTAAAAATTATTTAAAAAATTATATTATACAATAAACTTCAAAAATTATTTCAAAAATTATATTATACATTAAATTTAAAAATTATTTAAAAAATTATATTATACAATAAACTTCAAAAATTATTTCAAAAATTATATTATACATTAAATTTAAAAATTATTTAAAAATTGATATTATATAATAAACTTGAAAAATTATTTCAAAAATTATATTATACATTAAATTTAAAAATTATTTAAAAATTGATATTATATAATAAACTTCAAAAATTATTTAAAAAATGATATTATATATTAAATTTAAGAAATTATATTACACATTAAATTTAAAAATTATTGCAAAAATTATATTATACGTTAAATTATAAAAACTATATTATTTTTATTATGCTTCATTTTTTGTAAATGTTCTGTAAAATTTTTTTCTTATAATGTTTTGTAAAAGACTATTTTAGTGCACATACAAGTACACCTAGGATTACCTAGTGATTAGAAATTGAAATTGCAACACCTAGAAGACGTAGAACCAGCGAAGAGTGTTCGCGTGAGGCGTCGGTTAAACGAGTTCTAATCACGATCGAACGATCGATCCTCGAACAGGATGACCAACATCGCCCTCTTCGAGTTTCGGCTGGTCCGTGATTACGTATGCAAATATGCGCCGGAATTTCTGCTGACGGGCATTATGCGTCGAAGTACGACGTGGCCGTGTCTGCCATGGGGAACTTCCGACACGACGAGACTGTCGGAAGCATGGGCAAACAATTGGGTAATACGCGTCGCTTGCGCGCAGAACGCAAGACGCGACCGGAGGAATAGGTCGCGCGGAAATTTCTATGATCTAGGCAACTTCGTTCATGGAAATGTTCGTCAACCATTCCGTGATAACGGATCGTTTGCACAGGGTGTTGCTGTCGCATTATCGGGGATTTAGTAATTACGAAATTAACGTACTTTTTTGGGTTTCAGTTATGTGACATGTGGTACATTTTTTAGACTTCATATTAGCTGATTTTTGTTTTGGGGATTAGTGTGCTTTTTTATAGATTGTACAGGAAGTTTAAGTATGGACTTTGATGTCAGAATATATTTTAGTATCATGAATTTTAAGCTTATCCACACCTGTAAAATATTTACATATTTGATGCCTCAGTATGTTTGCTTTGTGATGTAAAGCTTGAATAAACTAAACTAAAATAATGTTAGACATAAGTTATATATTTGAAAAACAGTAAAAATATTTATATTTAAATTTGCAGTTTACATAGAAGCTACTTTTCAAATAACCTAATGAAATATATAAAAGCTATTCTTAATATAGTTTGCTAGAAGAAAAGTAGTTATACTAAGTATATAAGAAAAGTAATTATGAAAATAAATATACAGAAAAAGTAGTTATAAATATAATTATACAAGAGAAACAATTATAAAAGTAATAATGAAGGTACAATGTAAAATATGTACGCATTCAAAAGTATTTTACACATTATTTTAACAATGCATTGACTTTTATTCGTGATACACTGACTGCGCAGCTGTTGCGTCTGCGCAGGTCACGTGGGCGGCAGCCATCTTAGCGCGCGAATCAAGCGCCTTCTATCTACTCTTCGAATATTGAACTTTTTTAAATAATTTGGAAAGTAAAACTTGTTTAATTCTCATTCTTTACGAAATGAACATACAAATTATATTTTCAAATAAACTATGCAAGTAGTTTTCTAATTTTATTGATTTTATGAAGTGTCTTAAATATTTTGAAACTTTCTATGGAATTATTGTACGGATTTTAAAATATCTGCTCCACAAAAATACTATTTTAAGCTACTGACATATCTGTTCCATAAAAATACTATTTTAAGCTACTGACATATCTGTTCCATAAAAACACTATTTTAAGTTCCTAAAATATTTATGTCCATAGGAATTCAATAGAGTTTGCGTTAAAAAAGAACTGAACAGTACTTTGTTCATCAAAAATAAAATGTAATATTATTTATTTAGACATTCGATAATTATGACATAAAAATATTCCTTCAAGTTTATTTTAATTTCTGAAACTTTTCACTTGTGAAATCAGGACTTCTTCAAAATTAACTGGAGTTATCAAAAATAAACTGTGACTAAATTTTCACTGATATGTCAGCTAAAGTGTAACTTGCTAAAGAATTCAAATGCTTCTCGAGTGAATGCACTTGACAACTATAACTATTTACTCTATAACTATAACTATGACTATAACTATAACTATAACAATAAATATTTTACTCGACTATCGACTAATTTACATATGAAATTTGACCCCGTCAGAAGGGATTCAACAAGCTCGAAATCGATATCCATCACCTTTTGTGCCAATCCCTCTGCAAGCCACACTCGCCACAGTATTTCTAGCACTCGTAGTTGGTAGAAAGGGTTAACGATGTCAGCCGATAATTAGAATCGCAGACACACGAAGGGCTTTAGGTTGCGGTGAAAGTTGGTGCGACACCTCCGCCATGAATATAACCGGTGGTAGGGGCGGCTTAATATTGACGCGACGGGATCTAAACGCGAAGTTTCCTCTCTTCTCCGAGGGATTTTCTCAGCTTCCGAATATATATAGTGCACGGTGCTGTGTAAACGATCGCGGTACCTTGGCACACCATATTAATAGGACCATCCTCTCATGGCCAGCTTAATATCGGATACGAAGCGGCTGGACGGTCCTTAGCAGCAGAAACGATTTATGGCCACTGCTGCTCCAGGATTTGTAAATAGAATCCTTCCTAGGAAGAGGAGTGCCCGAGGACGAGGCACGTGCTTGGCATAGGTCCACCACACGAATAATACTGGGATTCCATCACGTACGCGGAAAAATTCCATTAAAAATGATAATTTCGAACCCTGGTTGCTGGAGAGCGTGAGACGTGGTTTCTGTGTTCGATGGACTTCTGCGCAAGTTTTTTATCATTGGAGTTTGCGGTCTGAATATGGACTCTGTTTATTAAATATGAAATGTCTGAACGTTGGTAATTTAGTTTGGAAGAAAAGATGGAAGATGAAGTTAGAGCGATATGTGATTCAAAAGTTGGTGATTAAAATAAAGTGTATGTTACGTTACATCGATTTGTAGTTAATAATGTAGTTAATAGGTAGTATTCAATAAAATTATTTTGTGTCAATTTATAGCTAAAAAATTTAGTAACATGATATTTTGACTTGAGGGTCTTTGGAGACTGACATGGTTTGATGACATAAAGCTGTCGCAAATTTATGTTGGATAAACTTAATATTTTATTGAGAGTGACTCTAAGAACATATTATTCAACAGAGTACAATATCAATACAGTTGGTTAATTCATTACTGACTAATAATTTGAATGTAACATTATTAAATAACCTTAATCCACATTTTAAAGAATAATTAATTAAATAGTTAAATTTTTAATAACCTCTCAAAATTAGATCCAGCAATACAAAAGACATTTATGAAAAGTTATTTAAAAACCACTAAAATGATATTAAATAAATTATTTCTTACCAACAAAATTTAATTCCTTTGAACCTTAATAATCATATAATCGCTGAATGTGAAAATTGTGCCAATTAAAAAAATTAAACTGAAGATAACTAATTACCCTGAGGATTACGCTAATTATAAATGTAAACTAAAGGGTACGCAATATTAAATATTTATTTAAATCTCAACATACAAACAGTTATAATACCCCGTAAAAAGCTAATAAAGAATATAATTTCTTCTCCTTGAACGGACCAACAAATTGCGTGCAAAATCAACAGGTGTCAAAGATGTTCCCAGATAAATTTCAGTCCACAACTAAAACAGTCAACAAGTACGCAATTAAATGTTTCTCTTTTTCCACTTCCTGTCCATGGACAACGAAATTAAAATGCATAAATCGTATTTAAATGAATATTTCGGAAAAATTGTACCGCGGAAAGAATTAAACGCTAAGCATTTTAAAGCTGACGCGTTTTAATTGTGTTTTTAGCGAAATTAAATTTTAACATTTTTATGTGTGTGAATGGTAAGCGTCATGTGAAGCGTAATTATCGAGAAGGTTTATTAACTCTGCAAGTTTAATTATGCAAGCTTAAATCTTTAAAAAATTTGACTCGTTTAATTTTTGTTGTTATTCAATTTTAATATTTGATTTAAGGGTAATTATTTTACTGGAGGTTATAGTACTTATTAATTATATTGGTGTTGATAATAGGTCATAATTTTATTAGTAATTTTACTGCTAACCTTGCAAATTTTAAGTTATTTAAAATTAATGTTACTATTAATGACATTAATTTTAAATAGCGCGCTCAGCCATTAGGATCGAGCTGTGCTCTCGCGTCTGCGCACGCGCCCCGCCTCTAGGCTTAAGGCTGCGTTCTCGCGTCTGCGCACGCGCCCCGCCTCTAGCCTTATGGCTGCGTTCTCGCGTCTGCGCATGCGCCCCGCCTCTAGGCTCAAACCTGCGCTCTCGCGTCTGCTCAGACGCCCCGCCTCTAGGCTTATGGCTGCGCTCTCGCGTCTACGCATGCACAATCCTCGCGCTCTGATTGGTTCGTGTTTTTCCTTAATAATTCAGAAACGAAGCGTCAAATCCCATTTTCGCAAAGGGAAATCTTGTTCAGAATC
This sequence comes from Megachile rotundata, assembly GCF_050947335.1. Classification (NCBI taxonomy): domain Eukaryota; kingdom Metazoa; phylum Arthropoda; class Insecta; order Hymenoptera; family Megachilidae; genus Megachile; species Megachile rotundata. The sequence goes on from NC_134995.1 coordinate 9,800,740, forward strand.
ACGTCAGCTACCTCCTATTTCAGTGACCAACACTAATTGTGGAACACCTTGTATAATAACCTCAGGTGTACTATATTTGAACATATCATTTGACTATATCATTTCACACATACATACTAGTATAAAGTAATACATAAAACACAACATATTCAAATGTATCATATCACAGATATTTTTACCAAAAATACAAAATAGTATTATACATATTTATAGCAGTCGAAAATGAAGTTGTAAATATAATTAAAGTCCAAACATCCCTGAAACTAGAACCAAGTGACCTTAAGACCGACTTTAAAAATAAGGAGTGTCCAAATACCTAAGAATATACAAAGTGAATATATATTGTACATCAAAGTGAATAAAACAGTTGAAGCGAAAGCACATAATTATTCCGAAAATACCCATTAAAAGCGAACATTAGTCGCAACGAACGAAAAGCGTACACGCGGATGGAGGTAGCTCGTTGTCGAGCGATGTAAACGCCTTTAATCCGTAGATCGAAACGAGTATCTCGAATCGAGCGGTGTATAACGAATCGAGGAAATAGAGGGGCCCGTTGTCGATGTTTTTCCATTCCCCGTGACTAAGACGAATCGTCGATGGTTTACTCCGATATCGCCCAACGGAATTTCGATAGTACGTATTCCAGTTGCATTTCAGTTGAACGTGTTCTCAGCTTACAGCGAAAAACACCGTCGACACGCTGTCGTCGCTAAAGTGAAATCGATTGGACATCCAACGAGCCCGGTAATCGGGCCCGGTGCTTCTTAATCGCGATAATCACCGTTAAAACGAGCCATCATCGACGCGTGATCAAATCTCGATACGCGGACTATAGGACCGGTTTTAATGAAACTATCGGGTTCTGATAACCGAATCGAACGGCCATATGTTCGTCACGCGCGACGGTTCACTTTCTGGATGACACAGGATACCCCGGGACGTGTATCGATGCGTATTGGTTTTGCCGTTATTCAGCTGATTCTGCAGCGTTTGCTATTCAACTTGCTCTGCGTCGTTCGACGGACGTTTAATTTATTATCTGCCGAACGAACCGTTTGAAAGGTAATTGATTAGATGAGCTGATATTTGGATGCGATCGACTTCGTCGGTTGATAACGAAAATTATTCCTTATTAACTTCTTTGTTGTTCTTTTCGTCAATAGGTTAGGAAGGTTTAAGCTAACAGATGAACTCTATTCATGTTCTTTCATTATTTATTCATTTTTTTATCCATTTTGTTATTTCATCATTTTGGACATGTAGTGAATAAGTTAGGAACATTTGGAGCTAGCAGATAAGCTTCACAATTTATTAATTTTTTATTCATTTTGTTAATTCGTCATTGTAGTCATTTTGTGAATAGGTTAGGAACATTTGAAGCTAGCAGATAAACTTCACAATTCATTCATTCTTTATTCGTTTTATTACTTCATCATTTTAGACATTTTGTGAATAGGTTAGGAACGTTTGAAGCTGCCAGGTAAACTTCACAATTCGTTCATTCTTTATTCATTTTGTTACTTCATCATTTTGGACATTTTGTGAATAGGTTAGGAACATTTGAAGCTAGCAGATAAACTTCACAATTCGTTCATTCTTTATTCATTTTATGTCTTCATCATTTTGGACATTTTATGAACAGGCTAGAAATGCAATTGAAGTATATGTATTGATTTATTGCTTCATGCAATTTATTTTTATTAATATTGCTGTTTCATAATTTTCCTCATGTCACAAATAGGTTAGGAATACATTTGGAACAAGAACACAATAAACTTTCCCAATTATTAATTTCATTAAATCCATTATCTGATCATTTTTGTCATCCCATAACAAAGACAAAAGTTTAAAACAAGCTTAATAATAAACTTTTCTATTTATTCATTTCGTTGTTTCATCATTTTGATCATATCGTAACTGAGTCAAACAAGAGTTTGAAACAAGCATACAACAAACTTTTCTATTTATTAATTTTATTCAATTTGATATTTCATTTGATAATTTCATGGCTAGGTAACGTCCGGAAATTTACGTACGTACAAAGTTGCATTTGGAAATTGAATAATACAGAGAAATGGCAATTCACACATGCAGGGATTTAGAAATTCGTGACATGAAGTTTGGAGTTCGAATAACGTGATTATTTATAACTTCAGTTTTATGTGCTTCACGTAACGCAGCCAATTTACAGATTTATGTAGATTTCAGACGAGTTAGTTCGCTCTACACGCGTAACAACTTATAACATGAACTAGTTCTCTCTACACGCGCATTAAAGTCCAGAACTTCTATTTAGAAATTTGACTATTCGATGGTTTAGGTTAGGATGTTTGGATATTAGGGAGCTCGGTAACTTGGGGAGTTGGTGATTTGGAAATTTAGAAACTTGGAAAATTCAGAAAATTTGAAGCTTTACAAATTTACAAATTTAAGGCTTTACAAACTTGCAAACTTAGAAATTAAAGATTTACAAATTTACAAATTTACAAGTATAAAAATGTAAGAATCTAGAAATTTACAGATCTATACATTTGGAGATCTAAAAATTTAGAAATTTAGAAGTCTAGAAATTTTGCAATCTATCAATCTATCAATCTATCAATCTATCAATCTAGCAATCTAGCAGTCTATCAATCTATCAATCTATCAATCTAGCAATCTATCAATCTAGCAATCTAGCAATCTAGCAGTCTAGCAATCTATCAATCTATCAATCTAGCAATCTAGCAATCTATCAATCTATCAATCTAGCAATCTAGCAGTCTATCAATCTATCAATCTATCAATCTAGCAATCTATCAATCTATCAATCTAGCAATCTAGCAGTCTAGCAATCTATCAATCTATCAATCTATCAATCTATCAATCTATCAATCTATCAATCTATCAATCTATCAATCTATCAATCTATCAATCTATCAATCTATCAATCTATCAATCCATCAATCCACAAATCTACAAATCCACAACCCAAAACTCATTCATCTCAAAATTTAAAATACTCACCATTCAAACTCCATACATATAATACACTCCACTACCTTTTTTATGCCAGCGATCGTACGCAACGTGTCGGTTCATTTCGCGTCGGTATGCAGTATGTAATTTGGACGCGTAGCGTCGCGACGAGACCAGCTTCGTCCGTTGTGTTTCACCGTATGGAATAGGCAACATCAGAAGGATAGGAAACCTCGAGTTTGTGGCAAGGACAGTAGTGCGGAACGTTGTAGCATCGGCTTTCATGGTGGCCCGGTTGGATGCCGGTGCTGGCACGGAATTATACTTGTCTGCTGTGTAATTGCCAAGATTAATTATGTGCAAGATGAAATTCCTGCGCGGCAGAGTGTGACAATCTGTGGCAATATGTTAGTCGAAAGCTACGACAAAGAAATGCACTGTTTTTTTTTGTCTACTTTTATCAAGTTTACTTTTTGAGTACACTTTTTTCTTCTCGGTTAATTAGCTCTTTGTAAACAATAAATGTGCTTGTCGTCACCATCTGCAATTTTGCACTAATCAAAATATTTTGTCCATGTGAAATTATGGGGGGTTTCTGTCATCATTTCGCTGGTTTCGAATTTGTTAAGGAAAGCCTTCAAAGTTTGCAATTTTTCATTCTTGCGAAAATAGGCTTCACTTACGAATTTTGTTCTCAGAAACTACTCAACCGATTTAGCTAAATTCTTTTTTGTTTTATTTATGAAGGATTGGGCTATTTTAAGATATTTTTTTTAATTCCGTAAATTTGTTATGCAATGTCGGAAAATTTAAACAAATTCTTCTTTTGCGTTTTTTGATGAGAGGCGTAAAGAGTTTATATTTGAAAAAAAATATGGTCATATTCTTTGGAACTTCCCCTTTAAAATGAGCTCTTCAGAACGATGGAGTCTCAAAAACTGACGTCACTACAAGATGGAGAAGAGGGTTACCACCGTTTTAGGTAGAGTTGCGCGCGCAGCTAGCTTTGGGCCCAGCTGCGCGCGCAACTCGCCTACCTAAAATGGCGGTACACCGCATCTGCAAATGGCGGCCCTGGTGCACGTCTTAAATAAACCTAATCAAAGATCGACGTTACGTGACAGAACAAGAATAATTGGGTAACTACTTTTACAACGAAGGTATTAAACATAACTGAAACATCCAAATCCGCATAAGTTCCAAGCAATTTGTACCAACAGTGTGGCAGCAGTACGAAAGTTCAGTGGTTATCCAGTCCGTGGGAATCTCATAATTCTTCAGGATCGTCGTGGAAATTGCTCACGCTCGATGTTTACAAACGAGCAATTTGACGGTGGTCCGTGAACCGAGCGAAAACACTATTATCGTTTCGAGGCCGACGTCCTCGTGCAGGCTTTTCATCCTTTTCGCTTAATGCGACTCCCCGTTTCCGGGCGACAGTCTCGTTGCAGGGGTTGTAAATCTCGCGAATTTACATAAGTTCCCGAAGAAAGTATCGTTCGCGGGACCCCTCGGATCTCTCCCTCAGGAGAAATGACCGAGCCCGTGGACGATAGCTCGATAGTCGAAGTCCAGCCGATCGTATCCTCAATTAACATAAATACAACAACGTTAACTTCATGAAATATTCAATGCAACGAGCGAGACGGGACGAACTTTCGTCCCGGGGAATAAATGGCGCTACTAATGTCGGAAAAAGAGGCGACGGGGCTCCTTCATTGATTTTGCTACGGCGATGCACGCCATTAATGGTAATGGCGGCATGGAAATGGATATGAGACGATGGTTCGCCAGGAACTGGCGGACGCTAAGTCGAAAAATCCCGATCGAATCTTTTTGTGATTTATTGTCTGTGGGAAAATTTTTGTTTCTGGAAGAATTAAGGTGGATTGATGACAAAATGTATGAACACGATTATATGCATATGAATTTATGTACTTTTATAACTATACATATGTGTGAACATGTTGTTGATGAATATATATTAAACATATGAGTATATGTTAATATATGTGAACATATGTTGAACATATGAATGTATGTTCATATCTGTGAACATGTTGCTGCTGAACACATGTGGAACATATGAATATATGAGTATATAAACGAACATATTGTTGTATATATGTGGAACATATGAATATATGTCCATATCTGTGATCATATGTGGAACATATGAATATATATTCATAACAGTGAACATATTGCTGTTGAACACATGTGGAACATATGATTATATGAGTATATAAGCGAACATATTGTTGAACATATGTGGAACATATGAGTATATGTCCATATCTGTGATCATATATGGAACGTATGAATATATGTCCATATCTGTGATCATATGTGGAACATATGAATATATGTTCATAACAGTGAACATATTGCTGCTGAACACATGTGGAACATATGATTATATGAGTATATAAACGAATATATTGTGGAACATATGTGGAACATATGAATACATGTTCATGTCTGTGATCATATGTGGAACATGTGAATATATGTTCATAACAGTGAACATGTTATTTAACATATGTTGAACACATGAATATATGTCCACATCTGTGAACATATGTAGTTGAACATATGTGGAACATATGAATACATGTTCATATGTGTGAACATGTTATTGTTGAATACACATATGTACCCGAACATATGAGATGTCTTTGAACATATGAGTGTGGCACATAGCTGAACAATTACTTGCACATATGTTAAACATGAGTTTTTGTATAAATGTCTGCACACATATGTGAACATATGACGTATAGTTGAATGATCAGACGAACGATATAAAAATGTGAACGTATGACTGTAATATATAGTTCAGTGACTAAATGAAGATATCTGTGACATTTATAACAATTTTATCTTGATTCTTTTTATCTTCCATCTTTGTTACTACGCACGGATAATCCATATAGCCCATATTAAAGTTTCTGTTAGCATAAACGTTGGTAAAGGGATACGAACCTAAGCGACGTGAATTACAGAGTTTGCAGATCCTCCAGCAATCCGTAGAATGGGATTTTCCGTGGAAATTTTCCTTCGATCGAGGGAGAATGCTTTCTACAACGTCACGTCGTGATTGTTGTTTACCCAACGAGAACAAAAGGTGGATTTTCGTTATTCCGTTCACGCGACGCTTCTAATTTCCGAGGGCGAAGTCATATCCACTCGTTCCCTCCGATTCCATCAACCTCTCGTCACACAACCTTGACGTCGTGGCAGACGTTGTTGCAACCAGGAATGATTAACCATCTGCTGTCCCGTCCGTGGAAGTCCACGAAAACACGAATTAACCGAGCGTCGCTGATTGCTCCTTTCCCTTGCTGATCTTCTTTTTCTTCCCCTGTTTCTCCTTTTTCTTCTCGGTTGAATAATTCAAAAGATTTCGCCCCCATAGACGCGTTCCTCGCTGTCCACGCGTGCCTCTCGCATTCCGCATTCTGCATTCCCTCCGTGTTCCTGTTTTCCTTCTTTACCTGGGTTTTACTTGGATTTACGCTACATTTCCTTCTTTTTCACATGCTTTCTCCTACTCGGGAAATGTTTGGCTGCTGGACACTGAAACATTGATCGCTGATTCCTTTGTTTCGTGAACCCTCTTTTGTAATTCAGTTCGGGCTTTCTGATTGATTTGCTCGGGAACCATTGAAATTTATTGTGCTTCTCTGATAAAAAATTTTTGTGCCTATCCAAAGAGATTTAATACATTTTTTGTTAAGAGGGTTGGGTATCAGTCTGAAAAAAATTTAATATATTTTTGAGTAAAATAATTGTTGCTAGATTTGAGAAATTTAACACAGTTTCTTATTAAGGTAGATGAGTATCGGTTTAAAAAAATTTAATGCATTTTTGAGTTAAAAAATTGGTATCTGTTTAGTGAAATTTAATACATTTTATATTAGAAAAATTATTGTCAATTTAGGTAAATTTAATACAATTTTTATTAAGAAATATGAACAACAATTTAGAAAAATTTAATACATTTTTCATTAAAAAAATTCATATCAATTTAAATATATTTAATACACTTTTTATCTAAACAATTATCTTAACCTTAAAAAAATTCAGTAAATTTTTGCTTACAAAGTATAAGAACAATTTTACAGAATTTTACTAAATTTTTCAATGAAAAACCACTTCAAAGCTCATGAATGAAAAGTCACTAAAAATACCGATTCGCGGTCACGCATATGAAAACCAAAAAAAGACGTACGTTTTAAAACAGTAATGACAGCATTACACAGATTCCATTTTCGATGTACGCGCTGCAAGAACCGCCATGCTGTTGATTTATTCAGGTTGCGTGTGTGCACGTATGTTTACGTAAACACTTGTAATATATGAAGTGGAACGTTTAAATGGTATCATTAAATGCTTGTGTTGTTTGCGAATGCGAGGGGAAATCGTTTGGAAAGAATATATACTAGGTGTAATGAACATATTTTCGTTAGAACATATCTTTCTAAACTTTTAAATTTTCTATGAATTTTGTCATCAAATTGTTTTATGTCTTTTTGTGTTAATAAATTTTATTACGTTATTATAAATCAAGGGTTACAGAGAACAAAATATATATATGGCTCTTTTTGCAAGTTACTATGTGTTCTTCTTATGGGGCCATATAGCGGGACTGTACATCATGTCACACAGAAATTATTTAAAAAAATTCTTGACAAAATTATGCTGTCTATAATTATAAATCAAGCGGTACAGAGAAGAAACTATTTATATAGCTCCTTTTGTAATTTATTATGTGCTCCTCCTATGAGGCCATATAGTGGGATTGTACATCATGTCACACAGAAATTATTTAAAAAAATTCTTGACAAAATTATGCTGTCTATAATTATAAATCAAGCGGTGCAGAGAAGAAACTATTTATATAGCTTCTTTTCTAATTTATTATGTGCTCCTCCTATGAGGCCATATAGCGAGATTGTACTTCACGTCACACAGAAACTATTTAAAAAAATTCTTGACAAAATTATGCTGTCTATAATTATGAATCAAGCGGTGCAGAGAAGAAACTATTTATATAGCTCCTTTTGCAATTTATTATGTGCTCCTCCTATGAGGCTATATAGCGGGACTGTACTTCACGTCACACAGAAATTACTGTGAATATTTTTTTTTAAAAAAAGAAAATATATCAGCAGGCATAAATAAATGTGAACATAAATATACATAAATAATTTATTTCTGAATGTATCTAAATGATACACCACTCCAACGGCAATATAATAAAATATAATGAAAACTAATGTGACGATCAAACAGTAAAATAGGGAAGTAACGAGGAATATAAATGAAAGTAAATGACCAGTAAAACAAATATGAGGTTAAACATATAGGTAATATTTTTTTGAGTAGCACTTTGCATAGAAAGTAAGGATAGCAAAGTAGAAAGAGGAAAGGAAAACAAGAGTACCCGACCACTTTACGGATAAATTTCTTCACACTACAAAGCCGAACAGGGACACGAGGTTCCCTTTGTCTCCCAAAAGAATAGCGTAGCGAAAGTGTGTACACGTATAATGTAAATCTTTCGACCGAGCAAATAAGATGATCCTCGGTCGGCTACAGAGGGTCGCGTGTAATACGTCATTTTCGTGTCAGAGTGTTCGCGAACGACTTATTTCGTGAACAACTTGAGGAGAAAATAAGTTTCGTGTTCTCGGCGGTGCTTTAGCTTGTAACGTTGATGACGCACTCACGTCGATGCTGGAAATAAGAAGTTTTCCTTCCAGCGATGCTCTGACGTGCGACTTTTACGACCCTCTCACGTTCTACCTTATTTTATATTCCGTAATTCGATTTCGTTCACGTGTTACCTGTACGGTAATAGTTCCGTTAAAATTCCAGAAAGAAAAATACGTATTTATAATTCCTTCCTGGTAATAGATTGAAATTCAAATCCAATTTCTAGGGAGGGCTCGAAATGCATCACGCGGAAGATTGACTTTTTAATATTCGAAGTTTGCTGGAATAATGGAACTACTCCTAGCTCTCGCGTCTGCCTAACTAAATTTTATTTAAAATGTACTTAATATCTATTATTTAACTTCACAAAAATTCATATAAATTTTATTCGTTTATCATTAATTACCACAGCAATTACCTTTCACCGTATCACCCTCACATTAGAAATCACACATCAAAAGTGCACCCCACAGAAATCACACCCCAATTGTCGCGGTTTTGAACTACAAAGCACCGAAACTATCCATCTTCTCTTGTTTGAAAAACAAATTGATCGCTGACGTTTCTCACTTAGAGCATTTTGTTTTCACGAAGCCGGTGCGTTCCAGAAATTTCTGAATTAAACTGAATCGATCGGTGTTAATCCAGCGAACAAATAGCCGAATCGCGTGACTGATTTTTAACGATTACACGAGCGACTGTGTTTTTCAACGGCGAGGAAAGAGACGAGACGTCTGGGTCGCCAAGTCGAAAGTAACTTTACCTGCACTTAGGTCGTTACGAGCACTAAAAGCCGGTATCTGCCTCGTAATAATGTTCCTACCCGAACACGACGTATCGTACTTGTTCATCAAATACCCTGTTTCACTCCACTGACAATGATTCACGTTATTAAACGACCCGCGAGTGACAGCTAATTTAACTTATTTTCTGTCGTTTGCAGATTCACGCTTTTACTGATGGTATAATAATGTTTAATTGCGCGATTTCTGGTTTGGGGACATTGTGAGCTGTCTTCTGAGTTTATTTCTCGGGAAAATTTATGGATTTTCTCGTTGGGTAATTCGATAATTGCCATATTTTCATCATTTCCTAATTTCCCAACTGCTTAATTTCCCAATTTCTCAATTTTCCAAATTCCCAATTTCTCAATTTTCCCATTTCCTAATTTCCTAATTTCCTAATTTCCCAATTTCCCAATTTCTCAATTTCCCAATTTCCCAATTTCCTAATTTCTCTATTCCCCATTTTTCAATTTTCCCATTTCCTAATTTTCCAATTTCCCAATTTTCCCATTTCCTAATTTCCCAATTTCTCAATTTTCCCATTTCCTAATTTCCTAATTTCCCAATTTCCCAATTTCCCAATTTCCCAATTTCCCAATTTCCCAATTTCACAATTTCCCAATTTCCTAATTTCTCTATTCCCCATTTTTCAATTTTCCCATTTCCTAATTTTCCAATTTCCCAATTTCCCAATTTTCCAATTTCCCGATTTCCCCATTTCCTAATTTTCCCATTTCCTAATTTTCCCATTTCCTAATTTCCCAATTTCCCAATTTCCAAATTTCCTAATTTCCTAATTTCCCAATTTCCAAATTTCCTAATTTCTCTATTTCCCCATTTCCTAATTTCCAATTTCTCAATTTTCCCATTTCCTAATTTCCCAATTTCCCCATTTCCTAATTTTCCAATTTCCTAATTTCTCCATTTCCCAATTTCCCAATATCGCAATTTTCCCATTTCCTAATTTCCTAATTTCCTAATTTCCCAAATTCCTAATTCCCCAGTAACCTAATATCCTAACTTCCTAATTTTCTAGTAACCTAATTTCCTGACTTCCTAATTCCCTTGTTACCTAATTTCCCAGTTCCTTAATTTCCTAGTAACCTAATTTGATAACTTTCAATTTCCTAAATTCCTAATTTCCTAATTACCTAGTAACCTGATTTCCTAATACCCTAATTTGCTCATTTCTTTACGTTCCAATTTCCTAATTCTGTAATTTCGTAATTTTGTAATTTACAAATTCTCTCATTCTCTAATTACCTTGTCCTCTAGATTCTTAGTCTATTAATTTCCTACCTTGCTAATTTCCTAATTTCTCAATTTCCAGTTTGCTAGTTTGGTAGTTCCACAATTTCCCAATTTCCTAACTTCCTAACTGCCTGCTCTCTAAATCCCCCAAAATTTCCAAATACCAAACCCCCCATCCATGACCACAAAAGCACCAATTATTTCTCCCCAAAATCGCTTTGCATACAAAACATTTTTAACGAAAACACAGAAAATTTGAATTTCGATTACTGTCATTTTTAACAACGTTAACAGAAGTTCGTCAAAAAAATTCTCGAGCATCACTGTTTCACCTGAAAACAAATTCTCGTCGAATATAATATCGAACGCCGGGCAAAATTTATGAAGCCACCAACGTTGATTTATTGTAACAATGGTCAGCCGCATAAAAGCAAAAGATGTACATTTTTAAACAAAACATTGTAACGGTAGTCAAATAAATTTTACACGCCGTATGGCAAAATGTGTGCACTAGCAGTGTACTTTTGTTTTATAATGTTTTATTAACGCAAATAAAAATTGTACGGCGCACAATCTTTGTCCTGTTGAATTAGTGTACTGATGTCAACCCATGAGTTGGCGTGTGACACAGCTGTTTAGAAGACCAATTCAGAATTTTGTCGAAATTTTCAAATTTTTTATGAGTAGAATCTTCGAACCCACCAGTTGGCGCATGAGGTGTTTAGAAGAGCCACTCTAATTCGTCAGAATAGAAAAATGGCCTCGCACGTATTTTCGGCGGTACATTGGCTCTCGCGGTCGCCAATTAGGCGAAGAACAGGCGACGTCTCTCAAGTGAGGTACTTGCGTTCTGCAGTTGTCATTATTCTCGTTTGCCGAAATGTAACTACAAATGTTCACGGTGGGCTTCTTTTACTTTGGGTCACCAACTCGTGGGTTGACATCCGTAAGTGGTTCGTACCTAATAAATTTGTCGAAGTATAATAGTACGTCAAAACAACGATTTTACTCGCGGACGAGATTGAATCGACTATCACGCGCCAACTCGTGGGTTGACATCTGTAGCTTGAACTGTGCGATACAATACGGGAAAATACTTGCTATACAAAAGTGTAGATTCTGACGCATTCATGTGCGATCTTAAAACACTTTTGTGAAACCTTTGAAAAGCAGCATAAATGTACATTATATCAAGGTATCTGAATGTTGTACCCACCCAGTTCAATAGGAAATAAGTTTCATTACAGAAAGATATTCTTGAAATCCGATGCTTTCACGTTCGCAAGTGTTTCGTCATAATTCCAATACTCTCCTCGAAATTCTGTTAAACCGATATCTCCGCCTTTCTTCTTTTTAATTCAGCGTATTTTCCGCTACAGATCTATTTATAAAACAAACTGGGTCATCCTACACGTGCATTCAAGTATCGAGCTACCATTTCTCTGTTTCACTCGTGTTATTAAATTACACAAAATTTGCATAATCACGGAATCAAAAAAGGGCGGAGAAGAAATTCTTATCTTTAGTACAAATATTTCACCTCTGATTTTTATCCAACCCTTTTCGTTCTACCATTTGCCCCGTTTCACCACCCTTTCTCGTCGTAGCTCTCTACTTCCGTTCCTTTTGTTCTCATTCAGCGCTTCCTTTCCCTCGTATCTTTCGCCTGCTCCTTTCCGCGTTTAGCTCAGGTTTCATTGTCTAATTAAATTCTCCGTTTCAGATCCAGCGGTCTTTTAGACAGCAGCCGCTGAGAATCGTATTACAATTTTTAGCCGCGAAAAAAACCTCTTCTTCCTTACGGAGATGATAAATTTACCTTTTGTAGAACATCTGCTGCTTTAAAATACTCCTTTGTTTCCCACTTATTACCAATTTCCTTCTGTAATAAACTTTCTTATTTCGCTCGCGCTTAATCTGGAGAAATGGCAAGTTTCGGGAAAATTTGATATAAGCGTTCTTTTTCTGCATTTTTACATTTTGAGACTTTTGTATTTTTGGATTTTTAGAATTTTAGAGCTTTGGATTTTTGTGTATGTGTAATACAGTACGGATGCATATTACACATACATATGTTCACACATGTACACACATATGAAGGTCACTGGTAGATATGATTGAGAATCAATAAAAAATGGATTTTTATGTATATGTAATACAATACACATGCATATTACACATACATATGTTCACACATGTACACACATATGAAGGTCACTGGTAGAAATGATTGACAATCAATAAAAAATGGATTTTTATGTATATGTAATACAATACACATGCAGATTACACATACATATGTTCACACATGTACACACATATGAAGGTCACTGGTAGAAATGATTGACAATCGATAAAAAATAAGAAATTAAAGCAACTGACACAATTCTCATGGTATAATAATTCAAGTTTGCAATTAATAATAAATGAAAAATATCGTTGCAAAAATAACTTCCAAAGTTATTCAGAGTTCAAGGAGATATCCCGAGAAGGAAATTAGAAACTCTTAAAATTGCTAATTAATAATTAATTATAGAAGCTAAACCGTTGTATACAGCATTATCCTGAAGCTTATTTCAGCCAAGCTGAAGGACATGAGAAATATGGATCGTAAACCTCGTCTGGTTCATCAACTCCCTATAATACATCGCTACAAGAGCCTCCGTCATTCTCCTCCGAGAATAATTTTCGATACAAGGGTTAATTTGGAAGTTAATAAAGGTTCTGCCAGTTGAATAATATCTTGGCACTTGCAGGCAGTTGCAGAAAGTTTCCAACAGCGAAGGATCTTCTATCCTCTTATTCGTCTCGAGATTCTCTTTCTTCTCTTTTTCCGTCTTTCTCGTTTACGTTCGGATCACTTTCATTTAAAAATTAATTAGAAAGAAACTTCCAGCGACGACTTATTATCAGGCTATCGGCTACTTGCTCTATATCGTTCGTTTAAATCACGGTTGAACGTTTCTGTGACTGCTTGAAGTAGAATGTGGTCAGACGTCTCTTAATTTCCTAATTCCACAGCCACCATTTCTGGTTTGCTAATTTACAAATGTTTATGTGTACGTATATGTCACATAAGTAAACACACATATGTACATATATTATATGTAGCTAGTATGTCCACTGTGTCTACATTCATTCAATAATAAAGTAGTGACAGATTGAAACAGTACAACAATAAAATCAAAAATACAGACATAAGGAGAATACATGTCAAAAATATACTGTCACTACATCTACATTCATTCAACAATAAAATAGTGATAGATTGGAACAGTACAACAGTAAAATAAAAAATGGAGACATAAGGAGAATGCACGTCAAACATATACTGTCACTATACCTACATTTATTCAACAACAAAGTAGTGACAGATTGAAACAGTACAACAGTAAAATCAAAAATGGAGACATAAGGAGAATGCACGTCAAAAATATACTGTCCACTATACCTACATTCATTCAACAACAAAGTAGTGACAGATTGAAACAGTACAACGGTAAAATAAAAAATGGAGACATAAGAAGAATGCATGTCAAAAGTATACTGACACTATATCTACATTCATTCAAGAATAAAGTAGTGACAGATTGAAACAGTACAACAGTAAAATCAAAAATGTTGACATAAGGAGAATACACGTCACACACATCCATACAACCTAAAATACTAAAACGTAGTATAATAACCAAATATTTCATTCACATAGAGCTTTCGAACGACGTAGAATAATCATAACGATAAAACATTTCCGCGAGTGAATCAATGGTTCGAGCGTACGCCATTAAAGGAATCGCAGAAAGGAAACGCGTAGCAAGACTAACAGAACTTTGGATTGCCTTTGGAGCCGTGCGAAATTTCTCGTAAGAACCGGAACGAGATGCGAAACTCGAGCTACATAGTGATAATTAGAGACTTCTGTTTCGTAGAACGAAGGAAACTTTAAGTTCAGAGCAAATCGTTCTATTTATCCACTTCCTGTCGACCTTTCACCCGTTCCGCATGTTCTCGGAATCCCTTGTCACTTGTCTTCGCGTAATTGCATGAAATAAGACCTGCCCTGTTTAAATTTGAGTGCTGGTTTTCCTCTCGACACGCACGTTTCCATGCTGCTGTTACAAAAATTACTGTTGCTCGAAAACTTTGTGGCGCCTGGTAATTTTTGTGAAACATTCTTTTCGGTAGAAGTTTCAATAGAATGGATACAACACTTATGGTGATCGTTTTAGAATTTTGTGGGTTTAATGATTTATTGATTTTCTGAACTGAACATTAAAAATATCTACCTTTATACAGGGTGTTTCAGTAGGTCCCTGAAGTTTTACGCATGCGAGGATTACGCATGCGCAGACGCTAGGCTCGAAGCTGCGCTCTCGCATCTGCGCACGCGCCACGCTTCCAAGCTCGAAGCTGCGCTCTCGCGTCTGCGCACGCGCCACGCCTCCAAGCTCGAAGCTGCGCTCTCGCGTCTGTGCACACGCCACGCCTCCAAGCTCGAAGCTGCGCTCTCGCGTCTGCGCATGCGTAATCCTCGCGTGCTGATTGATTCCCGTTTTTCCTTAATAATTCAAAAACGGAGCTTCATATCCCATTTTCGCAAAGGGAAATCTTATTCAGAATCGCGTCAGCTATCCCTCATTTCAAGGACCTACGCTAGTTGTGACACCCTGTATGTACAGTCCTTAGAGATGAATAGTGGAATTAGAAATTAGGTACTAAAATGTTAAGTTCTTAGTCATTTAGGTATTTATTTTAATTATATTGTAATTAAGTATAATTACTTATTGTTATTATTTATTATTATTAAATTTATTGTGCTGTAATGCATGATATATATGTGGTGTACTAAAATGTATTACATTACATTGCTGTTTACTTCTTCCCTATTAATAATTATGAAATGTGATATTGTCAATCAATTTCGTAATCACAATGATTGCATTAAGCTTTATAAAATAATTAATAACCAAATGCCAAAATATCTGTTATTATATTATTACACATAAGCTTCTACAAAAGCAAATCGGAAAGCAAATTTTACACATGTCTTTGTTGATAGTCAATTTATTCTGCAATTTCGAATATTTCATTATTGAATCAATGTTCGCGTACAATTTCGCCAGATTTCAGCTTCATATCACGAAAACGTAATTACAAAGTTGCAGTACGCTTGTAATGTTTAATTATAATACGAATTAAGTATGAAATACGCTATTGTGAGTAAAATATCGAACATGTTTTCCATTGTATTCAATTGCTTTCGATGGTCCCTTGATTATTGCAGATGTTAATTGGAAAGATATAAAATAACATTGATTTATTTTAGCTATGTATGGATTTAAATTATTCGGAAGAACAATAAATACAAATTTTTTATATAACGAAAATAATTAGATGTCTTTACATTTAATAATTTAATATGTATTTTATATTCTTTTTTATTTTATTGATATTGTATTGTTTAATTTTAGTGAATGAATTATTTAAAATAACGTCTAAATTGATTGATTTAAAATTAATTCAAAGAGTGATAAAATCAAAATTAAATCAAAGACTAATTAATCCTAAATTTTATTCCTGTTATTTGTCCACCAACTAATAACTTTTTAATCCTACATATTTTTATTATACCAAAATAACGCACTTGTATTTGCACAAAGTACATTTTCCATAATCAAGTTTTACAAAATGCGAACATAGCAATTTCGAATATTCGTGTCTGAATCTAATACCTCAGTTTCAGTATGCGCGTGAATTTAACAGGCCCGGGAACAGCTAACAGTGGGAATAGGGAACTAACTTTGGTGATAATTTCTAGGAAGCATTTGATTACTTCTTCCCTCTATTCTGAACTGTTATACGCGATTCCTCAGCGTTCTGCATTGTTCGATGATTTATTGAACTTACAAGTTCCTTCATTTTTTTATTATTTTCAATCATGCAAAATCACTTTTTAATAATTCAATTACTAACTTATTTATACAATATTTATTTATTTAATATATATTAAACATGCATATATGTATTTATTTATACAATGTACCTAAGTTGTATTTGCACCAAGTGATATTTAATGCAAAATTAGAATTTGTATATTACTTTTTTGTCTTAATACTGTCACTGTTACTTTGTGACACTGTCGAAATTATAGATTAGGATTTAGTTTAGTTAATATATACTTTATCCATCGAATTTTAATTCTACATTTTATACTACGAAGGAGTTAATAACCTATCCAAATAATTTTATCGAAACCCAGAAAATTTGCCGCAATCTTAATTTTCTCTCTTAGCTACAACAGTATACAAAGCGTTTAATATTCATAGAGTCCGTGGTGCAATTCCATCGAAGAGTTTGCATTATTTATACGATAACGCGTTGTATCGAGATATTTGGTGTATCGAATCGAGTATCAAGTTGTCGGGACAAAGGAAGCGGAAGTGCTTTCGGTCGGATCGTAAACTGCACGAACATTCGAGAAATCCGATTAATACGAACGAATCGAATTAATAGGGAAAACCGCGAATTTCGTTGCGCGGATAAAGTGTTTATAGTTTTCTGGGCAAAATACGAAGCCGACGGAAAAAAACGGTACGCGAGAAAATACCGGGAGACCGACGCTCTCGTGCCTCCATTTTCCAGCGATTTTATTTCGTCTATATCCGACTGGCTGGCCCCGATATTCCGCGTCTTGCATAATTTCGTTATACAAACGGAAGCAATCATAATATTTCTCGTATTGATCGCTCGAGGAAAACGAGATGGCTTACACAGACCTGAGATCCTGGTAATTGGTCCTCGATTATTCAGATACATTCCTTCGAGTGTTCATCGTAGCGTGGTAATTCTGAGGATCTGATTTGAATGCGAGATCTCTTTTAAAGAAAGAAGCGATCAACCGGAAAATTTTGTATCTTTGCTAATTCGTTCGTAACGAGATCAAAGTTATCTTTGCTTTCTCAAACTAATTATTTAGCTTAAACTCCGTTCGTGTTAATTAAAATTTATTTCTGCGTGAAGATTTATTATGAAATCATAAAAAATTCTATATTCTTGGAATTAAATTTTTTTAGTTTGCTGCTGAAAAAAATTGAGTACTTAACCTCTTCATTTAAATCCTCTAAAAATTCAATACGTTAAAAAATATAGTGAATTAAATTTTTGTAGTTTGTTGCTGAAAAAAATTGAGTACTTAACCTCTTCATTTAAATCCTCTAAAAATTCAATACGTCAAAAAATATAGCGAATTAAATTTTTGTAGTTTGTTGCTGAAAAAAATTGAGTACTTAAACTCTTCATTTAAATCCTCTCAAAATTCAATGCATTAAAATTATACCAAAATAAAATTTAAAAAATTAAAAACATAATAAAAATTAGAGTCTGTAATAATTACAGAAATTTCAAACTTTCCTTCTCGTTAAATAAAAATCTGATCTTAAAAATTTCGAAACACGAAACGTTGAAAGGTTATGTGAGCATTCGCTTATTTTGCTCGCTGGATAATCCAGTGGAAGTTGAAAATGTCGTGGAAACTGCGGCGATAAATAAAAAGTGTCGTTGCTTTTCAATGCGCGGATAGACGAGAAAATTCTTTTTTTTCGAACGACTCCGCCATTTATTGGACTTGTTTCGTGCGCGTAAATAATGCGGTTGCGGCACAGGAAACACGTTCTCTCTCTTTCTATGCTTCTGTAAACTTCTGGCGGATCGTAAAGCTGTTTCCACAAAGGTTAAGTCGACCATAACCTTATGTTATGTTTCAAGCTTCAACTGTGAAATATTACTTGAAAATTCTCTGTGTTATGGGAGAGTCGTTTAATGCAACGATATTTATTGACATTAAGAGAAAAATAATAAAATATTTTAAGTGAAAAGTTGTAAGTGAACTTTGTAAGTGAAAGCTTTGAGTGATAGTTCGAAGTGCGCGGCGACTTTCTGCGCATGCGCGCTACTGACGCCATCTTGGATTACCTTCCATACGACGCCATCTTGGATTCTCTTTCATATATCTTTTATACATTTTGCTTGAGCTTTTAAACTTATATTACATTTGTAATTTTACTAATTAATGTCAATAAATAATTTTAATAATGTTAGAAATACTTTTCTTTAAGTATCAGGTGCATGTATCTTCTCAAATCTTAATTTTTAAATTAATAAACATAACCCACATATTCTGAAGTGTTGTTATAATCACATTACAAGCTCTCAACTGTTATTTACATTTGCAAGCTTGTTTCTGCAGGTGTAAACATAGAAATGAGATTTGAGAATTACTCATCTGATACTGACTGTATTCAATTCATATTTAAACGCATAAATTTGATATTTACAAATGATGCAGACGAGAACGATGAGCCAGTATAAAGCGTTCTCTATTAAACATCTCATTAGAAGCGATTAATTTGCAGCTTGAATATCAAATTTCAAACAGGGTTCTAAAATTAATAGAAATTTAAATGAGCAAACAGACTACCTCCAAAAGGTTCTCTAACCGATTTTTGGTATCAGAATTTCCGCAAAAATGGAAGATGGGAAACGGAATACCAAGGAATTTCACGGACGCTTATTTAATAGATCGCTCAAAGCAATTTGCCTCTCGCGTTATCGATTAAGCTGTCAAAGTATAGATTCAAACTTCAAAGGAAATTCCAAAACACTGTCGCGATTATAATTACCGGAAACTATTAATACGAACGCAACGTTATTCGGGGATCAAACAACGAACGCCAGAAATCAATTATGAAATTCCGTTTCTAAGGCTCGCAAAATTAATTAAGAAACGCCTTCGCTATGAAAACTCGAAAGATCTGTTGTTTTTTTTTTTTAAATTGAATTCGATAGATCGAAGTTAGAAATTCATTTCGAATGCATCTGGGAAGTTTGCCGGTGGTTTCATGCAATCTCGCGGAGAGGAATTCTTTTAAATTAACTCGCACCCGCGGGAGAGCCATGAATCACGCTTCGCTGTAAATAAGTAACACACGCGGTGCTTTCACGCATGTCAATTGGACTGTACGCTCAAAAATTTATTCCATCGCCATTTCCCAGCCTTTTGACTGAATCTTGCACCAATGCTCTCGATGCTTTTTATCTCCCTGTCAGGAATGTGACTTTCTATCAAATCAGCTATTGTGCTACTTCTGACTTATTTTTTTTATTGAAGTATACAATATTTTTGTATTATATCAGTTACATTAAATTATATTATGTTATTTTATTTTATATATTATATTACACATTATGTTACAAATGTATTCGAATATATATATTTATATTATATTATGTTTTATATTATATATTATTGTATAGTATATTTGTATGTATTTAAAGTGCACATATGTTGCATTATAACTAAGTGAATAAATACAACGTACTGAGGTTATTTTGAGGTTATGTTGAGAGACATATGTTTAGGTTGTGTTGAAGAATTTAAATTGAGGTTAGGTTGAGGGATGTACATATGTTGAGGTTATGTTGAGGTTATGTTGAGTGATATACATATATTGAGGTTATGTTGAGGTTATGTTGAGGGATATACATATGTTGAGATTATGTTGAGGGATATTCATATGTTGAGATTATGTTGAGGTTATGTTGAGGGATCTACATATGTTGAGGTTATATTGAGGTTATGTTGAGGGATATACATATGTTGAGATTATGTTGAGGTTATGTTGAGGGATATACATATGTTGAAGTTATATTGAGGTTATGTTGAGGGATATACATATGTTGAGGTTATGTTGAGGTTATGTTAAAGGATATACATATGTTGAGGTTATGTTGAGGGATATACGTGTTGAGGTTATGTAAACATGTAAAGTTTAAATATTAACACAAAATATGCAAAAATATTGAACTACTATTAAGTTGAACAAAGTCAAAGCATCTGAAAGCGTGAAACTTGGTTAAAAATTAGAATGTCTCATATCGATCTTCTTAGGAGTGTTATCGTCGTCGCGTTACACGATGATCGCATTAAACTACTTTCGGAAGAGATTGAAAAGCACTTTCGCGACGAAAGTAGAGGGTTCTGGACGCGACGGAAATCTGGAACGTCTCATATGGCTTTATTAAACGTCGATTCTCGAGTACCGTTGTGATTCGATATATCGCGTGCATTATCATCCCCTTGGGCTCCTGACCCGTTTCTATTTTTTCCGCGTTCTATCGACTGTAACCGATCGTCTTCCGAACCGGAGAAAATTGTCCGATTTGAAGCCTGTTTTCGGGAGTGGAATTTCGAAATATTCTTATCTGAAAGATCTTCGATGGAGGAATTTTCTGCTCGTCACTGTAGTGAGAGGAAGCTTTTAACGTGCTCGCTTTCGTGCTCGCTGAAACGCGTGCTAAGGAATGTAAAATGCTCTTTTCTGAAAGCTTTTCAGACGATGGAGGACTGTCGAAAACCCCCTCGTAACTGAAGTATTGCAATTTTTTAAACAGAACTTTACGGGATACTTGGAAATTTATTTTTCTTAACGGAAGTGTACTTTAAATGATTGATGAAGCTCGCGAGCACGGAGAATCACTGGTAAGCAGAAAATCAATTTTATGTTTGTTACTTTGCTTCCAGATACCGAGTTTTATGGAGCTGACAAGTTTTATTATTAATCGATATCGTATATGAAATCTGCCATTTCTAAGAATACCGCCTTATTTCACTTATTTTTCTTATTATTTTATAATAGATGTGATACAACGAAAATCATTATGATTCATAAAAATACAATTTTAGGTTAGGTTATTATTTTTCTTATTGGTTAATGATAGATGTGATACATGAAAATAGTTGTGATTCATAAGAATACAATTTTAGGTTAGGTTATTATTTTTCTTATTACTTAATAATCAATCTGATATATGAAAATAGTTGTGATTCATAAGAATACAATTTTAGGTTAGGTTACTATTTTTCTTATTACTTAATAATCAATCTGATAAATGAAAATAGTTGTGATTCGTAAGAATACAATTTTAGGTTAGGTTATTATTTTTCTTATTACTTAATGATCAATCTGATATATGAAAATAGTTGTGATTCATAAGAATACAGTTTTAGGTTAGGTTACTATTTTTCTTATTACTTAATAATCAATGTGGTATATGAAAATAGTTGTGATTCATAAGAATACAATTTTAGGTTAGGTTACTATTTTCCTTATTACTTAATAATCAATCTGATATATGAAAATAGTTGTGATTCATAAGAATACAATTTTAGGTTAGGTTACTATTTTTCTTATTACTTAATAATCAATCTGATGTATGAAAATTGTTATGATTCATAAGAACACAATTTTAGGTTAGGTTACTATTTTTCTTATTACTTAATAATCAATCTGATATATGAAAATAGTTGTGATTCATAAGAATACAATTTTAGGTTAAGTTACTATTTTTCTTATTACTTAATAATCAATCTGATACATGAAAATAGTTGTGATTCATCAGAATATAATTTTAGGTTAGGTTACCACATTTCCACGTCATTAATTATATATCCAAAACGAAATAAACCAGCTATTATAATACTAAACACAAGTGCAGATACTTAAAACAATTTTGCCCAATAATTGTATAAACATCAGAAAACTGTAAAGCGTATCTCGTTTGCCGGAGCAAAGGACCGGCACAAAAGGCTTCCCATCCAATTGTTTACGTTCTTTCACGAAACAATCCTTAAACAAAGTAAACGTGTCCCGTTCTTACAGGTCTTTGAAGACTGCTTCGAAAGAGATAGAATACTTTGATCCTCTCCCGAAAGGAACAGGCACGGTATCGTTGTTGCCGGTAATCCGACAACAGAGAGACGTCCCGAAAAAGAGAACGGTATTTACCGACGAGCAAGAAAATATTCTCGAACGATTTGCATAATGTCGGTGCAATATCGAGACCGGCAATTAAATGAACAGGAAACGAGAGCTATCTGCACCCCTCGGATATTCAGAGAACTATTATTCCATTTACTCGCCACCTTCGCGCGTTAGAATGCGTGAAGCGTTCAGAAGGACGAGCTGCTATAATTACAGGATAATTATGCCTTTCGCTGTCGGTAAGAACTTCCACTAACCGGCTATGGAAGCTCAATCCCTTCTGGCACTACGTTACGAGTTCATACCTAGACAGCGATTTCCCTCTTGTGTTCTGACTGAATGTTTCTGCGAGCCTAATGGCTGGCACTGACGGCGCTATCGCTTGCGGGGCCCGCAGCGAATATTCTTTATAAATAATTGAAGGAATTTGGAATTATATATGCAGCAGATGTACTGGTTAATTATTCTTAATCTCTGGATTGCAGTGAACGTAAGGGTGTACAAGTCTAAACTCTTATAGGTCATTTTGTTGCTATGACAATATGTGTTCAAACGAGTCATACAATATTTTTGTGGTAAACACACCTACTTTTGCACTAAATAAACAGCTGCGTTGTTTCTGTGGGATCCATAGGTAAAATGTACTTATAGCTAGCGATGGTAAAATATTTTTTCCTTTGTCCCAAATTTAAATTTTTTTAAAAAGAACTAAGAATTAACCGACATACCTGGCAGACTAATATTAATAATGTAAGATTTAAACTTAATAAATCGACGATATTTTTTCCTTTGTCCCAAATTTAAATTTTTTTAAAAAGAACTGAGAATTAACCGATATACCTGGTAGACTAATATTAATAATGCAAGATTTAAACTTAATAAATGGACGATATTTCACTGTCCAAAGGGATCAGCATAATCTCAATACAATCCCCGAGAAAGCCAGTACAGCAAGTTTACAAGTTGATCACGAGACGATAAAAAGGATAGGAAAAGCTCTCTGAAGTTAACACATAATCATAAGCTCATCATCTTCTCGACGTCCCATCGCAGACGTCTGACTCGTCTTAGTTCTTCATCCGGTGATCGATCGATGCTCTCGCGATTGAACCGGGCAAAAAAGAACAGCGTTCCCGATCGTTTCTATTTACTTCAGTCCGACACAGGACGAGGCGGAAATCGCGATCCCTTTTTGCCCGCTGCCACTTCCATTACGCGCGTAGAAGTAATCGAGCCGAGGATAAGAAGACGAAGCCCGATTTTTTCTCGGAGAGAGTCTGGAACCGGAAGACGGCAGGGGGATCGATAGAAGGTTTCGAGACACAATGGCGAGGAGAACAAGCGACAGTTAGTGCGTTAGATTGTGCAGTGTCGGGTTTACTGGGGTACTGTCGGGACACCTTCAGGCACAGGGTCCTTTGCACAGGGCATTGTCTTCAGGGTTCATCTGAACTTTTCTACGTGTTCTATGCATTTTTATATTTATATATTTGCGGAATTAGAAATTGGGACATTTAATTTAGTTTCAATTCTCAGATTTAGTCATTTTTAATAGGTCTTGATGTAAGTACTTTAGCTCCTTGTATTGCAATGCAGATCTTGTCTTACACGTGTTACACTTGTGACGCACTTCCTGACGCACTTCTTTTCACTCTTCCTGACGCACTTACTGACGCACTTCTTGACGCACTCGACGCACTTTTTGACGCATTTCTTGACGCACTTTCTGACGCATTTCATGACGCATTTCATGACGCACTTACTGACGCACTTCTTGACGCACTTGACGCACTTCCTGACGCACTTTTTGACGCACTTCCTGACGCACTTTTTGACGCACTTCCTGACGCACTTTCTGACCCACTTCCTGACGCACTTGACGCACTTGACGCATTTCTTGACGCATTTCCTGACCCACTTCCTGACGCATTTCATGACGCACTTACTGACGCACTTCTTGACGCAATTGACGCACTTCTTGACGCAATTGACGCACTTCTTGACGCATTTCTTGACGCACTTCCTGATGCAATTCTTGACGCACTTCCTGACGCACTTCTCGACGCACTTTCTGACCCATTTCCTGACGCATTTCATGACGCACTTACTGACGCACTTTCTGACGCATTTCATGACGCACTTACTGACCCACTTGGAAATTAGTTAAGGGGTTAGTCGCAGTGTTTGTAAAGAACCAAATTCAAATGTATCCCAATTTGAAGGTCTCCAAAAATTTTGGAGCATAGGATGTCTAAACCTACAAATCCCTAGCTTGTCACATCTTCACACGTATTTATAGACCACCAAATATTAGTTTGCAAAAGCGGCCCTCATCATCTCAACTCGTCCCCACCTATAATCCTAAAAAAATGCTTGAAAACCCTCAAAAATCCTTGCAACCCTTAAAAGTCCTTGCAACCCTTAAAAACTCCCTAAATATCAAGAATAGTCTTCCCGATATTTCCCCAGATTTGCGATGGACTGTACACTCGTGGTTTTCGTTTTCGCGTTAGCCGACGATTGAAAAGGCGGAAAGGAATCGATTGTCAGCTTTAACGACGACATTATTTAAAGCTCCGCTCGACGGGCGCAGAAATAGAAGAAAAATTCATTAGCGCTTTCTTCGATGGTAATTCAGCTTGTTCACTTTATTTTCCCGCGAATCGAATATTCGACTACGAAATCTTCGCCCTCTTATTTACCGCTCGAGTAACAAGTTTCACCCGCCCTCCGTGGCTGCTTCGTTCTAAATTCACGAGCTCCGCGACAATCGTTTCGTTCTCTATTTTTTCTCACGGAAGAAACCTGGATCTCGAATTCGAAAAATGGAGAGAAAAGAGGAGCCATTTAGAGAACTTATTTCCGGCATTTCAACCGGCGGAACAAGTCGAACAATTTCGACCTTTGACGTCTCCTTCGGTCAAACGGAAAAGGGTTTCCGTTCCCTTTAATTTACCGTCACGCCGTCAGGATTTTGTTCGTACCGGTGTTTCGTTGCTTCTTTTCCTATCGTTCTTTTTTGCCCGATTCGACTGTCTACCGTTGGTCCGACCGTGTTATTTCTTGCTACCCTTTTTCGGAGCTACTACCCATGGGAAAGAAACAAGTGACCCATTCTTTACTCCGGTAACAAGTCCCGTACAGTGACGAACCGGAAGTTCGATGGAAACGGTGCGAGGAAAACAAGGGTGGTTTCGGTAATGCGATGGGGACAGGTGCGGCAAATTATTTGTCACGCTCGATTAATGGTGTCGAGGAATCAGCTACTGGACACTGTACTTTTAGACATTGCAGACTGTGACGCGATTAGAGACAAACTTATTTTGTTCATGGTATTTCAGATTGTCTATAGACAGATATACAGGGCGCTTCACAACTAGTGTAGGTCCCTGAAATGGGGGGTAGTTTTTCCTTAATAATTCAAGAACGAAGCTTCAAACCCCATTTTTGCAAAGGAAAATCTGATTCAGAATCATATCAGCTACCTCCCATTTCAGGGACCTACACCAATTGTGAGGCACCCTGTACAAAAATTCAAAAAGCTTGCCAGTTTCAAGAAAATTTGTAAGAATCCAAGAGGGATGAAAAATTAATTTAAACTAAAACGTTTAATGGTTAAAACAAAGGCGATAAAATATAGAATAACAGCGTTGCAGTTCGGCAGTCATAATTACGGATAAGAGCATAGAGTTCAAGGAACCTAAAGGACGTCCTCCTGGGATTTTAACGAGGAGCTTTGTCGACGATCGCGCGGTTAAAGGTCAACGTCGTCGTATTTCAGCTTAAAAGTTCGACGTATCTTTTCTTCCGCGCTAACGCGCCATCTTCCGGGCTGGCCACACTGAAGATATTCCTTAATACTTCCATCGCACTTTTCATTTCACCCATATGGTGCTCGGAGTTACGAAATCGCAATCCCTTTCAATATCCTCGAGGAAGCCGAGGAAATCGAGGTATAACGTCTTAAGCGATCCTTTCAATAAATAATACTCGAGAATGCGTTAAGGGGCCTTGCATGACCCTTTCTCTCCCTCGTTACGGGAAAATTAGTGCAACACAACGTCCCGGAAATTGTGCACCGGGAAAATTAGCTCCTTGCTGGTACTATGCTTTTAAAATATTTTTCAATTTTACTTTGACTTTGTTACTGTTGGTGACAGCATTTTTTATTACATATTACTTGATTTTTTATTACATGGTTTTTATTGCTTTTATATAGTTTGATCTTTCGTTGCATGGTTTTTACTGCTTTTACTAATTTGATCTTTCGTTACATTTGGTTTGTGTTTATTGCACTATGATTTAACTTTTTGTTTACTTCATTCACCTTTCTGTTACATTTGCATTTTTTTAATTTCATTGACCTTTTTGTTTCATTTTTTAATGCATTCACATGCTTCGATATTTCGTTGTTATATGGTTTGACCTTTTTATTTATGTGACCTGATTTTTTATTACATTTACATGATTTTTGTTACATTTACAGGTTTTGGGTTTTCATTATATCTGCATGGTTTGGATTTTTATAGCGCTTACGTGGTTGCACCTTTTACTACGTTTATGTGGTTTAATTTTTTATTGCATTTACAAGGTTCGACTTTTTATTGCGTTCCATGGTTTGTTACATTACATGGTTTGTTTTTTAAATACATTTACATGAGTTGGTTTTTAATTACATTTTTACGATTTTATTTTTAATTAGGTGTACGTGGTTTGGATTTTCATTACATTTACGTGGAGTGAAATGTTAAAGACGTAAAGAGAAAGACGAAGTTTAATAAATATTTATGCTTGTCTCTAATGAATATATGTACGCGTATTTACGTGATGCTTTAATTAAAACTTTATCTAGGTAGTTTTTAATTATCCTTCTGTAACATCTGAAATGTGGTCATAAGAGAACAGTCGCTGTAATTTACATGTTTTGCAGAGTTTTGAGGTGGATATGGTGAAGTAGAAGTTTAAAGAAAGGAGTTTTTGAACATATGTGATTATTATTATTTCTGATGTTTTAATATTTTATTACTTTATTGTTTCACTGGTTTAGGAGCTTATTATTTTACTATTTTATTGTTAGTATTTTAGTATTTTAGTATTTTAGTATTTTAGTATTTTAGTATTTTAGTATTTTAGTATTTTAGTATTTTAGTATTTTAGTATTTTAGTATTTTAGTATTTTAGTATTTTAGTATTTTAGTATTTTAGTATTTTAGTATTTTAGTATTTTAGTATTTTAGTATTTTAGTATTTTAGTATTTTAGTATTTTAGTATTTTAGTATTTTAGTATTTTAGTATTTTAGTATTTTAGTATTTTAGTATTTTAGTATTTTAGTATTTTAGTATTTTAGTATTTTAGTATTTTAGTATTTTAGTATTTTAGTATTTTAGTATTTTAGTATTTTATTATTTCACTACTTTACCATTTTACCATTTTACCATTTTACTATTTTACCATTTTACTATTTTACTATTTTACTATTTTACTATTTTACTATTTTATTATTTCACTATTTCACTATTTCACTATTTCACTATTTTACCATTTTACCATTTTACCATTTTACTATTTTACTATTTTATTATTTCACTATTTCACTATTTCACTATTTCACCATTTCACTATTTTACTATTTTACTATTTTATTATTTCACTATTTCACTATTTCACTATTTCACTATTTCACTATTTTACCATTTTACCATTTTTCTATTTTACCATTTTACTATTTTACTATTTTATTATTTTATTATTTTACTATTTCACTGTTTCCCTACTTCACTATTTCACTATTCCACTGTTTCACTATTTTTAACCATTAATCATTTTACCAATTTTTCCAATACCCACCATCTCTAGGTTTCCACTATTAATCTCCATTATATCATGCTTTCAATATCACTTTTATATGCAATCACATTTTTGCATATCTCGTATCAATATTTAAACTTTACATGTTTACATAACCTCAACGTATATCCGTCAACAATACCTCAACATATATCCTTCAACATAACCTCAACATATATCCTTCAACATAACCTCAACATATATCCCTAAACATAATCTCAACATAACCTCAACATACCTCCTTTACAATTATTCAATTCATTCTAAAACTACCTACTCAAAAATTTCTAAAATATTCTGTCAAACATCCCCATTCAAAAATAACCTCAAAAGCAATTCACTCTCAAACTGTCTCGCCATAAACCACATACCCAGACAAACGCAACGAAACCATCGGAGAATAGACAGCTCGTAAAAATGGCTCCCTGAAGAGACAGCGTAGACCCGGAAGTGGCTGAAAGAATATCTGTGTCCTCGAGAGATCCGTGGCAGAATCAATCGGCGAAAATATTCAGGTAATTTCGAGCTCGGTCTCGTTACGTCCACCGGGATCTTTCTCCAAGGAGCACCGAGTGAACGGGATCTGACAATAGAGGCCGGCCAATAATTCAGAGAGGATCGTAGACGAGTTTCCGGTTTCTCTCTTGGTCGCGGAATTCGTTCCACGAAATTTTCCCTGCCAGCCAGGACAATGAGGGCTCGTCGTAAAAGGACTCTGTTACACCTACAGCGGATAATGAGCAACCCGAAACTCGGGCCCCGAAACACCGCTTTGACTTCCGGACTGAAGATAAAAAGACTCGAGAGGATCGTGTAAAGTCGTGCATGTATGGGGAACGCCCTTGTCTTTTCGCCGTCGCGGTTTAATTCGATCGGCCCGCTTTTTCCCGCCTCCGAATCCGGATAACCGGCTAAGTTCTCCAGACTCCGCAAATATCCGGATCATCCGCGGCGAAGCGCTTTCAGACAATGCCGATTAGAAGCTCTATCCACTTCTCAGGAAAAATCTGCTGCTTCGGGACTTCGCTGTGGTACGTCACCTTTAACAATTGGGGAGGATGGTTATGATGTATGTCGAATTGTGAACATTGGTGTATTGTGAACATACATGTATGATGATGTAAGGAACATTTATGTTTGTTATGAAATGATCATGTACATTTATGTTGTTATGAAATGATCATGTACATTTATGTTGTTGTGAAATGATCATGTACATTTATGTTGTTATGAAATGATCGTGTACATTTATGTTGTTATGAAATGATCGTGTACATTTATGTTGTTATGAAATGATCATGTACATTTATGTTGTTATGAATTGACCTTGCACATTTATGTTGTTATGAAATGACCATGTACATGTTATCATGAAATGAGGATGTCTTTTTGTGGATTGATATGTACAGTCAGCAGTGTGACATGAATTGTGTACAGGACTAAGTCTTGTGGATATGTGAACACTTAGAGTGAACTGCAAATATGGAAATAGTAGGAATTAATAGTTGTAGATGAGTTAATAGGCAGAGTCAAGAGATGTGGATGAATGAAGACTTAGGATGAAGGTTATAGAAAAATGAACATCCAGGATCAATAATTGTGGATGACTGAATAGTCAGAGTCAAGAAATGTGGATGAATGAAGACCTAGGATCAAGGTTATAGAAAAATGAACATCCAGGATCAATAATTGTGGATGACTGAATAGTCAGAATTAAGAGATGTGGATAAATGAAGACCTAGGATCAAGGTTATAAAAAAATGAACATACAGGATCAATAATTGTGGATGACTGAATAGTCAGAGTTAAGAGATGTGGATGAATGAAGAGCCAGGATCAAGGTTATAGAAAAATGAACATCCAGGATCAATAATTGTGGATGACTGAATAGTCAGAATCAAGAGATGTGGATGAATGAAGAGCCAGGATCAAGGTTATAGAAAAATGAGCATCTAAGATGAAGAATTTTGGGTGGGTAAATATTCAGAATCAAGAATTGTGGATAAATGAAGATCCAGGATGAAGGGTTGTGGATATATGAACATCCAGGATCAAGAAAAGGGTGTCTCATAACTGGAGTTACTCCCAGAAAGGGGTTCTAGCTGAGGTGATACTGGGAGTTATACTTGTAACTGTATCCACAATAGAATTGTATAGTGAGGTCCACAAGAGTGTCCTAATAGTAGTATCCATAATTCTACAGGGAGTTTCACAAGTAGTGTATCTTCGAGCAAGGGGTTGTAACTGAAGTAATTCCAAGAGTTATCCTGGTTTCTGATATCTATAATGGAAGTCTATAGTAGTATTCACAAGATCATTCTAATAGAAGTATCTACAATTCTACAGGCTGTTTCACAAGTAGTGTGTCTTCCAGCAAGGTGTTGTAACTGAAGAGTTATCCTGGTTTCTAGTATCTATAATTGAAGTCTAGTTGTATCCACAAGAACATTCTAATAGTACTATCTACAATTCTACAGGGTGTTTCACAAGTAGTGTATCTTCCAGCAAGGTGTTGTAACTGAAGAGTTATCCTGGTTTCTAGTATCTATAATTGAAGTCTATAGTAGTATTCACAAGAACATTCTAATAGTACTATCTACAATTCTACAGGGTGTTTCACAACTAGTGTGTCTTCCAGCAAGGGGTTGTAACTGAAGTGATTCCAAGAGTCATCCCAGTTTCTAGTATCTATAATTGAAGTCTATAGTAGTATCCACAAGAACATTCTAATAATACTATCTACAATTCTACAGGGTGTTTCATAACTACTGCAACTCCCACCAAATGCTTATAACTGAAGTAATTCCAGAAATTGCACTCCTAACTATCCACATTAGAATCCTATAGCACCATCCACAACAAAATTAATGAATCTTCAGAATTAGCTTTCCAGAATCTACCAGCAGTAAAATATTCTCAGAATCATACCTCCTCGAACAAATAAAGACATTATCTATCGATTTCCCTAATTTGTTTTCATAAGACGATCACAATTGATCACAAAAGGAGACGCCTTTCATCGAAGCTGCCAACGGTCACTGAAAAACGTTCGAGTGTCTCTTCAGCTCCGCGCAGATTCTTTGCCAAATAGCTACGTTTAGCGAGCAACTTAATTTGCCCTCGTAAAAAATTCAATCTTCGTTCACGAGCGATCCTGGCTAATTTCATTTTCATTCGTTAGCAAACATTTCACGCTAGTTACGGGACACATTCGACGTAGGGTCGTGGAAAATTCTCACGCGGAATTTAAGTGCAACTTTTTTCCGCGATAAAAGGCGAATGCCGTTCCACGAAAATGGTTAAATGAAATTGCGTGATGCTTGGTTTCTTTTTAAATACTTGGTCGTGGAATTTCATTCTGTTTAATACTTTTATAGTTCCAAAATTAAAAAATTTCAAATTTCCGAAATTCCAAGATTCCAAAATTCTAAGGTTCCAAAATTCCAAGATTCCAAAATTCAAAGATTCCAAAATTCCAAGGTTTCAAAATTCCAAGATTCCAAGATTCCAAAATTCCCAAATCCCCAAATTCCAAAAATCCAAAATTCCCAAATTCCCAAATTCTTAAATTCCCAAATTCCAAAAGTTCCCAAATTCCCAAATTCCTAAATTTCCAAATTCCAAAATTTCCAAATTCCAAAATTCCCAAATCCCTAAATTCCAAAATTCCCAAATCCCTAAATTCAAAAGATCCAAAATTCAAAAATTCCCAAATTCCTAAATTCCCAAATTCCCAAATTCCCAAATTCCCAAATTCCCAAATTCCAAAATTCCAAAATTCCAAAATTCCCAAATCCCCAAATTCCAAAATTCCAAAATTCCCAAATTCCAAAAATTCCCAAATTCCCAAATTCCTAAATTTCCAAATTCCAAAATTCACAAATCCCTAAATTCCAAAATTCCCAAATCCCTAAATTCAAAAGATCCAAAATTCCAAAATTCCCAAATTCCTAAATTCCCAAATTCCCAAATTCCCAAATTCCCAAATTCCCAAATTCCCAAATTCCCAAATTCCAAAATTCCAAAATTCCCAAATTCCCAAATTCCCAAATTCCAAAATTCCAAAATTCCCAAATCCCCAAATTCCAAAATTCCAAAATTCCAAAATTCCCAAATTCCAAAAATTCCCGAATTCCCAAATTCCCAAATTCCTAAATTCCCAAATTCCAAAATTCCAAAATTCCCAAATTCCCAAATTCCCAAATCCCCGAATTCCAAAAATCCAAAATTCCCAAATTCCCAAATTCCAGAATTCCCAAATTCCAAAAATCCAAAAATTCCCAAATTCCACAACCCCAAAATTTCAATGCAACTTCGTCAAAACTCCTCATCATCCGAAAAACAGATTTTCTGCCCTATTTATGTTTTCCTATTTTTTGTCCTCCTCGACCAACCAGAAATGACCGTCGACGGAGAAAATTAAAGCAGCAGATTCGTAACGAACGATTTGTCCTGCATTTGACAGAACAGCCGCTTTTAATGGGGGATTAAAATGCATTATTTCCCGTAAAACAAATTAGAGCAATAAAGCGTTCTGCTAGCACACTCGTTAACGAATTAATGCGCTATATCGAGGCAATTTGTTGCCGCTAGATGGGCTCATTTATCCTGCATCGTAAGACGCTGTTCGTTTCAGTCTCGATGCGCTATGAAGAACATTATAAATGTGTCCGTGATATTGAATTATAGTGGCTGCAACCATATCTACAACAAACGATTATTAATTATTCTATTATCCGCACTGACACTTAATTTTCACTCAGAAAGTGACAGCGTGAGTTTTAATCAAAAACTGACATGTGTAGCCATCTTTTACTCGGGATAGGATACTCAGACAAAGGTAATCGAAAGGAAATCAGGAATTCTGGAAAATAGGAATATTTATTCAAGGATATTAGGAGAGGCATACAAGAATCAACGGGGTTACAAATTTTCTTTCGCAATGCATGTAAAGAGCCTACGATTACATAACTCTCTCTCTCTCTCTCTCTCTCTCTTTCTTTCCTTCCCTATATTTTACTCTCTATCTAATTTTTTTCTTTCGTCAACCAGGCGTCCAGGAGTAACTCTGTTCTCTCCCGTTCGAATGGCGTCCAGGTATTCTCTCCGAACTCTCCATTCCGAACGGGCGACCAGTAGTTTTCTCCCGTACTCTCCTGTACTTTACCTGGGGCGTCCAGGAGATGCTCTGTCCTCTCTCAGTCGACAGGCGTCCAGGAATATTCGCCGAACTCTCCATGTCGACCGAGTGTCCAGGAACAAACTCCCGTACTCTCCCCCTATTCACCAGGCAGGCGTCCAGGAGGGTTTCGCCGTACT
The DNA here is from genome assembly GCF_050947335.1 of Megachile rotundata. NCBI lineage: Eukaryota > Metazoa > Arthropoda > Insecta > Hymenoptera > Megachilidae > Megachile > Megachile rotundata. The sequence continues at coordinate 9,834,445 of NC_134995.1, forward strand.
CTCCTGCCTGGGTATCAACAGTTATCTCCGGGTGGGCGTCCAGGAATTATCGCCGAACTCTCCCACCAGAGTCTCTTAGACTTTACCCCACGGCAGGCGTCCAGGAGGGGTTCGCCGTACTCTCCTGCCGGGGTCTTAAACCTTTACCTCCGGTCGGGCGTCCAGGTATTATCGCCGAACTCTCCCGCCGGAGTCTCTCTTTACTCTGCTCCAAGCAGGCGTCCAGGAGTGTTTCGCCGAACTCTCCTGCTGGAGCTTCCTCTATTTCTACTCTCCGGGCAGGCGTCCAGGTATTATCGCCGAACTCTCCTGCCGGAGTTTCCTACTAGCTACTCTCCGAGCAGGCGTCCAGGTATTGGTCGCCGAACTCTCCTGCCGGAGTTCCCTAACAGCTATTCTCCGAGCAGGCGTCCAGGTATTGGTCGCCGAACTCTCCTGCCGGAGTTCCCTAACAGCTATTCTCCGAGCAGGCGTCCAGGTATTGGTCGCCGAACTCTCCTGCCGGAGTTCCCTAACAGCTATTCTCCGAGCAGGCGTCCAGGTATTGGTCGCCGAACTCTCCTGCCGGAGTTCCCTAACAGCTATTCTCCGAGCAGGCGTCCAGGTATTGGTCGCCGAACTCTCCTGCCGGAGCCCCTAACAGCTAAGTTCCTTCTCCAGCAGGCGACCAGGTATTTTCGCCGATCTCTCCTGCCGGAGTCCCTAGGCTAGTCCGAGAGCGGCCGATGGTCCTTACCTCGTCCTCTCTCCCAGACTGCCAAATAGGCCCGTTCCGGGCGCGCGACTCTATTTTATATAGGCCGGTTGCTATCCTGCGGCCGAGCTATCAACAACGCGTCGCCAAGTTCCGCGATCGCTGCTCGCGGCTCGCGGATCGCGCCTTGCCTCTCGCTCCGCTGAGCGGCCTACGAACTCTCGCATCGCGACAGAATTTCCGATTAGTCTGAAGTATTCGCTTTTCTCGAATGTTCTCGACGCTAAATATTATTTCCATCTATTCTATTATATTTCGCAAGGGAATTCTAAGGATTTTCTTGTCTGATTTCTCTTTGAATACAATTAATTTATTTGTCGCACTTTACAATTATTCCTGTACGCTACACATGTAATTTTTCATCGAAAGTCTCGTGTAAAATTGAACTTTTATTCGATGTAAAATTGAGGCCTCTCAGTCACAAAAGTTAATTTTAATTTAATATTTTTATTCAACGATTTTTCCTTTCATGAACCTTTTAAGTAGAATTGATACAGTTCGCCTTTCATAAAACACCATTTATTTGAACAAATTCCGCTTGTAAAATTCTGTTGAAAACTGTCTGGTTACATTAAAACTAATGTGGGTTAATCTTCGGGTAAAATAGCGGAAGGCTTTTATTTTTACAGGAGTATTTTTCAATTCTTAATTATGAAAAATGCGCCGACCGTAACGGGGATATTAAACGTAATTTTTAATAATTTTTTTTATTAACGGATATGTAGCTGTTTGTCGAATACTGCGCGATATTAAGGAGAGGATGAACTGTTTATTCCGACGCAGAGAGCAGCGAGATCCTCTTTTCATTTTCCCCGACAATTCTGCGCTGCGAAATTATATTTTAAATTCAAATTTTCCCGGTAAACAAATAACCTTGCGAACGGATTGAATCTGTAATTCAAAAACTAAAGTGGTCGGACACAGATTTTCGTTGTAATTGTGTCGTTGAAAAGTTCATGATTTTACTTTCGTTGAACGGAGACACTCTTTGTCCTGTTAGTGTACTGATAATTCTATCAGTACACTAGTGTACATTAGTGTACCGATGTCAACCCATGAGTTGGCGTGTGACACAGCTGTTTAGAAGACCAATTCAGAATTTTGTCGAAATTTTCAAATTTTTTATGAGTAGAATCTTAGAACCCACCAGTTGGCGCATGAGGTGTTTAGAAGAGCCACTCTAATTGGTCAGAATAGAAAAATGGCCTCGCACGTATTTTCGGCGGTACATTGGCTCTCGCGGTCGCCAATTAGGCGAAGAACAGGCGACGTCTCTCAAGCGAGGTACTTGCGTTCTGCAGTCGTCATTATTCTCGTTTGCCGAAATGTAACTACAAATGTTCACGGTGGGCTTCTTTTACTTTGGGTCACCAACTCGTGGGTTGACATCCGTAAGTGGTTCGTACCTAATAAATTTGTCGAAGTATAATAGTACGTCAAAACAACGATTTTGCTTGCGGACGAGATTGAATCGACTATCACGCGCCAACTCGTGGGTTGACATCTGTAGCTTGAACTGTGCGATACAATACGGGAAAATACTTGCTATACAAAAGTGTAGATTCTGACGCATTCATTTGCGATCTTAAAACACTTTTGTGAAACCTTTGAAAAGCAGCATAAATGTACATTATATTAAGGTATCTAAATGTTGTACCCACCCAGTTCAATAGGAAATAAGTTTCATTAAAGAAAGATATTCTTGAAATATGCTTTCATGTTCGCAAGTGTTTCGTTATAATTCCAATACTCTTCGAAATTCTGTTAAACCGATGTCTTCGCTATTCTTCTTTTTAATTCAGCGTATTTTCTATTTATAAAACAAACTGGGCCGTTTAGTGCCCAGTTAAAGTAAGAAGCGCAAAAAGTCGACTACCTACTGAATGTATGAAAGAGGTGGATACGAAGTATTTAGTAGCGGAATGCTCGTTGCGTACTAGCGAGAAAGTCAGTCTAATGCGCCGCCTAGTGGCGAAGAGCGTAAAGTACGCAATGAAAAGTGACACAGGCGGAATAAGATATTTCGAATTCATTAGTACTCCGAAGTTCACCATCCAATAAAACCACTTATCTCCTCAATTACCTGTATTAACGTTTATTAAAAGTTCATCAGTAGATATTATGGCGAGACAGGGCTAAACAAAGTCGACGCGGAGTAATCCGTTTAACACACCGCGCCACGGAAGAAATCTTTATGAGGGAAACTTTGCACTAAGCATTTTTATTAGAGAAGATTGCAAACTTTTTGCTCCACGTCGGTCGATTTTATGCCAGTGAAATTATCTTCGTTATTCGCAGTCAAGGCAGATAGTGTTTCTGCGTTGCTTGAAGGTTCATTAACTAATAAGGGAACTTTGATAACCGGAAAAGTCGGAATCTTTCTTCGAAAACTTTCCTAGATTATTCAGGATTCATTAGGAGTATCAGGAAACTCGTGTTTCTTATCTATTTCGGGTAGGAATAGAATTTTGTATTCTGCCGTTCTGTTTCGTATTTAACACGGAGGAAATTAAAATGGAACGCTTTATTTCAGGAAATTGTGCTTTGACTTCACTTATGATTTTTTTAACTTCTAAAATTTGTACAGTAGAAATTACACAAGAATTTATACAAAAATTTGTACCAGAATTTTTACAAGAAGTACCATAGAGAATTTCTAGAAGAATTAATATAAGAATTGGCTCGTATCGAAAGCAATAAGATTAATCAGTTTCGCGCGAACAGAAAGAACAGCGCTCGAACGTCGATTAAAAACTCGGCACACGCGTAATAGGACAGCTGGTAAACACATCGTAACAGTGGGTAAACAAGCAGGGAAAAGCTTTTAAGAAATCGAGGAGAAACGAAACAGTGCTACGAGAAGATTGCTTGGAATGCAAGAGACGCGAAAACTTTATGATAAATTTGATGCTCGAATACCGACCGGATATCTTCTTCCGTCGATCTGCTGCAAAATTGGATATCTTCAAACAACAAACATTTCGTATCTATACTGTTGTGTGGGACTTACTATCACACACGTACAATTTTATTTATTTTTATAAATAAAAATATTTATAAGCTAGTATAAATAAAAATATTGATAAAAATATAAATAATTTATATAATACATATAATAATTTATAATTTATAACTCTGTTTTAATATAGCAGCTATAATGAGATATTTCTGACTGAGGCACCTGACAGATAAATCAAGGCTGGGTTAATGGACCAATATGGCCGTAGAGGCAACATGGTACTTTTACTTATTGCAGTTATACACAGCTGAGCTCATTTTACTGTTAATAAAAAACTAATATTTTCTGTTACATAGAATATATAGTATAATACATTTTCATATTTTATGGAATATAAAAATGTTTAGTCACAATTTTTCTTTTCTTATGAAAAACAGATTAAACCTGGCAGAAAGTACATTTGAACTCCAGGTCCATTAAGACTTAACATTTGTACACTGCCTCTATACTTGTAAATAATTAAAATGGCGTATATTATAATACATTGTGTGTTTGATAGTTTAATAAGTCTTACAACTACATTACAAATATATAAAAAATTGTGGTGACAACAGAAATGACCGCCACCATAATAGAAGCCCAAACTATTTTTCATCGTACCGAAATTTAATCGAAAATTTGACGGCAAGCCGATTCGCTAAACCGGCGTTAATCGATAGACAATAGAGGAACTTTTGACCGAAACGATCGCACAGAATCTCCGTTGAGCCGCGAACGAAAAGCTCTATCCGTCCGACGGAACTTTCCGCGCTAATCACCGCAGCAGACGCATACAACCGAATACTGATAACGAACTTGGCGTGCGTGTAATCGCGGCCCATCGCTGTGTGTTCGGTACGTGCTTTCGAACTTGCGTACAATTCTCTTCCGTCGGTTGTGTGCATCGTGCTGCGGCACGAAAATGTCGTGACTTGCCACCGTAACTCGAGAGCCCGCGAAATTCTCCGCTCGAGCGGTGTACACGGTTATTATCGGCGAATCTCGAGCCATCCATCGCTATTAAAGCAAACACCGCTTCTGCGCGAAGATCTCCCGGTTTAGTACGCACCTACGGATTTTAATTGTTACGGCGCGTGTAATACGCTCGATTGTTTCGTTCGCGAGTGTCCATAAATGGCCGACGCTGCGTTACGGCTTTACGCGGATACCGGGGAGTTATGGGTTTATGGAACACGAAATGGCGGATTCCTTATTTTTGGTTACGGCTGGATGACATAGTTCGAGGTGCGAGGTTTAGGCTAGGTTAGGTTTCTTTTGTTACAAAATATTTACACCTCTGCTAGTATGATCGTTTAGGGCACTTGGAACTAAAGAAATTTCACTAGGAAGAGGAAGTGAATTTCGACTGTTCGTCAATTTCTATTCTTCTAACATAATAGTTACGAAGATTAGTGAGAAGCTTTTGTCAAAGTTTTAACACTGTAGTTGTTATATCGGTCGTATGTGGATCCTTACATTTCCACATGAATCACATATGTAAATTAAAAATTTATATTCTACAAAAATATTCGATATAAATGCGTCATGAGTGCGTCACGAGTGCGTCACGAATACGTTGAGTGCTTCATGAGTGCGTTGTGTGAGCCACGAATGCGTCATGAGTGCGCTACAAGTGCGTCACTAGTGCTTGAGTGCGTCACTAGTGCTTCAGTGCGTCATGGATGCGTCTCTAGTGAGTTTGAGTGCGTCATGGGTGCGTCACTAATGCTTCAGTGCGTCATGGATGCGTCACTACTGTTTGAGTGCGTCATGGGTGCGTCACTAGTGAGTTTGAGTGCGTCACTAATGCTTCAGTGCGTCATGGATGCCTCACTACTGAGTTTGAGTGCGTCATGGGTGCGTCACTAGTGCTTGAGTGCGTCATGGATGCGTCACTACTGAGTTTGAGTGCATCATGGGTGCGTCACTAGTGCTTGAGTGTGTCATGGATGCGTCACTATTGAGTTTGAGATCGTCACTAGTGCTTGAGTGCGTCGTGGGTGCGTCACTAGTGCGTCACTAGTGCTTCAGTGCGTCATGGATGCGTCACTACTGAGTTTGAGTGCGTCACTAGTGCTTCAGTGCGTCATGGATGCGTCACTACTGAGTTTGAGTGCGTCATGGGTGCGTCACTAGTGCTTGAGTGTGTCATGGATGCGTCACTAGTGAGTTTGAGATCGTCACTAGTGCTTGAGTGCGTCGTGGGTGCGTCACTAGTGCGTCACTAGTGCTTGAGTGCGTCATGGATGCGTTATTAACAAGTTTGAGTGCGTCATGAGTGCGTCGCGTCAGTTACGAATGCGTTATGAGTGCGTCACAAGTGTGTCCCGAATACATTGAGTGCGTCATGAGTGTGTCACGATCTAAATAATTGTATGAGCTATCTTATCCACCATGTATTTATTCTTATAGTTCAGTTCCAATTCATAAGTGAACGTTCCCAAATGCAAGGTTAACCAAAATGGCCGATCAAATGACAAAATGGCCGACTTTCACCCGTTACACAAAATTTGCAAAAACCGAAATTTCTGTTATATTTTATCCTCGTATAATTTACTCACAAAGCAATAAAATTACAACAGTGTATAAAATTTGAAATTCCTCGCGTACAGAAAGAGTAATAAGCTCGAGAAATTTCGATCAGTTGATCGAATTATCGTCGGCACTGCACGGCATTACATTCCGTTAAATCAGATCGCTGCTCGTGAAATAATGCAATTATTCGGCGATCGGATTTAGTCGAGCGTCTCTTTCGTGGTACACCCTCGTACATATATATTTCTCATTGAATTTAAAACCGCCGTGACAGAAACTCGAAACGGAATTAAAAGCGAAGCCGATCTATAGAAGACGCAGTCTGTGTGCGGGATTCGAGAGCCCGGCGAAATAATCGCCGGCGACGTGTGCTTTTCGGTTTCTGAATTTCCATGAAAACGTGAAAAGCATCGGCGAAAAAATCCGGAAAAAACTGTGCGAAATAATCTGTCGAGGAATCGTTGGATGATATGCAGCGAACGGAATTAAAAATCGAAAAACAGCGACGAAGACATTTGTGACGTTCGGGTATAAAATTGTTAGTTAAAATAACAATGCGTGATGGAGTTTTATAACGGCGATCGATCATACGGCGATTCATTAATTTTTCGTTTTCGGTTAACCGGGCGACCGCTTTGTGCCGGTGAATTATACAGGAAACGTATTTTGCCATACCGAACTAAATTACGGAAATACTCGATAAGATTAATGACGGTTCAACGAGCGTTGTCAATATCAGATGAAAGTGACAGAACGAGAGAATACTTCGTTCCTTTTTTATTACTGTTCGCTGAAGAAACTAACGGAAGTTTTGTAGATCGAATAAATTATGATACCTGGTAATTAATTAACGGTTACTGTGTCTCGTAACGTTAAGCTGGACCCAATTATTCCAGCATCGACCGAGTGCTCTGGATGTTGATGTACTATCCGATACCTGATTGCTTCTAAGATTAACTAATTTAAACTGGAAGCCTAACTGCTTCCATGGTGTTTGATGTATTACCGATCGCTGACAGCTGACAGCTAAACTTTCTAATCCAGTCTAGCAATTATGAATGAATTAACGGAAATTTCCTAATTAACACTTTGCTAATCATACTTTGCGTTACTCTACGCATTCTAAATTCACTTTGCCATTTATTATTAACCTGGTTGCTACAACCATCCATCTGATATACATTTTCCACTTGTTATTATAGAACATTTGTTACTATAGTACATATGTATATGTAGATGATATGTAGATGATGTGTACATGATGTGTGTAATGTGTTTGCGTTCTTATATTCAAATTTTTTAGTTCAATTGTACCTAACCTATAAAAATATTTAACATACCAAATAACTCTTCTAATAAAATTATCTTTTGATGCTCAAGATTAGATGCTAATAGATTAACAAAATTACGTTTGGACAATGTACATATATCTCGTCAAGATATTTCTTCATAAAAAATTTTAATTTTGAATTTTATCTTCAAAACAAACATGTCATTATAACCTGTATATGACCTGTACATTATGTAGAACTTAATAAAAAATTTCAGAAAGATGATTGTTTTGATCGATGTCCATCGACTGATTCACGAGTTAAACCCAGAGGCCCACAGTTTTCACCGCCCCACAATTGTAATCGCGACGCCACAATGGAGATTTAGGAATGCGAGCTCGGTCAAACAATGGAGCTTTATGAGAACCTGAATCCACCACAATGGACGACGTTCGCGGCGTGCGTGCGACGATCGATATTTTAAGGTGTTGTGGTCGACCCTGCAAAACGTCTTTTGGTTTTATAGTTCCCCGACAACGATCTCGTAAATTTCAGAAAGCGTTCGCACGTTTTGCACTTGGTGTACAGTCAATGAGTTTATGAACACGAAAGATTCAACTTTGTGGACAGAGATTGGTATTTAATTTGACTTTCATTGCTCGAATATGACTGATTGTTTGTAGTTGTGTTTATTAAAATTGTATCTTAAAGACTCTGTTCGAAAAGTGACTCACTTACTATTTAATTTAATACAACTTGAAATGAATATTTTTTAGTGAGGCAGTAATAGAAATTAATAGAGACATAACCTCAAAAGAATTTATCAAACTTTCCAACTTAAGAAACTTGAAATAAATATTTTTTAATAAGGTCCATAGTTGATCTGTGATATAGTAACCATAGTGAAACAGTAGTAGAAATTAATAGAGACATAACCTCAAAAGAATTCGTCAAACTTTCCAACTTAAGGGACTTGAAATGAATATTTTTTAACAAAGTCCACAGTTCACATGTGATGCCATAACCATAGTGAGACAGTAGTGGAAATTAATAGAAACATAACCTCAAAAGAATTTATCAAACTTTCCAACTTAAGGGACTTGAAATGAATATTGTTTAACAAAGTCCATAGTTGACATGTGATACCATAACCATAGTGAGACAGTAGTAGAAATTAATAGAGATATAAGCTCAAAAGAATTCATCAAACTTTCCAACTTAAGGAACTTGAAGTGAATATTTTTTTACCAAAGTCCATAGTTGACATGTGATATAATAACCATAGTGAGACAGCAGTGGAAATTAATAGAGACATAACCTCAAAAGAATTTATCAAACTTTCCAACTTAAAATTGCCCATAAACATAAAAAATTGAACTATAATACTTACCTATAAATTTAAGAATAACTACAAATGTAATCAACAAAAAATAATAACTCCAAAACAATAGTAATAACATAGATCGAATTTAATTTAAATTTCCCGCCAATTTCACGCTCTCCTATCTCCTTCCCCCCGTCACGTATAATCGTTATATTTGTCTCGAAACGTCGTTTCATTCTATTTCTGACATCCACTCGAATCAAAGAATTCAATTTTCTTCCACGGAAGAAAAATATCCGATCGATCAGCTCGCTAAATTGGGAAGCGAGCTCTAACCTCTCGTTTACAGAAGATTGCTCAGACCACTGTGTTATCCCGGTTATCGAGGACAGATAAGGTACTGTAATTTCATTTGAACGAACAAATCTACATTTCTTCGACGCATTTTGCTCTTCGGTTTGATCAAAGCGACGCCGTGAGTTATCTTCTGTCAGTTGTCTTGGAAGCTACGGTAAGTGAGTTGAAGCGTGTTCCCGAGGGAACAGACTTCCAGAAAGAAGTCGCACGAAGTTAAATCTGAATGGCAAAGATGTTTCGGTAACCGTTTTATTCGACTTCGGTGGCGACTTCAGAGATGCGATGGCTGAGACGTGCTCTTTGAGCAGCCATCTTTTGCAACGTGCGAACGCTGTAGTTTCGATTGGCGGAGTTTTGTGCAATCGAATTGTTTCTGACATTCAGAAATTCAGGAGTTTAAGGATTCGAGAGATTCAATAATTGAGAGATTGAAGGAGTTAGAGTTTGAAAATGTAAGAGGTGTATGTGAGAGGTTAGGATTTTAAGTTCTTGAGGAAGCAAGAGTCATTATGGAGACTTGCCACTATTATAGAGAATTACATCCACTTTTCTTTTGACTAAAAGAGACCGTAGATCAAGTAGACCTTCAGCAACAGACATCTTATACAGTCTGCAACAGATCTGAAAGTGCGTGGCACATAATTGCCGCAGACCGTTAAATTCCACTTTGCTAGTCAGATCACTTTTTAAAGAGCTAGTCGACGCGTACAAACCGACACACCGGGCTGAACAGGAGCAAGTTCCTCGTACGCTTGTGCACACACGGCCAGTGGCCTTTTAATGGAAAACACGTATTACGGTGTTAAAGTAGCGCCGGCAGACGTCTTTTACGAGCCATTCGGTGCGCGTCTTGCTCCGAGCGTGCCGCCATTTTCCGACCGGCGGATGCAAAGAGCATCGAAGCGCTCTTCCTTTCATTTCCAGCCTGCATTTTCGACACACTGGATGCTTCTGAACGCCATGGACATCTTCATTCAGAGACAGTCGAGGAGTGACTGGCAAATAAACGGTCTACGCTTCTGGGGATCAAATTGGTTACTCGGATTGAAATTAAGCGGCACTGCTGCTGGGTAAATAGAGGTTACAAGTTTCGAGACGCCATCTTATTAGTTTGCGGCGTTATTGTTAAGTGGTCTGGACGTTTATGAATCGTTTGTGACGGTCTGTAGTTAATCAAAGTTATTTATAATTACATGTATTTGTCTGAGGGTTACATAAAGTCAGTTAATTGAATTATTATTTTGAAATAATTTTTGGTAGCAGTGTATATAACAAAATTTAATTAAATAGAGATACAATGTTCAGTGCAATTTTCAATGTATATTTAAAACACTAATCATTTTGAAAGTTTCGTTGAATTATAATTAAAAAATAATCTTTGGTTAGTGCAAGAGTAAAAGCGAACACAATTTATTTAAACAGGAATGCAATATTTAATGTATTAATTTTTTTGCTTGTGGAATACACAAAGTCATAACAAAATTTTCTTTCATTATAATTTAGAAATAAGACGAGTAGCGCGCAGCTCATATGAACGGTTGTTTCATGCCACTGGACCCAAAGCTGCGCGCGCACCGATCATAATAGCTGCGCGCGCAACCCGCCTACATAAAATGGAGGTAGACATTTTATAACAAATTGACGGAATTAAAAAAAATATTTTAAAGTAGCGCAGTCCTTCGTGAATAAAACAAAAAAGAATTTAGCTAAATCGGTTGAGAAGTTTCTGAGAAAAAAATTCGTGAGTGAAGCCTATTTTCGCAAGAATGAAAAATTGCAAACTTTAAAGGCTTGATACTTTTTAACAAATTCGAAACCGGCAAAATGATGACTTAAACCCCCCCTAATTTCGCATGGACTACAATATATTTTGATTATAGCAAAATCGTAGACGGTGGCGTTCAAAAGTGATCGATTTGGCTTTGAACGACACAACAGTAAAATAACACAATTTGTTAGAAAAATATTTTATAACATTGCACTAACTTTATGAAAGTAATTTTCTGACATTGATAGAACCTTTAAATTACCAGCAATTCTCTATAAAAATTAATCCATGTAATCCATAATGAACCCCTTTGGTTCATTGTTGCAGTTAATTTCCACCACTTGTCAATGTTATTATATAGAAATTAAAGTGCTCGATAAAAATTATGGGTTAGATTCTTTTTCTGTAATAACCCGTCAGATCGTTTTTCTTCGCTCCCCGTAACAGCACCCTTCAGATATTTCTCAAGATTCCTCAGTGTTATCGGCAACCAGGCTTTGTTCTTTCTATCGTAGCATGAACACTGCGGAAATTACGAACTGGACCTAGACGTGGAAATGACGTTTCGAAAGATCGACAGTTTCGTGGAAATGAGATCACGTTACTTGGGGATAGCTGCGTTAAGAAGAAGGGGATGAACGGTACGTGTTATGAGGACCGATGAAAAACCGTCTTAGTTTTTACTTCGGAGAATTTTTTATTAATATTGTTTCTGTGAAGAAGTACAGACATCGTACACGATGAGAGATTTATGTATTAATACCTATAGGTGGTGCACCATCAATTGTTATGAAATAACAATGTATCTGATTCTTATCGTAAACATCCTGTTGTTAGCAAGTTTAAAGTAAACCAGTAAAAAATACTCAGAATGTATCGCACATACGGGTTTCAACATCGATACATCGAGCTTGATGTATCGTTGAAATTGGCACCGGTGCAGCTTCACGTTCGAACGTTCTATTCTTTTCTTCTTTTTTCGTATTCAAACTGCAAATTCAAGTATCAGATATACGGGAGACTGTATAATACTGTTTATTTAAGCTTCTGCATCTGTAATTTTATTATTTGTTATTATTATTTATGAGGTTTGTGCATTTAGTGCTGCACGAGATTGAATCTGAAATTTGTCATACGTTATTATCATATGTTACTGTCATATGTTACTGTCATATGTTACTGTCATATGTTACTGTCATATGTTACTGTCATATGTTACTGTCATATGTTACTGTCATATGTTACTGTCATATGTTACTGTCATATGTTACTGTCATATGTTACTGTCATATGTTACTGTCATATGTTACTGTCATATGTTACTGTCATATGTTACTGTCATATATCATTGTCATATGTTATTGTCATATGTTATTGTCATATGTTACTGTCATATGTTACTGTTATATGTTACTGTTATATGTTACTGTTATATGTTACTGTTATATGTTACTGTCATATGTTACTGTCATATGTTATTGTCATATATCATTGTCATATGTTATTGTCATATGTTACTGTCATATGTTACTGTCATATGTTACTGTCATATGTTACTGTCATATGTTACTGTCATATGTTACTGTCATATGTTACTGTCATATGTTACTGTCATATGTTACTGTCATATGTTACTGTCATATGTTACTGTCATATGTTACTGTCATATATCATTGTCATATGTTATTGTCATATGTTATTGTCATATGTTACTGTCATATGTTACTGTTATATGTTACTGTTATATGTTACTGTTATATGTTACTGTTATATGTTACTGTCATATGTTACTGTCATATGTTATTGTCATATATCATTGTCATATGTTATTGTCATATGTTATTGTCATATGTTACTGTCATATGTTACTGTCATATGTTACTGTCATATGTTATTGTCATATATCATTGTCATATGTTATTGTCATATGTTATTGTCATATGTTATTGTCATATGTTACTGTCATATGTTACTGTTATGTGTTACTGTCATATGTTACTGTCATATGTTACTGTCATATGTTACTGTCATATGTTATGTCACATGTCATGTCACATATTATGTTACCTATTATGTTTATATTACATTCATCGTTAAATAAAATTTTGTTAAAAATAGTTTCTTAACAATCCACCAAACGCTTGACGTCGACCGCTCGAGCACAAAATGGCGTCAGAGGAGAAAAATAGAGCGAAACGAGGTAAGTGTAGCACGTCGCAGTGCGCAAAAAAAATGGGAACTGATTAACGTGCCACAATTCAAAAAGTTGTTCCTCCTAAGAGGCCGGCAGGATCGTTGGCACGAAATCACGGGATAGCGTGCAAAACTTCACCGGGAGTCCTACTCTGATTGGCCTGACGCCAGACGTCTAACCCTCAGGGATCTGCGAGTGTGAAGAATGTTTCTGGAATATTACGTTAGAAATTTATATATCACGGCGAGACGTGTCTGCTTCCACGAATCGAAAATCGTTTAACGTCGTGCCGCCGGTCAAATTTTCCGCTATGGGAAATCGTCCTAAAATATCCTGGAAACTACCGGGACACCGTTACTTTATTGCCACGTTTCGACATTTCCCTGCAACTGTTGCATCGATCCACGGTTTCTCTCGATTTATACGAAACCTCTGTGCAGTCAGAGACGAAACTGTGCAGCTAGTTCTGATTTTTCTAGAGAAGTACCCAAAAACAAACCTTCACAAATATAACCTTCATAATGCTCTGAAATTTCCAAATATTTACCCAACGAAATATTTAAATTTCCCTCTGATTACAAAATATAACGTCATAAGGAATCTTTCCAAAATCGCAGATGCACTCGAAAGGAAGCTTCAAATATAACAGCGCGAAAGGTGACAACCTCGTTCTTCGTCGGTAATAAATTGTGGCAGGAAATTCTTGTTCTCTCGTGACTAGCAGAGCACACGGTATGGAACAAAGAGACACGTGAAGGTTTCGGGGTGAGCTGTTTTCATCGTTCGATATGAATCGCTTTGTGTGTAAATTCAGCAGAGTGAGTGCAACGTTTGACGATCGGTTGTGCGAATGTTGACACGTTCTTTGACCACATTCTCATGTCACTGAACACTGTAGATGCTCCTCCAGAATTCCATTCAACAATGCTTTTTGATGTTCGATTACTCGTCTCTTTCAATTTTTCCATCGAATTTTATTCCTTCTCTACTTTTGTTTTTTATTCATGCTCTTTGGGTGTGTGGGGTTGAAACTCTTCTGTTATTAATATTTATTTATTTATTATAGAGACGTAACTGTATTATTATTATTATTATATAGTTACTATGTTATTTCTGTATTTTATTATTACGTACTATATTTTTGTATTAAATATATTATTTTTGTACTATTTCATTACTATGTACTTCTTCAGTTTTGTATTATTATTATTTTTATATTATATTATATTATTATTGTACATTATTTCCATATTTTAATTTTTATATTAATTTCTACATTCATGTTATACCATTATTACATGTTACTTCTATATTATTATAAGTTAAACCTGAAGGAAGAGTATTGGACCGAAACAAAATGGAGGACAAACCCAATTCGAGAAGCAAGCTTCGATCGCAAGTTCACGCGTTGTAAATAGATTCGAAAAGCGTCGAGCTTGAAATATTGAACATTTCCCTAAATTGGAATGGTCCTTCAAACTACGAAACGTTACAACGTGCGAAATTCGTGGAAGGATTGGTGCTGATGGCAGCATCCTGTACAATGTATTTAACAAGCGTATGCTTCGATAGCTCTTCATATCGTTGACATCAATTCACCGGGACACGTCAAAGAGTAAACTAATATTTGATAACATTCCTCGTTCAATGAGTTGGACTCTGCTACAAATTGCGAACTGTGCTGTTACTGAAACTTGAGCTTGTAAGTGAAGCATATAACAGACAGTAAATAAATGAGCTATCGGATGCAATTAATCCTTGATGATATACTACTTGATGTAATAAACGAAAATATTTTGAGACTATCTCGTTATGAGGAAGGTTATTTTGAGGTTAGGTTAGGTTACTGTTCGCTTTGTGTACTGGTTTGTAGGTTGGGTTCAATCTTGTGGTACTATTTTTAGGTTAGTTCATTTTTGTGGTACTATGTGTAGGTTAGGTTCAATCTTATGGTACTGTATTGTAGGTTAGGTTCAATCTTGAGGTACTATTTTTAGGTTAGTTCAATTTTGTGGTACTATGCGTAGGTTAGGTTCAATTTTAAACTACTATATTGTAGGTTAGGTTCAATCTTATAGTACTGTATTGTAGGTTAGGTTCAATCTTGAAGTACTATTTTTAGGTTAATTCATTTTAGTGGTGCTATGTGTAGGTTAGGTTCCATTTTATAGTACTATCTTGTAGGTTAGGTTCAATCTTGTAGTAGTATTTTTGGGTTAGTTCACTTTTGTGGTACTATGTGTAGGTTAGGTTCAATTTTATAATACTATCTTGTAGGTTAGGTTCAATCTTATAGTACTACTTATAGGTTAGGTTCAATCTTGTAGTACTATTTGCAGTTTAGGTTCAAACTTATAGTACTATATTATAGGTTAGATTCAATCTTGTAGTACTATTTGCAGGTTAGGATCGAACTTATAGTACTATATTATAGGTTAGGTTCAATCTTGTAGTACTATCTGTAGGTTAGGTTCAAACTTATAGTACTATATTATAGGTTAGGTTCAATTTTGTAGTACTATCTGTAGGTTAGGTTAAACTTGTAGTACTATTTTTTGGTTAGTTCACATTTGTGGTACTATGTGTAGGTTAGATTCAATTTTAGAATACTATTTTGTAAGTTATTTTCAATCTCATAGTACTATTAATATTTTATGCTCAGTTCAATGTACCATTTATAAGTTATTTTTAATTTTACATACTATTTATACTACTTTTGTAATATGAATAAATTCCTATAACAAAATATGTATTATTTCCACAATTTACCACAGGTTAGTACATTATTTACACTGCTTCCATAATATGTATAAATTACTATGTTGAAACATGCACTACCTGTGGCTTATGCTCAATTCTCTACACTTCTAGGTTATGTTCAACGTTGAATACTATTCATACTACTTTCTGCAAATTACTACAACACAATAATATTAAAATTGTTATTCAATAATATAATTACTTGCATTGTTAGTCACTGTTCGTTTGAATACCATTACAACTGATTTCATAATACAAATAATATATCAACAATATCTGGGATGACTACATAATGAATTTCAACTGCTTTAGTATTCACATTTATTGATCCATAACATCACTTATTAAATGACCGAAAGTTATGGAAATTACTGTTCCTCTTGTAAACTATTCTCACACAGGCATACAATTCTTCAAATTTTTCTAAAAATCAATTATTTAAACACGCATAACAATTGTTATAATTTTTCTAAAAAGAAAATATGTAAACACATACACTTTTTGTTGAAACAATTCTTAAAATTTTTTTAAAAATGAAATACGTAAACATATACAACAATTGTTATAATTTTTCTAAAAATGAAGTACATAAACATATACAACAGTTCTTAAAATTTTTCTAAAAATGAAATACGTAAACACATACAACAATTCTTAAAATTTTCCTAAAAATGAAATACGTAAACATACAACAATTCTTAAAATTTGTCTAAAAATGAAATACGTAAAACACATACAACAATTCTTAAAATTTTCCTAAAAATGAAATACGTAAAACACATACAACAATTCTTAAAATTTTCCTAAAAATGAAATACGTAAAACACATATAACATTTCTTAAAATTTTTCTAAAAATAAAATATGTAAACACATACAGTTCTCCAAATTTTCCTAAAACTCAAATATGTAAAAATATTACACTTTACAACGAAGAACCTTTTACTACTCTCGTGATACCCCATTGAACCTAACCTAAACCACTTTGCCGAAACCCAGAGTCAAAGAATAAATCGTGTTACAGTTTCCTAAACCTTTGTCCCCAGAGGTAACCCAACTGGCAACATGAACACGTTTGTCCCAAGGGATATGTAATTTCACGCGTTCAATAGCCTGAATCTTCGCGTCTATATCGCCGTTAAATCCGCCCGCAAAGGGCAGCCACGAATGCCCCGTGGCAACCAGATACTGTCATATCATGCTGGCCTGTCCATCTCGACCTTTAACACTTGACGTGTAAGAAGCTCTACATGGTACCATTTCTCTCGCTTCTAGTAATAATGTCTGATGTTAACTGACACGAACCGCTAATTCCTGCGAAGACCGTTTTGCCCAAAATACGTTTGGGAAATTAAGGCTCGAGGTTAATATTGTGTCCCTAGGCCTTAGATTCTGCAACTCGTGCTTCTACACGTTTTAATCTTCTTTGTACACCTTTCTCTAGCTTTACAGGTTCAAATTTTACCTCCTGGAGGTTAGGTTAGGTAGAATGTGCTTTTGTGAATGGAATGTTTCAAGGTAAATGTGTGACCTTTTTGTAGGATGCAGATATTTGTCTGTTGTATTGTTTGATTAAATTGTTGTTTAGTTTGGGAGATCTAGATGTTTTCGATTTCATGGTTTTGAGGTTATGTAACATTTATCTTAACCTTATTAAGATTTTTATGGTACTATAATATATTGTATTTGTACAAAGTAAATGTCTACAAATTTAACATGGTTCTGTGTAATTTTGAAACTTCTGATTGTAGTGTTTCATCAAATTGTTATTCAGTTTGGGAGACTTAGATGTTTTCGATTTCATGGTTTTGAGGTTATGTAACATTTATCTTAACCTTATTAAGATTTTAATTGTACTATAATATACTGTATTTGTACAAAGTAAATGTCTACAAATTTAACATGGTTCTGTGTAATTTTGAAACTTCTGATTGTAGTGTTTCATCAAATTGTTATTTAGTTTGGCAGACTTAGATGTTTTGGGTTTCATGGTTTTGAGGTTATGTAACATTTATCTTAACCTTATTAAGATTTTTATGGTACTATAATATATTGTATTTGTACAAAGTAAATGTCTACAAATTTAACATGGTTCTGTGTAATTTTGAAACTTCTGATTGTAGTGTTTCATCAAATTGTTATTCAGTTTGGGAGACTTAGATGTTTTCGATTTCATGGTTTTGAGGTTATGTAACATTTATCTTAACCTTATTAAGATTTTAATTGTACTATAATATACTGTATTTGTACAAAGTAAATGTCTACAAATTTAACATGGTTCTGTGTAATTTTGAAACTTCTGATTGTAGTGTTTCATCAAATTGTTATTTAGTTTGGGAGACTTAGATGTTTTCGATTTCATGGTTTTGAGGTTATGTAACGTTTATCTTAACCTTATTAAGATTTTTGTGGTACTATAATTTACTGTATTTGTACAAAGTAAACGTCTACAAATTTAATATGTTCCTATGTAATTTTGAAATTTCCTATATCTACAAACTTTTAAGTTCAAAAAAAGTTCCAGAAAATTTATTAAATTTCCTAAACACTCAGTTCGATTTATCCTATGACCCCAAAGTGATCTATAAATAAAAAATATTGTCAACATAAAGATATATCAGTTTGAAGAGCGTCCGCCATTTTGATCCATAAAAGAAAATGGTAGACGCTCGGAAGCAATTACTCGCAGGCAATCGATAGAAGAAGTATCGAAACAGGTTTCAGTGAACACTTACGACAAATGGAATATTGTGAGAGGTGTACCGCTAATTAATTAGAAACCATCCGAACACTCGTGATGAATAGGTTGCGTAACGGGATCATTAAAGCCTCAGTAAATTCCGTGCGGAGTGGATGCGGTGTGTAATTAGCTTGTCCGCGGATCCGGTTCGTGGTAAATAATTTTCCAACGACGATTCGTTGATTACAGCTTGACACGTTCTGCGTGCTTCAACTTTAAAACGTTCTGCCAGATTCGTGTTGCTCGGCGGGGTACATTTCGCTGTCTATCTTTGGGATAGAACAAGAGGCATTTTGTGCAACTTATATTTTGTATATTTACGACTGTATTTATGTATTTTCACTTTCTTTAAATTTTACTAATTTTATGAAGTTTTTAAATTGTGTTAATTGTAAAATTTTTACAGGTTTGTAAATTGTAAAAATTGTACAAATATGTATTTTTCAAATTGTTTATATTCAATCTATCTGTAAATTGTCAAACCTCAAATTCTTGAAATTTCTTAAATTTTTCAAACTTTCCAAATTTTACAAATTTTACGAACTTTTCAAATTTTACAAATTTTACAAACCTTTCAGATTTTACAAATTTTCCTAACCTTCTAAATTTTACAAATTTTTCTAACCTTCCAAATGTTACAAATTTTCCTAACCTTATAAATTTTACAAATTTTACAAATTTTCCTAACCTTCTAAATTTTACAAATTTTACTAACCTTCTAAATTTTACAAATTTTACTAACCTTCCAGATTTTACAAATTTTCCTAACCTTCCAAATTTTATAAATTCTGATAACCTTCCAAATGTTACAAATTTTCCTAACCTTCTAAATTTTGCAAATTTTACTAACCTTCCAGATTTTACAAATTTTCCTAACCTTCCAAATTTTACAAATTTCCCTAACCTTCCAAATGTTATAAATTTTCCTAACCTTCCAGATTTCACAAATTTTCCTAACCTTCCAAATGTTACAAATTTTCCTAACCTTCCAAATTTTACAAATTTTCCTAACCTTCCAAATTTTACAAATTTTCCTAACCTTCTAAATTATACAAATTTTTCTAATCTTCCAAATTTTCCAAATTTTCCTAACCTTCTAAATTTTACAAATTTTCCTAACCTTCCAAATTATACAAATTTTTCTAACCTTCCAGATTTCACAAATTTTCCTAACCTTCCAAATGTTACAAATTTTCCTAACCTTCCAAATGTTACAAATTTCCCTAACTTTCCAAATTTAACTAATTTTCCTAACCTTCCAAATTTTACAAATTTTCCTAACCTTCCAAATTTTACAAATTTGCTAATTTATCAACCGAAAGCAACAAACAGTGAAACAATAATTTAGTTTTTCAAGCGGCCATTTTCCCTAGCAGCAGCTCCTTGCACATAATCTTCAGAGCAAGCATATATAGCAAGTAAAGCAGGTTTAATGAACGGTATGCAGAATTTCGCACGTTAGCAACCGCAAACGAGCCAGTAAACTGTTTTTGCGAATATGACCCGTTCTAGTAAGCTTCTCGGCTCTGTTATAATCCGTGCTAATTTTGGCATTGTACTCGCTTTAAGTCACGGGATCGGAAATGCTCCCTAAGCACGTGAACTCCGGTAATCTGTGTACAGTCGAACTTGGGAACACCTGTTCCATTTCACTGCCGGTACTAATTATTCAATTAGCCATTCCACGAATATCGTCGGCGTAGAATCTGATACACCGTGTATCGATGGTGTTCCACTTAAACGGTGGTCCTCCGACTGCGCTCATGGAAACCATTTTTGTTAGGTTAGGACGGTTCTCAAACTTTTTTGTGTTCGAAGCTTGTAAGATTACATTTTTTGGAGGATTAAATTTTAGTATTTAATTCAAAATTTATTTAGAATTTTAGTAATATTTTAAAAATTATTTCAGATGTTATTCACGATATTAAAATTTGTTTTAATGAATCTTTTGTCTTACAGTACGAAATTTTTTAAATTGTTTAAATTCACAAGTTGGGAGACTAAGCAAGTTTTGTAGTCAACTTTGTAAAATTATGAAGGATTAACAATTTTTAAAGTGTCAAACTATGGAAGTACATGGTAGTAGCATTTTAGGAATAATCGCAGTGAATAATGGAAAAAAGAAAATGATCTACAATAGTAATTATTATTTTATAGTTCTGCTATTCTATTTAATATAATAACTAGTTTTCTGCAATTTACAGTGCAATATGAAAGGCACTTTTAACTTCTAATACCACAGAAACATAAGTAAAATAAAGTTTCGAACATTCGCCATGACTCCATCGCGCAAGAGCGCGCGAAATTCAAACGACGTAAAAGTGTTTTTACCCAAACTAACAATAATAACAGAATTCCTCCCATCATACATTTACTAGTAAATGAAAATAATAACAGACAGTTATTAAAAATGAATAAACAAATAAAATTAAAGAAACACGTCAGTTTATCCAGATTGTCGTAATCGGGGACAAAAGTAGCTTAACATTTAGTCCGTTCTTTTTGAAAGCTGTCCGATTCGAGGATAAACGAGAGGAAACAACAGTTGGATAATTACACAGTTGCCTGAATTTCATCCCTTTTATTTCGCGAATAAATCACACTTCTTAGGCATTTCAAGATTTCCGTTCTCTCGCGAAACAAGGTATCATCTCGGCTTTGATCTTTATCCATGAAACCGGGTCTCCGTTATTTTCTCTGTTCAATGTATTCGCACAGTTTTCCGTTTGTACAAAGAGTTTCACCGGTGCCTCGGTATTTCACGATAAATTTTACATTCATCCTGGATCCGTGCATTTACATTTCATATTTATATTCCTTTATCGTGTTCGAAAATACACGGGAAATATACGGGGATCATTTCGTGTGGCATTTAAAACGAACAAAACCTTCTTGCGTCGAAGTGTATAAATTTTCCACGCGAATTTATTGCTGTGCAGTTCATTTTTTTTTTTGTTGAAACTTGTCGATACGGATCGTAATTTCGTTCATAATTCGCACATGAGTCATTCTGCTTTAAATCAATCACCATCTGCGAATTTGTTCTAATTAAATTATGTTGTAGTCCACGTGAAATTAGGGAGGGTTTAAGTCATCATTTTACCAGCTTCGAATTTGTTAAAAAATAACAAACCTTCAAAGTCTGCAATTATTCATTCTTGCGAAAATAGGCTTCATTCACGAATTTTTTTCTCAGAAACTTCTCAACCGATTTAGCTAAATTCTATTTTGTTTTATTCGAGAAGGATTGTGCTACTATAAAATATTTTTTTTAATTCTGTCAATTTGTTACGAAGTGTCGCGGGTACCACCATTTTAGGTAGGCGAGTTGCGCGCGCAGCTGGACCCAAAGCAAGCTGCGCGCGCAACTCGCCTACCTAAAATGGAGGTACGTCTCACTCACGAATTTTTTTCTCAGAAACTACTCAACCGATTTAGCTAAATTCTTTTTTGTTTTATTCGAGAAGGATTGCGCTACTTTAAAATATTTTTTTCAATTCCCTCAATTTGTTATGAAATGTCGAAAAATTTAAACAAATTCTTATCTTGCATTTTTTTCAATGTAGAGCGTAAAGGGTTTAAATTTAAAAAAAATATTGTCACATTCTTTGAAGCTTTCTCTTTAAAAACAGCCTTTCAGAACGACGAAGACTCGAAAACTGACGTCACAAGGCTGCAAAAGTCGCAGGATACCTCCGTTTTGAGAATATTATATCATCGTTTGAAGAAATAGGGATTTGTTGGAAAGTTCTGATGGGATTTTCGGAAATTAAGATAGGTATAACAATTAAGTGAGTAAAGCAGAGACAACGAGGTCCGGGCAAACATGTCCGTCCAAGGATCTCAGTTTGTGATGTTGCATGGCATTAAACTAACTTCTGATGTTCTGAGCCCTTTGTTCAGTCCCTCGCTCTTAACTGCACCTCAGAGTGCCGTGTTAGTTCCCTTCGAGTTTCGGAAGTATTGCTCGCAAACAAACTTGCAGATTTTCCATCGATCATGCGCTTCGAGAGCTAGTTTCTCGATCATGGGATGGATTTATGCGAAAATCGTGCTGACTCGTTCGTTGATGAATACTGGGTACGAGTATTGTAATTACATATGGATTACTGTGTACTTACACGTAGGGTACTTTCCATAAATCTCTAAATTATTACATATTTAGAATAGTATCAATATGTATATCTATGTAACTAGATTTCTAGATTTACTGAATTTTGGATGCTTACATTCAAATCTTCAAATTTATAGATTTTTGGATTCCTAGATAGCAAGATTTCTAAATTTCCAAATTTCTAGTTCCCCAAATTCCTAAATCTCCAAATTTCCATTTCTCCGAATCCCTAAATTTTTAGATTTCTATATCTCAAATTTCTAAATTTCCAAATTCCCAAATTTCTAATCCTAAATTCTCAAATCTCTCGAACCACGGGTTTCTCTAGAGGGCTAAATCCCTAGAGGGCTAAACTCCCAGATTCCATTATTCTAAAGTCCCTAGAATTCCACATTTCAGTATTCCAAAATCCCTAGAATTCCACATTTCAGTATTCCAATATCCCTAGAATCCCACGCCCCAGTATTCCAAAATCCCTAGACTCTAACACTCCACTATTCCAAAATCCCTAGAATCCCACATTGCAGCATTAAAAAATCCCTAGAATCCCACATTGCAGCATTAAAAAATCCCTAGAATCCCACATTGCAGTATTCCAAAATCCCTAGAATTCCACATTGCAGTATTCCAAAATCCCTAGAATCCCACATTGCAGTATTCCAAAATCCTTAGACTCTCACACTCCACTATACCAAAATCCCTAGAATCCCACATTGCAGCATTCCAATGTCCTTAGAAATCCCACATTTCAGTTTCCTAAAATCCCTAGAATCCCACATTTCAGTTTCCCAAAATCCCTAGAATCCCACATTCTAATCTTCCAAAATCCCTAGAATCCCATATTCCAGTATTCAAAAATTCCTAGAACCCCAAATTCGTACACCCTCAAATCCCTATAACCTCAAATTTCTACATCTCCAATTACACTCACCACAAAATGGCGGTCGAACTCCATCAAACTTGTGCGATACTCAAATGTTGTTTGACAATAGTGAACATGCTACATATGTTCGAAAGTGTATTGTGTTATAGGGACTTTAGAGGACGCGGTATTTATTGGTTGAGGTTATTCTTAAATGCACCGTGGCGAAGAATAACGACACGCAACGATATGGTCGAAGCTCGATAAATACAGTTTGGTGTCAGACGTCGACGCGTGCGGTGCAGAAATTATGGGGCGTTGTGCGAATAAGTGGGTGTTAGTATGTAAACGTGACTGTAAATGTCTTTATTGAATTTTTAAGGACATTCTTTTGCTTGTCAGAATGTTTGTCAAAGGTTTGTTTGTCAAAGATCTCTAAGAGATTTTTTTTTATGGAAATTAGGAATAATTACTGTAACACATTTTCTTGGATATTTACTGATATTATTTGAAGATGTTATACAGGTTTTTTTATAAATAAATAAAGTGCAATTATTTAACGAATGGTAGTTATAGCGTTTTTATTTCTGCTCTGAAATTAGCATCGTTTCGTTGGTGAGTACTTTTCGTGAAATCCTCTGCAATTAAAAATTGCACTATCGTGTATCAATTATTTGTTGAGATTTATAGATTTATAGATTTCACGTAAAAATTGTGAAAATGAATTTTTATCTAACTCGTACTGTGAACAATTGCACGAGTATGAAAATATTTCATTTACTATTCATAGTTTAGTAACAAGTTTTAATATTAATGAGTCAATTAATTCTTTAAATGTCAAATAAGTCAATAGAGTAAAATTATAAATATTAAAATTACAAAAATTAGAATTAAATTGAATTGTTCTGTGATTGAACATTGAATATTGTCTCTCCAAAAGGGTTGAAACGCTATAAAAAATTTTGAGAAAACATCAAACATTCAACACAAAAATTAATTAACCGCGTTCTGTTAATTAATCACGTAGCAACTTCATATTCATTAAATATGTCACAAATATTAATCGATCAACCATATCGATGTATCACCGTCGAATGTCAATAATGGTTAAATTCATCATCATTTGCAGGAAGACATATTTATCTACATATATAACAATTTTAATAGGAAACGTTACGTATCTGGTATCATTAAAACAAGAAGTCAATTCGTTGCGTAACGCTGAATTTCATTTTACCGAACTGTATTTGATTTAACGAGCTTCCGGTGGCATTCAACAGGTTCAATTATTTGTTTGCATTAGGTTGATGAAACAAACTGATTCGTGCGATTGAAACGTAATAAACATTTACTTTTGTTGGACGTCTGTGGTGAAAAGTTATTCTATATTTTGGTGGTCGAAAAAGAATTGTTTAAACCTGCCTATTATAGTGAAAAAAAAATATATTAACTGTGAAATAATATATATTAATTATGTATATTAACCATTTATATTAACTATGAAAAAATAAATATTAACCATGTACATTAACTGTGAAAGAATATATATTTACTATGTATATTAACCATTTATATTAACTGTGAGAAAATAAATATTAACCATGTACATTAACTGTGAAATAATATATATTAATTATTTATATTAACCATTTATATTAACTATGAAAAAATAAATATTAATCATGTACATTAACTATGAAATAATATATATTAATTATGTATATTAAACATTTATATTAACTGTGAAAAAATAAATATTAACCATGTACATTAACTATGAAAGAATATATATTAACTATGTATGTTAACAATTTATATTAACTGTGAAAAAATAAATATTAACCATGTACATTAACTATGAAAGAATATATATTAACTAAGTATATTAACTGTGAAAAAATAAATATTAACCACGTACATTAACTATGAAAGAATATATATTAACTATATATGTTAACAATTTATATTAACTGTGAAAAAATAAATATTAACCATGTACATTAACTGTGAAAGAATATATATTAATTATGTATATTAAACATTTATATTAACTGTGAAAAAATAAATGTTAACCATGTACATTAACTATGAAAGAATATATATTAACTATGTATATTAACCATTTATATTAACTGTGAAAAAATAAATATTAGCCATGTACATTACCTATGAAATAATATATATATTAACAATGAAATAATATTTATTACCAATGCATATTTAAAAAAGTATTCAAAAGCCCACTATTTAATTCCCAACCCCTTAAACATGAAATCAAATAGCATTTCCGAAAATGTGAATCCCCGTCCTCACATAGAATTTCAGCAAAGGCCACTCACAGTATGTCTCTCTGATTTATGTTCCAGCTGTGTGGGTGGTGACTTTGTAAAAGTGTTTCTACATTTGGAGACCACCGGTGTTTCCGAGTACACCCCTTGGACCGGTGTACTTTGCGGGGATCTGCGTGACATCCCGCAGGTTCTCTACAGTTCAAGATCTACGCTTATTTTGGAGTTTCACACACAGGGACCTCCGTCTAATGCGACTGGCTTTTTCGGCAATTTTCACTTCATCGATAGACGTGAGTTATTTTGTTACCACTTATTTCATTTCAAATTTCCCGCCAAAAGATATGATACATCATAAATGATGCGTGATAAAGATGTTGTGATAAATGATTATTACAAACATTTAGTATGAACATTAGCAATAAACATTCACATTAAAGATCGAATATATTGTCATGTAAATAATGAATGTAATGTAACATTGATACAAAATGAATTTAGTAGAAACTGACTGTTTAATCTGTTCATAATAAATCAATAGTATTTCATAAACTAATGAAGATGATTTTTAACATTCAACATAAAATTGCAAGTATTTATACAAAATTTAGTGGACAGACAGATATACATAATGGACAATTATGAATAATATAAATATTTAGTAAATATGAAGTAATCCCTTGTCTTATAAAATGGCTACATATGACGCACAAAAAATATTGAAATGTGAAAAATCTT
Organism: Megachile rotundata; assembly: GCF_050947335.1. Taxonomy (NCBI): domain Eukaryota; kingdom Metazoa; phylum Arthropoda; class Insecta; order Hymenoptera; family Megachilidae; genus Megachile; species Megachile rotundata. The sequence continues at coordinate 9,861,147 of NC_134995.1, forward strand.
TAAATTTTCATCATGAATGAGTTGCAAGTTTAATTTTAATCCCAATACAATGATGCACCGTCAAAATATCCCTGAAATTTGGAGTAAAATTTCTGTAAGTTTAACCTAACCTAAAATTGTTCTTAACATTAACTTATCTTAAAATTTCTCTTAACATCAACCTAACTTAAAATTTCTTTTAATAAATCCTTAACAAACTCAGCAAAATAATGATCCCTGAAATTTGAATTAAAACTTCTCTTAACATTAATCTAACCTAAAATTCCTCTTAACATTAACCTAATCTAAAATTTCTCTTAACATCAACTTAACCTAAAATTTTTCTTAATAAGTTCCTGACAAACTCAGCAAAATAATGATCCCTGAAATTTGAACTGAAACTTCTTTTAACATTAACCTAACCTAAAATTCCTCTTAACATTAACCTATCCTATAATTTTTCTTAACATCAACTTAACCTAAAATTTTTCTTAATAAGTTCCTGACAAACTCAGCAAAATAATGATCCCTGAAATTTGAACTGAAACTTCTTTTAACATTAACCTAACCTAAAATTCCTCTTAACATTAACCTAATCTAAAATTTCTCTTAACATCAACTTAACCTAAAATTTTTCTTAATAAGTTCCTGACAAACTCAGCAAAATAATGATCCCTGAAATTTGAACTGAAACTTCTTTTAACATTAACCTAACCTAAAATTCCTCTTAACATTAACCTAACCTAAAATTTCTCTTAATATTAACTTAACCTAAAGTTTCTCTTAATAAATCCCTAACGAATTCAGCAAAATATGATTCCTTTTGATCTAAAATCTCTCTAAAATTAACCTAACCTAAAATTCCACCTACCATTAACCTAACTTAAAATTCCTCTTAACATCAACCTAACCTAAAATTCCTCCTAACAAACCCCTAACAAACCCAACCAAAATAATAATAAATCAACTCTCTAATCATACGTATTACCAAAAGAGCAACCATTAAAAACAAAACAGATAATATTTACAGAAAGCAAAAGTTTCATAAATAACCTACAAAAACATCATAAATAAATGATAAATATCAAAAGACCGAAAGTGATCTCGACGTACTTTATCAAGCAATTTCAGACCCGGTTTCATAAAACTGTTTCAAGTGGAGTTTAACCCTTTGCCGCGTTCTAACTCGATCAGAAAATATTTTCAAAGTTATCCGGAAACCAATGGAACGACGCTAATTAAAGCGTGTACATGCAGCCCGCAGACGACTCTGTGACGATAGCGTTTCGAGAGGATTGATCGAGTGAATCGTGTTTCAGCAAACAAGCTAATGATCGATGGGCGCGATTGGTCGTTCATTTGATAGAGAAGAATCCTTTGTGGGATAAGAAAATGATTGATTTGTTGACGATCGTTCATGTTTCTTTGAGAATTAAGTGGCTACTTTTGTGGTGTTTGATGAACAATTGTGGTGGTATTTGTTTTGGAGGGTATTTCACACCTTATGTGAGCTCTTTGTGTTTGGTTGCTTTTGTTGGTTTTCGTATGGGGACATTTTTTTGGAAATAGGTATCAAATTTTATTGAACGTAGGAATATGGGAGATCTAAGAATTTGGGGACGTGGAAATTTGGGAGAACTAGGAATTTCGGGACGTAGGAATTGGGGGGATCTAGGAATTTTGGAACGTAGCAATTTGGGGAGTTAGGAATTTGGGGATGTGGAATTTTGAAGTGTAGGAATTTGGGGACGTAGAAATTTTGGATCTAGGAATTTGGGGGCGTCGCAATTTGGGGGTGTAGAAATTTGGGATTTAGGAATTTGGGGGCGTCGAAATTTGGGGTCTTGGAATTTGGGGGTGTAGAAATTTGGGATTTAGCAATTTGGGGGCGTCGAAATTTGGGATCCTGGAATTTGGGAGCGTCGAAATTTGGGGGTGTAGGAATTTGGGGACGTAGAAATTTTGGATCTAGGAATTTGGGGGCGTCGAAATTTGGGGGCGTAGAAATTTGGGATTTAGCAATTTTGGGGCGTTGAAATTTGGGATCTTGGAATTTGGGAGCGTCGAAATTTGGGGGCGTCGAAATTTGGAATCTTGGAATTTGGGAGCGTCGAAATTTGGGATCTTGGATTTTGGGAGCGTCGAAATTTGGGGGCGTCGAAATTTGGAATCTTGGAATTTGGGAGCGTCGAAATTTGGGATCTTGGGATTTGGGAGCGTCGAAATTTGGGATCTTGGATTTTGGGAGCGTCGAAATTTGGGGGCGTCGAAATTTAGAATCTTGAAATTTGGGAGCGTCGAAATTTAGGGATGTAGGAATTTGGAGACGTAGAAATTTTGGATCTGGGAATTTGGGGGCGTCAAAATTTGGGGGTGCAAAAATTTAGGATTTAGGAATTCGGGGCCGTCGAAATTTAGGATTTAGGAATTTTGGGGCGTCGAAATTTGGGGGCGTAAGAATCCGAGGGATCTAAAGATTTGAGGGTGTAGAAATTTGGAATCTTGAAATTTGAGGATTTAGAAACATCGTCATCTAGAAATTCGTGGATTCATAAATATCGTCATCTAGAAAGTTAGTGATTTATAAACTTGCTATCCAGGAATTTGGGGATCTAGAAATTCTACACATAGTTCCTCAAAAATTTATCAACGTAAAACTTTCTGCAAAAATACCATAATCTCGTCATCTGAATACACAAACAAAATACACCAAATACCATAATACCTCTTAGTCCCCTTAAGTCCACAATTTCCCCAAATTATTTTACATACAACAACCCCCCACACTTTCCATATACTCAACATTTTCAAAACTAATCGTATTTCACTCGCAGCAACATAAATTCGGGTTGTGGATTAGCAAGTAGCAGGAAAAAGTGTTCTAAACAGCGAATGTTGTATAGGCCGAAAGCATGGTTCGTTAGTAAACCGTTTCACGAATACGAGTAGCTGACGCGCCCTTTAAACATGCTGGCCGGCGAATTTTTTATTTCGCTCACGTGTGTACGCCGGCTTACGTGTGTTACATATAACAGAGGCATAATTCTTGCCAGACTTCCCTCTGTAATTTTGAAATATACAATTGTTTCTGCCCTTCGTTTTTTTTCACGTCTGCGTACACATGAGGAGTTGCTTTTTCGAGGAGGGAAGACTTAGCCTTTCTCGAAAAACGGGAAATTTATATAAATGCATCTGACGTGCGGTTGAAGACTATTTTTTACTTGTTATTATTTTTTATTTGCTTACGTTTTTGTTAGGATTAGAGAGATATTGATTAGGACATAGAATTAGCAATTGCATTTTAATGCAAACACTATTCAAAATTTTATAAAAATAATTTTATCTAAAGATTTATTTAAATATATTATTTTTTGTATTTAAGTATATTTTAGTTTCATTTAAATATTTTTTATTAACTACAAGATATAGTACACCTCCGTCAAATTTATGTTGGAAAAAATTTTTATTTGAACCCAATATTAATTTTGCATTGATGATTTTTTATTAACAAAATATTTTTTATTAATTTCAAGATATAGTATACCTCTGTCAAATTTATGTTGGAAAAAATTTTGATTTGAACCCAATATTAATTTTGCATTGATGATTTTTTATTAACAAAAATTTTTTATTAATTACGAGATATAGTATACCTCTGTCAAATTTATGTTGAAAAAAATTTGTATTTGAACCCAATATTAATTTTGCATTGATGATTTTTTATTAACAAAATATTTTTTATTAATTACAAGATATAGTATACCTCTGTCAAATTTGTCTTGGAAAAAATTTTAATCTGAACCCAATATTAATTTTGCATTGATGATTTTTTATTAACAAAATATTTTTTATTAATTACAAGATATAGTATACCTCCGTCAAATTTGTCTTGGAAAAAATTTTCATTTGAACCCAATATTGAATGATAGAATTCCATTTTCATAAAAACGAAGTGGCACACGAATAAATGTTATTTTACGTTATCGATTTAATATGTAGAAAATGATTTCGACACTCGACGTGTTAAAATTCGGCAAATAATAATATTTGATCAAAGTAAACTCCACTTCAATCAATAATAGAGCGTGATATATTCGTTCCTCAATTTTTTGCTTTTTTCGTGTGAAGTGTGCGGATGTGTGGCGAGTTTAGCTGTCAGATTAAAGGAGAACAGATAATTGAACGCTCGATGGAAATGAAGATAAAAATTCTCAACAAATTACTTGGATTTTTAATTAATAATAAATGTGATGAAGATGATATTGGTTAGGAATTTGAATTTATTATAACAATAAGGAAATGTAAATTAAAACAGAAAAGGCTGGTAAACAAAAAAAATGGAAGAAACAATTATAATATTTAAAAAAAAAATTGCAAGTATACAAAAATTACAGCAATACAGAGAAATATTAAAAAATGAAAAAAAATAAAAATTGCAATAATAAAAAATAATAATTGCAATAATACAAAGATTCTAGCAATAAAGAAAAATAAACATTACAAGAATGAAAGAAAATAAAAATTGCAAGAATAGAAAGATTACAAGAATAAAGAATAATAAACATTGCAAAAATGAAAAGGAATAAAAATTGCAATAAAAAAAAATAAAAATTGCAAAAATACAAAAATCACAACAATAAACAGAAATATTAAAAAATGAAAAAAAATAAAAATTGCAATAATAAAAAATAATAATTGCAATAATACAAAGATTCTAGCAATAAAGAAAAATAAACATTACAAGAATGAAAGAAAATAAAAATTGCAAGAATAGAAAGATTACAAGAATAAAGAATAATAAACATTGCAAAAATGAAAAAAAAAATTGCAATAAAAAAAAATAAAAATTGCAAGAATACAAAAATCACAACAAACAGAAATATTAAAAAATGAGAAAAAAAATTACAATAATAAATAATAATTGCAAGAATACAAAAATTAGAACAATAAAGAGCACTAAAAAATACAACAAAGCCAAAGAATAAAAATTACAATAATACCAGAAAAGATATAAAATAAAAAGCCCCAGAAAGGAGTATTTAAATTAAAGATCCATTCTCAAAGAGGTGTTAGAACAGTTTTCAACTCCGAGATAATTGAAAGTTATTCAATTTATGGAATTGTATAGATTTATATAACGATAGCGCGAAGTCTCTAAAGCATATTCAACGATAGAATATCCCTGAAAGAGAACAGCTACGAGCGAATGCGCCCATTCACGTGTGAGAACGCGTTTTCAAACAAGCGACGAGAACGAGACGGCATTAAACGTGTAATTTGCCGTAATTTCGCGACACTCTATTCAGTTAATAGCATTTTCATCTATTAGCTTTGATCAGCTAATTCCGTCATTCTTACAAAGACAATTAACATGGAAATTCTAAAGCAAACGAGAAATGTTTCGAGTCACTTCACTGTGACAGCTTAATACTATTCTTGGAGAATATTTTATTCACTTAACACGATATTTAATTTGATAAAGTCTTTCTGGAGTTTGTGGAGACTTTTATGGAAATTATTTTATTGTGTTTTGGTTTGGTTTGGAATGATATTTGAGAGGAAGGATTAATGTGTTTGTGTTAGGGTTGAAAATGTGAGGCGTCCATTTTTTTGGGTTTGACGAATTGGAGATGTAGTTTGGAACAGCTGGGGAATTTGAGGAGTTGGGAATTTGTGGTGTTGAGATTTGAAAGGTCAGTGGAGAGTTTGGTTATTTGAGAAGGAGAGAAGATGGGAATTTGGTAATTTGAGAAGTTGGTAATTTGAGAAATTGGTAATTTGAGAAGTTGGTCACTTGAGTACTTGGTAATTTGAGAATTTGGTCACTTCAGAACATAGTCATTTGAGAAGTTGCTCACTTGAGTATTTGGTAATTTGAGAATTTGGTCACTTGAGAACGTAGTCATTTGAGAAGTTGGTAACTTGAGAAGTTGGTAATTTGAGAACATGGTCATTTGAATGCTTGGTAATTTGAGAATGTGGTCACTTGAGAACATAGTCATTTGAGTGCTTGGTAATTTGAGAAGTTTGTAATTTGAGAATTTGGTCACTTGAGAATTTGGTCACTTGAGAAGTTGGTAACTTGAGAAGTTGGTAATTTGAGAACATGGTCATTTGAGTGCTTGGTAATTTGAGAATGTGGTCACTTGAGAACATAGTCATTTGAGTGCTTGGTAATTTGAGAATTTGGTCACTTGAGCACATAGTCATTTGAGAAGTTGGTAACTTGAGAAGTTGGTAATTTGAGAACATGGTCATTTGAATGCTTGGTAATTTGAGAATGTGGTCACTTGAGAACATAGTCATTTGAGTGCTTGGTAATTTGAGAAGTTTGTAATTTGAGAATTTGGTCACTTGAGAAGTTGGTAACTTGAGAAGTTGGTAACTTGAGAAGTTGGAAATTTGAGAACATGGTCATTTGAGTGCTTGGTAATTTGAGAATGTGGTCACTTGAGAACATAGTCACTTGAGTGCTTGGTAATTTGAGAAGTTTGTAATTTGAGAATTTAGTCACTTGAGAACGTAGTCATTTGAGAAGTTGGTAACTTGAGAAGTTGGTAATTTGAGAACATGGTCATTTGAGTGCTTGGTAATTTGAGAAGTTGGTCACTTGAGAACATAGTCATTTGAGTACTTGGTAATCTGAGAAGTTGGTAATTTGAGAATTTGGTCACTTGAGAACATAGTCATTTAAGTACTTGGTAATTTGAGTATTTCATCATTTGAGGACTTGGTCATTTGATAATTTAATGATTTGATAATTTGACGATTTGACAATTTCACAATTTGGCAATTTAACAATTTGATAATTTAATAATTTGACCACTTGACACTTTGATAATTTAATAATTTGATAACAATTCCATTTAATCACCTAACAACTTAATAGTGTAACCTAACCTAATAATTTCAATTTTATTAATTACAAAATATTTCACAAAATTCTTTACCATATAAAAACAGTCCTAAACATAATTCCCTCTAATATAAATATCCACAAACGCCTCTAAACCGATTTATCCCGAATTTATTTCAAAAAAATAATTCCTAAAAATGGTTTAACATTTCAATCATAAATCGAACGATCATTTAAAACTAGATCATAGCCGAATATTCGATCAAATAATTTTCCGACAGTTTAAATAAATTTTCGTGTTCCCCATCACGATATTTTTAGAGCAGAAACAAAAATGTAGAGAACAAACGGGCTGTTATTAATATTGAGTTTCCCTGGAAATAACGAAAGTTTTTTTCTCCTGGGACAAAACCGAGGAAAACAAAAAGCCGTTCATCATTCTGCTACACACGGTGTACATTTGTTCTCGTATTTTTCACATTCATACACGTCAAATTAGCAGATATTTCCCGACATCAGCGTATTCGATAGTGAAGCGTAAAGTAAAAGGACAAATGCGAGTGGTACGTTCGGAACGTTTGCAATTATTTCGCATAATTTAATATCGAAAGAAACGTATTTGTTTCCAGGTAATTGCTCATTTACTTTGATCGGATCGTTTAATTAGTGCAGTTGAAGTAGGGACATTGTTGATCAATGTGTAGGACAATCATTATATAATTTTATCTGTGTGTTACTTTTTAGATATTAACAATTTGGATGTTAACAATTTTTAGATGTTAACAAGGTTCTTTATGGTTTCATTGAGGTGGTTGTTAAATTTTGGATTGAGATCAATTTTCGATGCATTGCTAGTATAGTTTGAAAAATTCTAGGTATAAATGTTTCTGAATCTCTAAGTCAAGTGTTAACAATTTTATAAATTCTTAATTTGACACACAGTAAACGTTAACAATTTTATAAATTTTTAATTTGACGTCCAACAAGTGTTAACAATTTTCTCAATTTTTTATTTGACGTCCAACAAGTGTTAACAAGTTTATCAATTTTTAATTTGACATACAACAAGTGTTAACATTTATGTAAATTTTTAACTTGACATCCAACAAGTGTTAACGATTTTATCAATTTTTAATTTGACGTCCAACAAGTGTTAACATTTTTATAAATTTCTAAGTTGACATCCAACAAATGTTAACATTTTTATAAATTTTTAATTTGACGTCCAACAAGTGTTAACAATTTTATGAATTTTTAATTTGACATCCAACAAGTGTAAACATTTTTATAAGTTTTTAACTTGACATCCAACAAGTGTTAACAATTTTATCAATTTTTTATTTGACGTCCAACAAGTGTTAACATTTATATAAATTTTTTATTTGACATCCAACAAGTGTTAACATTTATATAAATTTTTAATTTGACGTCCAACAAGTGTTAACAATTTTATAAATTTTTTATTTGACACCCAACAAGTGTTAACAATTTTATAAATTTCTAAATTGACATTCAACAAGTGTTAACAATTTTTTCAATTGCTAATTTATCATCCAACAAGTGTTAACAATTTTATAAATCGTCAATTTGGTACACAGCAAGTGAACATACATAAATTCTTCATTCGAAATGCATTAAGTTAGCACACACATAAATTCTGACTACAATAAACATCAAAATAACGCGCTATTAAATTTCAAATCTAATACCCAGTAACTTAATACAAGAGTATTGAATAGTACAGTAGTTGGTAAAGCTTCCACAATGAGCTCCCAAAATGGTCCACTTCTTAGCACCCAGTGTATTTTCGTACGATCCAAAGTGGCGGCCCCTTTCAACCCCCAATACGTGGTCCAGTCGAAGCAGATTTCGACGCAAGGTTAATCCGAGGTGGTCGAAATCCGTCGAGAAGCCGGCCAACCATAATGGAAGCTGATAACCAAAGAGATTAGTTAGACGGAGATTAGACGACAGATAGCAAAATCGGTGTTCGGCAGCTGGCTTACCGTAAACCGTGTTATCGAAGCGCACTAACATGTGGACATGCATTGTTACGCTTCTTTCGATCAAGGATAATTTGAACGCTTATTTACAGCATGAAGCTTTTGAACATTTTGGTGTTACGTTTAAATTATGTCGTATGTGAGATTTTTGGGGTTGTGAATTGTGAGGTTTGTGAGTTTTCAAGGTTTCAAATTCTCAAGGTTTCGAATTATCAAGGTTTCAAATTTCCAAGGTTTTAAATTTCCAAGGTTTTAAATTTCCAAGGTTTCAATTTTCCAAGGGTTCAAATTCCCAAAGTTCCAAATTCCCAAGCTTCCAAATTCCCAAGGGTTCAAAGTCCCAAGCTTCCGAATTTCCAAAGCTCCCAAATTCCCAAGGGTCCAAATTCCCAAAGTTCCAAATTCCCAAGCTTCCAAATTCCCAAGGGTTCAAATTCTCAAGCTTCAAAATTCCCAAGGGTTCAAATTCCCAAGCTTCCAAATTCCCAATCTTCCAAATTCCCAAGCTTCCAAATTCCCAAGCTTCCAAATTCCCAAGCTTACAAATTTCCAAAGCTCCCAAATTCCCAAGGGTCCAAATTCTCAAACTTCCAAATTTTCAAATCCTCAAATTCCCAAGGTTCCAAATTTCCAAATCTCCAAATTCCCAAGATCCCGAATCTCCAAATCCCCAAATCCCCAAATTCCCAACTTCCCTAGTGTCCACCCCAAAATATCCACAAATCCTCCTCAAATCCCCAAATCCTCATCCACAATAATTTTTCCCCCATCTCCCACTAAATCTCCCCCAGAAATCATCTCCCATCTTCATATTCCCCACCGAAAGCGAACCTCGATACACCCTCGACACAGCGAAGCCGTTTGATCCACGATGCATCGATCGATATTCAATTCCATCGACTCGATCTAAACCGCGACAACGCTTCATCGTCGCGGCTCGCTGATTACATCCACGTTCCGATGATATTTCACCGTAGTGATCCCCGATCGAATAAAGACCCCGACAAGAAGAAAAATGCGCCGGTCCTCTGTGTTGTAATGCGCGGCAAACGTCACGATTCCATTTCGCTCGATCCATCATCCTGCGTCAACGACGAACCTGCGAGGATTCCGTGACAAGAAAGAAAGAGGGAAAAACGTGCGGTTGAAAAATCTACGTCTTTTTATTTTGATCAAGTGCATGGTCCCCGTGGAACCGCTTGCTTCAACTTCGTGCAAAATTCGCGCGTAGATTATGCACGTCCATTAAACGGTAAACAGACCATGTGCCGGGACAGCCGCTGATTAACCATGTATAATTAAAACGTAATTTCTACCTTGTAAGCGAGTTTTAATCAAACGGGCATTGGAGAAACGACGTTGGAGTACAGATTGTCGATGACAAACTTTTTTGGTCGGTTCTTTGAATTTAGTGTTGCTTTGCGCCGGGTTTGATAGGTTAAAGGTTACTTTGTTAAGGGACTGGTTTGTTAAGGGACGTCAAAAAATTGTTTAGAAAATAAAAATTAATAGGGATGATAAAAATAGGGTGTGTAGATATTATGTATATTATACAAAAAATAAGAAACATCTTTGTGAATGGGTCATTCCACGAGAAATCGATCACTTTTGGACGTCACCATGTGTGATTTTGCTTTAATTAAAATATTAGCTATCATGGACGGTGTGCGCGCAGCTATTATGATCGATGCGCGCGTAGTTACTGTGATCGTTGCGTGTGCAGCTTGTATGATCGGTGCACGCGCAGCTACTATGACGGGTCCGCGCGCAGCTACTATGACGGGTCCGCGCGCAGCTACTGTGATCGTTGCGCGCGCAGCTACTATGCTCAGTGCGCGCGCAGCCTATATAATCGGTACGCGCGCAGCTACTATGCTCAGTGCGCGCGCAGCTGCTATGTTCAGTGCACGCGCAGCTTTGGGTTCAGTTGCATGAAACAACCGGTCATAATAGCTGCGCCCGACTGACTCTCCTATCTAAGACGGAGGTACCCCACGTCGTTTAATACATTATTTAATATAATTGATTATTTCTTGAAAACGAAGAAACATCCTTCTAAATATCAAACGTTGACAAAAATTAACTAATAAGAATCGTCTAATCTGTACTTCAGACATATCAAAAAAAGTTATATCAAGACCAGTAACACAATCATGAAGTCTCCTTATGATTTTAAAAATAACTTCACTAATATACTACTAACTTTACTACTTTACTTTATAATATATAATAACGTTATTATATTCGTTCAAGGAATCTTCACGATGCCTTTGAAGGCCATACCCCTTGAAGCCAGGTCATAAAATCGTTGTTCGACGGACAGACGACTATAACATAGGCAAGAGATGAAGTAACTTTTGAAAGGGGCTCGTCGTAGAAACTCGTCGATGACGCTCTAACGAGTCGTAAAACGCTCTAACCGTCGTAAATTGCCGAAACGGGCAACGGGGGTCTGTCCTACGAAACTCGGCGAGTTACGATTAAAATTCTAACGAGGAGGCCCGCTAGCTTATCGCCTCTTGATAACACGTTAGGATCCTCAAGATAGAGAGGAAATATGGTACAAGTACGGAAAGTCCCGGGGCTGTTTGCACCCGTATTGATTAAAGTGGGTAATTCAGACTGGCGTACTATTTTCAACTTTCCGGAAGCCAGACCCTGCTAATTACTTGGGAGCGTCCGGTATCGGTCGAGATTCGATTTCTTATCAGAAGACGTTCTTTCGGCAATTTGGAGCTGGTTGATAAATGGATGCGTTATGAGAACGCATTCTTCTTTAATGTCCTGACTTGTTCATTTGCTGTTCCACTTGTATCTTGACATCTTCAATTATTTTTTGAAAGTGTATTTCAATTTTGTCTCGCTAAGAACACATATAGAACCACATACACGTATGTATGAGCACATATAGAAAATTGATCATATAGAGCTATATAGAGGTTCCCCGATGAAATTATCGAGAAATAAGGAAGATCCTCGATTAAGGAGGCAGCGAACGATATTTTCATCTTGGACCACCAAGGAACCGCCATCGCAATTTTCCCGTTAATTGCCGAATTTCGAGGAGATTGGGGCCGTGAGCTTGCTAGCGTAAATAAATTAGCTCGCGTTGATGTAACCTTCCATCTCGTCTATTTTCCTCTGTATATTGTGTAACGTTGTTTATCGATGAATATATTGCAATTTTCCGAATATCATGTATATATTGGTGAAGTTGCCGCGATCGAGGAACGAGTTGCCGGTTCACTATCGCGAAAGTAATTTCGTCGAAACCCTGCTTATTAATTAATGGTTTCACGTTCAATTGCCTTTCAAATGAAATTACCATATGCAGTTATTAATTGCATGGAATATTGTTAGTCGGATTTGTTCGTATGAATATTTATGTATTTTATGTGAATTTTATTTGGTTTACTGGATGTTACATATGTTGACATATGTAACTTACACATGTTACTTACATATGTGACTTACACATGTTACTTACATATGTGACTTACACATGTTACTTACATATGTGACTTACACATGTTACTTACATATGTGACTTACATATGTTACTTACATATGTTACTTACATACGTTCCTTCTATATATGACTTACATATGTTACTTACATATGTGACTTATATATATATATTACTTACATATGTGACTTACACATGTTACTTACATATGTGACTTGCATATGTTACTTACATATGTGACTTACATATACTACTTACATATGTGACTTACATATGCTACTTACATACGTTCCTTCTATATATGACTTACATATGTTACTTACATATGTTACTTACATATGTCACTTATATACGTTACTTATATGTGTGACTTACATATGTTCCTTTCATATATGACTTACATATGTTACTTACATTTGTTAACATATGTGACTTGCATATATTAACATATGAGACTTACACATATTAACATTTGTGACTTACATATATTAACATATGTGACTTATATATATTAACATATGTGACTTACATATGTTAACATATGTGACTTGCATATGTTAACACATGTGACTTACATATGTTAATTACATATGTTACTTACACATGTTAGCATATGTTACTCATATATTACATGTGCAATTTATTATTAATACTTGCAAGAATCACTATTGATAAATTATGAAATAATGAATTTGTATAAAATAACAATTAATAGATAATAACAAATAACGACAATAAACAAGTTTAGCAATAATGATACGAGCTAAAATCCCTACTCGTACACCCATTTTGCACCAAAGCCCCAAAATCGTGAATTAATCAAGCGCCTATTAAACCGACCACCTAATTCCAAAATAAGCAAAGCCAACTCGAGTGAAACAACGTTACCTCCAAAAGCAATAGCCCAACAGTGCTACTAGTTAGCGTTCTTTGAATAAAGCTAGTTAACATTCTGAATTTTACTCCAAACATTATTTCCAAAACCACTTAAACTATCAATGTATCATATTTCACCCAACTACTCATTTTTTCATAACAACCATAATTCTGTAGTCGTAGCTTACTATACGATCATAAATCCATTCCACAAGAAGTGAAATTATAGTCAGACACTAAATCCACAAGCAGCCCAAATACTCCTGCCAAATATTCTAAATAAACGATTGAAAAAATGGGCAGGTTTGTATGCCAGCCATCGTTGCACGCAATCTTTCTCGTTTGTTACGTATTCCCGTAGAGACATCCGATACAGGGAAGTACTTAAACTGGCAAAGTTTTTCGCGAGTTAAGGTGAATCTTCTTCCTTCAGGAACCGAGTGACTGAACGAAACTTTCCACCGACACGTCCGTCTGCTTCACGGCCTCGTAAACAACTTGGCCAGTCGTTACGAGTTTCACTCGCGAATATCCCCGACGACGTGGAAAGTTAATGAAACTTAAAGGAAATTTCTTGCCGGCAATTACTGCGTGGGAACTCGAATGCCGTTCGTTCGGTTCATTTGTTTCTTTCGAGGTAACTGGACATAGACGAGTTTCAAGGTCACTTTGAGGAGATGTGAAGGTTGGTTATAGTCAGTGCGTGCTATTCTAGGGGCAAAAATAAACAAAGGGAATTTTCACATGTCTTGTATTGTTCTAATTTCTTGATGGTCTGAAAATTTGGGGATAGGTGAGAAAATTGGGGACTTTGGGATTTTTAGGGGATGTTGGGATTTTTGGGGGATGTTGGGATTTTTGGAGGGATGTATTTGAGGACTTGGTGTTTTAAGATCTAGGGATATTAAGGTCACAGTAATTTGTGGACTTGAGAATTTGGGAAACCAGAGATATGGAAATTTAGAGATTTGGGTGCTCGGAAATTTGGGAATCTAGGGATTTTAAGGTCACAGTAATTTGTGGACTTGAGAATTTGGGAAACTAGGGATATGGAAATTTAGAGATTTGGGGGCTTGGAAATTTGGATATCTAGGGATTTTGGAGGCGTAGAAATTGGAGGATTTCGGTATTTGGATATCTAGGGATTTTGAAGGCGTAGAAATTGGAGGATTTTGGTATTTGGATATCTAGGGATTTTGGGGGTATAGAAGTTCGGGGATTTTGGTATTTGGAGATCTAGGGATTTTGGGGGTGTAGAAATTTTAGAAATTTGGTATTTGGAGATCTAGGGATTTTGGAGGCGTAGAAATTGGAGGATTTTGGTATTTGGATATCTAGGGATTTTGGGGGTGTTGAAATTGGAGGATTTTGGTATTTGGATATCTAGGGATTTTGGGGGTGTAGAAATTCGGGGATTTTGGTATTTGGAGATCTAGGGATTTTGGGGGTGTAGAAATTTTAGAAATTTGGTATTTGGATATCTAGGGATTTTGGAGGCGTAGAAATTGGAGGATTTTGGTATTTGGATATCTAGGGATTTTGGGGGTGTTGAAATTTGAGGATTTTGATATTTGGAGATCTAGGAATTTTGAGGATTACGGTATTTTGGAATTTAGGGATTTTGGGGGTGTAGAAATTCGGGGATTTTGGTATTTGGGGAGATCTAGGGATTTTGGGGGTGTAGAAATTTTAGAAATTTGGTATTTGGAGATCTAGGGATTTTGGAGGCGTAGAGATTGGAGGATTTTGATATTTGGATATCTAGGGATTTTGGAGGTGTACAAATTTGAGAATTCTGGTATTTGACAATCTAGGGATTTTGGAGGAGTAAAAATTTTAGAAATTCTGTATTTGGATATGTAAGGATTTTTGAGGTGTTGGAATTTGAGGATTTTGGTATTTGAAAATCTAGGGATTTTGAGTATTATGGTATTTGGTGATCTAGGGATTTTGAAAGTGTAGAAATTTGAGGATTTTGGAAATCTAGGAATTTTGAAGATGCAAAAGTTTGAGAAATTGGGAATTTGTATATCTAGGGATTTTGTGGTGTAGAAATTTGAGAATTTGGTATTTGGAAATCTAGGGATTTTGAAGATGCAAAAGTTTGAGAAATTGGGAATTTGTATATCTAGGAATTTTGGGGTGTAGAAATTTGAGAATTTGGTATTTGGAAATCTAGGGATTTGGGTATTCAGAAGTTTCAAAATCCATAACTTCAAAAAATCTTCTGATTTTGAAAGTTTATAAATTTCAAAAATTTGCCATCTGCCATAAAAACTGCCATGCCTTAACAAATCAAAAACAAAAAAATAAAATTTTGAGTAACCACTAAGCAATTAAACAAACTCTGAATTTAAAAATTTAGGACGAACGTAAAAGCTTGTTATCAAAACCGCCATATGCAAAGTATAATTTTGCATATTGCAATTATTCGTCGCACCAGATCGAATCGGTTAACTTGATCGAGCAACAATTCATTGTTGTTCGGATTTATTAACAATGATCCAATGCACGTACGAATTAAACCAATTGTCGCGGCGCGCAAGTGTTTCGATAGGCAGTTACGCGTTCACCCGATCAACGCTATCCACAAATTACAATGTTTTAATTGAAGAACGAAGCTGTTCAATCTGATTTTAAAATTACGCGGAATAACAGACCACCTCGAACGAGACCGTCCATTGTACATCGAAACTGTTTACACGCCTGATTGCCATGATCGTTAACTAATGAACTTTTAACGCTTGTCCTGCAAGCTTAATTAAAATCTGATTATGATTTGAGATCGCGTACGGAACTGGGGCTGAAATATAAATTTGTCGGCTGCAATGCGAGCAATTAATACCGCCACTTTTTAATTACCGTTTTCGTGTACATTCAAGCTTGATTTCGGATGCGATTCGATTGAAAAGATTAAACAGGTATTTTAAAATTTTTGGTTTTTCAGATTTTTAGATTTTTAGATTTTTAGATTTTTAGATTTTTAGATTTTTAGATTTTTAGATTTTTAGATTTTTAGATTTTTAGATTTTTAGATTTTTAGATTTTTAAATTGTTAGATTTTTAGGTGTTTAAATTCTTAGATTGTGAGGATATTATGTTGTTAGGCGGTTAGGTGGTTAGATGGTTAGGTGGTTAGGTGGTCGGGCGGTTAGGTGGTTAGGGGTTTGGTGATTAGGCGATTAGGTGGTTAGGGGGTTAGCGGGTTAGGAGGTTAGAGGGTTAGGGGGTTAGGTGGTTGGGGGGTTAGGTGATTAGGGGGTTAGATGGTTAGGGGGTTAGAGGGTTAGGGGATTAGGTGGTTAGGTAGTTAGGGGTAGGGTGTTAGGTTGTTAGAGTGTTAGGTTGATGGGTTGTTATAGTGTTAGATTGTTAGACAGTTAGATTATTAGGTTGTTAGGGTGTTAGATTGTTAAATTGTTAGATTGTTAGATTGTTAGATTGTTAGATTGTTAGATTGTTAGATTGTTAGATTGTTAGATTGTTACATTGTTAGATTGTTAGATTTGTTAGGCTATTAGATTCTTAAATTGTTAGATTGCTAGATTTTTACATTTTTACATTTTTACATATTTTCAAATTTAAATTTCTAAATTTAATCCATTAAAACATGCTCGGTATCGAAACAATCCTTATTTCCATACAATAATCTAACATTTCGCTATAGATCTCTCCAATTGTCCCATACGTACATACACAGTACGTAGCAGAATCTATGCACGAGCTAATAAGGGTAGTTTCTATGCGTGGCCTACGTTTCAATCCAGTCGAGCCACTTATCAAGATCCCGAAAGAATCGCGGCCAGAAAGTTTCGTCGTTTAAATCGGCCATTAACCGTAATGAGATTACCAGCTTTAGGTATCAAAAAGTCTCTTTTTCGATGATGATACCGGGAGTCCTGGTTACCCAGGGATTAATTGACCGATCGACTAGTTGCTAGAGTTAAAACGAAATGGCGGTGAAATGTCGTAAACTGCCAGCAAATGACTTTTGGATGGCGAAATAATCTTTGCTGTGGCTGGGGTAGGAGTTTAAACTTGAAAAATAATGGGGCGCTGTACTCTTTTGGTGGAGGGGTAGAATTTTAGTGGGGCTGTACATTTTTAGTGGGGGTTGTAACAAATAGGGTAGGCAAGCTTTTTTTTTAATTTAAATATTCAATGTGGATTTTTGATGGGAAAATTGGGAAAATGGAAGAAATCGAGAAAATTGGGAAAATTGGGACAATTGGGAAAGTTGAGAAAATTGGGACAATTGGGAAAATTGAGAAAATTGAGAAAATTGAGAAAATTGAGAAAATTAAGAAAATTGAGAAAATTGAGAAATTGAGAATTGAGAAATTTAGAAATTGGTAAATTTGGGAATGGAGAAAATTGAAAATTGGGAAGTTTAGAAATTGGTAGAGTTGAGAATTGAGAAAATTGAGAATTGGAAGTTTGGGAATTGGGAAAATTGGGAATTGGGGAAATTAGAAATTGAGAAAATTGGGAATTGGGAAAATTGGAAATGGGGAAAATTGGAAATCGGGAAAATTGGAAATGGGGAAAATTGGAAATTGGGAAAAATTGGAAATTGAGAAAATTGGGAATTGGGGAAATTGGAAATGGGGAAAATTGGAAATGGGGAAAATTGGAAATTGGGAAAATTGGAAATTGGGAAAATTGGAAATTGGGAAAATTGGAAATTGGGAAAATTGGAAATTGGGAAAATTGGAAATTGGGAAAATTGTAATTGCGAAAATTGGAAATTGGGAAAATTGGAAATTGCAAAATTTAGCAATCCTAACCTAACTTCCCTAACCTATACTAACCCCATGTGTTTCCTAAGTAACCTTGAAACTACCTAACATATCGAGTACCCATCGACCGGCAGAAAACAAAGGTGTGAAAAAAGTCTAAAAATAAAAATTGATCGTCATACGTAACAGCCCGATTCTTTGAAGTTTCGTTCTAAGAGACACAGAAGTAATGGCCCGTGAAACCGTCTCGAATCCACTGTTTTGTTCGTGACAGTGCAGTTATGAGATTGCGGTTGCGTAAAATGAAGTTGCGAGACGCTTCGAATCTCGACAGGAAACGGTAGACAACCTCGGTTTCTGAAGGTATAATATTAAAGCGAGGAGAATACGTGACTGGCTTGTTCTATTGTGTTGCTGTTTCCTTCAGCAATTGTACCACTTTGTTGGTGGTAAACAGTACGATCTTTTCGTAACTAGTTATCCCGAGGCTGGATACTGGTTGAGAGTTGCAGAAACGAAGAAACTTTCCTCTTTTGGAATTATACTTCGAGATAATTTTCCCGGGCTCATCGTAAGTTGTTGCCACGGTTGATGTGCGGAATGATAATTTTATACTGACGAATAAGCACGAGGTAACTGGTTTTAATTGCTTTTTAATTTGCCTGCTCGTATTTGGAGACAATGCTGCAGCTGCGACTGACACAATGTACTTACAGTTATTTTCTGCTACTGTTTCTAAAATTCTGTTCTCTAAACTCAAAAGTTTCCTAGTTTTTATATTTATGGAATCCTAACTTTGAAGTTTTTCAATTTGCAATTTTCTAATTTTTTGGTTTCCCAATTTTCCCAATTTCGAATTCCCCCAAAACCCTATTTCCCCAATTCCCAATTCCCAATTTCCCCAATTCCAAATTTCCCCAATTCTCAATTTCCCCTATTCCAAATTTCCCCAATTCCAAATTTCCCCAATTCCAAATTTCCCCAATTCCAAATTTCCCCAATTCCCAATTTCCCCAATTCCCAATTTCCCCAATTCCAAATTTCCCCAAATCCCAATTTCCTTAATTCCCAATTTTGCCAATTCCCAATTTCCCCAATTCCCAATTTCCCCAATTCCCAATTTCCCCAATTCCCAATTTCCCCAATTCCCAATTTCCCCAATTCCCAATTTCCCCAATTCCCAATTTCCCCAATTCCCAAATTTCCAATTCATAATTTTACAAATTTCTAAATTTCCCAATTGTCAATTTTCCCAACTCTCAATTTTCTCAATTCCCAATCTCCCCAATTCTCAAAGTCCCCCATTCCAAATTTCCCAACCTCCAATTGCCCCAATTCTCAACATCCCCAGTTCCCAATTTCCTCAATTTCTCAATTTCCCCAATTTCTAATTTCCCCAATTCCCAATTTCCTCAATTCCCAATTCCCCCAATTCCCAATTCCCCCAATTCCCAATTTCCCAACTCCCAACACAATTCCTTTCCAATTCCACCTTTCCACCATTGTATTACCACAGTATTTCATCGCTTTAAAATTCCTGTATTTCACTCTTCCGCCATTTTATTGCCTCGTGTCTATGAAAGGAATGACACAGTTGCGATAACAGCCAACTTCATCCAAAGTCCATAAATCTCGATGGTCGTGAATTCTGATGATTGAAATATTGCTTGCTAGAGAAAGTGTCTGGATTTGTCACGGGCATACGTAAGGAAGTGAATTTTCCTTGGAGATATTTGAGAAATATTACGTCCAAAGGTAGAACGTGGTCACTGAACAGTTATGACAAATGCTGCGCAGATGTGAGCCGAAAAATTGCAGCCAGAGATATTCAAAATACATCAAATATCTCAGCGTTGCAATACAAAATCATTTGATATCCATTATACCTTCAACTGCTTTTATATTATTTTATAATCTTTTCAAACATGTTTTTTTAAGGAGTAATAATTTTTACAATAAGGACTGTAATAATGGATTTAACCTAAATTACTAGTTTCAGGTTATGTAGGTCCAATATAAAGTTCAAGGCAATTTGTAAAAAATAAATGTTGAGCAGCTATTAAAATAAATAGATAATGATAGATATTGTCTGTTATTACTGCAACTGCTTTTATATTATTGTAAATTCTTTTGAAAAATATTTTTTTGAAGAGAGTCATGTCTGCAGCAGTGATATCAAACATAACCTGAATAACTGGTTCGTGGCTACATAGCTAAAAAATAAAATAGAAGAAATTTGAAAAAAGTAAATGTTGGACAGCTACTAAAATAAATAGAAAATAGATATTGTCTATTGCAACTGTAATTGCTTTTATCTTATTTTAGAGTCTTCCAAAAATATTTTTTGAAAGGAATCAAGGCAACAGTGATATCAAACATAACCTGAATAACTGGTTTGTGGCTACATAGCTAAAAAATAAAATAGAAGAAATTTGAAAAAAGTAAATGTTGGACAGCTACTGAAATAAATAGAAAATAGATATTGTCTATTGCAACTGTAATTGCTTTTATCTTACTTTAGAGTCTTCCAAAAATATTTTTTGAAGGGAATCAAGGCAACAGTGATATCAAACATAACCTGAATAACTGGTTTGTGGCTACATAGCTAAAAAATAAAATAGAAGAAATTTGAAAAAAAAACCTTGGAAAGCTACTAAAGTAAATATAAAAAAATAGATATTTATATAGTGTAATAGATATTTAAGAGAATACAGTGTACGTCGAGTAAAACATATTTCGAAGAGTCAGCTGTACGTCCTTTCCGCTGAAAATGGCTTTCGTAATGGGATTAACGTACGAAAAGAAAAGGAACGGGAAGAGGAAGATTAAGCTACGAGATTAACCCATAAGAACATAAGTAATGTGAAAAGATTTTCTGCGGTTTTTCGAGACGGCAAGGGCAGAACGTATAAATCCTCCTGGTTTCGTTTGTATTTACTTCGGCTTTTGAACCAAAATATTCTTCGTTCACTGCTATAATTCGTGACATCATTATTTATTTTTTGTTCAATTTCTTTAGATATACTTCTAATAATAGAGGAAATGATTTTGGATGTCTTAAAAGGTTGAACTTAATAATCTTGTTAAATACATTATTAATCAGAAATGCTGGACTTAATACTTCTGTTTATATCGTCTATGTACAGGTATCGTTATGTACAAATTATACATGCATCACTATATATATACACTACCGTCCATAAGTATCCGGACACCAGCGAAATATGCATTCGCGTTGCATGAAAATTATTCAAGTATCTGCAACAGTAACTAAAATCGATTTTTTTTCTACGAAGGTCAGAATACTGGAACATTTTCCGATTGATAATTCTCGTTTCGAACTCATATCTCGATGGAAAAGAAGCTACAGACGAACTAAACCGAAACTGTCGAGTGCGTAGCGTTACCTCCATTCTTATCTCCATTGAGGGAACCTAAACATCTACCAACAGTTTACAAACACTTGAAACATATCGAAGAACCCTCTGAATACGTTCTGCACCATAGAAATGAAACACAGTAGAAATTAAAATTTTTTTTAGAATCGAAAGCGTTTCATTAGATTCACAAATTTGGACTTTGTACTTCTGGACATGAATTTTACTTTCACACTTTCATTGTATAATTTGTACTTAAGAATTAATTCTATTACGTTATGACACCTCGAAAAAGATAATAATAATTGTTACAAATGATATGATAACCCTAAATACCTTTCGTACAAAGTTCAACTATGTTTTATGTAACGAAACCAAGTGTCCGGATACTTATGGACGGTATATACACCTATCTATATGTAAATAAAAATATACATGTACATACAGGGTGTCTCACCCTGTATGTGGAAATAAATATATTCACGTACATATATGCATATGTACAAATATATTAACATAATTATTTATGTAAATTTATATATATATATTGGTATATTTATTTGTTGATTATTTGTTGATATATGTACATTAAAATATTAGTTCCTATCTATACTTACCACTAAGCAACATCATAGTGAAACCCTATCCTTCCCACAAAACTAAACACACCTCATAAACAGCAAATTTCCCATACACTAAAATATCAAATTTCCTCCCTTTTATTTCTCAGACCGTTCATATAGACGCTTCGTAACAGTATCTTTTCGACAGCTTCCGTTGAAGCAATAAAACCACCCCATAATTTAAACATACCTTAATCCCCTAGAAATTGCTAATAAAAAGAAAAATCAATTTCCTTACTCTCTTTATATTCTGCACGATATACGAGCTCAAACAAGCGTAATTACCGATCGATACTTTGCTTAAGATCGAATAGCGGACGGTTTCATCCCCTTTATTCCTTAGCTCGCCGAAAATTCGAAGAATTTTATGGAAAAAGCGTTCACGCTGATGCGAATCATTTATCTTTTACGATACATCCACTTTAATCCATTAAGAAGCTGTGTTGCACAATGCACGTTTCATTTACCATTCTTTTTTAGTTAGCTTGCTACGAGTGAGCAAATTATTAATTCCGCCTGCATAAATCCACTTTTTTGCTTTGGCACAATTGTAATTTTTTAAGGGAAGCGGAGTTGAGTCTTTGTGGTGCTTTTATAAAGTTCTGTGTGTTATTTTTGTTTAGTTACGAATTGGGATATTTGGGGGTTAAGGAAAGTGGGAATGGAGGATTGAGAAGATTGGGAAAATTAGAGTTGAGAAATTTGGAAGTTGGAAAAATTGGAATTGGGAAATTTATAAATTGAGAAAATTGGAATTGGGAAATTTAAGAGTTGGGAAATTTGGAATTGGGAAATTTGGGAGTTGGGAAAATTGGAAATTTATAAATTGGGAAATGTGGAAGTTGGGATAATTGGAATTGGAAAATTTATGAATTGGGGAATGTGGAAGTTGGGAAAATTGGAATTGGGAAACTTGGGAGTTGGGAAAATTGGAAATGGGAAATTTATAAATTGGGAAATGTGAAAGTTGGGATAATTTGAATTGGAAAATTTATGAATTGGGAAATGTGGAAGTTGGGAAAATTGGAATTGGGAAATTTGGGAGTTGGGAAAATTGGAATTGGGAAACTTGGGAGTTGGGAAAATTGGAAATGGGAAATTTATAAATTGGGAAATGTGAAAGTTGGGATAATTGGAATTGGAAAATTTATGAATTGGGAAATGTGGAAGTTGGGAAAATTGGAATTGGGAAACTTGGGAGTTGGGAAAATTGGAAATGGGAAATTTATAAATTGGGAAATGTGAAAGTTGGGATAATTGGAATTGGAAAATTTATGAATTGGGAAATGTGGAAGTTGGGAAAATTGGAATTGGGAAACTTGGGAGTTGGGAAAATTGGAAATGGGGAATTTATAAATTGGGAAATGTGGAAGTTAGGATAATTGGAATTGGAAAATTTATGAATTGGGAAGTGTGGAAGTTGGGAAAATTGGAATTGGGAAACTTGGGAGTTGGGAAAATTGGAAATGGGAAATTTATAAATTGGGAAATGTGGAAGCTGGGAAAATTGGAATTGGGAAATTTGGGAGTTGGGAAAATTGGAATTGGAAAATTTGGGAATTGGGAAAATTGATAATTGGAAGCTTTGCAAATTGGAAGTCTGGAAATTCAAATTCTCAAACATCTAAGAACCTAGCAACCTAAAAATCCAGCAACGTACTAAAAAATCCAAAAAGTTCGTAAATAAGAAATCTTGCAGCTCCACCCCAAAATTTATTAAGAAACTTGTACCCAACAATCGTCCCCACATGCATCTCACTCAAGAGCCCCAACCTCGCAAGTTAAACCGCCCCAAAGGCCGAACCTTTTACACCAATCGAAAGACGGTCGTTCATCACAGGTTTCTTGCTAAAAAGTAGTCAGAAAAAAGAAGAAAGCCTCGCATAAACGAACCGTGGCGTTTCCCAGAGGAGGACCGTGTTTCTTCTCCAGGGAGGTATACTCTGTCCAGAAGTTTCGTTTCGATCGACAAAAGAGACGCGGATGGTGCGGCTATCGGTCGGAACGCGATAAGAAAAGTCTGTGGCACGTGCACTTTTCTTAAATTTCGTGCTACATTCTCGGTTGGATAGATTTTAATGGACTTTGTACGCGGGACACGTAGTCAGTTTGCGGCAGCATGCTGCCACACACCGTCTGCGTGGCTGCTGCGTGTGTGTTCCGGGCTTTATACAAACATGTATATGTGGACGCACCTGATGGGTGTATGTGAATGTTTCCGGGGATAATTGTGCGTGACAGAGCGACTAATAACGATTACTATCTGAACGAGATGTGCAACGATAAGATTAACAGGGTATGTGCTTCTGTTGAAGGGACATTGTTTTTATTTGTTGACGAATCATTCGTTTGGATTACAAGGATATTGTAGGCTGATAATAGCAAACATATTCTAGTTCATGTAATTTTGTGGTCTTTGACTAATTTCTGTGTATACTGAAAGATAGGATGAATTATTTCAAGGACGTGTATCTGGAGAGTCCACATGAGGTCAATATCTAGGGATTGTGATTTGGAGAAAAGTTTTCTTTAAACATCATATGACGTTTTTATAAATCTCCTTTTTCATAGATATTTTTCTGTATAAATATTCTTTGTCCCGGCAAAACTAACAAAGTTATAAAAAATGAATTCTAGAAAAACTGTATAGAATATCCTGAAAATTTTTAAAAATTATCAATAGTCAATACAGTTTGCTAAAAATTTTTGAATCGATTAATTCGTTTTGAAAATACATACGAGCAGTTTGCTTCAATAACCGTGCACGTTTGCTTGGAGATTGGAAGCTTTTTGATTCGAATTCAATAAAAAATAGTCGACCGTATTCGACACCAATTGCACATGAATTTTTTCTGCGCGAAACGCATCGCGTAGAGATTTTTCGAAACTGCACTTCGCGTCGGGTAATAAATTGTATACTGCTATATTCTGTCATTGTTTCTTTTGTACGTTCGTTCGCTATGAATACTTAAATTTCTGGGAATTTGTTGGGAGTTGGAAAATGAAGGCGTGAGGAGAAACGATTTTGAAATGATTTTTTGGGGAATTTTGTCAAATTCTTGGTTATGGGGGCGGAGTCTCACTATATGGCCCTTTGTACACTGATGTAGAAAATTAGGAAGTTTGGAAATTTGAAAATTTGGAAAGGTACGTTCTAGAAGGTTTGAATTAAATTTTTAAAGTTTCTAAAATTCCTAATTGCAATTTTCCCAACTTCTAAATTTCCCAGTTCCAATTTTTCTAATTTCTAAATTTCCCAATTCCAATTTTCCCAACTTCCAATTTTCCCTACTTCTAAATTTCCCAATTCCAGTTTTCCCAACTTCCAAATTTCCCAATTCCAATTTTCCCAATTTCTAAATTTCCCAATTCCAAATTTCCCAATTCCAAATTTCCCAATTCCAATTTTCCCAATTTCTAAATTTCCCAATTCCAATTTTCCCAATTTCTAAATTTCCCAATTCCATTTTTCCCAACTTCCAAATTTCCCAATTCCAATTTTCCCAATTTCTAAATTCCCCAATTCAAATTTTCCCAATTTCTAAATTTCCCAATTCCAATTTTCCCAACTTCCAAATTTCCCCATTCCAATTTTCCCAATTTCTAAATTCCCCAATTCCATTTTTCCCAACTTCCAAATTTCCCAATTCCAATTTTCCCAATTTCTAAATTCCCCAATTCCAAATTTCCCAATTCAAATTTTCCCAATTTCTAAATTTCCCAATTCCAATTTTCCCAACTTCCAAATTTCCCCATTCCAATTTTCCCAATTTCTAAATTCCCCAATTCCATTTTTCCCAACTTCCAAATTTCCCAATTCCAATTTTCCCAATTTCTGAATTCCCCAATTCCAAATTTCCCAATTCAAATTTTCCCAATTTCTAAATTCCCCAACTTCCAAATTTCCCAATTCTAAATTGCCCAATTCCAATCTTCCAAATTCCTAAAATTCCAAATCTCCAAATTTGCTCCCAAATTTCTAAAATTAAACTGACAATCATTCCCTTGCCACAACAAAAATAATTGCCACCCCTTACCCATTAGCACACCCCTCCATAATTATAACACCCCTCAACACATCAAAAAGCATGCTCCCAAAATTGCGCCCTTTCTGTAACGAGCCTGATCGTCACTCAAAGTAATTGCCAGCTGTTCGCTACGAGTATACTCTACATAAATATCGAAAGGGTTAAAAGGTTCGATTATCAGCGAGCGCACAGTTACGAAGCATCGAACCGCAATATATCGAACATCAAAATACAACTTGCCACTCTTCATGGCGCGAGCTGCCGTCGAAACGAAATGAATTATCAATTTCCACAAATAAGCGTCGCTCGTCAAGTTGTCCCTCGCGCATTCGCGTCGCTCAATGACCGCGATTAATCACGAGCCTGTGTCAATCGCACGCGTTTAAAATTAACGCGCGAATGCAACGAAATTCACTGGGATTCGATCGGTCTCTGTTAACGACTCCTCTGTACCTATTTTATCGAACTTTACACGCAGTTGCAGTTTTACGCGATCCCATTTCACGCTGCACGGAATTCCTGCCATTTTGTTGTTTTTCGGGTAAATAGGTTCGTTTAGAACATTGTAAAATGCTAGGAAACTGTTGTGTTCTTCTGAGATGGAAGAGTTGTTTCGAAGATGGCGGAAAGTGGCGGGAAAATTCGTATCTATTTATGTTCATATTTGTTCGGGATAGTTTCAGAACGATTTGAACAAGTGTTTATTTCTTATCATCAAGTTAATACTAAAATAGTTGAGGTTTGAGGATTTTAATAAAAGTTTACAAGAGAATTTGTTGTGTTTCTTCATTCGTCCCATAAAGAGATTTGAATTTTCGCGCCAGACGAAGCGTCTGCGCAGATCAAAATGGCGAACCCCCACCTCGCGACTTTAACGTCCTCGTTTACAAAAACGATACATATTAATTAAAAATCTCTTGCAGCAAGTAAAAGGAGGGAACTGAATTTGTCAATTAAGTAATAATAAATCCAAACTAAATTAGCTTGAAGGTCTCTTATGTAATCCGTCTGATTCCGGGTCTTAATAGATAGCCTTCTGTCAGACGTAGGTCGGTGTTATGCAACGGAATTAATGTTCTGTCTTTCGTCTTACTCGAGTGCATTGTTGCAAACCCTATCAAACGTACGATGTTGAAAGCGCGAGTCACTTAATTATCGCCGAGCCGAATAGAGGGAAGCAGTACTAGAATTTGAACATACACCCATAGTCTCTTGCAATTACTTGCAGGCTTAGGAATGATGATAAACTGACGGAGATTCGGGGTTCGTGTATACTGCTATACATATAGCAGGTGAACCTCAGTTATAAATGAGCGAATGGAATTCCGCGATGCTGTCTGTTGTTGCTGCTGATGTACAGACTCATTGTTATTTTGCCCCCTGATGATATTCAATTTCTCCAGATTTAATGACTAGGTGCAATGTGAACGTTTCTGAGATATGGGGTGGAAGAAAATTCAATTTTCTTGGGGTGATTGAGTTTGATGTTATTATGTACATATACAAATCGTGTAATTAAAAATTTATATAAAATTGATGTGAAATTCATGAAATCAGACTGATGTCAAATTAATATGAAACTGATCGAAGATTGATATTTCATTGATTTTTTTATTGATGTAATTGGGCTACATATCAAATTGATATACAAATAATATAATTAAAAATTGATGTACAAATGACATAATCAAAAATTGATATACAAATGATATAATCAAAAATTGATATACAAATAACATAATCAAAAATTGATGTACAAATAATATAATCAAAAATTGATATACAAATGACATAATCAAAAATTGATGTACAAATAATATAATCAAAAATTGATATACAAATGACATAATCAAAAATTGATGTACAAATAATATAATCAAAAATTGATATACAAATGACGTAATCAAAAATTGATGTACAAATGACATAATAAAAAATTGATGTACAAATAACATAACCAAAAATTGATATACAAATAATATAATCAAAAATTGATATACAAATGACATAATCAAAAATTGATATACAAATAATATAATCAAAAATTGATATACAAATGACATAATCAAAAATTGATGTACAAATAATATAATCAAAAATTGATATTCAAATGATATAATTAAAAATTGATATACAAATAACATAACCAAAAATTGATATAAAATTGATATCGACTTTATGCAATCAAACTGATATCAAATTAATATGAAACTGATCAAAGATTGATATTTAATTGATGTGTTTATTGACACAATTGGTGTTGATATCAAGTTGATATACAAACGATATAATCAAAAATTGATATACAAATGATATAACTAAAACTTGATATAAAATTTATATAAACTTCATGCAATCAGACTGCTACAAATTTAATTTGAAACTGATCAAAGATTGATATTTAATTGATGTGTTTATTGATGTAATTATGGTTGATATCAAATTAATATACAAGTGATATAATCAAGAATTGATATACAAATGATATAACTAAAAATTAATATAAAATTGATATAAACTTTATGCAATCAGACTAATATTAAATTAATATGAAATGGATCAAAGATTGATATCTAATTAATCTGCTTAATTAATAATTATGGTTGATATCAAATTGATATACAAACGATATAAAATTGATATGAGCCTCATACAATCAGAATTTGATATCAAACTAATATGAAACAAATCTAATCGACAGTTGATTACAAATCGATACGAAACAGATGTAATCAAAGATTGATATGAAATTGATATAATTAATAACATAAGTTTCCATCAAAGTAATTTAATTATTGATTTAATCAAAGGTTGATATCAAACTAATATAATTATGCTTATAATCAAAGGTTCCTAACTGATATAATTATGGACATAAAGGTTTCTATCAAATATAATTACTGACTTAATGAAAATTTGATATCAAATTAATAATTTAATCAAACGCTATCAACTTTCTATGAATATAAACAGCAATGCAAAGGGCAAATATTTTGTCTGAAGTTATAAACCTTGTCGTATCGAGTGCTAAAGGTGAATGAAAGCTATCACTTTAATTTTCGACGATGAAAATTTGTCCGAGAAAAGTTAGCTGACATAATTGTTGTCGGTCACAATAACCAAATTAGATTCAGTTAAATCAGCTTTGAAATTAGATTTTAATCGAATATCCTGATATTTATGCAGAGATTACACGATAGCAGTAATTTGATTTACTTTACCGTTCAAAGGGATAGTTTGCAAAGCTAGCGTCAGTAATTTTGATACAAATGAGATCGCGTATCACAAAGCAGCCTCGTACGTTAAAATACACGTTAACAACTTGTTGTAGCATCGATGAAAGCTTTAAATTATTTATTACATTCCACTTCCACGCCGGTATAAATTGGTTTCCGTTAATTCGGGCATTAAAGCTATTTCCTTCGTTCTCATTTTTCGGTAATACCCTCTCGTACAATAAAGGAAAATAAAAGTGGATTTAGAACTACTGAATGAAGAGTGAAATTTAAATCCGGATATAATTAGCGCCAAATTTTGCGCAGTCGAGTGCTTACGTGCTCGACAGTGCGTTTTGAAAGATTGTGGTAGCAGCTTTAACTTCTATCTCCGCGCTGAATCCGTCGGTATTTTGCGGTTTTAAAAAAATGAACTTCGCAATGGGTTCGCCTGTATGCAATCTTTCAGAGCCTTTAAATAATTCCGCGTTTTAATTCGTCCATTTGCATCCAGAATGAAGGAGAATTAAAAGCGCATTTATTAAACGAAGATGAAAAAACTGAACGTACAATAAATATTTTTCAAAAATCGCCGAGCGTACCTCGAATATGAATTATTCTTTATTACCCACTTTTTACCCAAGGATATTTGACTGCTGCTAACATTTTCCCTGTTTTTTTACTTACCGAGTTTCGTGCTTTTATAGTAGACACTTCGAGTTTCATGTTGCGTTCCAGTTTTTTTTGGAGAACGGGTTTTTTCAGAATTTTAAAATTCTGGGAGATAAGAATTTAGGGAATCTGAAAATTTAGGTATTTTACAAGGTAGATTGGGAAAAATATTTTGTAAAGTAATTTGGGAAATTACTTTGGGAAAATTTAGAAATTTTTGGAGATGAGAATTTGAGAAATTAGGGAAATTCAGAAACTTAGAAATTTACATACATACGCGTTGAGGGCCATATATCGAGACTCCTCTTTATTCTCTCCCAATTTTCTTCAAATTATCACAAATGTCATAAACTATTCTAAGTAACCCACATTGGAAGGGAAATAATCGCTGTATTGTTGCGAGGGCCATATATCGAGACTCCTCTTTATTCTCTCCCAATTTTCTTCAAATTACCACAAATGTCGTAAACTATTCTAAATAACCCACATTTGAAATGTAGTAATTGCAATATTGTTGCGAGGGCCATATATCGAGACTCCTCTTTATTCTCTCCCAATTTTCTTCAAATTACCACAAATGTCATAAACTGTTCTAAGTAACCCACATTTGAAGGGAAATAATCGCAATATTGTTGCGAGGGCCATATATCGAGACTCCTCTCTATCCTCTCCTAACTTTCTTCAAATTTCCACAATTGTCATAAACTATTCTAAATAATCCACATTTGAAACGAAACAATCACAATATTGTTGTCAGGGCCATATATCGAGACTCCTCTCTATCTTCTCCCAACTTTCTTCAAATTTCCACAATTGTCATAAACTATTCTAAATAATCCACATTTGAAACGAAACAATCACAATATTGTTGTGAGGGCCATATATCGAGACTCCTCTCTATCTTCTCCCAA
This sequence comes from Megachile rotundata, assembly GCF_050947335.1. Classification (NCBI taxonomy): domain Eukaryota; kingdom Metazoa; phylum Arthropoda; class Insecta; order Hymenoptera; family Megachilidae; genus Megachile; species Megachile rotundata. The sequence goes on from NC_134995.1 coordinate 9,891,893, forward strand.
CTTTCTTCAAACTTCTATAATTGTCATTAACTATTCTAAATAACCCACATTTGAAACGAAACAATCACACTATTGTTGTGAGGGCCATATATCGAGACTCCTCTCTATCCTCTTCCAAAAAACTTTCTTCAAATTCCCACAATTATTATAAATTATTCTATATAACTCTCATTGATCTCAAGATTTTCAAGCTCCAAAACTCAGCCAATAAATCCATCGACATGAAACAAAATCGCACTATTATATAAAATAATAAAAAAAATCCGGTTATACCTCGAATAGAGTCGAATATGTTGTTCCCCGAATTTTCGATTGTTCGTGTTCAGAAGAGTCGTAGTGTAAAAAAAAAACAAGGAAAATTTTCGTGTCCGCTCACAATAAAAATTGAAACACACTATAGCCGTTTCGTTGCAGGTTCGTTTTTGTTGGCAACAGAAGCATCGACGATCTGTAGATCACCAATTTGTCTGCTACCGGAAAGGATTTAAAACGGTTTTCACGTCAGTCAGTCGAAAATTCAATTATTATTTTTCAATCCTGACAATCTGTTCGTCCCACGCGATGCACACACGCGAATCAATGATTCCTGTGTGCACGCGAAGAATATTCACTCGCACGACCGCACTTAATTTCGATGCCAATTTGCATCTGTACATGGCTACTATCTTTATTTCGTTATGAGATTCCGGTAATCTCGAATAATATTTCTATCGGAAATTTTCTTTTGCTTTTATGTCTTTGATAAGAGTTGGTATTTTTGGAGTGTATTTGTATGGCTTGTTTTGTGAAGTGTAATTCTGAGTTTAGGAATTCTGAACAGGACAGGTTTCTAAATTTATAAATTTCAAAGGTTCTGAATTCCAGGATTTGGAATTCCAAGATTTAGAATATCAGAATTCAGAGTTTTAACATTCGGAACTTAAAAATTGCGAATTCCAAGCATCCGAATTCCAATTTTCCGAATTCCAAAATTGTGAATTCCAACTTTCGGAATTCCAAAGTTGTGAATTCCAATATTCTGAATTCCAAAATTGTGAATTCCAACCTTCCGAATTCCAAAATTATGAATTCCAAAATTCTGTATTCCAAAATTCTGTATTCCAAAATTGTGAATTCCAACTCTCCGAATTTCAGAATCGTGAATTCCCAGTTTCCGAATTCCAAAATTGTGAATTCCACCTTTCCGAATTCCAAAATTGTGAATTCCACCTTTCCGAATTCTAGAATCGTGAATTCCTAGTTTCCGAATTCCAAAATTGTGAATTCCACCTTTCCGAATTCTAGAATCGTGAATTCCTAGTTTCCGAATTCCAAAGTTGTGAATTCCACCTTTCCGAATTCCAGAATCGTGAATTCCTAGTTTCCGAATTCCAAAATTGTGAATTCCAACTTCTCGAATTCTAAAATTGTGAATTCCAGTATTTCGATTACCAAAATTGTGAATTCCAACTTTCCGAATTCCAAAATTGTGAATTCTGTCTTTCCGAATTCCAAAATCGTGAATTCCAACTTTCCGAATTCCAAAACTGGGAATTCCAACATTCTGAATTCCAGAACTGTGAATTCCGGAATTCCGAATTCTAAAATTGTGAATTCCAACTTTCCACGTTGCAAAATCGTGAATTCCAAAATTCCAAATCCTAAAATTGGGAATTCCAGCTTTCTGATTTCCAAAATTGTGGATTCCTGAATTCCAAATTCCGTGAATTCCAAAATTCCGAAACTCTAAATCCTAGAATTCTAGAATTCCCAAATTCCCAAATTCCCAAATTCCCTAATTTCCAAATTCCTAATTCTCCAAACTTGCAAAGTTATAATTCTGCACTACACTAACTCTAGAATACAAAAATCCCACCCTTAAAAAATCACTACAATCGGCAACAAAAAATAATGAAAAATTGTAATCTACCCTGTCCCAATTACCTCAACCCCTAAAATAAACCTCCAAGCAAACGTTTACGAACGAATCGTACGAACGTTTGAAATTGATATACATATGAAAAGGCAACGTTCTAACATTTCAGTAGCGAAATAGAACGATCCCATTGATTCCCAACAGTAACTGAATTTCAATATCTATGAGAAAACACTTTGTTCGAACAACAAAATCCGAGGGGAGTGTTTCATTGAAAAAGTCAAAAGAGCGAGGCAAAAAATTGTATCTTTTGATGTTCTCTCTAGTGGAGAAACGGCTAAACGGGAAGCACCGCAGTAAAAACGAACCGCAATTCATCATCGGAACGAGAAAAAGCAGAGAGAAATGAAGAACCGATAGCGATGAGAATGCTGATTTCCAGCTATCGTGCTGTGGCTTTTCATCTTTTGCTACAACGTGTGTCATTTCATCGCAAATACGTGTTTTGCACGCGAGACGAGCGAAATTTCGTTCGGTATCCTACGCGAATTCTTTATTCCAATGAATCTTTGAAGTTCCTCTAAACCTACGTGTGTTTCGTAGTTCGTTCATGTTTTATACTAGATTTACGGAACATGTCCAAATAACACATGTTAGTTTTCTTATTTTAAATTACTGTAATCTCTTTTTAGGCTTTTGGCAAAATTTATATTTAAGTCAAGATAATTTAATTGTATATATGTATTCATTTTTTGTTATTCATTTATTTTTGTAGTTTTAAATTTGAAAGTGCATGTATGAAGTAATATGTGTAATGTAACATATGTTTAATGTATGAAAAATATGTGATGTACGTATGTAACATATGCAACATATATGATGTATGTACCATATGTTTGTGTATACATGTATGTGATGTACATATGTAACATATGGTACATATATGATGTATGTGTCATATGTTTGTGTATACATACATGCGATGTACATATGTAACATATGCTACATATATGATGTATGTGTCATATGTTTGTGTATACATGTATGTGATGTACATATGTAACATATGTTACATATATGATGTATGTACCATATGTTTGTGTATACATGTATGTGATGTACATATGTAACATATGCTACATATATGATGTATGTATCATATGTTTGTGTATACATACATGCGATATACATATGTAACATATGCAACATATGCAACATATGCAACATATGTAATACATGTATCATGTGTTTGTGTATACACATATGTAATGCACATATGTAACATATGCAACACATATGATGTATATATCATATGTCTATATGTATAATAATTATAACATAGTACATATTTTAATTAAAACCTTTACTAATTTAAATAGTGTTTGTACTAATAATTAAAAAAATTAATATCAACGTGAAATAATTATTATTCTCTTTCATAATTTATAAACTGAAAATTTTTTGTGCATTCTTGTCCCTAATTGGTTAAATTGATATAAATTTCTCAAGTAAAGTAAATGTAACATGAGCTCACTTGCATGCTCCTGAAGGATCTAATTTAATAAAATTCTGTCGACCCTTCGCCAGTGTAGAGAACCGGCTTCCTTTACTGCTAATATATAACTGTATATATTTCCTGTGTATAATATATTTACATAGATATTAGCTGTTTCCCTTCGAGATATTAGATTACAAGATAGGCGTCTTGTTGAACGGAAAATGCGACTACAATTTATGTACCTTAAATTGAACCTTGATTAAACTTATCATATATTGTTTGCACATATACAGTTACTTTTAATTAATAACATTTCACTGGTATCTAAATCTTTATAAGATTTCTTTACACTCATAGATTCCAGTGTTTTGTGTATCATTTAAAAATTTCTTCAATTTTAACCATTTAGAAATTTCTTTAATTTTAACAATTTAAAAATATCTTCAGATTCAACCATTTAAAAATTTCTTTAGTTTCAATCATTTAAAAATTTCTTCACCTTCAAGCATTTAAAAATTTCTTCACCTTCAAGCATTTAAAAATATCTTTACCTTCAAGCATTTAAAAATATCTTCAATTTTAACCATTTAAAAATTTCTTCATCTTCAAGCATTTAAGAATTTCTTCTCATAACTATAATCTTTCTATTCTCATAACTTTCTTTTTCTCATAAATTCTTTCTCATAAACCTCTTAATTTATTTAGTTTTAAATTCCTCCATGATTTTCAAGAAATTTCTAGAACAGTCTCGCATAAAATACCTCGATTTCACAAAATAAATAAACGTTCGCACTATTGATTCTTCATTTCAAGAACCAAAGAATTAACCAATTTTCAGCATTTAATTTTCTCCCTTAACGAACACGTAATTTCCGCATTTTCATTTCCAGCACTAAAAAAATTAAACTGTTGGCATGTACGATATCAAAGATACTGCACCCTGATGGTTGTATAACATTAAAATTAAATTGCATTCGAAGTAGATGATTTAATTCCGCTACGGAACGAGTTCTCGATAAAAAGAAGAAGAAATTCTTTAGCAAAGATCCCTCGATTTACTCAAATCAAAGCAAGGAAAATTCAATAATTACGATATAAAAGCGATAAAATGGAGATACAATTTTATTCTTTGAATGAAGTTACGAAATATGAAATTGAATTTAAAACATGATTGGTATGAAACTTCAGCGAATTCTACGGAATTAATTTATTCATCGACGGTTTCTTTCTGTCGGGGTAAATGAACATTTCTTTGTAAAAGCAGATCTTTGAAAAACGATATCGAAAGATTCTTTGTGAAGATTGTCTTCAATCAAAGCAACGTATAATTTAATGAAGATTTGTATGAAAATGGTAAAATGAATGTTTCTTTTGATTTTAGAAAATATTTTTAAAAAATACACTACAAAATTATGTTTTATAAAATGAAGATATAATGTGAATTTGTAGAAAATTTGTATCTTTTGATTTTAGAAAATATTTTAGAAAAATACACCATAAAATTATATTTTATAAAATGAAGCTATAATGTGAATTTGTAGAAAATTTGTATCTTTTGATTTTAGAAAATATTTTAGAAAAATACACTACAAAATTATATTTTATAAAATGTAGATATAATGTGAATTTGTAGAAAATTTGTATCTTTTAATTTTAGAAAATATTTTAGAAAAATACACCATAAAATTATATTTTATAAAATGAAGCTCTTATGTGAATTTGTAAAAATTGAATTTGTATTTAATTTAGTTTTAAATTTATTTAATTAAGTTACAATTTAACCTTGTATAAGATAGACTGTTATAAGATGGACGTATTATAACAAGATGGCGTCACGGAAACATATCGAGGACATAAAGTACGTATCATTTTTGTGAGGTTAAAAATTGAACATAAAATTTGCATTTAAAAAATTAAAAATTACATTAAATCTTAAATAATCAGCAACCAGAACATTGTCTTAAAATTCTGCAATCCCTTCGAAAAATTTAATAAATCATAAACGAGTTCTTTTAAAGAGGTTATACATTTAAAGCAGTTGATTTGAGGTTAGGAATTTTAAACGAGTCAAGTCAATAATTGACTTAAATACTCTTCTTGCAAAATTAAAAATGAGAAGGTAGCTTAAGCTAAAAAAATAACTTTCGAACTATTAAAAATTCCTAAAACCCAAAATCTCAACATATAAAAAAAAATATAAAAACGTAACAAATTTCCAAATTAAACAATTTTCTTTATCAATGATTACCCAATTATCTCCCAGTAATCTAATAACACCAAAACAATGAAACATAAATTATTAATCGCCGAAGTTATCGAACTTCCGAAGACCAAAAGTTATTTTATCGTTCACTTTAAGGTCGTTTCGCAGCGTCGCCGTTTGTAACCCAGCTCCCAAGCAAGTGAAATTCTTTGATATACACACTGGCACCAGGGCTCGTTTCACGAAAAATTCTTTACCGTCCTGTGGCTCGTGATATTTTTTCATTTTTCCGACACCCTTTTGCCCCTTTCACTGTTTCGCGCCATTTTATCTGCACGCGTGTCTCTTGTGCTTTCTTCAGCTTTCGGAGGAAAAAAGAATAACAGAGAGTGAACGAAGCACGTCGTCGAGGAACTTCCACAGCTGCCAAAAGTGTTGGCTGGAAGTTTGATAAATTTACACTTGTACTCCGTATTGGTTTGATGGAACTTAGAAAAGCATTAGCTTTTTATTTTGTTCGCCATTTATTATTCTACGATTTTTCTTTTTTTTGGGTTTTAATAAAATATGTTTTGTTTTAGTTTTTTAGGTTTTAAGAGAATCGTAGATTGATCGAATAGTTTTTTACCTAATATTTGGAGGTTATGTTTGCAATTTTTTAAAAATGTTCTGTATGTTAGTATTATACATATAATTTTAATAAGATTCAAGATTAATATAAAATTATTATAATAAGATAATAAGATTGATGGAATAATTATTTGTTCAATTTTATTGAATATTTGGAGGTTATGTTTGCAACTTTTTAAAAATAGTTTCTTCTATATGTTACTACTATACATATTATTATAATAAGATTCAAGATTAATATGAGATTATTATAATAAGATAATAAGATTAATCGAATATTTTTTTGTTCAATTTTATCGACTATTTGGAGGTTATGTTTGCAACTTTTTAAAAATAGTTTCTTCTATATGTTACTATTATACATATTATTATAATAAGGTTCAAGATTAATATAAGATTATTATAATAAGATAATAAGATTAATCGAATATTTTTTTGTTCAATTTTATCGAATATTTGGAGGTTATGTTTGCAACCTTTTAAAAATATTTTCTTCTATATTTTACAATTATACATATAATTATAATAAGATTCAAGATTATTATAATAAGATAATAAGATTGATCGAATATTTGTTTCTTCAATTTTACCTAATATTTGAAGGTTATGTTCGCAACTTTTTAAAAATAGTTTATTCTGTATGAGATTTTTAATTTATAACCTTGTATAACTCATGCACATAAATTTAGTAGAACCATAAAGCTTGTGTATGTCGAGGTGTATAAATTTAAAAAAGAAAGAGGTAGAATAAAGTGTTCTCGCGGAGGATAATAGCAGAGCAAGTATCTAGCTCGGCGTAATCGATACTCGCAATGAAGGGTCGAAGCGGTTAGAGTGCTCGCCGCATTTTATCAACTGTTTCTGTCACTGTATCGATCCTTGATATCCACTCGAAGCACAGTTTCCGTTCAACCCGAGTGATAGAATTGATTTTACCGATAACTGTGCATACTACACACACACAGAAACACCAAGGTAAATACAAACATTGATTGCATTGCTTTTGTGTGCTCAAAGAACATTCATAGTTAAACATTTTTTAATTTTGAGATGGTGAACTTTTGTATTTTAAAGGATTTTTTTATTTTTGAATTTGGGGAGTTGGCAAATTTTCAAATTTGGATGTTTGTGATTTCTAGATCAGCAAATTTCTAGATCTGAAATTTCTATGCCCCCAAATTCCAAGATTCCAAATTTCGACGCCCCCAAATTTTGACGCCTCCAAATTTCGACGCCCCCATATTTCTACGCCCCCAAATTTCGACGCCCCCAAATTTCTACACCCCCAAATTCCAAGACCCCAAATTTCGACGCCCCCAAATTCCAAGATCCCAAATTTTGACGCCCCCAAATTTCGACGCGTCCAAATATTGACGCCCCCAAATTTCAAGATCCCAAATTTCTACGCCCCCAAATTTCTACGCCTCCAAATTTCAACGCCCCCAAATTTCGACGCCCCCAAATTTCGACGCCCCCAAATTCCAAGATCCCAAATTTTTACGCCCCCAAATTCCGACGCGTCCAAATTTCGACGCTCCCAAATTTCGACGCCCCCAAATTTCTACGCCCCCAAATTTCGACACCCCCAAATTTCTACGCCCCCAAATTTCTACACTCCCAAATTCCAAGATCCCAAATTTTTGCGCCCCCAAATTTCGACGCCTCCAAATTTTGACGCCCCCAAATTCCAAAATCCCAAATTTCTACATCCCCAAACCTCTGCACCCCTAAATTCCTATACCCCAAAATTCCACACCCCCAAATTCCCTAAATCCCCAAACCCTCAACTTCCATTCCCCAAACACCACCTAAGAACGCATTTGCGCCCACCAAAAGAAGAACCAATTAAAATTCTGAAAAACTTCTCACTCAATCATTATCGCCATCAGCAAATAATGCACGTATAAGACTCGTTATAGCTTATTGTCGAATTACGAGGCCCGAAGGAAATGGATTTTCCTTTCGGAGATAATTGAATTGTTTTGTTCACAGACTGTGTAAAGTGTAACAGGTTTACTGTCGATATTGCTGTTCGTAATGAATTTCATTTCTGCGAAGATTGTGGACGCTTTCTCTGCGGTACAGTTGTAAATCGAACAATTATGTCATAATGAATTGTGCAGTCTTACAAAGAAGCTCTCCGGGAGACTGTTTTTGCCATTTGCATAAGTACTTCTGTACTTTCTTTCTTTAACCACAATTTCAGGAGTACAAAACGGTCAACATTTCTGCGTTTGTTATTTCGAAAGTTTCTTGACTTGTTTCTTCTTGGCTTTTGCGCGATAAATTCTTAAGCTTACTGACGTTTTTGTAGTAAAAATTATTCTAATGATTTTTTAATTTGTACAGTTTTAAATTGATGTAATGTATGTGGACGTATGTAGATACATGTACATGTACATATGTGGACATACGTTGGAATATGAAGTTGTATGTGGACACATGTGAACATATGTAGATATGTGCATACATATGAAGTATATTATGTATAATAGACGTATGTGAATATATGTAGTGCAATATGTATAGTAGACATATGTGGAAGTGCACAGACACATGTAGACATACGTAGACACATGTGGACATATGTAGTCACCTGTAGACGTATGTGATCGTATGTGGACCTACGTAATGTACATGTATACATATGTGGACATATGTAGTCACCTATGGACGTATGTGGATATATGTGATGAACATGTCTACATATGTGGACAAATTTAATATACATGTATACATATGTGAACATATGTAATGTGCATGTATACATATGTGGACAAATTTAATGTACATGTATACATATGTAAACATATGTAACATAAAATGTACAGGTAGTTATACATAAAGTAACATGCATAATAAACATATGTGAACATATTAAATAAAACAAACATGATTAAAATGTCAACGCAAGCTATTCAACAATTGCTAAACAAAATGAAAGGCAAATACAATCGCCAGAAGAGAATATTCTACAGCTGTTTAGTTTTTATTTCGCCCCCCAATTGATTGCTTCCTGCATGATACAACGTTCACACGATTTTCAATTAAATCATAATAAAATCGATCCGGCAATATTGGTAACAGCCATTCGAACCGCTCCGCCGTGAAATTTTCAATTTTTATTTAAAATCGTTCATCATTATTCAACAGCAATCGCGTTCCGTAGTTTCAATCGAATATTAACGTAACACACGATGAACCTTTACTTCAACATGATTTCATTAAAATCCACCGAAATTGAATCATTTCATTCAATTCTCGGTAACTTCATTTTGCTTTCGTTGATACGCGCTGTGTGAATTATTACGCGATATTTCATTATGCGGACGGATTCTATTAGTGCAATTAGCATTCTTTGGATGAATCAAGTGCGATATTTTATTGGTGACCGCATATATTTGGTTGGAATGTTAGTCAGTGGTTTTTGAAATTTTGAGAGTGGGAGGTTGAAGGTTTGGAAGATTTTTAATTGCAGATTTTTGGGAAATTAGGGGTTTGGTAAATGGGGGTTTACAGAGTTGGGAATTTGAGAATTGGGGGTTGTCAAGTTGGGGGTTGTGAAGCTGGAAATTTGAGAAATGGAATTTTTGGGTTATAGATTTTTGGGAAATTAGGGATTTAGCAAATGGGGGTTTACAGAGTTGGGAATTTGAGAATTGGGGGTTGTGAAGCTGGAAATTTGAGAAATGGAATTTTTGGGTTATAGATTTTTGGGAAATTAGGGATTTAGCAAATGGGGGTTTACAGAGTTGGGAATTTGAGAATTGGGGGTTGTCAAGTTGGGGGTTGTGAAGCTGGAAATTTGAGAAATGGAATTTTTGGGTTATAGATTTTTGGGAAATTTGGGATTTAGCAAATGGGGGTTTGCAGAGTTGGAAATTTGGGAATTGGGGGTTGCAAGGTTGGGAATTTGAGGAGTGGGGGTTGTGAAGCTGGGAATTTGAGAATTCGGGGCTGCAAAATTAGAAATTTGAGAATTGGGATTTGTGGGATATGGATTTTTGAGAAATTAGGGATTGAGCAAATGGGGGTTTGCTAAATTGGAAATTTGAGAATTGATAGTTGCAAGTTTGGGAATTTGCAAATTGGGGGTTGCAAAGTTGGGAATTTGGAGAATTAGAGCTTCTTGAGAAATTAGGGAAATCCCTAAATAAGATTTGTGAGAAATTAGAGAAATCCCTGAATCCCCAGATCCCACACTCCCTACATCCCAAACTCTCCAAACCCCTAAATCACAAAATGACCACCTTCAAAAATCCCCAAATCCCTAGCTCCCACAATCTGTAGATCCCAACATCCCTAAACCCCCAAACCTACCAATACCCAATATCCCCAAATCCCTAGATCACATAACCTCTATCTCCCAAACTCCCTAAACCCCAAAGCCCTTCACATCCAACTGCCTAAATCCCCAAATCCCAAGTGCCAAAAAGACATCCCTAAAATTCTGACCCTAAAAGCTCCCTATTTATCACTAACTCCACATTATTTTCCGCAGAGAAATTTGCCATCGACTGTACATCCATGACCTCTTTAGAAAGCGACACTCCGATGGCGCGAAAGGTTGTTTCAGATAAACGTCGACAACAAGGGTACACACGCGCGTGTATAACTGAACGACTGTCGTTTCGCACGCTGCCGGCCATAGAGTAAATACCGAATCGATAGAACGTTGTAATATAGGCGTATGGCCGTTTGTAGATATCATTCGAGTCACGCAAACACTGGCAATGACATGGTCCCGATGTAATTACTAATTAATATGGCGCATCTGGCGGCGCTGCAACGATAATGCTTCGCAAAGTATCTTGAACGAGCAGAGGCTGGAAATCGGTCGTTGACCAGCTGTGTCCGGTAACGGAATCTGCATTCGCCGCATCGTACGCGATTCCTAGGGAATTATGCGCATTAGATACGCTAAATGGCCGGAAGACAACGTACAGTAGCTGCGAAACAACGCTGTTATGGACACCGACAGATATTCGCTGTATTCAGGGAGACTTTTATCACATGGGACACGTATGCTTTTAGGGAAAATTTAGAGGAATATTAGAGAAGAGGGTTTGTAAGAGCTAGGAGGATTTTAAATTTTGTAAAGGTAGATTTTTGAAGTATTTGAATTTTAGGATTTTTAGGGTAATTTTGTAGGATGTGGAATTTTTTAATTTTTTAATTACCTGGTCTTGAAGTGGTGAAGGTTCAAATTGTGAACTTTTGTAGTTTCAAAGTTTCACACTCTTAAGTTAACAATTTTTCAAGTTTTTATAATACGCGCGCTCAGCCGCTAGGGTCGCAGCTGTCGCTCTCGCGTCTGCGCATGCGTAGTCCTCGCGCTCTGATTGGTCCGTGCTTTTCATTAATAACTCGAAAACGAAGCTTCAAATTCAATTTCTGCAAAGGGAAATTTTGTTCAGAATGGCAAACCCCACCTCCCTTTTCAGGGACCTACACTAATTGCGAGGCACCCTATATATATGGATTTAGAGGCCTAATGATTTTTCTCCCAGGAAGATTTATTCGAAAATTTTGAACTTTATGTACGTGTCCTTAAAAAAAATCCCCTATCACATCCTGTGTGCGTCACAAGATGTGTTCTGAAAATCGCAAAAATCAATTCTACTTTCCCCTTTTCTGATCTAACCAATAAACGACAGCAGTAAATACCACATCTATAAAAAAAATATGCAAAGCTGGTATTTTTAATTCAACCCAACCGTATTTAATTCTGGCAACCAGAACTCTTCTTGCGGCGCGAGAAGGGTAGTTAACTGTTCATTAACAACTGAAACGCTACGATAATTAGACTGGAAGCTGTTAATGTTAATAGCAACGGTGCTTTCACGGTGAATAATGTGAACGAGTAGGTCGCGCGACGAAATTGTAATTTGCATTGTTTAAAACCGGTTAAGCACGTGTCGGACGATCGGTAATTATTCAACCGGGCAAAAGTGTCCTGTCACGTTTATATCTTTCCATATACGTCGAGTCGTGAATCGAATTAATTCTCCTGCCGAATGCTGACGAAAGTTTATGTCCCGCCGTTAACGAATAATGTTATCGGTCTTCGTACACACACGGAAAATATGGAAATGGCCGGACGAACGCGGAAAATTTTGTTCAGCGATTTTTTGCAGATGAGTCGAAAAATACTGGACACGTTTCGACTGACAACGAAATCTGTTTGAAAACTGAAATGTATCGACGTTTATGCTGCATTTTCGAGGGAACTGCCTTTCTATGGCGGCGGAGCGGTCGACGTAAATTTCTATACGTAAATTCAATTAATTATTCTAAATTGATAGTCGACGTAGATTGCATCAAAAACTGAATTACCATGCAACACTGCCGACTGTTTCATTAACGTAATTGTGCCTCGTGGAATAAAAATTAATTTGCAAATCGAAATTGCAGCTTCAATTCGGTTAACAGCCTACGACAAATAAATTACATTTAACGGAGAATTAAATGCATCAATAAAATCAAACCGGGGTATCAACCGGTGTTAAATGTTACGTGATTGCGGGAGAAAGTTGAGAAAAACCTACTGCATTTTATTTAATTATATATTTTATTGTTGACTTCTTGGTTTATAATGTTGTGACGCACACTGCAGGGAATATACCAATCGGGTTGTAGGTTATGACGCACCAGGTGTGTCACGTGACTTATTGCATCGCTGTTCATTTTACTGAGGAATCATTTATGAAACTTTTACTCCTCACTGCTTCGTTTTAATTGCTTTTAAATTATTTTTAAAAACAAATTGCACACCTAATTTTTTGTACTATAATATCCTGACGCACCATGTGTGTCACATGACTTATTGCATCGTTCTTGATTTTATCGAGGGACCTTTTATTAATTTTTTTTCAAGAATATTTGCTCTGCATGCAACTTACATACTGACGCACTCGTGACGCACATTAAAGTTTGGAATGTCAAACTTATGACGCAACATGTGCGTCACATGACTAGTCATTGCATCAAGAAGAATAATTTTGATTGCCAACAATTTTGCTATAATAAATCCTACCATAATAATATAATAATAATCGTGACGCACTCGTGACGCACATATTACTTGTTGCAGATCTGTTTCTTTGCTGTACAATTTTAATTTTGTTTCAGAATTGTACTTCATTAAAATGTACCTATATTTGTGATTAAAAAATATATCCATACTTTGTCTGATTTTTTAAAAATTATTTAATTTATTCTTACTTATATTGTCTAATTTTTATCAATTAGCAATTTCATTTTGTCTTATTCATTTTGACTAACATTTTACTTATTAATTATTTTATCTACTGTCACCAAAATTGTTCAATATTTTATCATTTTATTATTTTCATATTTCACGAAACTTGTTATCTGTCAGCCACTTTATTTCGTTAAATTCTGTCCATAGCAAATATAAAATGGCCACTCGTCAGCAGCAGCTCGCAATCAATCAAAGCATCGGCATTTGGTGGGCGCATTAAGTTGCTAGCATGAAAAATCGCATACGATTTGACGACACGAGGCCACAAAATGGCGGTGCTTCCCCACGTTACGATCCGACGTTAGAGCCGTTTGAAGGATCGCCGAGAAACATGCAGTCATTCACGGAATGACAGTCATAAATAAATAACAACACGAGGAGGGTACGAAGGAGGGAAATAGATCGATCACGGGCCGGTGATAATGTATTCGTCGCTTGTAATGCATTCAAATTCAACGAAGGACGAGCCGGTTGATCCCCTCTTTCACAGGTTCGTGGATCGACATCCAGGTCCCCTTCGTCCCTCGTGAATTTCCACCAGCCATAAGTAGGTACGAAGTCAAGAGACCGCGAGACGCTTATTTTCGCGGGCTGACTCGGACCGTAAAATCCAAATAAACCCCGCCATTAAACGACGATTTCTCTTCTCTTTTATCGCGGTTGGCATCAATGAACCCACTTACCATTCTTTCCCGTTCATTTTCCCACTTTTCTACCTCCTGTCCGCGTTGTCCTTCTTTATTCCTGACAATCGCTACCGATTTTATATAGACCCGCGTCGCTTAAGGCTGGCATTTATCTTCGGATAATAGACTCGATGATGACTTTACATCTTGCAGCAACACCGTTTCAGAATTTACGATCTTAACTTTCTTCCAGACTGGATACTTTTTAGTTTCCTGGGATTCTTGAAATTTTTTACTGCTGTTTCGAATTTCATTTACGGTGATATTAAGATTATACTTTCCTTATTTTTCATATGAATTGTTTCGGATCATTATGGCAAAATTATTGGTAACAAAAATTATTCTTCTGAAAGCGATGACTAGTTATGTGACGCACATGGTGCGTCGTAAATTTTGCATTCTAAATTTGACTTCAAATAACAATTTTTTATAAATCATTATGTATTATAAATAATTTATTGTACAAGTAAAAATGTATTAGTAAAAACTACAAATAATACTATTATAAAATTGAAATTGTACAGCAAAGAAACAGATCTGCAACAAGTAATATTTTTTTACAAATCATTATGTATTATAAATAATTTATTGTACAAGTAAAAATGTATTAGTAAAAACCACAAATAATTCTATTATAAAATTGAAATTGTACAGCAAGGAAACAGATCAGCAACAAATGAAACTTTTTTATAAAAAACTATACAGAGTGTCTCAAAATTAGTACAAGTCCCTGAAATGAAGGGTAGCTGACGTGATTCTATCATTGGTTCAAGAAACAGAATTTTTATTACCAATAATTTTGCTATAATAATATAATAATAATCGTGACGCACTAGTGACGCACATTGAAATTTGGAATACAAAACTTATGACGCACCATTTGCGTCACATGACTAATCATTGCATCAAGAAGAATAATTTTGATTGCCAACAATTTTGCTATAATAAATCCTGCTCTAATAATATAATAATAATCGTGACGCACAGTAAAATTCAGAACGTAAAACTTATGACGCACCATGTGCGTCACATAACTAGTCATTGCTTCAAGGAGAATAACTTTCATTGCCAATAATTTTGCTATAATAATATAATAATAATCGTGACGCACTAGTGACGCACATTAAAATTTGGAATACAAAACTTATGACGCACCATTTGCGTCACATGACTAATCATTGCATCAAGAATAATTTTGATTGTCAACAATTTTGCTATAATAAATCCTGCTATAATAATATAATAATAATCGTGACGCACTCGTGACGCACATTAAAATTCAGAACGTAAAACTTTTGACGCACCATGGGCGTCAATGTAAATAAATAGATCTACAAGTACTAATTTTTTAATAAATAATACCGTATTATAATAAATATTATAAAAGAGAAATATCGAAAAAAATTAGACATTCTTTCTACGAGACGTGAAGCTTTGTAAGTAAGAAAGAAAGGTCTCGTTCATCAAGGTACGAGCCCTGAAGACCTCGAGTTTCTTCAGAATTCCGTTCACCTACGTCGGCCAATTCGTAAACGACTTGGAAATCAATGGGTCTTTGTCGACCACATGGTTTCCGTTTGATTTCAGTTCTCCGCTCCATCTGCACGAGCCTTTGACTTTACACCACCATGGTTTCCCCCTTTTCTCACCGTATCGGGAATTTTCTCGATTACCAGGAACGTTTAACATGCTCCTGCGATGATCAATCGGTCACTCGAAATGGCTGACTCATTGTGGAAATTGAAATCTCGGGTGAAACGAGCTTTGTGTGGAGTGGTAGTTCAATTTGGGAATTTCTTAGTTAATTTCGGTGATTTCAAATTTATAGATTTAGAATTTAGGACTTTGTATAAATGTAATTAATTAGTTTTTATTAGTTTGAAATTTATGAACTTGAAATTTGAAAATTGAGAAATTTCTAAACTAGAAAGTTTCCAAAGTAAAAAATTTGCAAACTAGAAAATTTATAAACTAGAAAATTACCAAACTAGAAAATTTCCAAACTAGAAAATTTCCAAACTAGAACATTTCCAAACTAGAAAATTACCAAACTAGAAATATTCCAAACTAAAAAATTTTCAAACTAGAAAATTTCCAAACTAAAAAATTACTAAACTAGAAAATTTCCAAACTAGAAAATATCCAAACTAGAAAATTTCCAGATTAGAAAATTTCCAAACTAGAAAATGTCCAAACTAGAAAATTCCCAAACTAGAAAATTTCCAAACTAGAAAATTACCAAACTAAAAAATTTCCCAACTAGAAAATTTCCAAACTAAAAAATTTCCAAACTAAAAAATTTACAAATTTGAAATTTCCAACCTCAAAATTCACAACATAAAAGATTAACTCAACCTCGCTTTGAAACTTCATCCTCAAAATTTCCACATATTCAAACCGACTCTAATCATTTGCAAGAAACATCAAATAAAAATTCCAACTGAAAAACAAAATTGTGTGAAAATTGTGAAAGGTTGTTGCGAAGAACATACGCCACATGAAGTAGTTTTTAATCCAGCGGTACGAAGAGCACACAAATTTGACCCAGTTCTTGCGAACATTTTTCTTTTACCTAGTAGTATAGTCGAGCATGAGGGTGGCGTGTACGTTATCAGTAGAACGTAAGCTTTGCCGCGGAACGACTGTATGCTTGTCGTTGTAATGTATTCTTGTAAAAATCAAGATGTTATCAGCAGGTGTTTCTAGCCTGCTGAAGCAACGTGTTCTTATTAAACGTAGGAGCAAGTTGATACATTTTGCAGTTTTTAATTTTTATCATTTTTTTTTTGGAATTAATTACTTCATGTAAAATCTGATGCATGTTTTAAATGTTCACTTTGTAGGCACTTTATATTTATATTGGAATGATAATGTGACTATAAGTATATTTATACAGTTATGTCATTTTACTGTATTTGTATTATTTTGTGACTATACTGTTTTTATGCTGATATGTGACTGTTATATTTATGGTGACATGTGACTATAATATATTTATTCAATTACGTGACTGTAGTATATTTACACAATTAGTAGAAATTGTAATATTACATTAATAATGTGACTATACAATATTTATGTCATTTGCTGACTATATAATATCTATACACTTTAGTGACTATATTAGATTTATATAATTGCATGACTATTTTATATTTTTACAATTACTGACAATTTTATCGTGACATTAATAACGTGACTATAACTACATTTATGCAATTATGTGACTGTAATATATTTATACAGTTGCTGACAATTATATTGCTACAATAATAATGTGACTATACGATATTTATGTCATTTGCTGACTATATAATATCTATACACTTTAGTGACTATATTAGATTTATATAATTGCATGACTATAGTATATATTTACAATTACTGACAATTTTATTGTGACTGTAACTACATTTATGCAGTTATGTGACTATGATATAATTATACAGTTGCTGACAATTATATAGCCACATTAATAACGTGACTATAACTATATTTATGCAACTACGTGACTATAATATATTTATACAGTTGCTGACAATTATATTGCTACAATAATAATGTGACTATACGATATTTATGTCATTTGCTGACTATATAATATCTATACACCTTAGTGACTATATTAGATTTATATAATTGCATGACTATAGTATATATTTACAATTACTGACAATTTTATTGTGACATTAATAACGTGACTATAACTACATTTATGCAAATATGTGACTATAATATATTTATACAGTTGCTGACAATTGTGTTGCCACATTAATAACGTGACTATAACTATATTTGTGCAACTATGTTACTATAATACATTTATACAGTTGCTGACAATTATATAGCCACATTAATAACGTGACTATAACTATATTTATGCAACTACGTGACTATAATATATTTATACAGTTGCTGACAATTATATTGCTACATTAATAACGTGACTATAACTATATTTATGCAACTATGTTACTATAATACATTTATACAGTTGCTGACAATTATATTGCTACATTAATAACGTGACTGTACGATATTCATGTTATTTGCTGACTATACAATATCTATACACTTTAGTGACTATATTAAATTTATATAATTGCATGACTATAGTATATTTTTACAATTAATGACAATTTTGTTGCGACATTAATAACGTGACTATAACTACATTCATGCAAATATGTGACTATAATATATTTATACAGTTGCTAACAATTGTGTTGCCACATTAATAATGTGACTATACGATATTCATATAATTTGCTGACTATGTTATATTTTTACAATTGAGTGACTATATTTTGTTCATATAATATTTTACACAACTCCGTGACTATACTACATTTCTACATACATGACCATTTTGTATTTACACTAAATTGTAACACTAAATTACGCCATTTTATGTTCACGTCATATTTATGCAATTTTGAGGTTATGTTCTACATGTACTATATTTATATACAAGTATATTTCCAGAATATTTACTAAAACGTTTAACTCAAAGTTCATTCACCGGAATAATAAAAATACCTAGCACGTTTCCATAACTTTTTTTGCACCCCCGCCTAATTTCTTTGCTCCACTTCGTGATTAAAATGTAATCGCTGAATCATAGCAATGCGCATGCAAACAGGTAGGTATGTTTGCGTTTTATTAAAAGCAACTTCAAATACACGCTTGTAGATTGCATCGTTTTTACGCTGCTTCTTTATTATTCTTTCCATTACTTCGCCTTTTCATTTTCATTATGACTTACGTCTTGACGGATGCAACAGGGAGAAGTTTAAAAAAGCAGGGAGATTCCTTGCGTCTCTGAAGGTCCGAGATAAAAGTTCCTTCAAAAAGAATTATTAACGCGGTGAATAATCGTATGGTAAGTTAGAGAATCGAAATTTCACGGATTCTTCGTGAACCTTTGATATTTTATATCCTATGTCGGAAAAATAACTTTTTAAATAAAAAGTCTTTAATTTGCAAATTTATAGTCACAAGTGTACTTTGATATTTTTCTTATTTTCTCAATTTTAACTACAAAGTTACATCTGGTCACTGTCAGCAATGTTATAAAATTTAAATAAAAATGAAAAATCTTTATAACCCCAAAAAATTAACAACCTCAGTATCTACCCACTTCCACCCTCGTCAAAACGCAAGACAAAGAAGTCAATTTTGCCTCCAAAAAGTTAAAGAAACTCACGCAGCAATTGCAAGTAATAGCTGGTCTGGTTACGTAGGAATGATATGTCGCCAGGGGGTTGTTGCGCTCGGAACGTTTGAAATTTATTTAGCGAGGTTGTCGGGACGGTCAACATAAATTCCAGATAATTACGAAGCGCTTTGTACGTTGGTGGAACCGCTTAAAAGTGCGCGGCTTTACCTGAGCCCGTGTCTAAAACTTACAAGTTGTTAGTCGAAGCAGCCGGTAACCCGGCGCTGTCTCCGCGAGTGACTTTGGAACCGCGCCACAATTATAAAATGGAAGCTGAAAGTTTCCGCGAGACAAAGGCCGACCCTGGAAAAACACGCTACGCCCGGGAAATTAATTTCTCCGCTTAACGCACGACTTTTATACGCGGCTGAATCTCTCGGCTTAACACTCGACATCGCCGAAATGTGATATGCTGTTACGCGAACGCCTGTCATCGGGCACTTTCACACCCCGCCACCCCCTGTTTTCAACATCTGCGCAATTACGCTTTTGTCGTATTGTAATGCTTTTCGCTCTTGTTAGCGTGACTCATTATTCAAATAATAGCGATATTAATTTGAATGCTTGTTACGTGACTGTTCTTGTCTCCTGCTGAACATGACTTGTGTTTATTATGCAACTAGGCTCATTTTATTGCTTTCAGCTTTTATTTTCTACTGACTCTAAATTTGATATCATTTAAATATTAAAAATTGCATTATTTTATAAATTTCATAATCCGTAAATGAGGTGAGTTCAAAAATTCAGGAAGCCAGTTAATTAATGCAGAAATTTTGCAATTAACCGATACTAAAATTTGCCAACTCTGAAATTGGATAATTTGCAAATTTAAAAATGTACAAGCCTACACTTCGAATTATGTCAAAATTCATCTCATAAATTGATGACGAAGATAAAACTCGATAACCTCAAGTTTGCAAATTTAAAACCAAACTCGCAGTAACCCAAACATTCGAATATATCAAGTTTACCCCTCGAAATGCTGGAACAATAAATCAGTGTTATCTGTTTTACCCGAAGGTAACGATTCAAAAACAGCAATGAAATATGATCAATCATAAAACTTATAAGGCGTAGTGAAAATCCCGGCGTAAGAAATTAACGAAAGAAACGAATGAAAGAAGACCGATTCGTGGGTCTGAAAAGACCCAGCGACGGTCGTGCGAGTGTTAAATGGTCTTCGCACGAGCTAGCCCGTACACAAAGCCACGTTTTCCGGTCTGGTTAACGGTGGACACAAAGCGAGGCCAGCCTGTTCATCCTTTTCTTCACTACCTTCTTTCGCTTTTTTCCCTCTTATTATTTCGCCAGCGACGTTACACCGCGAGAGAACGTCTTCAGACGGTTCCGCCGGAATTGCCAGATTTTTTTCTACCCTGCTCGGTGAATTATCATAGAGCGAAAGGGAGACGGCGACAAGATGCTGAATGCTTTTTGTCCGCGGAAATTGGATGTCTGTTGGACGATCGAGTCGACGATCATGAATATTACTTTCGAAAATTCTGTAACTTTTTTACGATTTATCGAATTTTACTTTCAGTAATTATTTTAGGATATTAAAATTAAATCGACCCTACTGACGTCTTTGAGGATGCTACATTATTCTATGCTGGGTTTATTTATTTTATATAATAAACTACAATAGTTACAATAAGTTCACTCACACTTTATAAATTACAGTACAGGACATTGTACATGAGCTTAAAAATTATTTAAGACACTCAACCCAAGGTAAAATGTATTAAATATATTTAATTCAAGTTACAACACATTAAATATACTAAATAATTCACCTACAAAGTATTTCCCATCAAATTTATCTAAATATTTCTGTTACTTCACCGCAAAAGTCCATTTTCGTGAAAGAAGATTTGAATTTCCGCGCCGACTGAAGTCGCTGCCGCGCACGCGCCGACTGAACTCACTACTACGCATGCGCCGAGTTCAAGCCAAAATGGCGGCGCACTCAGCCCCACTAAAGACCTCAATTACACAGTTACTTAAAACCCAATAAATTAATCAACCCACTAAACCGACAAAACAAACATCCCAAACTAATTTCAAAGTTTTTTCCCGAAGTAAAACAGAGTCTCGCAATGAAAACAAACGACGTAGTAAATGAAAAGAAAAATTCAGGCGAGAGGACAACGTTGGAATTAGTATTCATGAACAGCTATTAAGCACGTATTAACGTTCCGCAAAGCAGACGTAGCAGCAGTCGAAGAACATAGACAAATGAGTCGGTCGGAAAATAGGAAATTGTTGATACTCCGTGGTTTCTTGATGATTGCAAATTACACGTCACTGTGGTCCTTTAATCGTGCTGCGTGGCTGGACGGCTGTACTGGTTGATTACAAGCAGCACGATTCCTTTTCGTTTTACTATTGCGCCCTTTGAAAATTACAGAACCTCTGGGTTGTTTCTTCGTCACTCTTTCATTACTTGTTCCGGTGGAACGCGTTACGTACGAGTTAGGTAGCGGGGACTTGTAATATTTTGTTATTAAGCAAATTTATGAGTTTGGTATTGTTTGAGGTGCAATTCTTTGGGGAAAAGAAGTCGTTAGGAGATTTATTTTTTAGGAATTTGGAGATTTATTGGGGGTTGATTAGAGAAGGTCAAGATGTAGGTATTTATAATTTGGAAATTTGGAAGTTTAAGGAGGTGTAAAGGTTAATAATTAAAGTTAAGAAATTTGGAGTGGGGAGAATGAAGATTTGTGAATGAACGAATTCTGGAATTTGTGAATGTAGGAATGTGGGAATGTTGGAATGTTGAAATGTTGGAATGTGGGAAGGTTGGCATATTGGAATGTTGGCATATTGGAATGTTCGAATGTTGGATTGTGGGAAGGCTGGAATGTGGGAAGGTTGGAATGTGGGAATGTGAGGATACGGGGATATGGGAATGTTAGTTTGTGGGAATCTAAGAACTTGGGAATGCGGGAATTGGGAAATGTGAGAATTCTGGAATCTGAGAATTTAGAAATCATTGAATTTGAGAATGTGAGAATTTGGAAATGTGGGAATTTGGGAATGTGAGAATTCTGGAATGTGAGAATTTAGGAATATGGGAATTTGGGAATGTGAGAATTTGGAAATGTGGGAACTTGGGAATTTGAGAACTCTGGAATGTGAAAATTTGGAATTGTGGGAATTTGGGAATGTGGGAATTTGGGAATTTGAGAATTTGGAAATGTGGGAATTTAGGAATGTGAGAATTCTGGAATGTGAGAATTTGGAAATGTGGGAATTTGGGAATGTGAGAATTTTAGAATGTGAGAATTTGGAAATGTGGGAATTTGGGAATGTGAGAATTCTGGAATGTGAGAATTTAAAAATGTGGGAATTTGGGAATGTGAGAATTTGGAAATTTGGAAATTTGGAAATTTGGGAATTTGAGAATTCTGGAATGTGAAAATTGGAATTGTGGGAATTTGGGAATGTGGGAATTTGGGAATTTGAGAATTTGGAAATGTGGGAATTTAGGAATGTGAGAATTCTGGAATGTGAGAATTTGGAAATGTGGGAATTTGGGAATGTGAGAATTTTAGAATGTGAGAATTTGGAAATGTGGGAATTTGGGAATGTGAGAATTCTGGAATGTGAGAATTTAAAAATGTGGGAATTTGGGAATGTGAGAATTTGGAAATTTGGAAATTTGGGAATTTGAGAATTCTGGAATGTGAAAATTGGAATTGTGGGAATTTGGGAATGTGGGAATTTGGGAATTTGAGAATTTGGAAATGTGGGAATTTAGGAATGTGAGAATTCTGGAATGTGAGAATTTGGAAATGTGGGAATTTGGGAATGTGAGAATTTGCGAATGTGGGAATGTGGAAATGTAAAAATCTAAAAAATGAAGAAATTCAAACCCTCCCAAAATTCCACAAATCTCGACCCAACAATTTTGAAAACATTCATTGACAAATTCCGTCGTGCATATTCATAAGTTTATACATTGAATTTTTGGTAGCACGGAAGGTTGCGTCGCCAGAAGCGATTCAAAAGCGTTTCCCAGCCACGAATGATGCCAGAGTGAAATGAAACTGAACTTTTTTCCTGAAACCGAGCCGCTCCTGTGAAGATACGAAAATTAAATTTACCCTGTTGCCCCTTGAACCGGAAATCCCTTCGTCGTTACGTAGAACGTTCCAGCTATGTTCGATGTCGTCCACTTCCGTAAAAAGGTCCACGATGAAATTATCCAGAAATCAAAGATGCTTGATCCCTTTGCATCGGTAGAATCCGATCCGAAAGAGGATCAATTTTTCGAGAGTCCGACTGACTACTTTCCGACGGGGATACGACGCAACTCGACGAATGTGATTTTGATTAAACCTTTTGATGTATCAGTGTTTTTTTTTTATACGGATGCGAGATTTTATTTTATCCCTTGCAGGCGATCGTGATTTCGAGCGAGTGCGTTATCGATCGCCCGACTGATGGAGAATTAATGGTTCATCAGGAGAGTTTTTATTCAACCTTTTTGCTGCGAACATTGTAATTATATACTCGTTCTAGCTAATTTTATGTCGATAATGCGGCTGATATCGATCTGATCGAGTTTGTAACAAAAACTTCTGACAGCCTGATCGATTTTGCTCGCTGAACTGTGGAGTTGCGAATATCGTGTCGTGAAATATATTTTTTAGGGAAATACAGCTTTAAAATAATTATTTTCAAATTTTACGGGAAATTTGATGCACTGTGCTTTTCATAAATAGAATTACGCTCATATCTGTTGCAACAATGCAAGTTTTTCAACATCAAATATTTTGTTTTCTGCAAAACTCTGCTGTGCATGTTTTGATAACAAAGGTTTTACATTCTCAGACAAAAAATTGTTTTCCATAAAAATCAAATACGAATTTATTTCTGAATCGTTTTCACAAAAATACGTAATTTAATTCAGAACATGCTGTAAATCATTAAATTTAAAATTTGTATTTTTAAAGTTTGCATTAATTGATTCTCATCAATCAGCTCGATTAAAAGCGAGATAACTTTCCTTCTAATTATGTGACAATAATCGACTCGGTGTGTGTTCGTTCCAAAGATTCGGGAGATAATCGAAAAAAAATATTTCCTCGTTCGAGTTCTATCAATGCCTATGGCGACAAAAGGTTTCGCCTCTTTATGCTTCTCCATTATCGAGACTAAAAGCAAACGCTTTCACTTGACCCAGATTTCCCAACGAACGTGGTGGGAGGATTTTTTTTCTTCTCATTTCGAGAGAAGAAAAAGCGTCGCAATTTTTTCTTGCCCCTCCACCCCTCCCAGTTCCTTTTCTAGTTCAAAGAAAGCGTACCAGACTCCATCGGAACGTTCTAAATACGTTTTATTATCTCGAATCTATTGTGACGTGAAAATCTCGCTTTGCGACCGAACGGGACCCTTTTGTCCCTACGTATTCGATTGTAATTTAATTATACAATCTCCCAGACAAAGACGGAGCGGATCATGCTGCGTTTTTGCTCTGTGTAATACAAATTGAAGAGGTAATTTTTATAATCGTTTAGATACTGTAAAATACTCGCGGTAGTTTAAGAAAATTACACTGAAAAATTACTGGTAAACTTATTTCATTTTATACGTAGACAACTACGTATTTTATTCAAGCTTATGTATTTATTTTATTTAAATTTTGCTCTTGGGTAGGGGGCATTAAGAACGTTCTTCTTTACATATCTTTTAATATAGTTGTTAATTTAAGCTGTTAGAAGCACTAAAATACTGCTGTGAGTCTAGTTTTAGTTACTGAAGCGTTAAATATCGTTAAAGTTTAAGTATTCATTGAAGAAAAATAAAAAATTCATGACTTAAATACGATGAAGCGAGTTTATACTTGCTGCGAGTGTACTGTACTTCTTCTGCGCATGCGCGAGCTGCTTGCGCATGCGCGGACTGCTGGCGCATGCGCGGACTGCTGGCGCATGCGCAGTACATCTATTCAAGCTAATATGGCCGCTACCGCTATCAAAGCTAATATTTCTCGATATTTTGTACAACTGTATGAACTCTAGAGTGAATTAAGACAATCTGATTAATAAATATTCAATTTAAGTTCAAACTAGAGTATTAAAACTAAGTAAAACTAATAATAAAAGTAACTAATAATAAAAGTAAGGTGTACTGAAAGTTTGAAATACCTAAATAATTAGACTAAACTAAATGATGAGACTTGTCGAATGTAAAGCGTTAAATTATCACAACTGTTTCTCCATAACCTTGTTAGGTTTCTGTAAACTCAATTGCTTCAAAACGAAGTATACCCAGAGGTGTTTTAACGCAGGTAATCGAAGCATGAATTATTTAAAGGAACGAAGTCATAAAACGTTTTTATTCTTCGGAATCGTATTGACAAGAATCGGATTGTTATGGTACACAATCGTTATATAAGAAGATTGCGGTCGTAACGACAAGTAGAAAGGAAGAAGGATACGTTGTTATGCCCGCACCAGCTGGGATAACACGTTTGTACCTTGCAAAGCCGTCTTTTCCTCTGGTAGCGGGAATAAAGTTATAGCAGGGATAAGGCTCTTTGCATTATGCAGCGAGGGTCCTTTCTTATAGAGCCGCTTTATTAGCCTAATAAAATAAGATTACTTAGTCTCGGTTTATAAGAATTGTCGGCTTTATGATGTCGCGCGGCGTTAAAATAAAGCGAAAAGAGAGAAAAAAGGGAAACGTTATTTTGCTAGGTCACCTTTGCCTCTGGTCACTAAGCGGGCAAGTGTTTTAATTAGTCCCTTATCTCGCGATACCTTTTCACCATGGCTCTATTACTTTTTAACGCGCAAAAAAAACTTCTTGTCCCTAGCTAGTTAAGTGGAATATACGTATGCTTCCGCTGCCATTTTACGCTAAACAAATTACGGTTTAGGGGGATTATGGCGTTGCTCTTTTCGGGCTAACTCGCGTACAAACGAGTCGACTAACAAGATACGTATTTTGGAAATGTACATTGCTACTTTTTGAAATAATTAACATTAACCATATTACAGCTTTAGTCAATATTGTTCTGTATTGGATAATATTGTTAAGTAAAAGTAAATTTATTTAGTGGATGAAATTCTGATCATTGCTTGTTGTGATTATTTGGTCCAAAAGTGAATGATTTGACATGGAATAACTCGTATGTTATTGATTTGATATTTACATATTTATTGATTTACAAATAATTTCATGTACTAATCTACTTTTTCATAAATATCTTTCATATCCATCTTTACATCTATGTAATAATTTACTTCATCTGTTCTCCACTAATTTTGAAGTATCTATAAAAACTTGATTCTGTTGGACTCATAAATTCATGATATTGTCCCGGACAACATATTTGTAAAAATATTCACATTTCACTGCGGAAAAATAGCACCGTTTGAGAATATTTGCCAAGAGAAAAGGTATTGAAATAAAAACTTGGAATGTTTGCTATTCGGACTTTGAATTACGCGCACAGGTTTATCTGCAATAAAATACAGTATTATTTTTTGTGTAAAATGTGCTGTGTAATCCTAGCATGAAAATATGTATTCAGTGAATTGAATTTCTCGACACTGCAAGATTTAAAATAAAAATACTGCGAGAATTGTTTAATCACGTACTGTGATTGAAAAATGTTGGGGTAAAAAATTGTTGCACTGCAAATTAACGTTTCGTGCTTTCTGACAAGATTGTGCTGGTATCGCTTTTATGTGATAGTTTTTGTGCAAAGTTGCAATTTGTGAAATTCTTAAATTTTCAGTTTATTGGATTTGATTGTTGAATTTGTGAGGTTTAATTTTTGAATAAATAAATTTTTGAGTTTAAAAGTTGTTTGAGGGCAAATTATCAAATTAGTGGATTAGAGTTTTAGTAAATTCTCAAGTAATAAAATTGATAAGTTACCAGATTCATATTTTAGTAAATTCTGAAACAACAAAATGTTTCACATTTTCATCTATTCAAGCTTTCAAATGATCAGATTTTCAATTTACCACATTTTCAAATAAACAGGTTCTCAAATTACCAAATTATCAAATTACCAAGTCCTCAAACGATGAAATACTCAGATTACTAAATACTCAAATAACCTGGTTCTCAAATGTCCAAATCCTCAAATAACAAAGTTCTCAAATTACCAACCCATCTTCTCACAGTCTCAAATAACCAAGTTCTCAAATTACAAAGTCCTCAGACGATGAAATACTCAAATTACCAAGTACTCAAATGACTACGTTCTCAAGTTACCAACTTCTCAAATGACTTTGTTCTCAAGTGACCAACTTCTCAAATTACCAAGTACTCAAATGACTATGTTCTCAAGTAACCACATTCTCAAATTACCAACTTCTCAAGTTACCAAGTACTTAAATGACTATGTTCTCAAGTGACCACATTCTCAAATTACCAACTTCTCAAGTTACCAAGTACTCAAATGACTATGTTCTCAAGTGACCAACTTCTCAAATTACCAATTTCTCAAATTACCAAGTACTCAAATGACTATTTTCTCAAGTGACCAAATTCTCAAATAACCAAACTCCCACCCTACCAACCTTTCAAATCCCAACTTTGCAAACTCCCAACCCCACACATACCAAAATCCTCAAATCCCCAAACTCCTAAACTTCAAATAAAAAATCTCGTCCCACATGACATCCACATTACTCCACATCTTTCAAGTGACATATTTTCAGCGAAATATTTTTCCACCTAACTCTCCGTCACCAAATTTCCAACGAAATATATAATATTTCAAATACTACCATCTAGATTATCTGCGAATATTTTTCGACACCCACTCAAGACCAATCTCATCAGTCAGACAGCGCGATATCCGCAGTACGGTGGGAAATTTGATAGTCGAATTTGGTAAGAAATCGCAAGACGTCTCGCGAAAATCGTGACACCAAGAAGCATGCGGTCTCGCCTTAATAACACCATGGGTTCCCCTTTGGTTTCCGCGTGCCAACGCGATGCGACGTGGCCCCGAACCGTTAAAACAAACGTGAAGATTATGCAAAAATGCGACACGTTGCCGCTCACGATCGTGAAACACTTCAGCACGTATGTACAGTCAACAGCAAATATACTGCCTCCTGGGAAAATATACTCTTTCCAAGACCAGTCGATTTTAGTTGGTACTTTTCCAAATTTGCGTACTTCAAATTTGGACACGTGATCTGAATGTTATATTGTGGTTTGATGTTTATCTCAATTTTTAAATTTATGGAGAAATAAATTTAAGGGTGAATGAATTTAGAAATTTAATGATTTGCAAGTGGTACAATTTAGAAGTTGAATTTGTGGAAGATTTAGAAATTGAAGGATTTGTAACTGGTAAAATTTAGAAATTGAAAAATGTAGAAATTGAAGGACTTGCAGGTGGTAAAATTTAGAAAATGAAAAATCTCCAAAAATTACAAAATGAAAAATTACAAAATGTAGCTATTGATGGACTGACGAGTGGTAAAATTAGAAACTGAAAGATTTGCAAGTGGTAAAATTTATAAATTAAAAAATGTAGAAATTGAAGGACTTGCAGGTGGCAAAATTTATTAGTTGAAAAACATCCAAAAACTACAAAATGACAAATTACAAAATTTAGTTATTGATAGCCGACAAGTAGTAAAATTAGAAACTGAAAGATTTGCAAGTGGCAAAATTTAAAGATTGAAAAATCTGCAAATTATAAAATTTAGAAATTGTGGCACTTGCAAGTGGTAAAATTTAGAAATCGAAAAATCTGCAAAAATTACAAAATTTACAATCTGAAATATTTGCAAGTGGTAAAATTTAGAAATTGAAAAATCTGTAAATTATAAAATTTAGAAATTGAGGCACTTGCAAGTGGTAAAATTTAGAAATCGAAAAATCTTCAAAAATTACAAAATTTACAATCTGAAATATTTGCAAGTGGTAAAATTTAGAAATTGAAAAATCTGTAAATTATAAAATTTAGAAATGGAAGGACTTGCAAGTAGTAAAATTTAGAAACCGAAAAATCCCCAAAAATTACAAAATTTACAATCTGAAATATTTGTAAGCGCTAAAATTTAAAAACTGAAAAATTTGCAATTGGTAAAATTTAGAAGTCAAAATATCAAATTTTGCAAACCATAAAATTACAAAATTTGTGAACCCCTAAAATGTATTTTCGACCTCCCCAGTGTAATTGAAAATTAAAAGCCCTTCAGATTTAGTCAAATTTTGGAAACGTATACAGTTAGGATCGTTTGGTCGATCCGTCGAAAGTTTCCAAAGAGCCAGTCGCATTGTTCGAGCAGGCAAAGAAGAGAATTGGAACGAGAAGTTTCGTCGTTGGAAGTTGAAACGTTCGTTCGCGCGGCATTACTCACGAGGAACATTTAAATGTCCCTTTTTCTATTCTCGTTAGGAGGGACAAAGCGTTTAAGACCGTAAAAAGGGTGCTCCTCGCGGGTCTTCTGTAAACGGGCCACCGTCATTCACAGAGAATTTCTGCGGAAAGGACACGCAATGAATGTTTCACGTTTTCGCAATGCAGCCGCAACATGGCCGGAAATGTATCCTTCGTTCCTCTCTGATTGAACGTGCGTGCGCAATGAATTTCCTGTTAAATAATACAGAACGGATGTTGGACGATGGTTCAATCTACCTTCTCTTCCTTGCAAATGGGTCCACTTTCTGGAGGACAATTAAGGTGTTATCATTGATGGTATTCACATTCTGAAAATTTTTACATTCGCTTTGTTCGTAGGATATTTAATGTTAATATTAGTTAGTACTAATAGTTATTTGTTTATTGGTTTCATAGTAAAATTTGTTTAATATATCGATAGATGACTTTATATTAGGGGCACCGAAAAGTAATCAAAATTTCTTAGATGATTTCAAAGTTTTTCTATGAAAAATCGAAAGACTTTTTTTAAGAAGGGGGCAATTGCCTTTACGCTGGCAAAAATCGTTAGAGAGTGATGGAAATTATTTTGCTGATTTAAGATTTCTTTAATAAATAAATATTTTTTGCCAGCAAACAAAATTTTGATTACTTTTCGGTACCCCTAATAGATAATGCTATGGGTCACGTGCAAGGGTCACGTGATGTCCAGGACCTCCATTTTCTTAACCTCCCAGTAATATAATAATATAGTTATAAGTACAGTACAATAATGATATTAATAGCAATAATATTACAAACAGGTGCACAACTGAAAACATTAAAATATTGATGAACAAACATAATGCAAGTGAAGAGTATGAAGAGAAGTATTGTCACATAAACATGCAAATAAAAAGGACAAAAGAAGGAGCAATGGAAACAATCAAGAAAGGAATAAGGTGCTACGAAGGTTACGGACAAACGAAGTAAAGAAAATAAAGGAGCAGGGGAATAGCACCGCAAATGAAGTAGATAAAGGAGCAGCAGGATTATGAGGAAGAGAGGAAAAGTAAAACAAAGGGAGATAGAGCTCTCGCAGGAATCGTAAGCTGTCGAGAAGTTAAGGAACTTCGGAGGGAATCATGTTTGGAATGCGTCCTCCATCTTGCACTTCGGTGCAACGCCTTGGATTATAAATATGTGGATTTGATTATTCTTGGGAAGCTTTAAATTTTTACGTATTAATTGGTTTTAGATTGGTAGTTTTCAAATTTGTAATTTTTTATATTTGTGTGTGTTGAGGTTTTTTATTTTTTGGGTTTGTAAATCTTCAAGTTTTTAATTTTTCAAGTTTATAGTTTTTCAAGTTTATAATTTTTCAGGTTTATAGTTTTTCAAGTTTATAATTTTTCAGGTTTATAGTTTTTCAAGTTTATAATTTTTCAAGTTTATAATTTTTCAGGTTTATAATTTTCCAAGTTTATAATTTTTCAAGTTTATAATTTTTCAAGTTTATAGTTTTTCAAGTTTATAATTTTTCAAACTTGTAAATATCGTATTTTGAACTCTACAAAGTTCTAAATTTGCCAGCTCGAATTTTTCGAAGTTCTAAACTTTCCAAACTTCCCATTACTCGAGTCTCCATATCTACAAATTTCTATATTAATAATTCTATACTGCATACTTCTAATTCTTCAAATTTCTAAATTTTGATCCTCTAATTTTACCAAGCTTTAGTATAGTAATAATATAATATATTAGGTAGCCAAGATAAAAGACTTCCAGAGTTATACTGCACGTGACATTTGAGTTGCGCGCGCAACAAGGGTCACGTGACGTTCAGGACCTCCATTTTCTTGATCTCCCAGTAGTATAATAATACAGTTATAATATAGTACAGTACAATAATAATGTTACAATATAGTAAGAATATTATAATAAATTATCTCCTTATGATTCTTAGTAAATCATACTGTATATAATTTAAAAAAATTGAAATATTTAGAAAGTAACTATGTAGCGATCCATAGGTAGTTGCTATCATGTCCGTCGACTCACTTTCATTTTCCTGTTGAGATTACAATAACGTCATAGTGTATAGTAATAATATTACAGTACAGTATGGTAGTAAAGTTATAGTACATCATCGCCATATTATTATTGCAAAATTATATTGTACATAATTTTTAAAAGATAAAATATTTAAGAGGCAATTATCCTATTTTCATCTACCATCCAGCTATTGAGCAGTCGTCATGTTCGTCGAGCGACTCTCATTTTTTAGTTGAGGTTATAAAAGTGTCACAGTTTATAGCAATAGTATTATAGTACAGTGTAGTAGTAAAATTATAGTACACCTCTATATTATTGTTACAAATAATTTTTGTAAATAATTTTTAAAAGATAAAATATTTAAGAGGTCCATTGAGCAGTCGCCATGTTCGTCGTCTCACTCTCATTTTCTAGTTGAGGTTATAAAAATGTCACAGTGTATAGCAATAGTACTATAATACAGTGTAGTAGTAAAATTATAGTACACCTCTATATTATTGTTACAAATAATTTTTGTAAATAATTTTTAAAAGATAAAATATTTAATAGGTATCTAGCATCCATTGAGCAGTCGCCATGTTCGTCGACTCACTCTCATTTTCTCGAAGAATGTCCAAGGGCGTGACGTGAAATTTTATGCATCGACACACCAGCATGTAGCGACACCTCCGGCATCGCGGCGACCTGTAAAATATTCAGATGAGATCTGTCGGTCTTTCTAGAACGTTGCCGCCTGAATTTAATGTACTGTATAATACCTGCGTATCGTGAAACGTATTACGAGTGTACGATTTCGCGACAACGAGATTTTATTCTCGGCCCGGCTCTGTTCCTTTTCAGATCGGGGTTTTACCCGGCAATTTTATTCGTTCGAAGCAGTTTAGATTGGACGGTAAAATACAGAAGGGAGCAAGGTAAACACGCGTTCAGAATGGAATATACGCATAACAATTTCGAAAAGCACCGTTCGTAACTGTTACGGACATCATCGGCAAATGGAACTTCCATTAAACTTATGCTGTTGTTTTTGTATGTGGTGTACACTGGCGAAACTTTCAGACCTTTTTACATTAGGACGTCATTATTTTTATTGATGGATGACTGTTAATTATGGAGTCTTTATGTGTATATT
This sequence comes from Megachile rotundata, assembly GCF_050947335.1. Taxonomy (NCBI): domain Eukaryota; kingdom Metazoa; phylum Arthropoda; class Insecta; order Hymenoptera; family Megachilidae; genus Megachile; species Megachile rotundata. The sequence goes on from NC_134995.1 coordinate 9,924,779, forward strand.
TATATGTGTCATATGTATATGTGTATTATATGTACATTTATATGTATATTTGATACGCTTCAAGTTATACATGTATATATGTATGTGAATATGTGTATGTATATGCATATGTATATGTGTTACATGTGTATATGTATTATATGTACATTTATACATGTATGTATATGAATATGTGTATGCATATGCATATGTATGTATATGTTTGTATCATATGTATTCATGTATTATATGTACACTTATATGTATTATTTCTATGTATAACTGATACACTTCAACTTTACACATATTTTAATTCTTCGTAATTGATTAACCTAACCTAAGCTAACCTAAACGTACCTAACCTAATAGACCTAATCAACTTAATAAACCTAGTAAACTTACTGGACCGATTGAATCTAGAGAACCTAACCTAGTATAAGTGTTTCTAAGCTAGTAACCTAACCTTACCTAACCCAGTAAGTCTAATAGACCTAATAAATCTACTAGATCAGTTAATCTAACCTAACCTAAACCCACTAAACCTAATAGAGCTATTAAACTTAATACTACTAGAAAACTTACTGGAGCTATTGAATCTAGAGAACCTAACCTAGTATAAGTGTTTCTAAACTAGTAACCTAACCTTACCTAACCTTGTAAGTCTAATAGACATAATAAATCTACTAAATCAGATAACCTAACCTAACCCAAACTCACTAAACCTAATAAACCTAATAAACCTAATAAACCTAATAAACCTAATAAACCTGATAAACCTAATAAACCTGATAAACCTAATAAACCTAATGAACCTAATAAATCTAATAAACCTAATAAACCTAATAAATCTAATAAACCTAATAAACCTAACAAACCTAATAAATCTAATAAACCTAATAAACCTAATAAACCTAATAAATCTAATAAACCTAATAAATCTAATAAACCTAATAAACCTAATAAACCTAATAAACCTAATAAACCTAATAAACCTAATAAATCTAATAAATCTAATAAATCTAATAAACCTAATAAACCTAATAAACCTAACAAACTTAATAAATCTAATAAACCTAATAAACCAAATAAACCAAATAAACCAAATAAACCTAACCTAACCTAAACCTAATAATCCTCCCCGAGCATGGAATTGGCTGCAATATAAAAGGATGAAACACACTTGGAAATCATAAACGTTGACCAGGTCACGCTAGGAGATGTGAAAATTCCCTACTCGATGAAAATTTCTGTTCCTCCTACATTCCCAACTTTTTCATTCGGCGTGTCGACGAGAGACTATCGAAAACTGCGATGGCAAAGTGAACACCACACGCGATGTCGAACATTGAAAATCGACAAGAATTTTCCTTCGAGCTTGCAAATTTTTGCTATCGCGAGAACTTTCCGAAATGTTTTCGTTCGTTAGCTTAAATATCAAACTAAATAGCGCTATCCGGGTATTACGTTACGCGAATTCTGTTGGAAAGTTTCTTCGAAACAGGGGATAGAGAATATTTCAAATTAAATACACTCGACAAGTTTTTACGCTGTACTTGAAATTTTTTATTATGGGGTGTATAACTTTCTGGGAATTTTCTCGATATACGTTTTATGACTTAGGCTATGTTTACTGTGTAGATACATTATGTATGTCAGATATGTTAGGTTATGTCATGAAAGTTTTACGTACTCATGTGCTAATGTTTATGCATATGAAACTGTATCATGCTATGTGTAATTTATTTTTATATACCGAAATCCCTAGATCTCAAATTCCCTATATCCCAAAATCCATAGATCCCAGAGTCCCTAGATCCCAGAATCCCTAGATCCCAGAATCCCTAGATCCCAGAATCCCTAGATCCCAGAATCCCTAGATCCCAGAATCCCTAGATCCCAGAATCCCTAGATCCCAGAATCCCTAGATCCCAGAATCCCTAGATCCCAGAATCCCTAGATCCCAGAATCCCTAGATCCCAGAATCCCTAGATCCCAGAATCCCTAGATCCCAGAATCCCTAGATCCCAGAATCCCTAGATCCCAAAATCCCAAAATTACTATATCCCAAAGTTCCAGAATCCCTAGATCCCAAAATCCCGAAATTACCATATCCCAAAGTTCCCAGATCCCAAAATCCCTAAGTCACTAGATTCCTATATCCCAAAATCCCTAGATCATAAAAACCCTAGATTCCAAAATCCCTATATCCCAAAATTCCTATATCCCAAAATCCCTATATCCCAAAATCCCTATATCTCAAAATCCCTATATCCCAAAATCCCCATATCCCAAAATCCCCATATCCCAAAATTCCAAAATTGAAGAAATCAAAATTGAAAATTTCAAAAGTACTTTCTTTCATATATTTTGTATCTAAATATTTAACATGATCAATCGAAAATCGATTTCTGTCGAATAAACAGACACGACGACACGCTTCAGAAATGTCGGTCGTAAGTAGAGGCAAGAGGGAAAGAAGCTTAGTTACGACTTAATGCGGTCCAGCAATTAAATTCTCCATTCCCCTTTTCCGTATTTCTTTTAATCCGTCGGATGTACGTACGACACGATGAGCATCGTGCCGCTTCATGCGAAACTGGTACGTGTGTGAGACGCTTGATGTGGTCGAGCATTCGGTGGTGCACGTTGCAGATTGCAAGAAAAGTGTGTTCCGCACGCCTAAGCGCCAAGTCAACTTTGGAATATGTGTAAATCCGACTGTGGCTAGAGACTAACATCCTACATATTCCCTTACATATGCCACGTACATTGCTGCTCAAAAATATTCACTTCGGCTCCCTTCTTTAATAATAAGGTACTTTTTAAAAATATGGATGATAGGTTGCAGGTAGCATATTTGAAATTATATATAAATTATATATATTTGGAAGGAATTTTGACTTTGTTGATCTTGTGGATTGGTTAGGGGTTTATTGATTTTTATTGAACTTTTAATTTTTCAGTTTATTGATATTAAAATAATTTAATTATGAAATTATATTATTTAAGAATTTTAATAATTTTTTAAGGAATGTTGAGGTATTTCTTTATGAGTATTTTAGTTAAATATAATTTGACACCTGGAAAACTTGACAATTTAAAAATTTTTAAGCTTTATAACTGAATGGTAATTTCAAAAACTAAAATGTGTGAAGATACGAAAATTTATAATAATGAAATAAGACCTAAGAAGTTACCAACCTTGTAAGTGATTCAAAATAACATTCTCTTATTAAAAAGCATAAAATTTAATAAGTATCTTAATGCTTTTGAACCGTAGTGTACATATGTATGTGTATGTATGGCTGAGCTGAAAGCGGCCGGAAACTGGGAATTTAATACAGGAAACTGATTGCACGCCGAAAACTTCTAATCATTTTATTTCTTTCAGCAGAGAGAATTATACGAAAGAATGAAATCTTTTAATTCAGTTTCATATACCATGTACCATAACCATTTCTCATTATAAACATTCTTTTTTTATTAGCATTTAAATCTTCAGAGTTAAAACATTTTTAAGGATTTAAGGTTTCAAGGTTTTTTTGGGTATCAATTTTTCAATTTTCAATTTTCAATTTTCAATTTTCAATTTTCAATTTTCAATTTTCAATTTTCAATTTTCAATTTTCAATTTTCAATTTTCAATTCTTAATTTCCAATTCTCAATTTTCAATTCTCAATGTTCAATGTTCAATTTTCAATTTTCAATTTTCAATTTTCAATTTTCAATTTTCAGTTCTCAATTTTCCATTCTCAATTCTCAATTCTCAATTTCCAATTCTCAATTTCCAATTCTCAATTTCCAATTCTCAATTTCCAATTCTCAATTTTCAATTTTTAATTTTCAATTTTCAATTTTCAATTTTCAATTTTCAATTTTCAATTTTCAATTTTCAATTTTCAATTTTCAATCTTCAATCTTCAATCTTCAATCTTCAATCTTCAATCTTCAATCTTCAATCTTCAATTTTCAATTTTCAATTTTCAATTTTCAATTTTCAATTTTCAATTTTCAATTTTCAATTTTCAGATTTTTCAATTTCCCAAATTCTCTAAAATCTCTAAACAAGCCACCGACATCCCCTTTCATCTTGAAGCCTAAAAATGATATCCCCAAAAGTGATACATAGACGCCGAAAACAAACTTAATCAACGTTATAGCAATATCTTAACGAGACAACGGAAGAATTCGAAACGTGGCTGCAGGCAACTAGTTTCATTTCGCAAACACGGTCAGATAGGGTTGCCGTTCGTTTCGTATGTGGCGTTAATATCGTCCGTTTCGGCTTCCACCGCGCGCAGATGCTTTTTCTGACAACTACACAAGCCGTGTCCCGACAACCGTGAAATTTCCAACCGATGAAAATTTCAGTTATCGCGCGTCCAACCTTCCCTCCGAGTTTTGATGCCCTCTTCACCCTCTGAATTTCTGGTTAACTCGTTGTGATGGAGGTTGCGAGCAACCGTTTGCGAAACTGCGCCGGTCGAAGTACTTGCTCGTTAGGTTAGGTTAGCTCGCTGAGCTCCACGGGAATTTCTCGTGACCAACTGTTTTCTAATTCATAATTTTTCCATCGACTTTTTCTGTTAATCCGTTTCGATCGATGCCAGTCACTTTTCGACGGGAAAGTTTAGCCGGGATAATTCGTCAAAGGGAATTGTGAATTGTTTATTTATGGCGAAAGTATTTTGTGGTATTTACATTTAATCTTTAGACTTGATACTTGATTGTCGGATAAAAATTTTGATCTTCGTTAGAAAGTTTGATATGTGGTTGCGTAGGGTTTGTGTCATAAGTTAGGTTATGTTTCGTTTGCTGTATGTTATTTAACGCTTTTAAGAAGCTGCATCAAGCTTATTACATTTGTTAATTATATTAAGTGATTTACATATTTAACTTGATATTTATTAATACACCTAATTATATTTAACATGATAACACATGTATAGGTTAGGTTCCCTATTCAATCTACGAACAAAATAATACAAAAGAAAATAGAACAAGACATAGTAACAAAAGATAAACTAACGATTAGAGGCATATCAAGTTTGATACTAATTATTTTATTACCCCACTATCTGACATACGCAGTAAAAATTTCTTTCCTCATGTCGTACCCCTAATCGTTCCGAACACGCGAAATTTTATATGTTTCCATATCTAAAACACTGAAATAGCTTTCACCATGCAACGCGAAATTTTATTCTTTCTTTACAACTGCACGCCCTCGATGTTCCTCCGTAATTCTACCGCTACACGAAAAGGAGTTTCCAAGCTTTTCTTTGTTTTTTCGACCTTGACTTCTAAGTCCCTGTTGGGCAAGCGCATTTTTATGGCACTGCACTCCGGATGTCCGCCATTATGTGTCCGCACACGTACCATTTTCTTGTAAAAAATACGCTTCGCACTTGCACACATACACCGGTGAGGTACAAAGTTAATGTTACTAGGAATTTTCGAGGGAAGGCTACTTTTTTTCGATTAACTTGTGAATTTATTTTAGGTTGTACCAATTACTGTTTGTTAGAAACTTAACGCTAAATATTTCAGGTTAAAATAATTTTGTTTGTGGTATCTTGAAGTAGTAGACTGTTACATGAATGTGTACTTGAAGTTTGATAAAAGTAACTTCATAAGCATTTTGTATTTGGTTAGAATACAAAATGGCTCACGATCAGTTGGGATACATTGTCGGAATTCAAGATGGCTGACGATCAGTTACAACAAATGATTAATTTAAAAAATGGCTGCTGATCAGTTACAATAAATGAGCAACATATAAAATAACTACTGGTCTGTTACAACAAATGATTAATATATAAAATGGCTGCTGATCAGTTTCAATAAATGGACAACATATAAAATGGCTGACAATCAGTTACAACAAATGATTAGTTTATAAAATTGCTGTTGATCAGTTACAATAAATGGGCAACGTATAAAACGACTACTGGTCAGTTACAACAAATGATTAATATATAAAATGGCTGCTGATCAGTTTCAATAAATGGACAACATATAAAATGGCTGACAATCAGTTACAACAAATGATTAATATATAAAATGGCTGCTGATCAGTTACAATAAATGGGCAACATTTAAAATGGCTGCTAGTCAGTTAAATCAAATGGAAAATAAATAAAATCATTATTGATCAGTTACAATAAATGATCAACATGTAAAATGACTACTAGTCAGTTACAATAAATGATTAATATATAAAATGGCTGCTGATCAGTTACAATAAATGGGCAACATATAAAATGGCTGCTAGTCAGTTAAATCAAATGGACAATAAATAAAATCATTATTGATTAGTTACAATAAATGGTCAACATATAAAATGACTACTAGTCAGTTACAATAAATGATTAATATATAAAATGGCTGCTGATCAGTTACAATAAATGGGCAACATATAAAATGGCTGCTAGTCAGTTAAATCAAATGGAAAATAAATAAAATCATTATTGATTAGTTACAATAAATGGTCAACATATAAAATGACTGCTGAGCAGTTACAATAAATGGTTACAGTACATAATGTTTGATCGTCACTTACAGAAAATGGTCACAGAACAAAATGACTGACAGTCAGTTACAGAAAATGGTCAGAATACAAAATAGCTGTCGATCACTTATGAAAAATGCTCGTAGTACAAAATAGCAATCGCTCAGTTACAGCAAATGGTTCCACAAAGTGATGATAATACAAAATAGTTGATGATCACTTATGTAAAATGTTTACAGTACAAAATAGCTAGTGGTCAGTTACAGAAAATGGTCTGAATACAAAATAGCTGTCGATCACTTATGAAAAATGCTCGTAGTACAAAATAGCTATCGCTCAGTTACAGCAAATGGTTCTACAAAATGATGCTGATACAAAATAGTTGATGATCACTTATGTAAAATGTTTACAGTACAAAATAGCTAGTGGTCAGTTACAGAAAATGGTCAGAATACAAAATAGCTGTCAATCACTTATGAAAAATGCTCACAGTACAAAATAGCCATCGCTCAGTTACAGTAAATGGTCCTCCAAAATGATAATAATATAAAACGGTTGATGATTACCTATGTAAAATGCTCACAGTACAAAATGGCTAGTGGTTAGTTATAGCACGTGGTCATAACACAAAATGGCTGACGATCACTTATGAAAAATGCTCACACTACAAAATCGCTAGCGCTCAGTTACAGCAAATGGTCATAGAAGTTGGCTTTAACATCTATATCAAGTTTCCATGAAAACTTCTGCTACACCATTTCCCTAAAAATAATGATCAGTATAAACCTTCATACAAAAAACGTTGCACACAATGCAATATACTAAATACAGTCCACATGTAAATCTTCACTTAACCAATATAAAATTTGTAGAATAACTAAATTGACTAATATTTGAATGTATGAACTTAATGAAAATAGTGTATTTAAGGTAAAATATACAGTGTTTAATCATGAAACTATTTCAGTGAATTTTGGAGGGTTTAGAACTATCTAAACCGTGGGAAGTTTAGTATCGTAAGACGATAAGGAAAGGGGATAGCAAGATGTCTGCGGCCATGTTCGTCGCCACATGACGAACCGCAGCTACTTATCTTGACAAATGGCGATTATCTGCTTTAGGAACGGTTGACTGACGTAATCAGCCCGTAACATAATGACACGTCAACACCTAAATACCCGACAGAATCTAATCGGTCGATCTGCACTCGTGCCGATGCGAATTTGATCTAATTATTCCCTTGTGTAATTGAGATTAACGAAAATGGCTGATCTAACGCGGCGATTGCGCGGGTAATTCGAATCAATAATTGAACCGATCTTCCAATTACAGCTGCCATCAATTTCTTATTCGGACGGGATTAGATGTTGCATAATTTATTGATATTACCTTGTTGCATATAGAATACCTTTGAAAATATCTGCTGTGCGAGAACATAAAATGTCTGCTGCTTGTACAAAATGTCTGCCGTTTGGGAATATAAAATGTCTACCGTTTGGGAATATGAAATGTCTGCAGCGAGTGGAAATATAAAATATCTGCTGTGTGGAAATATAGAATGCAATTTACAAGTATTATGTGTCAGTTTGGAAGTAGTTTACGGTTTAAAAATACAAAATGTCTGCAATTTGAAAACGTAGTGATCGACACCATATAGAGATATAAAATTTCTGCTATATAAACACATGAAAGAATTCTAAATTAAAATAGAAAATGGCTGCAATTAAAAATTATGAAAAACTCCTAATTTAAAATAGCAAATTTCTGCAATTTAAAAAAATGAAAATCTATTATCTTAAAGTATAAAATGTCTGCAATTTAGAAATACGAAAAACTTCTAATTTAAAATAGGAAATTTCTGCAATTTAAAAAAATGAAAATCTACTAACTTGAAATATAAAATGTCTGCAATTTAGAAATATGAAAATCTACTGATTTAAAATGGCAAATGTCTGCGACTTAAAAAACTAAAAATCTACTAATTTAAAATAGAAAATGTCTGCAACTTAAAAAACTAAAAATTTACGAATATAAAATAAAAAATTTCTGCAATTTAAAAATGTGAAAATCTCCTAATTTAAAATATGAAACGTCAGCAACTTAAAAAACTAAAAATCTACGAATTAAAAATAAAAAATTTCGGCAATTTAAAAATGTGAAAATCTACAAATTTAAAATATAAAACGTCAGCAACTTAAAAAGATAAAAATCTACGAATTTAAAATAAAAAATTTCTGCAATTTAAAAAAATGAAAATCTACTACCTTAAAATATGAAATATCTGCAATTTAAAAAAATAAAAATCTACTAATTTAAAAAATAAAATATCTACACACTACATAAAAATACAAAATGGCCATCTCTCTAAAATAAAAATATTACCTCCAACTACAAATTATGAATCCAAATTTTGAAATATAGATACCATTAATATAAATGAATGTATATAACGAAATTGACACACTTTGAAGATTGAGTTATATATACATCAAATTTTGTTGCAAAAAAATTCTACGAATCGTGGTAGACAGTTTTTTTCAGCGAAGGAACAGTGAAACTGACCCAGTGCTGCGAGGAAAGTTTCAATTTACATGCAAATTAAGCAAAAAAGTAATTTAACCTTCTACTTTTTGCATTCAATTAATTCTTGTTTTGCAGGACTTTTCTGTGTTGATGACAATGGTGTCATTAACTATTGAAATGGTTCGAGGGTTGTTTCAATTTTGATAATCTGTTTGTGATGTTTTTCATTCCTTGTTCTCCAAACATTCCTTTCTGTACTGAAAACAGTCGATCAAGGTATTTGGATAATTTGGTATTTAGGGATTTAGTGATTTGGGGATGTAGGTATTTGGACATTTTGAAATTTAGGGATTTTGTAATTTGGGGATGTGGGTATTTGGATAAGTTGGGATTTTGGAACGTGGAAATTTGGGGATAAGGGTATTTGGATAATTTGGAATTTGGGGATGTGGAAATTTGGGGATAAGGGTATTTGGATAATTTGGAATTTGGGGATTTGGAAATTTGGGGATAAGGGTACTTGGATAATTTGGAATTTGGGGATGTGGAAATTTGGGGATAAGGGTACTTGGATAATTTGGAATTTGGGGATGTGGAAATTGGGGGATAAGGGTATTTGGATAATTTGGAATTTGGGGATGTGGAAATTTGGGGATAAGGGTATTTGGATAATTTGGAATTTGGGGATTTGGAAATTTGGGGATATGGGTATTTGGATAATTTAGAATTCGGAGATCTAGTAATTTGGACATCTTGGGATTTGGGGATGTGGAAATTTGGGGAAATGGGTATTTGGACATCTTGGGATTTGGAGATGTGGAAATTTGGGAGAATAGGTATTTGGACACCTTGGGATTTGGGGACGTGGAAATTTGGGGGAATAGGTAATTGGACATCTTGGGATTTGGAGATGTGGAAATTTGGGGATATTGGTATTTGGATAATTTGGAATTTGAGGACCTAGTAATTTGGGGATATGGATATTAGTACATCTTGAGATTTGATATTCCAGTAATTTGAGACCACAGGCACTCTACATCTCACAATTCAAAAATTTTCAGAATTTAAAAATTCATCCAATTAAAAACCTTGAACCTACCAAACCAAAAAAACTTTAAAACTTGCAAATTTAAATTTGAAGGTATAAAACCTTGAACGTTCCTCAATTTAATAATCCGTGAATTTGAAAATATAAAAGACGCTAAAACTTTGAAACCTACAGCCCTGAAAACTTGAAAGGTTCTTTTCAAACACCTCCATTAAAACATTATCAGCGACTCCAGAGTCTCCAGCACGGTGTTTATCAGAGAAAATGAAGAGATTTTAATAACTCTAATTAGAGAAAAGACGCGTCGGAATTTGGAAAGCTTTTCTCGCTCTGTTCCGGTTGAAATGAATTTTAAACGTTGCGCGTCGAGTTTCAGGGATTCCAAAATTTCTAATGCGCCTGGAAAATATCCGGCAAGTTCCTTCGGGAATTGGGCAAACTTTCAAGCGCCGGTACATTTCGTTGTTATGTATTACCGTCTCTAGCACGATATAATGTTCAGATATTTGGCGGATAAGTTAATGCCGGACTACGGAAAACTGTAATGAAATTATTCGGTATTAATCGTCAGGAGAGTTTCATTGTATCCACTCAAACTACGCTAATTCGTCCGGTTATGATCCGTGAACTCTTATATGGTATTCTAAATATTTGTATGAATTTAATTACTGAAATTTTGCTGACGAACTGTTTTATACAAACGAACAGCTAATTTCAAAATTATGGACCTAATTTTAGGATTCTATGCTAAAGGACTTTAGGTCGCTAGGACTCTATGATGTAAATCAGGTATCACTTTTTTTAACTCTTTGCACTTCTCAATTTACTTCATTTAACTACTCTTTAATACATTAGGTCGAATCATAAGTAACTTCCGATGCAGCTAAATAGATTTTATTGTGTGTATGGTGAGATTATGAAGGTATAAGTCACCACGAGTTGTTGAAGTCAAATTTAACGATTACTGCGGATAAATACATTCAGCAATTGCAAAGAGTGCAAGAGAAACTCCTAGAAATGCGCCCTGCACTCGTCAATCGCAGAAATGTCATTCTTTTACACGACAACGTGCGACCGCATACAGCAAGGGTAACTCAAGAAAAAATTCTTGAGCTTGGATGGTCTGTTTTACCACGTCCACCTTACTTCTCAGATCTTGCCCCGACAGACTACCACCTTTTCTGTTCCTTACAAAACTTTTTAAATGGAAAAACCTTCAATTCTGAAGAGCAAGTCAGGCAGGCTGTTGAAAGCTTCTTCCAGTCTGAACCAACCACATTTTACAAGGAAGGAATTGATAAACTACCAGGAAAATGGGAGAAGGTTATAGAAAATAGTGGTGAATATATAATAAAATAATATAATTTTGTTGTTTAATGAGGACGAAATAAATGTCTGATAAAAAAACGGAAGTTACTTATGACTCGACCTAATACACAAAATAGGTCAAAGGGATGCTCAATAGAATGTATTGCAACAGGGTGTAGTATGTGAGAAATTTAGTTAAATACATATTTAACTTGCAAGACATCTGAGTTCTTACTTATTCAAGTCCTGTTAAGATACTTCAAAAGTCAGCTACCATTAGGTACTGTTATTTGGGCCTACAATTGGGTACTGTATTTGTAGTAGCTTGACAAGTATATCTTTAGCAAAATTCATAACTTGGATGAGTACTATGATATTCTATATTAAGATTAGTTAGGTATCACCTTAGAAGCTGTCACAAATTATATATATTGTTCTTGCTGTGGTTTCTTCAGGATTTGTTGAGGATATTCCACAATCAGTCAGTTAGGTATCATTTTTGTAGATATCAAAATTTATATATTATACTTGCTGTGGTTTTTTGAGAGTTTGTTGAGGATATTCCACATTAAGGTTAGTTAGACATCATCTTCGTAGGTGTCACAATTTATGTATATTATACTTTATGTAGTTTCTTGAGGATTTGTTGAAGATATTCTATAATCAGCCAGTTAGATATCATCTCTGTAGGTGTCATAATTTATAAATTATACTCTATGTGGTTTCTTAAGTGTTTGTTGAAGAAATTCTACAATGAGTCAGTTAGACATCATCTTTGTAGGTGTTACAATTTATATAGTATACTTTATGTGGTTTGTAGACAATTTGTTAAGGAAATTCTACAATGAGGCAGTTAGACAGCATCTCTATAGGTGTCACAGATTATATATTGTATTTTATATTGTTCTTTTGTGGTTTTGTTGAAGAAATTCTATAATCAGCCAGTTAGACATCATCTCTATAGCTGTCACAATTAATATATTGTACTTTATGTTGCTTTTTTATGGTTTTGTTAAAGAAATTCTATAAACAACCAGTTAGACAGCATCTCTATAAGTGTCACAACTTATATATTATACTTTATGTTGTTTTTTTGAGGTCTCGTTAAAGAAATTCTATAAGCAGCCAGTTAGACATCATCTCTATAGCTGTCACAATTAATATATTGTACTTTATGTTGCTTTTTTATGGTCTTGTTAAAGAAATTCTATAAGCAGCCAGTTAGACATCATCTCTATAGCTGTCACAATTAATATATTGTACTTTATGTTGTTCTTTTGTGGTTTTGTTAAAGAAATTCTATAAGCAGCCAGTTAGACATCATCTCTATAGCTGTCACAATTTATATATTATACTTTATGTTGTTCTTTTGTGGTTTTGTTAAAGAAATTCTATAATCAGCCAGTTAGACATCATCTCTATAGCTGTCACAATTTATATATTGTACTTTATGTTGTTTTTTTATATTTTTGTTAAAGAAGTTCTATAATCAGCCAGTTAGACATCATCTTCGTAGGTGTTCCAATTTATATATTGTACTTTATGTGGTTTCTCGAGGATGATAAGTTGAACAGCTACGTCACAGTAGCTGACCCCGTAAGGTTACATTTGGCCACAAAATGGCGAGCGATTAGAGAAATGGGTAAAATGTGGTAAGTAACGAACGTGATGTCACGTAACCGTTTATCATCCCTTTCTGTTCCAGGATTGTTCGAGACGGACGGTGTGCTCGTTTCTGGCACGATGTGCGACCTCGAGTTTGTCAGTTCACAGTCAAAACGGCAATACGGACGCTTCTACTCGCCACGGTACCCGTCCTCCTACCCAAAGAACATCCGGTGCTCGTACCTCTTCCGGGCAAGGTAACTACGCTGACCTACTATCAAACTCGCAAACTGATCCCGACATAATCCATATATAATGCATCTCGAGGCCAATCTCAAGGCCCCCTATATATCTAACGTTCCCGCGGATTTAACGGCTACGATCCGTAATCTGGATGCAGGTTAATTAACACCTGATCACGGACCTTCGTGTGATCATTTTGTGGAGTGGAGTTGGGTGAAATGAGCAAGTGGTTTCAGATAGAAGTTGGCGGAAGGTCTCAATTTTTTAGTATACTTTTTTAGAACTATTGGGGGAAGATTATTAATAGAGTATTTTGAAATTTTTTTGTAATTTTGAAATTTTACATTTTGAAATTTTTTTTAAGAAAAATCGTGTAATATTGCAAACTTGCAGTTGGAGAAATTAGTTGTATAATCGAGTTGGGTGAACAAAATGAGCAATTGAAGATTTCAGATAGAAGTCGATAGAATGTCTTAATTTTTCTGTATACTTTTTTAGAAATAATAGTGGAAGATTATTAATAGACTACTTTGAAATTTTTTGTAATTTTGAAATTTTGTATTTTGTAATTTTTTTCAAAGGAAATCCTGTAATACTGCAAACTTGCATTTAGAGGAATTAGGGTAATTGTACTTACTGAAGGACATATTTTAAATTATCTCACGTGCCATCATACCTGTTATAGACACAAATGAGTATGCTATTAATTTATTTATTTTCCCAAACAAAAATACTACAAAGTACCATTATAAATTTCATATAAATCAAATAACAAAGTCTCCGACACCTCTCAAGGTATCAAAAGAAAAACCATATGAAATATTTGATAAATGTACTACACTGAAAATGTGAGGTATTGTGAAGAAAGTAGTATGACACCGTTATTGATCAGACAGTGCGCGCAACCAGTATTTTCACCCTCGTTTTCAGCTTCAGTTTTAATAATCCTTTCCTATGAAGAATGCTCATTATAATATCATAAATAATGTTTGATATTTATCGTGATAAATTTATTCCCATATAGAATTCTGAAACGTTATATTATTCACACGTTTTCTGCCGCAGTGAGTACGGATGTAGCAAGACTTTAGTAAGAATTATTAACACGTTAAATACTGCTGTGAAAATGGCGACTGTGATTACTATCCAAAATATAATGAATTTTGTACTTGATGAATTAATGTGAAATCATAGTTGAACCAACAGAATAATTTACTATAGCGGTGTTTTATAATAGAATAATAGAATACACTTTATTATTCATAGTTATGGTTAATAGAATGATTTATTGAACTTGACAATATTTATTTTCAAACTTGATCACTGAAATTTTGTTTATAATTCAACAGATAATTTAGTAATATGGAAATAGTAAAATTTTGTATTTGTGAAGTTTTATAGTTTTATGTAAATATTTATTATTTATATAGGGTGTCTTAGAATTAGTGTAGGTCCCTGAAATGGGGGGTAGCTGACGTGATTCTGAATAAAATTTCCCTTTGCAGAAATGGGATTTGAAGCTCCGTTTTTGAATTATTAAGGAAAAACGCGGACCAATCAGAGCGCGAAGATTACGCGCGCTCAGCCACTATGCGGAGCTGTCTCGCGCCGGCGCACGCCCTCGCGCTCTGATTGGTCCGCGTTTTTCGTTAATAATTCAAAAACGGAGCTTCAGATCCCATTTTTGCAAAGGGAAATCTTATTCAGAATCACGTCAGCTACCTCCCATTTCAGGGACTTACACTAATTGTGAATAACCCTGTATACGTATACGTTCATACATCTCCTTCAAACCACACAACATATTTTCATTTCATAGAAAATCCTGTGGTCTTCAAAGCTAACGCACCTGTTAACATACAACCACCAAACAGTTAAAATACAATCACCAAACAGTTAAAATACAACCTCCAAACAATTAAATACAAATAAAGTTCTATAAACGTTTACTCCGTCATTTTAATTTCGCGTTCTCCTTCTACAAAATTATTCCAATGCACATACTTAATAATTGCACAAAATTTAAAGAAAACTGGAGTTCCCAACGTGAGCTTCGTAAGACGCGATTAATGGCGGCGCGTTTACATGGAACGTAGCAATCGGTTGAAATCACAGCCGGATCCAGTAATTTCGGAATGTCGTTTGTACGCAGTGAATTTAACCGCGGTGTCGAGCCAGTATGCAGATATGATTTCCGTAGTATTGTGGCTTCCGCTTAATTGCAGTAATTGTATCAAAGTAGCGTTTGCAGTTCGCTATGCCTAACAGTCGTGTCAGGGCAACAGCGCACCGTGCATAACTATAAACCTGACGGATGCGCTGTTACAAGCGTGCACAATCCGCTCCCGTGGATTTATGAATGTCATTACATCAACGCCGCAAATTGCGCACTGATACTCGCCGTATCGATAATCGACGAGTCTCTTGTCGTTCGTAGAAGTCGCAGCGTATCCATCGATTATCTTCCGATGATTGTCCATCATTGTCCGTACAAATCACTGCGGGACGAAGGAAAGGGAAATAGATTCGAAATTGGTGAGGTCGGACGCGGGATTTGTGTAACGGGCAGGTAGGAAGATGTAGTGACATGTTTTATGTAGGGACATATAAGAGTTTGCTTTTTCTTTGAGATAATAAGGTGTGGAAAAAGATAATTCATATGCAAGAATTATTTTATATTGTCAGGGATATAGAAAATTTATTTATGTGGAAAAGTATGAGTGATATGGAAGAATTATTTAATGTCGTAACAATTAAGAAATTTATGAAATATGAAAATTTTGAAGAATTTGAGAAATTTGGGAAATTTACAAATTTTGAAAAAATTTCAAATCTTGACAAATTTTATAATCTAAGGAAATTTTAGAAATTTACAAACTCAAAAATTTGAGAAATTTGAGAAGTGAGAGAAATTTAAGAAATTTGAGAAATTTGAGAAATTTGAGAAACTTACAAATTTTGAAGAAATTTCAAATCTTGACAAATTTTATAATCTAAGGAAATTTGAGAAATTTACAAATTCTAAAGAATTTGAGAAATTTGAGAATTGAGAGAAATTTAAAAAATTTGAGAAATTTGAGAAATTTACGAATTTTGAAGAAATTTCAAATCTTGACAAATTTTATAATCTAAGGAAATTTGAGAAATTTACAAATTCTAAAGAATTTGAGAAATTTGAGAACTGAGAGAATTTTAAGAAATTTGAGAAATTTGAGAAACTTACAAATTTTGAGGAAATTTCAAATCTTGACAAATTTTATAATCCAAGGAAATTTGAGAAATTTACAAATTCTGAAAAATTTGAGAAATTTGAGAACTGAGAGAATTTTAAGAAATTGGAGAAATTTGAGAAATTCACAGATTTTGAAAAAATTTCAAATCTTGACAAATTTTATAATCCAAGGAAATTTGAGAAATTTACAAATTCTGAAAAATTTGAGAAATTTGAGAACTGAGAGAATTTTAAGAAATTGGAGAAATTTGAGAAATTCACAGATTTTGAAAAAATTTCAAATCTTGACAAATTTTATAATCTAAGGAAATTTGAGAAATTTACAAATTCTAAAGAATTTGAGAAATTTGAGAATTGAGAGAATTTGAAGAAATTTGAGAAATTTGAGAAATTCACAGATTTTGAAAAAATTTCAAATCTTGACAAATTTTATAATCTAAGGAAATTTGAGAAATTTACAAATTCTAAAGAATTTGAGAAATTTGAGAATTGAGAGAAATTTAAAAAATTTGAGAAATTTGAGAAATTTGAGAAACTTGAGAATTTTGGAAAATTTGACAAATTTAAGAAATTTGAGAAACTTGAGAATTTGAAAAATTTGAGAAATTAAGAAAACTTACAAAATTCCTAAAATGTAAAAAAATTAAGAAAATCCCTAAAACTAAAAAATTCGTAAAAATCACGTCACCAACAATAAAAAATATTCCACCTAACGTAACCACATAAATATCATCCCAGATCAAAATTTCAACAATCAAAGAACAACGAAATAAATGAAAAATTCTGCGTGTAACAAGCATCGTTTTCAATATTAAGCGACATTTCGTTGATCGAATAAATCCATAGATACAGTAGCATCAATAATTTATTCTAAATGAAAATATTCCTCGGGAGTTTTCTGGTATTGAAGTTAAAATCGATTCGTGCTCGTCAACATCCGTCTGCTCTTTGTGAAAAATAAATGAACGAGAATATTGACGATACGTCTACCCAGAACTTGTAATATCTCTGCATTTACAGTGGAAGTACCTCAATATTGTATCTCCTCCTGTGGTTCTACATTTCGACGGATAATTTTGTTCATTTTTATCAAGTATTTCTTGCGATTTTTTTAACGAACTTTGCGGGAAGTTAAATTAAAAAGGATCTCATTGGAAATGGTAATTTCTCGGTTCGTTGTTTGAGTAATTTTTCATTTGCATACTCAATACTAATATAAAAACTGATTTAAAAACAGTCGCTTAAGAGTTATTTATCTTGTTTCAGATTAAAGGAGAGGATTCGTTTATTTTTCGAGGAGATTTCGCTGCAGAAGGGAGACCTTAGGTGAGTTCTCGTATCACTTATTAACTTTTTCATATATCAAAGTAACATAAATTACATTTTGCGTTTCTACAAATTTCTTCAAGCTTCGCAAAATTTTACAGTGCAATATTTACACGATAAATACATATATTTTAATAAAATTTATATCAAAGTAACATAAATTGCATTTTGCGTTTCTACAAATTTTTTAAGCTTCACAAAATTTTACAGTGCAATATTTACACAATAAATACATATACTTTAATAAAATTTGCGATTTTGAAATGGTGAAACAAGTCAGAAAATCTTGAAAAATTTCCAAATTTCATAGAATTGCTTCGAATGCTTTTACGTGCACCCCTAATAAGATTACAGAGGAAAAAAGGAACAGAAATAATCCGTTTTGTCATTCGAACGCGAGTCGATAATTTAAAAATCGTGTTTCCGCCGGGACAGCCGAAGGCCATAACCTGTCCGAGCCCCGCTACGGCTTTAAAATTCAGAGCCTTATAAATGATTTACAAATTTTTCCCCCGTCTCGAAGTCGATAGATTCGTAAAAGCGACCCAACGAACGAGGGAAAAGGTTGCTCGCATATTCCGTGCAGAAATCGAGTTCCGTAAGTTTTTAAAGCGGGCGAGGATTTAACGTGAAGGATCAAAAGTCGTGAATTGGTGGGGACTTGTCTCGAAACGGTAAAGGAGCCATCATTATACGAGAACTACGGTATCGTCGATTTATGGACGACGAAGCTTAGAAATCCGCGTCTCGTCGCGTCACAAAACACGCCTGACAAAATCCATCGGCGTCCGCTGAGATTCGTGAAATTTCTTCCGTGTGAAGCTCGTTAGATTTCTCGCCTCAATAAACACGACGGTCATCCGGCCTCGAAACGGAAACGAGAGTTGAAAAGTTTGAAGAACGTTCGCACTTTCATGAATCGTATGTGCAAAAGAATAAAGTGTGGATTCTTATTTAATATGAAGTATAATGCAGCTTAAATAAGGTTAAAAGATTGATACTGTTATTTATTTAAACATATTTTAGTAAGAAAGAAGTTTTGGAACAGATACAATAATAGTGAGGTGGTTAATAAGTAATATGGCGGCGGGAGTAGGAAAAGCGTACTGCGCATGCGCCGTAGTCCACCGCGCCCTTCAAGCTATCTAATCAACTCACTCGTTATTTATCTGTACTTTTATATTGTAATTACGAGGGATATTAACTGCATATCATTCGTAGTTTCTTTCTTCTCAATTTCTATATAAGAAGCTATATATTTCAACAAGTAAGAAGTCTTTGTTAAACATACAGCAGCTTTGTTACAAAAACAGAGACGCTGCGTTAATAACTCATATGGCGTCGAGAGTAGGGAAAGCGTACTGCGCATGCGCCGCAATCCCCCGCGCACTTCAAGCTCTCTAATCAACTCACTCGTTATTTATGTGTACTTCTATATTATAATTATGAGGAATATTAACTGTATATCATTCGTAGTTTCTTTCTTCTCAATTTCTGTATAAGAAGCTATATATTTCAACAAGAAAGAAGTCTTTATTAAACGTACAGTAGTTTTGTTGCGAAAAGAGTAAAATACTACGCTATAAACTAACATGGCTTCAAGAGAGAAAGCGTTCTGCGCATGCGTCACACTTCGGCGCGAACTTCAAACCACCTAATCAACCTATCCAATTACTTCCAAGTACTTTTACATTACAATAATGAAAAGTACTAACCATACAACATTACTATCACTTTTTCCCTCAATTTCCAAACAGAAACATTAATTTCTGTAATGTCACAGAGAAACGTATTACCCCGTATATCCCACCGGGTTTCTTTGCATGTAGAATTTAATTATGAGTACGGCAGCACGATACTCATGAAAGTTTCACACGCACCACTTTCGTCGAGTGTCCGATAAATTTTTGAAAAAAGGGTGAAGGCCAACGGTAACGTCGACGGTGCTTCTATTACGCTAATTGTGAATTACGACGCCTGTCGGTTATTAACGTTTACGAGTTAACGAGCCACGATAACGAGTAGCAAGATCACGAATGGCGGGACGAAACTTTTCTATTTAAAAGTTTTCCGAGCCAACATTGTGCTGGTTGGCTGTAGTTCGATGGCACGTCAAACCGCGAACAGAGCACGGGACGTGGATCGAGGCTTTAAACGGATTAAACACGCAATAGAGATTTGCGTGAACGATAAATTTCCGCGGATTAATATTTTTTTCCTTTTTCCGGCCTCTTTTTTCTGTCCTGTTCGATCGTTTGTTTAAACTTTAATGGGATCTAAACGAGCCGCTGGTAAAGAGCTATAAAGCGATTCGAGGGATGAACGGAATATTGGGGACATGTGTGTTAACAGGTGTTTATGTTATCTTGGTACAACTGTACTGATGACATGATAGATGACTTCACTATTTCTCAATTTTTAAAAAGTTCCAAATTTCAAAATCTTGGAACTTGTACATTTTCTAAAGTCCTCAAATCTTCAAATCCTCAAAGTATCAAACTCCCAACACCTCCAGCTTTAAAAATAAAAAAATTAAGTCTTAAAATTTTACTGCCGAGTGCAAACATATGTTCCTTTCTCCCCAGAAGACTTCCTAAAATTAACCTTAAAAAATCTCAAACCTAACAAAATATATATCTTGTACTATTCTCTCAAATCCGTATACAATTAAAACCCTGTATAAAATTATATCTACTCGAAATTTTTTCTTTACGACAAAACGAATGTTGCATTAATTGACAAATTTTTCACGTGTGTTTATCATTTGAAGGAACGATGCAGCGTGCAAATGAAGGCCGATGTCATCGAACTTTTCTGCCAGCGTGGTGTTTAACGATGTCAGCCCGTGAATCAAAGATAGATCTCATGATTCTTCAAACTTTACGATCGCCAATACGTCAAACGCTTAATGCTTTCGATATTACGGGTATAAATCTGTCACGAGGTAATACTGAAGGCTCTCCTATGGCCCTTTCAAACAGGTTATCATGAATTCCCTCCGCTTTCAGCCTTGCCTTACTGGACAGCGCCATAAAATCTGTTGGTTCAGGATTTTTAATGCTCGATAAGCACATAAGAACGTGTTCTACATCCAATTCGATGATTAACTGTTTTCAAACTTGTCATTTATTTTATGTCTGTTGGACTCTTCGTGTACTGATCTGTTAGCTTGAAGTTTCATTGAAGATATTCTACTGATATTATAGAAACCTTAATCTCAAGTTTTGCTGGAAGCAAATTTGACTTTTGGGAAAAATTGCATTATTGGAAACTTTAGAGTTTGAGAGTTTGGAGGTAATTTGAGGACTGAGGAAAAATTTCAGAATTGGAAAATTTGTAACCTGGTAATTTTAGAGGTTAAATTTGGGAATTTGACAAGTTAGAAATTTATGGATCTCACAGAGAATGAGACAATTAAACTTGAAATCAGAGAATTAGACTTGAAAGTTTGAGACTTCCCAAGTTTGGGGACCTGACATTTTGTGACTAACAAACTTCTCAACTTCAAGAACCCAAAAATTTGAAAACTGTGACTCTCGAAGACCTCATAATTTAAAAATTAAAAAACCACCAAATTTGAATATTAAATCCAAAAATTCTCCCCCAAAAAATTTGCCTAAATCCCTGAAACTAAGATCACGTTCAAGCCTTGTGAAATAAATCTAAAAATGGCGTCACGTCAAGTTTTGTCGCCGTCACCTAAATCAATTTACTGCTTCAAAGGAATGTACAGAGCACATTATCGCCGCGAAGGAGTCTGGTTAGACAGGCTGAGTAAGAGAAGGCGAGGAGCAAGGAAAGGAATCTGTTCAAGCAAATGATGGGGGTGGAGAGACAGCGAAGAATACCGGACCATTTCTACCCTCGAAGGACTTCTCTCACGCTTGTTCGCCAGCTGCCAGAGTCAGTTTTAGGTGGCCTTATATCAAAGTTTCACGGCACCGACGCTGACACCTACGACTTTATTACTGATTAGCAAACATTTCTCGTTGTTTAAAATAGCTGGGTTATTTATTCTGAGTTAATTGAACTATCTAAATCATTTAAATTAGCAGGATCATTTAAACTAGCTGCATCATTTAAATTAGCAGGATCATTTAAACTAGCTGAATCATTTTAACTAGCAGAATTATTTTAATTGGTTGAATTATTTAAACTAGGTTTGGTGTTAAACTAATATGAATTAATTGAGGTAAAATTTCATAGATATTCTTTCTATAATCTCATGTGATTTATCATGTTAGGATAATTTGTATATTAACGTATTTTGCTTGGAGTTTTTACTTAAATGTTCGTCAGAATCCATAATTGAGATTTTAATTATATTCTGAAATAATTTCATGATAAAAATGTATGAGATTCGTTCAAATTAAAGAGAAACATTGATGTAATTATCTAGAAAATAGAAAGAAAACATTTCTGTGTAGAATAGGTGGAAAATGTGAAGTGGGTCGATAATTTACGTCAAAGGTTTTCATACAAATTTCATGTATGTCGTAGATATTGTAGATTGAATATGAAACAATATTGGATAATTAGTATTCTACGTGTTTAGTAAATATTGTTAAATATTATTAAATAATAATTATTTTAAATCATGTAGTTTTATGTCCAATGACAACCTAACCTTAAAATGTTACATTGATATGTAAAATTAAAATTATTTTTAATATAATAATTAATTTGAAATTATGTACTTTTACTTTCAATGACAACATAACCTTAAACTGTTACATTGATATGTAAAAATAAAATTATTTTTAATATAATAATTAATCTGAAATCATATACTTGTACGTTATATAACAACTTAACCTTAAACTGTTACATTGACCTGCAAGATTAAAATTATTCTTAATATAATAATTAGTCTGAACCCATATACTTGTACATTATACAACAACTTAACCTTAAACTGTTACATTGATCTGCAAGATTAAAATTATTCTTAATATAATAATTAGTCTGGAATAACTTATTTGTACATTATATAACAACTTAACCTTAAACTGTTACATTGACCTGCAAGATTAAAATTATTCTTAATATAATAATTATTCTAAAATCATATACTTGTACATTCTATAACAACCTAACCTTAAAGTGTTTCATTGACCTATAAAATTAAAGTTATTATTAATATAACTATTAGTCTAAAATTATATACATACTTGTACCTTTAATAACAACCTAACCTCAAACTATTAAATCAACCAAACAAATTAAAATTCTGTTATTCCCATTTACCTAACCTAAGCATAACCTCAAAGACCCCTAAAGAACAGTCCTACTAAACAACCCTAGAACAGTCCTACTAAACAACCCTACCAGAACAAATCATAAAACATTCGATAATTATTTCCTTGAAAGCAGCAGTAAAAACGTACGAATTAAACACGGTCCTTTAACCATCGGAGGTTATTAACCTCCCCACAATGGAGGCTTGAAGTGGCGGGAAACGTGGCTCTACGTGAATTCTCCTTCTTTTTTTTCAAATCCTACAGTACCTGCTACACCTGACCCCTAAATCCTTTGAGCGTAGCACGGACCATGATTCTACTTAACCCACATAAAGTTCCTCTCTGCTCCGAAGACTTAGAGCTGAGAATGGTGATGGTGAGGTCGACTTTGGAAAGGAGAGCTGCCCGGAGACTTACAGCTGCACCGTGCAGGAGTTAATCCTTGATAAATCCACAAACTCCCTCCTAATTCAGTATTGAGCTTCCTTAATTTCATTCCGTCGTTGACCTCGCTTTCGAACTTCGATTCTCACTGCCTGTTTCACTTTTCGTTATTCAAATCTTCTACATTCTAAATTTCATCTTTGTGATTTGATAAAATGTCTGAATTTTTAACTCATTTTGAAAGCTTGAATTTCTTGCAATAGTGTCAATCTTCAGAAGGATTAATTTTAAAAATTCAAAACTTTAACTTTGTGGAAAGTTCGTACTTGTACCTTCAAAAATAAACAAAAAATTGTTAACAAACTTGCACCTATCAAAGTGTCAATCGCAACGTCAGAGGAATTTTAAATTATTTTTAAGAATAGCGTAAGTTCAAAATAACTTTCAACTCTGTAGAAAATTCATGAAAATTGCACCCCTTTTAAAAATACAGAAAATTTGTCCAAACCGTGTAATTTCAGACAAAAAAATTAATTTTAAAAATAATACAAAAGTGCAGCCTCGACAATTTTCAGTCAAAGGACACGAAAATAAAATTTGTAACAAAAATTGTAAGGTTTCAAATGGTAAACCATATTTCTTTGTACCGGTTAAAAATATATTAGCGAAATAATTCTCGCAGGCAATAAAAGAAGATATACGACGATATTTATTGAGAGTTATAAAAGAAACAATGATTGTTATAGAATATTCTCCTTGATCACAGTACAAAAGTGTTTTACGACCGTACTTTCGTTTTGCTTATATCGCCGGCTAGCCAGATTTACGACCGATTCAAACTGCAGCTACGAAGCACTGCAATTACTGCAAACGTGATAATTTGTGACTCTCAAATATTAGTTCGTAGCGAGGTGCATATTTTTTCCGTGTTTCGTATTTGCTTTAATATTCCATCGTTACGAGCTCGGATAGTTGATTTCGGACCTGTTTCACTGTTTTCGTTGAATCGATTAACTTGATTTTGCTTTCGCCCGAACTATTATTTGCCTTCGGGTTTGCATTTTTAAATCGATCGATACACCTCGTTTCTCTTTTAACTTTATCCTTCATTTTCTTTGCTCTTCGTTTTTTCACGTTGAATCAATTTCATAAATTTTCGTTTGCCAATTCATGCTTCATTGTCTTTGTTCCATTTTTCTTTATACTTTTTCGGACTGCGAGGTTGAATCGATACAAAGAATTTTCGTTTGCGAAATTCAGATTTATATTCTTAAGATTCGTTCAAATTTATAATGGTATAACTTGCAAAATTATTTTGTGCTTCAATAAGTGCAAGTTTTATGAAATTCACATATGATATTTTTTCTCCATCTTCAAAAATTGTATGAATTCTATACATTTTTTACAGAGCAAGATTAAAAGAAAATTCTGAACATACATGATTTTAAAAATTAATTAAAAATTGTTCTGACATATTTATTAGTAACCTTGCAAAATTATTTTGTACTTCAACAAATGCAAGTTTTATGAAATTCACATATGATATTTTTTCTCCATCTTCAAAATTTGTATGAATTCTATCAATTTTTATGAGCAAAATTAAAAGAAAATTTTGAACATACAATTTTTAAAATTAATCTGAAATTGTTCTGACATATATATTTATTAGTAACCTTGCAAAATTATTTTGTACTTCAACAAATGCAAGTTTTATGAAATTCACATATGATATTTTTATTCCATCTTCAAAATTTGTATGAATTCTATAAATTTTTTATGGAGCAAGATTAAAAGAAAATTTCGAACATCCACAATTTTAAAAATTAATCTAAAATTGTTCTAACATAAATATCCTCCAACTGATACTTTAACAGCTATAGCTTTTAAAAATTTGATAATCGACGTCCACCAAAAATTTCACATCCAGAAATTCTGCAGAAATTTTTGAAAAGAGGTTTTGCTTATCAAGGACCTGGTAGAGTATAAAATTCCTAGGAAGTGTAAACCAGACGGATGATCGCAAGAAGCTGAAGGGATGATTAATTCAAGGGCGGTCCGCAGTGCAAAACAAAACGAAGCGTAGTAACAGAAGTCGAGTGATCCTATTAATTAATCTGGTGTCTCGATAACGCTTACGAGGATGGCCGTGGTAAAATTCGCTAAGAGGAAGACCGCTGAGAAATGCGTCGATGTATCACTGTTAAGCCACGCTGTCAGACGCACTCGGATATTATTCTGAATGGCCTTGATGGATACTAACAGACTCCTCTCTGTCAGCCACTCGATACACCTATTTCACGAACACTTCTACTTCGAGAACTTGCTGTACAGTGTATACTAGTTCGATTTACCGAGTACTGACGCTAGTTCGATTTACCGAGTTGCATGGAGATGACTCTGGCGAATGCTGGAGAATTTGCAACGGTGTACGTTAAAACGTTGATAAACACACTCGAGATACGGTTAATATTTACATTTTTATTTGCGGAACGATTTGGGTTGGGAAAGTACACTTTGTGATGAAAGGGATGGAATTTGGAGAGGTTTGGGAGAGGTTGGAGGAGAGTAGAACTGGGTGGAGGCAGTTTGGAGAGGGGCTTAGGGAAATTAGTGGGAGTTTAGAGGAGGTAGAATGTAGAGAGATCTGGGGAGAGCTTGGAGAGGGAGTTAGGGGACTACAGAGTTAGGGGAATTTGATCAAGGTGGAATGTGGCTCTTTTCTGAGAGGTAGAATCTGGGAAGAGTTTGG
Organism: Megachile rotundata; assembly: GCF_050947335.1. Classification (NCBI taxonomy): domain Eukaryota; kingdom Metazoa; phylum Arthropoda; class Insecta; order Hymenoptera; family Megachilidae; genus Megachile; species Megachile rotundata. Next base: position 9,950,928 of record NC_134995.1, read on the forward strand.
AGAGGAACTTAGGAGAATTTGGAGAGAGACTGGGGTTAAGGGTGTTTAGTTAAGGTAGAATGTGGAGAGCTAGGGAGAGTTTGGAGAGGAACTTAGGAGATTAGAGTTAAGGGAGTTGAGAGAAGGTTGAATGTGGAGAGGTCTGGGGAAACTTTGAAGAGGAACTTAGGAGACTACAGAGTTAGGGGAATTTGGTCAAGGTTGAATGTGGAGAGCTCTGAGGAGAGTTTGGAGAGGAACTTAGGAGAGTTTGGAGAGAGACTAGAGTTAAGGATGTTTAGTCAAGCTAGAATGTGGAGAGCTAGGGAGAGTCTGAAGAGGAACTTAGGAGACTAAAGTTGTGGGACTTTAGTCAAGGTAGAATGTCGAGAGCTAGGGAGAGTTTGAAGAGGAACTTAGGACATTAGAGTTAAAGGAATTTAGAGAAGGTTGAATGTGGAGAGATCTACAGAGAGTTTGGAGAGGAACTTAGGAGACTAGGGTTAAAGGAGTTCAGTCAAGATGGAATATAGAGTTTAGTTAAGGTAGAACGTGGAGAGCTAGGGATAGTTTGGAGAGGAACTTAGGAAACTATGGATAAGGGAGTTTGGAGAAGGTAGAATGTGGAGAGATCTATGGAGAATTTGGAGAGGAACTTCGGCAGGCTACAGAGTTAGGGGAATTTGGTCAAAGTAGAATGTGGAGAGATTCTAAAGAGGAATTTGAGGAGAGTGCAGAGTTAAGGGAATTTGGTTAAGGTAGAACGTGGAGAGATTCTAAAGAAGAATTTAGAAAGAGTACAAAGTTGGGAGAATTTGGGCAACATAGAACATGGTGAGATTCTGGGAAGAATTTATGAATTTGGGAATTTGATGATCTGTCATTTTGTTACTTTGTCAATTTATTAATTTTGTCAGTTTTATCAATTTTATCAATTTTATCAATTCTGTCAGTTCTGTCAATTTTGTCAATTTTGTCAATTTTGTCAATTTTGTCAATTTTGTCAATTTTATCAATTTTGTCAATTTTATCAATTTTGTCAATTTTGTCCATTTTATTAATTGTGTCAATTGTATCAATTCTGTCAATGCTGTAAATTTGATCAATTCTACCAATTTTTCAACTTTGTTAATTTTCTGAATCTTGTACATTTTTTCAATTCTGTCAATTCTGTCAATTCTGTCAATTCTGTCAACTCTGTCAATTCTGTCACTTCTGTCAATTCTAACAATTCTGTCAATTCTGTCAATGCTGTAAATTTTATCAGTTCTATCAATCTTTCAACTTTGTTAATTTTCTGAATCTTGTAAATTTCGTCAATTCTGTCAATTCATCAGTTTGTCAATATGTCCATATGTCAATTTAGCAATTAGTTAATTTGTTAATTTGTTAATTTGTTAATTTGTTAATTTGTTAATTTGTTAATTTGTTAATTTGTTAATTTGCTAATTTGTTAATTTGTCAATTTTGCAGTTCATCAATATGATACTTTACCAATTTAACAATTTAATAAATCAATAAATTTTCCAATTGTCAAATTCTCAGTCTTAGACCTTAAAAACCCAGATCTTCAAATCCCTAAAAAACCCTAAAAGCTAGAAAAACACTTCTTCCCCACAAGAAAACCATAAGCCATAAAAAGCTTCACCCATCGATGAAAATTGAACTTTCCTATACATACATGTATCGTTCCTTTCCATCGGAATTTCTTTCTATTCGTTGGCCTACTTCATTCGCAGTTTTCACCGACGTTACCTTTGTCACTGTAGTATCTTTGCAGTTTCACCTTTAACTCCTCTTCTCTGCTGGTCTCTCGACGTCGACCTCGACTCCTTTCCTCTTCTCCTTCACCCTTTCCACCCCTTCCGAACCCACGTCACCAACCCTCTGTCCCACCTGGTGCATCGTTTCTTCATTTTTTTCTTTTTCCGTGTACGAGATCTTGCAACGAGACGAGTCACTCGAAGAGAATTTTATCTCACCTTCGGTGGAATGCCGGGCCTTGAGGAATAACGGTCAAATGTGGATTAACTGTGACGAAAATGGAAGTAATGCGATAGCGTTGTGGCGAGAAGTGTCGGTGCAATTAGGAGGTTTCGTGCTGGAGTAGATTTGACGATTTTGGTGTTTAGGGATTTAGGGATTTAGGGATTTTAAGGTTTCAGGGTTTCAAGATTTGGGAATTTGGGGATTTAGGGGTGGAAGAAATTACGGATTGCAATTTTAGAAATTTGGGAATTTGGGAATTTCAGGATTTGAAAATTTGGGAATTTAGGGGTGGGAGAAATTAAGGATTGAAATTTCAGAAATTTGAGAATTTGGGAATTTGGGAATTTGGGAATTTGGGAATTTGGGAACTTGGGAATTTGGGAATTTGGAAATTTGGGAATTTGTGAATTTCAAGATTTGGAAATTTGGGAATTTAGAGGTGGGAGAAATTAAGGATAGAAATTTGAGAATTTGGGAATTTGGGAATTTGGGAATTTAGGAATTTGGGAATTTGGGAATTTGGGAATTTGGGAATTTGGAAATTTGGAAATTTGGGAATTTAGGGGTGGGAGAAATTAGGAATATAAATTTGAGAATTTGGGAATTTGGGAATTTGGGAATTTGGGAATTTGGGAAGTTGGGAATTTGGGAATTTGGGAATTTGGGAATTTGGGAATTTGGAAATTTGGGAATTTCAAGTTTTGGAAATTTGGGAATTTGGGAATTTGGGAATTTGGGAAGTTGGGAATTTGGGAATTTGGGAATTTGGGAATTTGGGAATTTGGAAATTTGGGAATTTCAAGTTTTGGAAATTTGGGAATTTGGGAATTTGGGAATTTGGAAATTTGGGAATTTCAAGTTTTGGAAATTTGGGAATTTAGGGGTGGGAGAAATTAAGGATAGAAATTTCAGATAATTTTTTTAAAATTATGTATAAGTCTGGGTCAGGTGTGATAGTACCCTAGTTTAGTTTTACAAACCCACTTTCTTCTGTCCTATATATGTACATACTGCAATAAGTCTTCATTAAAAGGGTTCCCTGGAAGTAAGTCAAGGACATCAAGCAAGCCTCCCTACTTGCTCGTTATTCAAAATTGCTAAGAAAATGAACGGCCAAATAGGAGAGACCACGAACAAGGTTAAACATTGACACTGGTACTTACTATACTACTTACAGGTACTAACTTCATACACACAAAAATAGAAAAATTTGGAAATTTATTAAATTTATGGTATTTCTGAAATTTAGGAAATTTAGGAAATTTTTACAAATTTAGGAAATTTAGGAAATTTAGTTTATTTGGGAAATTTAGGGAACTTGGGTAATTGGTGAAATTTTAGAAATTTAAGTAATTGGTGAAATTTAAGAAATTTAGAAAATTTAGAGAATTTAGGAAAATTAGAAAATTTGTGATATTTTGGATACTTGAAAAATTTATGGAATTTGGGAAATTCATAAAATTGAGGAAATTTAGGTAATTGATGAAATTTTGAAAATTTAGGAAATTTAGAATATTTGTGAAATTTAGGAAATTTAAGTAATTGGTGAAATTTTGGAAATTTAGGAAATTTAAAATATTTATGAAATTTATGAAATTTAAGTAATTGGTGGAATTTAGAAAATTTAGGAAATTTAGAATATTTGTAAAATTTAGGATATGTAAGTAATTGGTGAAATTTAAGAAATTTTGGAAATTTAGAAAATTTAGAAAATTTAGAGAATTTAGGAAATTTAGAAAATTTGTGAAATTCTTAAAATTTTGAGGATTACAGAAATTTTTAAATGTAGTAGATTTATAAAATTTAGATTTACAATTTATACAAATATACATTACACCCATAAATAATTACACAGATAATTAAAACTACCAGTTGCAACCACATTAACAAACTAAAAGTCCTCCCTACAAGTCCCCTATCCTCAAATACCTTTGAAACCCAAGCGTCTTAAACACCTCGGAGCCCCCATAAGCAGCCTACACGTCGCTGTCATCGAAACAAATCCCGGACTTCCGTTCTACTGATACCAGATGTATCTCAACACAGCGATAAGTTGTGATCGTTAACGATCGGTGTCTTGTTGCAGTTGCCTGAATAGAGCGGATTTAATCAGGGTGCACGACGGCACGGACTCAGGGGCGCCCACAATAGCCGTTCTCTGCAACCAAGGAGCGGAAGTGGAAGTGCTCAGCACAGGGTCAGACCTGTACGTCGAGTTCGTCGCTAATTCCGAGTGGCCTGGCCAAGGTTTCAAGGCGATGTTTCAATTCCAACCGTTGGACGATGCACCGCATCCCGGTGAGTAACGAATCGAGATATCCCCCCCGGCATTATGAAAATCCACTGTCCTGTCCCTCCAATTTCATTTCCATTTCCGGCGTCTCTGAATGGCGAGGTGATCTCGTCTGAGGTCCGGAATTACACGAGCTGTGCTCCAGGGCGCTAGGAAACCGTCTTAGCTCCTTTGAATGCCCGGACGTTTCTTCCTGATCGGCTCCCTTTCCAACGTCAATTTCCCTAACTCGATCGCACTTCCCTTACGATCTCGAAATTAGAAACGACCCTTTGAAATTTCTTGCGGGTGCGGGTGATTGTCCTTATGGTGTTAGAAACGTGATTCGGGTAATTTGTGGATAGAGGGTTTTAGAGGATTGGGGTGCATTTGAATTTTAAAATTAAATACCATTTGTAGAGGGTAGTTTTTGGTGTTGCTGTTTCTTGAATTTGAGAGGCTTTTAGTGTTGCTGTCTCTTTAAATGAACAGCTTTTAAGTACTATTACTGCTTGAAATTGGGAAATTTTAAATATTATTGTCCCTTGGAAATGTTGGATTTCAAGCTTTAATATTTTTTGAAATTGACAAATTTTGAGTGTCACTGTTTTCTAAAATTGAGAGGTTTTAAGTGTTACTGCGTTTTGAAATTGTGAAGTTATAAGTATTCTTGTTTTTTAAAATTGAGAGGTTTTAAGTGTCACCAGATCTTAAAATTGAGAAATTTGAAATTTCATTACTTCTCAAAATTAAGAGATTTAAAGCGACAATAAATTTTCTGAATAAATACATTGAATGTACCACACAATAAATTTTGTGTTGGTCAAACGTTGCAAAATAATCCTACTAGCGCCAGCTAGAGTAAATACCTTCAACTATGACGAGATTTCATTGTCGGTATATTATCGATTGAGTCCAGTCGGTATGTTATCCACGAAGCTTGATCACTCGCGAAGCTCAGTCGGTATCTTACCTTCACAAGGTACGTGATCAAGGTTCTGCATAATCTGAATAGATGTCCGACAGTACTGTTTCCTAAATTTTCACAATAGCGTAACAATCATAATTTCACAAATATACAAAAAAAAAAAATTAAATAAGAATAATAAAATGATATGGTGTATGCAAAAATTTGAAAAGTGCTTTTCAATAATTTTGTTAATTGAGATTTGTAGATGTTGCTGTTCTGTTCATTATAAATTATACTGACCCATAAACATTTATTTTAGGCATTTATTTTATGAATTTTATATCTTAAATTTTGTTTCATATTCGAGTTATATTTAATTAAAATAATACTTCAAGTTATACATCATAATTCTATTTATACTTGCAGCTATATTTATAGTCATACTTCTAGCTGGACTTCTAGTTACATTTCTAGTTATGCTCCCAGTTATATTTGATAGTGGTCATTTACCTTTGAGAAAGCATTCATCCATTTAATAATAAATTACATTTAATTATATAATTTCATTATTTATATCATGGATCGATAAATTAGGATTCATAGTGATCATCTGCCAGTACAAAACAATTTTCACCAGTTCTCTCAACGTACCACCAGATGGCTCTAGTATATTATTCTACATTCTATATTCTATTATACTATATCAACTGATGTTAAATATTTACAATTTCTTTTCAAAAAAATTCTACTTCAGCTTCCTATTAAGCTTCTTTAACAACATTCACACAAACTTGACCTTTGTAAATATTTTATTCTTTAAATAATAAAATAGTCCTCTCAACTTTAGAAAGTCTATTCTGTTACAAGATTTGCTTGTCATAAACTATTCAGACAGAGGACAGCATACAGTTTCACAAATGAATTATCAGTGTAAAATTTAAAAATTAATTAACAATAACAGTATTGTAGATAAAGTAGGAATTTTCTAGTGGATAAAATAGAAATCTACTTTGCTTTCAAAATCTGTTGTATCCTTTGCGAAAGTTTGTCTCTTTTCAACTTGTTGTCATAAATTTACAATTTTCAACTTCAACTTTGTAAATTAATTCTGATATAATTATTTAGACTTGAGATGCAAATTATAATTATGAGAATTTTCTAATAATCACAATGAAGTATATTTCTCTACACAGAACCAACAATATTACTTCCAAAACATAAAAAAACACATCCAAATATAAAAATTGATCTTTCATACAATTTCTAACTTGCTAATTCCCTCTTAACACCACATTCTACTCCATCACTATTCTAATTACTCATGAATTAATTAGTCAACCCATTCTGACGGTCCACACATTAAGCAAACTTCGTTTCATCTTTATTATAGCACCCCCGTTAAATACACGTCAAAACTGAAAAATTATTCAAAGTGAACTTTCTAAAAAAGAAATTACATCTCGTCTATGATTCAACTTTGATCTATGTTACTCGAAATGCTTTCGTCGGTACGTAACTTAATCAAAAGCACGTTTTGCGAAGTTCGCGTATACGGTTACTGAGAATAGATGCAAAAGCTCTTCAAAACAGAGCTTGCCAGAAGCTTTTCATCTTTCTGTCAGTTCTGCTCGTAGAATACAGAGCAAAGCATCACTGACACGCCGTAAAACGGACGCTTTCAACAGAACATTGCTCGATTTTACTGTTTTTCCATGCAACTGTTATTTTAACTTTCTGCATAATTTATTTAAATTATCTGGGGATTTTAGAATTTGGGAATGTTGGGGAATTCGTTTGGGGAATGTTGGGGGCTTGTAAATTTGGGGTGCTGGGATTTGTAGAGGTGGAGTTCTGGGGATTGCAAGCTTGGGAATTTTGGGATTTGTAAATTTGGGGTGCTGGGATTTGTAGAGGCGGGGTTCTGGGGGTTGCAAGCTTGGGAATTTTGGGATTTGTAAATTTGGGGTGCTGGGATTTGTAAAGGTGGGGTTTTGAGGGTTGCAAGCTTGGGAATTTGGGGATTTATAAATTTGGGGTGCTGGGATTTGTAAAGGTGGGGTTTTGAGGGTTGCAAGCTTGGGAATTTGGGGATTTATAAATTTGGGGTGCTGGGATTTGTAGAGGTGGGGTTCTGGGGGTTGCAAGCTTGGGAATTTTGGGATTTGTAAATTTAGGTATGGGAGAATTTTGGGGGTTGCAAAATTAGGTATTTTGGGTTTTACAGATTAAGGGTAGTTGGTTTTGCAGATTTAGGAATTTTAGGGTATGTATATTAGGGACAGATGGGATTTGCAAATTGCGAATTTCGGGATTTGCAAATGGGAGAATTTTGAGAGTTGCAGAATTGGGTATTCTAGGTTTTACAAATTAGGGGTAGCTGTGATCTGCAACTTTAGGGATTCTGGGATTTGTGGAGGTGAGGATGCTGGGGTTTGCAAATTTGGGAATTGTCAACTCCACAACTTGACAATTCCACAACTTGACAATTCCACAACTTGGCAATTCCACCATTTGACAATTCCACAACATGGTAATTCCACCATTTGACAATTCCATCACTTGACAATTTCACCATTTGACAATTCCACAACATGGTAATTCCACCATTTGACAATTCCGCCACTTGACAATTCCACAACTTGACAATTCCTCGAATCGACAATTCCACAACTTGACAAATCCACCGCTTGACAATTCCAGAACTTGACAATTCCACGAATCGACAATTCCACAACTTGACAACTCTACACCTTAACATCTCCACACCTTGACTACACCACACCTTGACAACTCTACACCTTGATAAGTCTACACTTTGACAACTTTACACCTTAACACCTCCACACCTTGACAACTCCACTGCTTGGGAACTCTACACCTCGACATCTCCACACCTTGACAACTCCACACCTTGACAATTCCACACCTTGACATCTCTACACCTTGACAACATCACACCTCGACAACTCCACACCTTGACCAACCTCCATCTTGACCACTCCCCCACTCAAATTAAAAACCATCAAATTGAAGAGTTCCTCTACCTCCAAATCCCAGTTAAAACATCCCCCTATAACTCAGCCCACCCTCCCCACTAAACAATACCCAGAGTCCGACTCCCAAAGCCACCCAAACTAAACGTACTGACGGTACTTAAACCCAGCTGAAAATCTTGCTAGAAACGCGTTATCGTTCCGACTGCAATCTGCATAATTTCGTTATTACAGTAGCGATAAGACCGGTATCCTGTTCCTCCTCTCTAGTAACCGTCCCCGTTAATCGTTTCGAAATTAATTAACGACGTCTGCCGAAATCCGCGTCAGTTTCTCGGGTTCAATTACCAACGGCTCGATTGAAGTTTCATCGAACGATTCAAGTTCCTCGCGTGTCCCGTACGAAATACGCGAGGCGTAAGGATCGTTCGCGCGATCCGCTATTTATGAGGCAATAAATCATGAATAGAGACCCTTTGCTAACGTAGATTGGCCATGTTCCATTCGCTCACGAGACTCCCAACTGTAATTAACGGCACTGTATATTCCGAGGATAATTACAATAATGTATTTCAGAGCTGGACAAGGTCGTCCCTGGGGCCGTTACCGGTAACCCTAAGTACTCGGTCATCGGGCCGGCTGTCAGCGCTACCAGTAAGTATATCACTCTATATGTCGTAGATTTATTATCACTCTCAATCAATAATTTTACCGGTGCTTCGATTTTCCGAGTATATACTAGATCCGTAAGTGACGGATTATCCGACGGATTAATAGGGTTATCTGTAAGAAAAATTGAGCGATGTCGATTTATTTTGGGATTTATTTATTGTGAGCTGCAGCACGTTAATTTTGGGTCGAGAAGGTAGTTTTAGTGGTGAATTATGAATTGTCGAAAGGAAGGTAGATGGTCAGCATCCTAGCAGAGGTGGACCTGACACACTCGAACTGTCAGAGGTAGATCTACCCATCAGAGGTAGATGCTGAGGTGTCATAGGAGTACTACGTATGTGAATGACATGTTTGAGGGATGTTATTATATAAGTTTGCTTTAATGGTGAATTATGAACTGTCGAAAAGAAGGTGGATAGTCAGTGTGCACCTATCAGAGGTAGATGCTGAGGTGTCATAAGAGTACTACGTATGTGAATGACGTATTTGAGGGATGTCACTATACAAGTTTGCTTTAATGGTGAATTATGAATTGTCAAAAGAAGGTGGATAGTCAGCATCCTATCAGAGGTAGATGCTGAGGTGTCATAAGAGTACTACGTATGTGAATGAGGTATTTGGGGGATGTTATTATACAAGTTTGCTTTAATAGTAAATTATGAATTGTCGAAAAGGTGGATAGTCAGCGTGCACCCATCAGAGGTAGATGCTGAAGTGTCATAAGAGTACTACGTATGTGAATGAGGTATTTGGGGGATGTTATTATACAAGTTTGCTTTAATAGTGAATTATGAATTGTCGAAAGAAGGTGGATAGTCAGCATGCACCCATCAGAGGTAGATGCTGAGGTGTTATAAGAGTACTACGTATGTGAATGAGGTATTTGGAGGATGTTATTATACAAGTTTGCTTTAATAGTGAATTATGAACTGTCGAAAAGAAGGTGGATAGTCAGCATGCACCCATCAGAGGTAGATGCTGAGGTGTTATAAGGAAACTACATAAATAAAAGACACTTGAGCATAACATTTATATAAATCTAAGTGCAGCTAATGTGAGATCAGATTAAACTGAAATCCCACTTATAACCAATTGAACATTTAATACGCTTTTAAAAGTTTAAAAGTAACATCCGTATTATAAATATTTAATACACACGGTTTATGTATATCCTCCATTTTCAAGGAATTAGCGATCGCATGATATAGAGGTATTAATATAAAATAAATCCGATTATTCCGATCATCTAAAAGGAGAAATTTTGAATCGGAAGGATATTCCGGGCCATCTAACTTCGTAACACGCATTTCTCTCGCTGATAGCTGATTTGCTGCTGAACTGCTTTCAGCGTTCAAACTGGAATAGTAGTTGTTACAACTATAGTTGTTACTACTACTCTTAGGTTGTTGTAACTTCCGACATCCGCAAACAACGACGGGGCTGTGAGTTCAATCGTCGTGGGAAATTTTAGTTTTTATTTTTGGGGAACCACTCTTTGTACTTGGGAAGCTAATATTAGGTTTAATACGACAATTTTTATGAACATAGTGAAATGGACAGTTGTATCAATTATTAAAGGAGAAATTATAATTCAAAAAAATTCATCAAACTTTTTAACTGAAAAATTTTTAAATTGCAATCTGCCAACAGTAAAAAATATCTTCAACTACAAAAGGTTATTTTATTATTAAAAAATTTGACATACATTTTATAAACTCTGGTGAAAATGAAAACTTACTAAAAATAATAACAATTATATAAAGTTAATACTATTCTTTTGTTCATAAAGTTAGTTTTGTGTTCAATTTTGGGACTATTATTAGGTTAACACTACTCGATATTAATTAATACTGTTATCGCTTCATCTTAAGTTATTGAGTCATTGGATTATTGAATTATTCAACTAATCAATTATTGAGTCACTGAATTGTTGAATTATTCAACTATTGAATTATTGAATTATTGAATTATTGAATTATTGAATTATTGAATTATTGAATTATTGAATTATTGAATTATTGAATTATTGAATTATTGAATTATTGAATTATTGAATTATTGAATTATTGAATTATTGAATTATTGAATTATTGAATTATTGAATTATTGAATTATTGAATTATTGAATTATTGAATTATTGAATTATTGAATTATTGAATTATTGAATTATTGAATTATTGAATTATTGAATTAATGAATCATTGAATTATGGAGTCGTTGGTCATTGAATCACTGTATTACTAAATTCCCAAATTACTGAATTATTGAATTATGGAGTCCTTGAGTCGATGAGTCATTGAATCATTGAATCACTGAATCACTGTATCACTGAATTCCTAAATTAGAGAATTACTGAATTATCAAATTAAAAAACTGAGAAATCCAAGGACTGTCTGATCCGTCTGCAATCGAATAATTCAGTTGCCATAAGCTGAGGAACTTATTTCCATGAGAAGGACATAAACTTTATGCAAGCTTTCGACCAGCAGGTTAGTCGCGGTTGATGACTACGAAAATGCACGTCGCCCTTCAAGTTTATATGACTTACTCGGCAAAGTAATATCCGAAGAACCAGCACAGATATCACGTCGTGTCTTCTCTCGAGACATCCACAAAATTTGAACAACGAAGCAAGGAAGGCAACCAAATCATTATAAATGTCCATGTGATCATTATAAATGATGTGATCATTATAAACATGATCATTCATGTAATTATCATAAATATTCATAATGAATTCTCAATTAAAATATTCCCCACAAAATTCTTCACCAGAAATTAATCCCAATTTCTTTACAGTTAATTCTATAATGCACCACGATTACCACAGTAATTCATAAAAGAAACACAAAATAAGTATTCATAATGAGAGAAAACGTGAAATTACAATCAACATAAAAGCAGCCATTAAAGAGCTCAGGGGCTTCCATTTTGTGTATTTCACTTTTCTGTTTAATTCGCAACTGCGAAACCGGTTTTTATAATATTCTGTTATCGTATTACGGCTGCTGAAATGTTTTAATTATGAAATGCACAATTGCATTCTGAATAATTATAATATACACCGTGACACGATGTGTGTCAGGTTAGGTTAATCTAAACGTATTCGGAACGGTGTGATGGTTATAATTATTCAGTTTTGATTCATTAAAATTACTATTGTTCAACAGCTGTAGCTGAAATTATTTGGAATACAATTGTTTAATTTCTCAATTTATGTGTTTCTATATTTTTAGTTTCATTTATATACTTTTAATTACTTCGTACAATTAAATTCATCGGGCTAATGACTATAGTAGTCGACGCCCACAATAATAATCAATCAATTAAATTCATAATGCAGGTCACTAATGACGATTTAACTAATATTGACCAGTGTCAGCTTAATCATAGTCCCATAATCAAACACTCAACAACTTTATGAACCCCACACCGTTTAAAACTCGGCAACTTGGTAATTCCACCATTTGACAATTCCACCACTTGACAATACCATCACTTGACAATTCCACCACTTGACAATTCCATCACTTGACAATTTCACCACTTGACAATTCCATCACTTGACAATACCATCACTTGACAATTCCACCACTTGACAATTCCATCACTTGACAATTCCACCACTTGACAATTCCATCACTTGACAATTTCACCATTTGACAATTCCACTACTTGACAATTCCACAACTTAACAATTCCACCATTCGACAATTCCATCACTTGACAATTCCATCACTTGACAATTTCACCATTTGATAATTCCACCACTTGACAATTCCATCACTTGACAATTCCACAACTTGACAATTTCACAACTTGACAATTCCATCACTTGACAATACCATCACTTGACAATTCCACCACTTGACAATTCCATCACTTGACAATTCCACCACTTGACAATTCCATCACTTGACAATTTCACCATTTGACAATTCCACTACTTGACAATTCCACAACTTAACAATTCCACCATTCGACAATTCCATCACTTGACAATTCCATCACTTGACAATTTCACCATTTGATAATTCCACCACTTGACAATTCCATCACTTGACAATTCCACAACTTGACAATTTCACAACTTGACAACTCTACACCTTAACATCTCCACACCTTGAAAACTCCACACCTTGACAATTCTACATCTTGACAACACCATACCTTGACAACTCCACAACTTTACAACTGTGCATCTCGACATTTCCACATCTTGACAACACCACACCTTGACAACTCCACATCTTGACAACTCTACACCTTGACATTTCCACACCTCGACAACTCCACACCTTGTCCAACCTCCACCTTGACCACTCCACACCTTGACAACACCACACCTTGACAACTCTACATCGTGACAACTCCACACCTCGACAACTCCACACCTTGACCAACCTCCATCTTGACCACACCACCACTCAAATTAAAAACCATCAAATGGAAGAGTACCTCTAAGGTACAAGTTAGATCGAGCTAATGACCATAGTAGTCGACGCCCACAACAATAATCAATCAATCATTTAAATTCATAATGCAGGTCACCAATGACGTTTTAACTAATATTGACCAGTGTCAACTTAATCATAATCGAACACTCAACAACTTTATGAACCCCACACCGTTTAAAACTCACAGTCGACTCAAGAGTGTAGATTTCCGTGGAAGCAGTAACCGCATCCTTCGCCTTTCTAACCCTCTTCGCGATACATTTAGGTTGAACCGTAAAACAAGCTACGTGATGTGTCTGCATGCTCTTATGCGAACCACCTTTCGTACACTTTACACCATCGGATAAGTGCACTAAATTATCCGTGCACCAGTGCACCGGATGCATAAGCTACGGCGGCGACCGATGAATTTCGTGTCCCGATGCATCGCGCAGAGAATTCCGTATACAAAGGGCCGCCACGACAATGAAAAATAATAATTGCACCGACGGTGGTTCGGCGTTGTTTGAATTTTTCGACGTTGTTTGAACTGTCACGGAATTTTGCCGAGCGACGCTGCGCTTTCGAAATATTTTATAATTTCGCCCCGAAATCGAATGAAACGCGAGAGAGAAAAAAGGCGGGAAACTGGTTGAAGCCTTGAATTTTACGTTCCATATCGAACGATCGAAAGGAACTCCCACAAAAGTGTTCGAAAATTGAACATTGAAAAATATTTCCTGCTTTTTTCCCTCACTCGTTTCTCTTCGACGTTTTTATATCGGAAATATTCCGTACAATCGGTTTTATTTCTATTCCGCGTTTTTAATTAACATGCCTATATCCCGCTGGCCGGAAGAAAGCTATTTGGCCGACGTTGATAAACGATTGAACACACGAATTACCTTTTATACGGGAATCTAAATTTGTTGATATTCGAAGATTTTTTTATTTTTCAACGAGGTGGATTTTTATTTTTATAATTGCTTTTTGGTTTGTTACGGATTTTTTTTGTATTTTTGAGCGAGGTTTTTCTTATATTTTTAATTGTTTTTTAGGTTATTAGGAATTGCAGTTTTAGGTTATGTTTGCAAGATTCTAAATTTTCCAGTTTTTAATTTTGCAAGATTCTAAATTTTTAGGTTAGGTTTGCAAGATTCTAAATTTTCGGGTTTGCAAGTTCTGCAAGATTCTAAATTTTCAAGTTTTTAATTTTGCAAGATTCTGAATTTTTCGATTATGTTTGCAAGATTTTAAATTTTCAAGTTTCCAAATTCTGCAAAATTCTACATATTCAAGTTTCTAATTTTGCAAAATTCTACATTTTTAGGTTACGTTTGCAAGATTCTAAATTTTCAAGTTTCCAAGTTCTGCAAGATTCTAAATTTTCAAGTTTCCAAGTTCTGCAAAATTCTACATATTCAAGTTTTTAATTTTGCAAGATTCTAAATTTTTAGGTTACGTTTGCAAGATTCTAAATTTTCAAGTTTCCAAGTTCTGCAAAATTCTACATATTCAAGTTTCTAATTTTGCAAAATTCTACATATTCAAGTTTCTAATTTTGCAAAATTCTACATTTTTAGGTTATGTTTGCAAGATTCTAAATTTTCAAGTTTTTAATTTTGCAAGATTCTAAAGTTTTAGGTTATGTTTGCAAGATTCTAAGTTTGGAGGTGAAGTTTGCAAGATTCTAAATTGTCAAGATTTTTAGTTTCGCAAGATTCTAAATTTTTAATTTATGTTTACAAGACTCAAATTTTTTATTAAATTTTTTAGTTTATTAAGAATCTCAGTTTTTTTTTATTTTGCAACGAAATTTAATTACACTTTTTTAAATTGTTTTTTTTCTTCATCAGGAGTCTCAATATTTATATTTCTGACCGATGGAAATTTTTGTTGTTTGTACAATTATTTTATAGTTCATCAATAATTGCAGTTGTTTGTGCTTGTGAACGAAGAACATTTTATTCATTTATTTAATATAAACATTTATATGAACATTTATTATTAATATGATTTTATTATACACCAAATTGTTTTCTCGTTTATTAAGGTTTTTTGTATTTTTCAATAAAATTTTTATGAAACTCGGAATTGTTTTTAATTGATTAAATTTGCAGGGATATAAATTGTGTGCAGTATAAAAAAATTACCCAATAAGTACTATAACATGCAAAAACATATAACAATATTTGTCAAAAGTAACAAAGAACTTCCGAATTAATATATTGACGTCCTTCGTGATTTTACGATTTGGTTAATGTTTCGATCTACGTGCTTCGAATTTTTATCCCCGTTACGTCACGGTGTTTTACAAATACAGTAAAGAATTAAATTAGTCGCGCATAATAAATAATTAACGAAATTTCAGTCATGGACTGCGGAACGTATTTTAAAAATCTCACCAACGGACCTGGACATGTGGAAAAATGGGTCGACCCGAAATTTGAATACGTGAAACTTGTTTGGAAAAGGGAGGAGCGTATTTTACGTTTAAAAATCACGTTACTGAAATTTCCAGATTTTTCGTTTCCGTGCTCGTTTCTCAATGGAGGATTCGATAAAAATAATTAGGGACGATGGTGGAATTCGTTCACTTTAATGATGCAAAAATATTTTCTTTTTCATCGACGAAGGTGTATGGAATATTAATTTATTTTCGATGACTTTTTTTTATATTTTGAAATTACACTTTGGTGTTTGTCTTTTGGTGAATTTTTCGGGGCATAAATTTATGGATTTTTTAGTTGACGAAGTTTCAGGGTTGCAAGTTTTTTAGTTTTCAAGATTTTACATTTTTAGGTTAGATTAGGGAGATTCTAAATTTTTAGGTTATGTTTGCAAGATTTACAATTTTCAGAGTTTTCCAGTTTTGCAAGATTCTAAATTTTTAGGTTAAGTTTGCAAGATTCTAAGTCTTCAGGTTTCCAAGTTTTCTAGGAAATTTCCAAATTTTCAAATATTCGAACTTGTCAATTTTTAGTTCTTCAAACTAGACAATTTTGAACTATTCAAGCTTGTAAATTTTTTACCATTCAAGTTTGTTAATTTTTAACTATTTAACCTCGTCAATTTTTGACTATTCAAACTTGTACAATTTTAGCTGTTCACCCTTGTCAATTGTAATTCATAGACTTGTAAATTAAAAATCTACAAAATTAAACAAATTTTTTAAATGTTACAATCTTGACACTTTTATATTAACAAAATTTTGCAATTTATAAATTTTCAAGTATGCAAAATTTAATTTTTCAAGCAACATAATTAAAAGAAATCTAGAAACCCAATAAAAAAATATATATGTTCATATATGTTTACATATGTATGCACATGTATGCATATGTCCACATATGTTTATATATGTTTACATGTGTTTATATATATTTACAATTGTTACAGCCATTAGAACTGTGTAAAAGTACTTCAATTTCGCATATCGAACTCCAAGTTTCCATTTGCACGCATTCTTTCACCGATCTTCTATCCAGACATCGTGTAAGCCGCGTCGATAAAGTAATTACCAGCAAAATTAATTGCACCGATAAATAGACGGAGAAACTTGTTCTATCGATGAAACGGGAAACTTTTCCAATTTTCCCCACAACTCGTTGTAAAACAATCGGAGAATCGCGGCCGAGAAAGCAGAAAGCGACGAAATAGCGTGTACATCTCTAGGATTAGTTTATGGTTCATTCATTTTGTTATGGTGACATGAAGTGAAACGAATAAGCAATAAATAACAGCTGCACGTACTAGAGATATTGTGAAACTCTTTATCAAGTTAAAATAATATTCTGTTCGAGCAAAAACGGTGATGTGTACACCGCTTTGCGATTTATCAATTTATGCAATATATTGAGAGTGTATCAAATTTGAATTATTTTTGGAGTATTGATTCATAGAAGATTATTAATAGTCTTATAAGTGATAATAATTATGTTTTGTAGGTGTGAAAGTGAAGTTTGATATACTCTTGATATATTGCAATTTAACTAAAATGTATGTATTCATGCAATATATTGCGAGTCTATCTAATTTCATGTGAATTTCTGAATTATTGTTTGATATAAGTTATAATTGTCTTTTTTTTACATGAAACTGACATCCTCTTAATATATTGCAATTTAACCAAAATGTATCTATTTATGCAATATATTGCGAGTCTATCAAATTTCATGTGAATTTCTGAATTATTGTTTGATATAAGTTATAATTGTCTTTTTTTTACATGAAACTGACATCCTCTTAATATATTGCAATTTAACCAAAATGTATCTAATTATGCAATATATTGCGAGTCTATCAAATTTTATGTGAATTTCTGAATTATTGGTTGATATAAGTTATAGTAGCCTTTTTTTATATGAAACTGACATCCTCTTGATATATTGCAGTTTAACTAAAATGTATCTATTTATGCAATATATTGCGAGTCTATCTAATTTCATGTGAATTTCTGGAGAATTGATTGATATAAGTTATAATAGTCTTTTTTACATGAAACTGACATCCTCTTGATATATTGCAATTTAACTAAAATGTATCTATTTATGCAATATATTACGAGGCTATCAAATTTTATGTGAATTTCTGAATTATTGGTTGATATAAGTTATAGTAGCCTTTTTTTATATGAAACTGACATCCTCTTAATATATTGCAATTTAACCAAAATGTATCTATTTATGCAATATATTGCGAGTCTATCTAATTTCATGTGAATTTTTGGAGTATTGATTGATATAAGTTATAATAGTCTTTTTTACATGAAACTAACATCCTCTTGATATATTGCAATTTAACCAAAATGTATCTATTTATGCAATATATTAGGAGTCTATCAAATTTCATGTGAATTTCTGAATTATTTTTTGATTTAAGTTATAATAACCTCTTTTTACATGAAACTGACATCCTCTTGATATATTGCAATTTAACATATCTCATCATTTGACGATATACAAATATCGTAAACAATATTTCCACACGCAGATACACAAAAAATGCATAAAAATATATCAAAGTAAATATACCAACAGTACAAACACACAAAAGCAAGCAAAAGAACACGCGAAGCTAAAAGTACAGATACACAAAAGTAAAAATGCATACAAATAAACAAACGCATAAATACACAAAATTCTAAGAACGTGTAAAACTGAAAACACACAGAAACGTATGAAAACAGTAAAAAAAAACTGAAAGTATAAAGTTGTATCCGTGGAAACACTGATTTGACCGTCCATTTATCCTCCATTTGCTTTCGGATACCAAACATCAATTTCTCCGGTTGAAAAAAACCATTACAGAGCAGTGCTTTTTGAAACAAGATACGCACTCAGCCGCTGCCGTTTAATTTTCGGTCCTCGATGTTGCTCTTTCATTCGGGTTGCAAGAAAACAAGCTGTTGCAGGTAACAGTAGCCGCTGTTTCGTTACCCTTCGAGGAAAATAAATACCGTGCTATCCGGTCCAGTCGTCCGGGATAAAATAAATCCCGTCGTCAAACTCTTTAAAAGCTTGTTTTAAGGGACGGCCGAGTAAGGGCGGCCGCGAGGGACGGCGGAAAAAAAGAGGGGTGAAAAGTTCCACGTTGAATTTTAACCTGAAAGCGTTTGCCGGACAAGTGTCTGTAATAGGCTCCTTGTACCACTTTTTTACCCGCCGCTGCCGCTTTAGTACCCACTTTATCACGGTGTGGTCGTTTCGTTTCGAGTGGATTATTCTGCATCCGACGCATTGCCGCAGGTGGGCACGGTTTATAGTCGAGGTTATTACGATCAAACCTCATTGTACTGCATGTTGACGGTGCTCACCCCCCTGACATGCTGTCCTATTTTAACAATGCTGTGTCTTTTATTAAATACAATAGTGGTGTTTGAAATGGGGTGGGATGGTGGCAGTTTCTTTTCAACATTTATAAATTTTTATGTCTTCAAATTTCTGTAGACACAAATTACTACATCAGTCAGGATCTATAGATGCTTTGTGCAAATTTTAATATGTCTAGGTCCACATCACCAGATCTCTACATACTCAAGTGTCTATGTCTATTAATGTGGACATTGTCAAATCACAACATTTATAAATTTCTACAGCGTCAAATCCTGATATCACCAAATCTCTATATCTTCAAATCCATATATAAATAAATACCTACTTTCCCAAATCTCTAGATCTGCAAACCAAACTATGGTGCCCAAACTACTAGATCTGCAAGGTTACTTCAAATTTCTACATATCCACATTCCCACATCCAGAAATACCTACATCCTCAAATTCTTTCATCTTCAAATTTCTATTTCCCCTAAATTCCTACATCTCCAAATTAGTACATGCCCAAATTTCTACTTCCCCCAAATCTCTACATCCCCAAATTTTTAGACCCTTAAATTCCTACATCCCCAAATTCTTACATTCCCAAATTTCTGAACCCCTAAATTCCTACATCCCCAAATTTCTAAACCCCCAAATCTCTACATTCACAAATCTTTGCTTCCCCAAATCTTTTGACCCCCAAATCCCTACATCTCCAAATTCTTATATTCCCAAATTCCTCCACCCCCAAATCCCTATATCCTCAAACTTCTAAACCCCCAAATCTCTACTTCCCCAAATCCCTGCATTCCCAAATCTTCTGACCCCCAAATCCCTATCTCCCTAAATTCTTACATTTACAAATTTCTAAACCCCCAAATCCCTACATCCCTAAATTCCTCCACCCAGAAATCTCTACATCCCCAAATTCCTCAATCTACCAATCCCTACATCCCTAAATTCCTCCATCTACCAATCCTTACGTCCCAAAATTCCTCCACTCCAAAATCCTCAGTTTCCCACATTCCCAAATCCAGAGCTAGTCATATTAAATTTTAACCTGCTAGACGTTCGATGACCAGCAATACTCAGATGACCTTTTAAGACAGAGTTCGATAGTATTGATTTTTATAAAATTCCAGCTATTTCCACTAGACAGGAAATTCCTTACATAATTTATTACATACATGAAACTTATAATCCCTGTGCAGTGTTTAAGAATTTAACTTGCAATCTTAATAACTTTTAAAATAACATCCACTTGTCACAATATTACTCTTCAAACTAAATTACATTTGACTTCTTGCATCTTTAAATTGAAGCTAAAATAAAAATAATAAAATAATTGATGTAACATCAAAAATAATTGATGTTCAACTGCTGCAATATGTCAATCAACGTGTCCCAGAAAAACAAGAAATATCAATTTCCAATATGTAATTTATAAAATAATATGACAAAAGTAATGCAAAATTGTGTAACAAAATTGTTTATTTGCACAAAAGTTGCCATGTTGACAAACGCAAGTTTTTAATAATTGTACAACTTTTAATATAATATTCACCCATCAAATTATTCCTCTTCAAACTAAATTCCATTAGTCTACCTCTTGGATCTCCAAAATGCATACCAAAATAAAAATAAATAAGGGATGAAACTGTAAAAACCTGTCAATGGCTTCAACATATCAATCACCACGTCAAAAAAAAAAATAAATTGTCACAAGTTGCAATATATAAAATAGTATAACAAAGTTCACCTACATAACAGAATTGTTTATCCACACAAAAGTTATCAAAATGACAAAAACATGTTTTCGAAACTTGTATCGCAAGTTTCCTACAGCATGACCCCGAGTGACAGAAAAACAAAAATGACAGATCGAAATTCTACAATTTTTAGCTATGGACCCCAGAGGACATATGCCCTCGCAACACCTCCGCTAACTTTTTCAACGATGTAACTTCATTTCCGCTTATTTCACGCCTGACTTTACATGGATACAGTTCTCCGGGCATGTTCAACTTGATAAAAAGTTTGTCTATCAGATGTACGCTTTCATGCAAGTTTACCTTGCAACGGAATTAATCGGTGTGTGTTTCTTGAAGAGTTTCTTGCGCTTGTTAAGGGACATCAAACTAAATGTGTTTGCGATGCACGCTGGGCTGCTTCGGCAATTTCCATCCTGTCACGTTCGATAAACTTTCGAGTATCGCGAAAGAAATTTCGTGGATATGTGTTTTTCAGGGTTTTGAGGTTATGAGTCGTCATGTGTCATGTGATTTTTAAATGGCGGGAAAATCTGGTTTATATTGGGGAGGATTTTGTTTGGTGGAGGGTTTAGGGGTATCAGGTTTTATTGGGAATTAGGGAATTTGGGATTTGGGCAATTTTGGAATTTGGGAATTTTGGAATTTTGGAATTTTGGAATTTTGGAATTTTGGAATTTTGGAATTTTGGAATTTTGGAATTTTGGAATTTGGAAATTTGGAAATTTGGAAATTTGGAATTTTGGAAATTGGAAATTTGGAAAGTTGGAAATTTGGAAATTTGGGAATTTTTATGTGGAATTAGGGAATTCCTAAATTTCCACAATTTCCACCTCTCCCAAATTCTCAAATTTCCCAAATTTTCATCTCCCCCAAATTTCCACATTTCCCAAATTTCCACCCTTCCTAGATTCCCAAATTTCCCAAATTTCCACCTCCTCCAAATTCGCAAGTTTTCCAAATTTCCACCCTTCCTAGATTCCCAAATTTCCCAAATTTCCACCTTCCCCAAATTCCCAAATTTCCACCTTCCCCAAATTCCCAAATTTCCCAAATTTCCACGCCCCAAGATTCCCAAATATCCCCAATTTCCACCTCTCCCAAATTCCATAATTTCCCAAATTTCCAGCTTCCCCAAATTTCCAAATTTTCCCAATTTCCACCTCTCCCAAATTTCTCAAATTTCCATTACCCCCAGATTCCCAAATTTCCCAATTTCCCAAATTCCCAAATTTCCACCTCCTCCAAATTCCCCAATTTCCCATATTTCCACCCTTCCTAGATTCCCAAATTTTCCAAATTTCCACCTCCTCCAAATTCTCAAATTTCCCAAATTTCCACCCTTCCTAGATTCCCAAATTTCCACCTTCCCCAAATTCCCAAATTTCCCCAATTTCCACGACCCCCAGATTCTTAAATATTCCCAGTTTCCACCTCTCCCAAATTCACAAATTTCCCCAAATTCCACCTCCCCCAAAATTCCCACATTTCCCAAATTTCCACCTTCTCCAAATTCCCCAATTTCCCAAATTTCCACCTCCCCCAAATTCCCCAATTTCCCAAATTTCCATCTTCCCAAAATTCCCAAATTTCTACCTCCCAAAAATTCTCAAATGTCCAGAACTTCCACCTCCCCCAAATCCCAAACTTGTCACCTTCTCAAATCCCCAAATTCCCAAATTTCCCAAACTTCCACTTCCCCCAAATTCCAAAATTCCCAAAAATCCCTCCTGTCCCAAGCTTTCCACATTTCCTAAACATCCCAAATTCATTTCCCCAATTCAACTCCCCACACATAGCCACCAATACCAAAATAACCAATAATCCCCGCAAAAAACTGGAATACGCGACGATATAAGTGGTCGTTTGAATACGAGCGCACGGGCGAAAAAGCCAGAGAGGAAAGAGATCGCGAATGAAAGCACGAAGCAACGGAAACGAATTCAAAACACGCCAGCTGACGCATCCCCCAACAAGCAATCACGAAAATTTCTGATTGATCACGCGACCCGGCAATCACCTTTCTTTGTATGCGAGTGTAACGGCCGTCGAAATTCCCGAAATTCAGGAACGCAGAAAGGAATGGCGGCGATGCTGCGAATCTGAGCGATTCCCAATAACACGGCCGAAACACCGGCGAAGAAACGCACGTTAAATGGCGACCGAATCGCTCTGTTAGCCTTTTACTTTTTTTACAACTCAATCGACTCCTCTCGACTTTCTTTTTAGTATCGTATAAAGCTTTGAATGCGCAAAAGGCTGGCGTGATTTGTTGCGGCGATTCTATGGCTGTTCAATTTTTGTCGGGCTGGTGTAAGATTACTGAGATTAATTTTACCGCCATGTTGGTTTGAACGCGAGTTCGTGTTGTTTTACTGTTTTGAAGTTTGGGATGTTGTAACCGTTTTGGAACGTTGTTAAAATGTTTTTGGTAGGAAATAGTAAGTTGGGACATGGGTTAAATTTATTTATTGTGCAATTGTTATGGTGAATTTTAATACTGATCGGAATAATTTGTTGGTAGCTTGAGATGTTGAAATAAGGAAAAGTTAATAATAGTAAGGGATAATATGGAGTAATGTAATGAAGTCTGAAATTCAAGATCAAATATGTATAAAACATTTCAAATTTTCAGTCGAATTTAAAAATTTGAATTAACTTAAAAATTTCTCTGTATTTTTATATAAAATTGATGCTATTCAAACTATAATAATAATTGCTAGTTTAAACGTAATAATTTCGTACAAGATTATTAGCAAAATAATTTCCTTTATAAATAAACCCATTTCACAATTATTCTTAAATAAACGTCCCTACAAAAATTGCTTTTAAATAAATCTACTGTTAAATAAATATTTAAGAACGCAAAAATTTAAATTTATTAACAAGAAAAATAATATAAAATTGTATGAAGCTTAATGATAACCCAAAATATAATTATTTAACATAAATAAAGCTTGATTAAATTGTACAAAAGCTTGGCTGACTTTATATGAAGTTAAATCCGAGAGGAAACAATGTCATCGGTAAATTAGAGTTGCCAGAACAGAAATAAGTATCTAGAGACCCTATGAAGGGCTGAAGATACACAGACAGTGGTAACACTTAAACGCTGAAAAGCAGAAGGTTAAACACGCGTAGAGCCACCATTTTGCTTCTACGGTGTCCTCTTTAGGGCAATGACATCAGTGTTCCTTCAGGATGAGGCTCCTTTATCGCCTCGTTTCTTATGGCTATATAGCTGCGCTGGTGCAACCTTGTAAATGTAAACCATAAGTTCATGCAAATCTTTATTAGTTTTTGGTGGGAAATTGTTCTTGTAACATGTATAGTTACTTTGAATTTTTGGATATTGCGAGAGGTACAATATTTTATTTATTAATCTTTATTTATAATTTTATTTGCAATTTGAAATTTGCAATTTTTATTTACTAGTTTATTTGCAATTTGAAATTTGCAATTTTTATTTACAAGTTTATTTGTAATTTGAAATTTACAATTTTTGTTTACAATTTTATTTATGATTTTCTATTTACAATTTTATTTATGATCTTTTAATCACAATTTTTTATTTACAATTTTATTTATGATTTTCTATCTACAATTTTTTATTTACAATTTTATTTACAATTTTCTATCTACAATTTTTTATTTACAATTATTACTTATGTTTTTCCAATTACAATTTTTTATTTACAATTTTATTTATGATTTCATATTTACAATTTTTTACTTACAATTTTTATGTACAATTTTTATGTACAATTTTTATGTGCAATTTTTATGTGCAATTTTTATGTGCAATTTTTATGTGCAATTTTTATGTGCAATTTTCATGTACAATTTTTATGTGCAACTTTTTATGTACAATTTTTATGTACAATTTTTAATTACAATTTTTATATACAATTTTTGTGTACAATTTTTACGTACAATTTTTGTGTGCAATTTTCATGTATAATTTTTATGTACAATTTTTATGTACAATTTTTTACTTACAATTTTAAGTGCCCTTCTGCCCTCACGCGTGCCCCTCATCCACATGTCACACAATCGTAATCGATGTCCGTTAACCGTCTTCTCTTAACAGCATCGGCAAAGTTATCGTCGATTCTTCGAATCGAAAGATCTCAGCACCGATTCCGTTATCGATTTCCCGGTCATGCTCGACAAACGTGAGATCACGATACTGGAAGTGGCTGCCGCCCTGGGAAACGTACAAGATCCATCTCGCGTGCTTTTCAAGGATTGACGTTGAAAGAGTCGCGATTTACGCGTAGCCTTTTTCTTCGTTGCAACGGTGGTGCAGGGATAGGGGTGGGCAGAGGGGGTGATGGGTGGGATGGGAAGCCGGTGACCCCTTGGAAGCCGTGGAAATCTAATAGACCGCAAGCGAGGATGAGATATTGGCCCTCGGGATCGGGCTCGATCAATGGCTAGGGCAACAGTACAGTCAAGAGCAAATCTGTCTTCCATAGAAAAAAACTGTGTTAAGTGAAGAGGGATATCACGTCCACTCAATTTCTAGGGACTTGCGGTTTGAGGATGTGAGGGTTAACGATTTGGGAACGTATTTGAATAACTTTGGGTGTTAGGGAGTTTGCGAATTAGGGATGTGGAGATGTGAAAATCTAGGAATTTAATAGTATAGGAATTTAGGGATCTTCGTAGGGAAGAATCTAGGAATCTTCGATTATGGGAATTTCTGGAATTTTCAGAGGTTAGGAATTTTAGGACGCAAGTATTTTGGAATCATCTGATTGAGAAATTTTGGGGGTTTGAGGGATTTACGGATTTGGAGATCTAGGGATCTAGAGATTTTTAGGATTCTTAGGATTTTGGGATTTTGGGATTTTGGGATTTTGGGATTTTGGGATTTTGGGATTTTAGTATTTTGGGATTTTGGAATTTTGAAATTTTGGGATTTTGGGATTTTAGTATTTTGGGATTTTGGGTTTTGGGATTTTGGGATTTTGGGATTTTTGGGATCTAGGGATCTAGGATCTAGGTTCTAGGTTCTAAGTTCTAGGTTGTAGGATTTAGGGATCTAGGGATCTAGGTTCTAGGTTCTAGGTTCTAGGTTCTAGATCCTAGGTTCTACGATTTAGGGATCTAGGGATCTAGGTTCTAGGTTCTAGATCCTAGGTTTTACGATTTAGGGATCTAGGGATCTAGAGATCTAGGGATCTAGGTTCTAGGTTCTAGGTTCTAGGTTCTAGGTTCTAGATCCTAGGTTCTACGATTTAGGGATCTAGGGATCTAGAGATCTATGGATCTAGGGATCTAGGGATCTAGGCATTTTAGGAATCTAGAGATTTTAAAGATCTAGGGATCTTAGGGATCTAGGGACCTTAGAGATCTAGGGATTTTGAGGATCTGGGGATTTAGGGTATCTAGTGATTTTGGGGATCTAGTGATTTTAGAGACCTAGATTTTATAGATCTAGGGATTTTACCTAGGGAATCTAGAGATTTGGGAATTAGACATTTGTAAATTCAGAGATTTGAAATTTTAGAAATTTGAAAATGTAAAAATATGCAAGCTTAGGAATTTTTGAAATTTAGATTTGAAGAACTAAGGATTTGGGAATTTAAGCATTTTGGAATTTAGCGATCCAGGAACTCAGCAATCCTGAAATCTAGTAATTTAATCATCTAGGGTTTTTATCATCTAATAATTTAAGCATCTATTAACTTAAGAGTCCAGAAATTTGAAGGTCTACAATCTTCAAACCTACTGTAAAAATACAAAACCCTAACAAACGTCAAAATTTGTAAACCTACATTAAACTTCTAAAATCTTAAAAACCTTAAAGTTCCAATTCTCTCAAACTTGAGGCCCAGAAGCACATCCCACAAAACTTCAAAAAAGCAAAAATGTAAAAATTGAACACCTGCACCATTCAAACCTACAAAATTCAACCCACAAAATATCACAAAACTTCCAAAAAATTTGTTAATTCGCGTTAATCCGCCGGAAACCTTGCACCCGAGTGTACTTACACGACAGCGTGGCGCATCCGCGAGCTTCGTATCCGAACCTTCGTTTTCCTCTTCTCCGATCCGACCGCCGCTGTTCCGCTCGTCGCTTGTATCCATCAGGACGATTAAATTAGTAAGCTCGACCTGCCGGCCTTTTCTCGATTGATCGATTAACGGGACGGACGTTTGAATGCTTCGAGCATGGGGCTGACGGAGCTTTCGAACGAGAAGAAAAAAATCTGGCGACGCTTGATTCCTACGGAGCGGAAAGTGGCCTAAACTTTCGCGTTTTTTCTACGTTTGCCGAGAGACTTGAAGGATGTCGTTCAACTTCGGAGACTAATAACGTTAAACCTCTAAGTTCTGACCTTAATTTATACAAGCTTTAACTTCGTCACCTGACGTTCTTTTTTTAAATTGTTTCTTTCTTTTATTTATATTCTAATGGAGGGGACTATGGATTTAGGTTTATAGATGCTGGTATTTAAATTTGAAGTACAGTAGAACAATATGTGTTACATTAGCTTGAAAGTTGAGATTTTTACAAAAATTTATTGGTAAGTTTTGCCATTTAAAATTAAAATTTAATTTTAATTTTTAAATTTTAAAAGAGATATTTTGTCAAAGAGATGTCAATCTAGTCTTAAATTATTGTTTATCTACTTCAAAAAATTAAATAGAATATGTATAATAAAGTTAAGTAGAAGTACAGTAGAAAAATATGTATTTGAGACATCAGCTTGAAAGTTGAGGTTTTTTCAAAAATTTTTTGACAAGTTTTGTTATTTAAAATTAAAATTTGATTTTAATTTTTAAATTTTAAAAGAGATATTTTGTCAAAGAGATGTCAATCTAGTCTTAAATTATTATTTATCTACTTCACAAAATTAAATAAAGTATGTATAATAAAGTTAAGTAGAAGTACAGTAGAAAAATATGTATTTGAGACATCAGCTTGAAAGTTGAGGTTTTTACAAAAATTTATTGGTAAGTTTTGTCATTTAAAATTAAAATTTGATTCTAATTTTTAAATTTTAAAAGAGATATTTTGTCAAAGAGATGTCAATCTAGTCTCAAATTATTATTCATCTACTTCACAGAATTAAATAGAATATGTATAATAAAGTTAAGTAGAAGTACAGTAGAAAAATATGTATTACATTAGCTTGAAAGTTGAGGTTTTTACAAAAATTTCTTGACAAGTTTTGTCATTTAAAATTAAAATTTAATTTTTAAAAAGAGATGCCATTTTGTCAAAGAGATGTCAATCTAGTCTTAAATTATTATTCATCTACTTCACAAAATTAAATAAAATATGTATAATAAAGTGAAGTAGAGATTGTCACAGATAAATTTATTTATCGTAAAATCGACAGTAAAAAAGTTTACTAAAATACACGCCCTACGTATCTCATTTTCGCTGAAATATCGCAACGATAGAAATTCCAGTAACAGAATATGGCATGGAAGGGATAGAAATGTAAATGGAAAGATTAATAGAAAGCGTCGGAGGAGGGAAAAAAAATTTATCGCTCGATTTTCTACGTATATTAATCCCCTTTTAAAAGCACCGGCTACTTTAAATGGAATAAAAATGTTGCCTCGAACATCGACGTGGAAAATAATACTCGCGTAAAACTGGGTTGCACTTCAAAGGAATTATACCTAGAGATTATGTGTTTTAAAACACTTATCGCTGGAAAACGAGAATTTTTTAAATTCCCCCGGGTACATTGTTCCGAGTGGTTGAAATAATGTAATTAGTTGAACTTTCAGCAGCGGAATTCTTTCCGGGAATAAATCTGCTTTTCGCGTTTAATACTTCGCTCTGTTGCTGTTTAAAGATACGCGTAATAAAACGTTCGAAATGGCGAATTGTTCATTCTCGACTTCAATGAAAGTTCTGTGTACACAAAAATAAATTAACGCTCATTTCACCTCGAATCGATTACTTTTTCATCTGCAATTTTGCTCTAATCGAAATATTTTGTAGTCCATATGAAATTAGGGGGGGTTTAAGTCACCATTTCGTCGGTTTCGAATTTATTAAAAAATAACAAGCCTTCAAAGTTTGCAATTTTTGCCCACTTTCGCGAAAATAGACTTCACTCACGAATTTTTTTCTCAGAAACTACTCAACGAATTCAGCTAAATTCTTTTTTGTTTTATTCACCAAAGATTGGGCTATTTTAAAATATTTTTTTTGGTTCCGTCAATTTGTTATGAAATGTCGAAAAATTTTAACAAATTCTTCTTTTGCGTTTTTTTCAATGATGACCGTAAATTAAAATTTTAAATTAAAAAAATTAAAAAATTTTAGTTTAAAAAAAATATTGTCGTAATCTTTGAAGCTTCCCCTTTAAAATGAGCCCTTCAGAACGATAGAGACTTGAAAACTGACTTAACAAAAAAATATTTTGTTATAACTGTATTCCTCAGTTTCCATATTTTTCTAACAGACTCCTCTCACAAATCAATAACATCTCTAACCTCGAATCAAACATTGTTCAACGAATTAATAAGCTAACAATCGATCGGTCTTATCTCGAATTTCGTAAATTTCGGCCGGGACGTGACGTTTCCCCGCGAACTTCACTTTGATGGGTTATTTCGGCTCGGCGGGGCGTTATGCGACGAAACGCGGGGCTCAATTAGTCGAACGACGGTGCCGCATCAATTATTTATATGAACCGGTCGTACCGGAAGCACGGGGCCTCTCTTTTCGTTGCCGTCACGAGCACGTGTTCGCGAAATTGCGAAATTTTCCGCGAAGTCACGCGGAAACGCCGGCCATGTTTGCTCGCACGTACAAAGTGTCTCTACGAACTCGCGCGCGAGTAACGAAGACGAACGAGCCTTTCGATCGAACTTTGCTCGTCGCCCGCTGACATCTCGTCGGGCTGCATACGCGTTTCGTTTATTACCGCGTCCGGTTTTCTGCGGCCGCCTATTGTGCCGGTGACGGGTCGCGATTAAAATCACGGGCGCTGCGTGCGCGCGTGGACAATCGAATTCGAAATTTAGCAACAATTTCTAGAAAGATAACACTATCGTGTTCTTGAATTATCTGATTTTTTAAATTTTTGTTTTGGAGTTGTCAAATACGGAACTTCAAAATCGATGCATTCAAAAATTGTCAATGAGAGCATAATGTTTATAATAAAAATCTGAGGAATTGCAGGAGGCAACATCGTATATACATATACCAATGAATTTGTAATAAAATTCTCTATACTTTCTGTCATCATGCAAATTTGAATAAATTGTAAAATAAGATTATCAAAAATTTTTTTGTTATAAATAAATTACATTTTGCAAAATTCGTTAACATCCTATTATTATATGGAAAAAACCATACAATTTTCCTATTAGAAGTTTTAGTGTATCTCGTATGGTTTTCGAAATAGCCAGGTCGAAACTTTAAGGGGTGAAACGACCCTTAAATCTGCGTCTCAGCCGATAAGAAAATACGTGTCCCTTATTTTTGCCTGCTTAACAAACGTAGGAAGTTTATATTAATATCGGAGAGGACACTTTTGTGCCTTTCCTTGTCAATCAATTAGGGGTGTGGAGCATTTAGGGATGTGGGGCATCCAGGAGTCCTGGAACTCCACTGGATCTTGGATAATTAGTGTGTGGTGGTTTAGGGAGATGGGGCACTCCACTAGCTCTTGAACAACTAGTGGTGTGTGGAACATTTGGGGGTGTGGGACTCTCCGCTAGCTCTTGGACAACTAGTGGTGTGTGGAGCATTTGAGGGGATAGGGCACTCCACTAGCTCTTGGATAACTAGTGGTGTGTGGAGCATTTAGGGGGATGGGGCACTCCAGTAGTCCTTGGACAACTATTGGTGTGTGGAGCATTTGGGGGTTGGGGCACTCCACTAAGTCTTGTTCACCCAGTGGTGTGTGGAGCATTTGGGGGGATGGGGTACACCACTAGCTCTTGGACAACTAGTGGTGTGTGGAGCATTTAGGGGGATGGGGCACTCCACTAGGTCTTGTTCACCCAGAGGTGTGTGGAACATTTGGGGGGATGGGGCACTCCACTAGGTCTTGTTCACCCAGTGGTGTGTGGAGCATTTGGGGTGTGGTGTGTTCAGGAGTCAGAGCAGTCCAGGGTCTGGGACATTCAGTGTAGGGCACTCAGGGATTTGTGTACCTATTGGGTCAGGACAATCAGGGGTTTGTGTACCTATTGGGTCAGGGATGGAAGCTTCCATCGGAATGTCACCATGGTGAGCAGTGTCAAGCAGGGCGAAGGACATGTGTATCGGTGGTCAGCAGCAGAATGCTTTCCATAAATGGAATCATCAATAGAGATTCCCAAAAAGGGACACTTAGGGGCGCGGGTATGAAACCAACTTGCTATCCCCTAACATATGAATGTGAGCATGCTTCCGCTTTCAACGTATAGGTAAAGACCGTATACGTGAATCGGAAACACGCCGTCGTCTCCTTCTCGCGGTCGTTTAATATAGGCACGGGGGCCCATTAGAATTGCGAGAAAAACGATTCGCGGCTGGCCACCTGGCGGTCGCGGTGTCTAGTTCGCGATCCGCGGCCCTCGCGATGCGCGAGAAAAAATGACCAGTGGGGGGAGACCCCTCGCGACACCACGAAGCTCGCGCGCCGAGAGATGTAACTTGATCCGCGGTTCCAGTATATCCGTGGGACTATACTAATGCAAATATAAAACTTTTTTATTTTTGACTTTTTCGTTGTGAAACTTTTACCAATTAATTCTTGATATTTTTCCGATTAAAATGAGACCAAACACGGTATAATTCCGACTACGTTTACTGGTTTAATTGACGATGGAATTTCAAGAGGGAATAACGAAAGGAGAAGAAAGAAAGATTGAATCGGTCAAAGATAAAGAGTCTGTTGTATTATTTACAATGCTGATGCGTTGCTAATTTTTTTACAAAAGTTTAAAAGTTACAAAAGAAAAAAAATTAAAAACATGACGTGGAAAAGAACAAAGTCCAGCGGGCTTGTACCTGCAACAAAAAAGTATGCAGAGATTATGAAGCAAGACTTTTAACTTCTTAGCCAATTCTTCAGTTAAAGGATTGTCTTACGTTCCGGAATATAACTGACTACGACGTAAAATTAATTAATAAATGAATTTTACTTCTTTAACTAATCATTTGTATTAATTATGAACGTGAATCTATTTAAAATTGCTTACTATATATACTGACAAAAGAAGGCACGCAAATACAAAGCGTTAAGTTATCACTTTTAATTTAATAATTTTTTCAACACCTTCGAATATTTGCAAGACATCGTGCACGTCGTATCTGGAATCACTTTTCACGTGCCTCGAACCGTGTTTTAATTCAACTCGAGACTTTAATTCGTTCACCTTTTCTACATTCACGGTCTACAGGAAATACTCGCTATAAATTGTGAACATTTCATCCGTTCGCACGCGACGGAAGGATCTCGAGGTGGAAACGGAAGGAATCTCTTTAAAGGGTCTCAGCTCGGTTGAAAGATTAATGGAAGCTCCTTTGATTGTCCAGCGGGTTCGAGCGTGACGCTCCGGGGGCGTCGAAGCATGTTGCTTGCCCACGTGAACCGATCCCGTCATCAAATAGTCAACAGCTCTAGCAATATTTAAAAGGGCGACGTCTCAGGTGTACACGTCACACGAAATATAAACCTTCTGTGTCCGAGTGGAAATTTATTGCGGCGAAATTTCAACGAGCGACTGTTCGCTCCGTTGCGGTCGCAACACGCCACGACACCTACGGTGCAGCCCATTGTTGTCTTTTCTAGCGAAGATGGCGTTCGGGTAACTGCTACTATTGTTTATGCATTTTACAATGCCACGCTTTTGGATTTATACTCTTACTCTTGGATTTACAGGGTTATAGGCAATTTATAGGGGAGAAATTGCGGAATTAGTTGAGGTAGGTGGAAAATTAGGGGTTTTTTGAGCTATTGGGGTGGTGTTTAGGGGTTTAAGTAAGTTTTAAATAATTGAGGGTGTAGTTAGGAATTTTGGTGCTTTTTAAGTTATTAGGGTTGCTTTGAGGAGTTTGGACACTTTTCAAATTATGAGGGTTGCAATTTGGAATTTAGGCACTTTTCAAGTTGCTGGGGTTGCATTTAGGAGTTTTGATACTTTTGAGGTGACTGGATTTGCATTTAGAAATTTTGGTACTTTTCAAGTTAGTGAGGTTGCATATAAGAATGTAGGCACTTTTCAAGTTATAAGGGTTGCATTTTACAATTTAGACACTTTTCAAGTTACTGATGTTGCATTTAGGAATTTTGGTATATTTCAAATTATTGGAATTGCATTTAGAAATTTAGAGAATTTGGAAAATTAAAAAGGTGCGTTGGAAGTCATAAATTTTGGAATTTGTGATATTTAAGATTAATAGAAATTGTCATTGAAATTTAAAAGAATGTTGAGAAATTTAAAAATGTAGAATTTAAGAGAATTTGAAGGAATTTGAGATCTTGGAAAGAAGTTAAAATTGAACTCTTCACTTCCTCTATTTTTAGTTCAATATTGATTCAATACATCACTACTTGTTCATATATATCACTACATGTTCATATGCATCACTACATGATTATACCCATCACTACATGATCATACACATCACTACATCATCATACACATCACTAAAAAAAATCTCGTAAGTCTAATAATAAATACAACAACAAAATATTAAAAAAAATTAAAGTTATTTACCAACAACCATAAATCCAATTTACCAATAAATACAAAATTCCCTAATCCCGTCTCCACGTTAAGCGAACGGATGATCAGTCCTCAAAGTTCGAGTATAACGGAACGAATTTGATGGAAGTAAACTTGGAAATTCCCTTGTCCATGAAGCTTAATTAACGGCACGTATAGTCGTATACGCGGAATTATTAATCTTTATTTGAAGACGTGGACCAAGGTAGAAGCCGTGAATGGGTATCCAAACGTCCCTCCAACTACTGATAAAGCATGAAACCGTCCATCTCGTGTTCCAGCCATTAGTCTACGCCAAGTTCGTAGCTACTTAATCTGGGTATTAGACTTAGCGTCAAGACGTGACGCGAAGTTTCTCCTATTTTGCGTACTACATAATACCATCGGAAGATGCCTGTGTCCTAAGCTTTAAATCTTCGTGGATTCGGTAGCCCTTCGTAAAACACCCTTTCGGCAAAATTTTTCTGAATGCATCCATTTTGTATCGTAATCATTATTTTTCGTGGTTAATGTTTACATGTATTATTTTTTACACTATCATTAATATTTGTAAAATTATTATACATTCAATGTATCATTATATGCAATCGTAGGGGATTAACGCCTTGTCTTATAACATCGTGACGCACTCGTGACGCACTTGTGACGCACTCGTGACGCACTCGTGACGCACCGAGTCATCGTTAATAAACCAGATTCGTATTTCCATCACTACTGAATTTTCTGATCCAATTATAATCTTCACATTCAAAGATAACCTAACCCTTTGCTCTACAGCATAGTGACGCACTTGTGACGCACTTGTTAATTGAAGTAATTTGTCAAAACTTTAAACGAAAAATAACAGTTTGCTTCAACAACGCCGACTACAGTTAACCCGAGACGAGTACGGTGGAATGTGAATAAAATTTCAGTAGGTCCGCAACCGAAAGGCCGTTCGCGATAAATCACCGAAGCGGCTCCATAGATGCTCATTATTAACTCGCTACTTACCGAGACCCGGAGTAACTTCGTCTTCTTAATTGAGGCACGAGCGAGGACATAATTTTCCGAGCGGGATCAACTTTCTCGCCGGCGCGGCGGAACTTCTTATCGGCGTCCATCGGATTCGTGGCTACAGCCAGAAAAGAAACCAACGTCCCGAATTCGTTCTGTTCCGCCGGAAACGGGGAAACGAGTGCAACTAATGATAATTGCTACGCGGCTATAGCTTTTATATTGCCACGCAAAAACGGCTAACGTTCAACCGACTGTTCGCCGGACGAACATTACGCCGCGATAATTCCTGGATACAAATGCGCTGCCATAGCAGTTACGGGATTTTTGGTGATATGGACGCAGCAACAATATGAGACTTTCTTTTAATTTCATGAGGTATTGATATAAGACACTTGTGGACTGTCTTTGAAAGACTGGGTTAACCTCTGAGGGACGTGTGAGCACACTGCTATTAGAATGTGATAAGACTCTTCTGTAGTTGAATTTTGGGTTAATTCTAATTATAATCTGTATCAAGGGTCACTGAAGACTAAACGAGACTAACATTCTTTAGTTATCTTGACGTTGTAGCAATAATATTTAACAATTAACAATAATATTTAATTGTCTTGACGTTGTACCTGGGCATAACTGCCTAAAAAATTATATAATAGGTTCAGGGGTTAAAAAATTGCAAATCAATATTTCACATCGATTCTTACATTGACAGAAAGGTTCACATCGACCAATTAATATTATCCAATTGAAAAATATCTCCACCTTTCCAATTACACGCAAGAGACAATTGAAAACTCGAGGTGGTAGCGTCGCGTACTAAACCGCCATTTTGTAAGACGCCATCTTTGCAACACAACTGATTCAAAAATTATACATTAACCTTGCATACCAATTCTCAAATTCACAGAAACAATCACAGTGACCAACTTACATAACTTAATTAAAAAATATCTCCATCTTTCTAATTACCATGCATGAAAATGGAAAAAGTGTGCGTTAGCGAGTTAAACCGCAAGACGCCATGTTTGATTTCTTGTCTCCATACGCACACGTTCGTCAATGTTCATGAGCGTTCGGTTTCGTATCTGAAAGATTGCCAAGCGATGCATAACCGTGTCGTTGAACTTGCCCGTTTTGCCAGCGATGACGTAACGATAGTAAACGCTCGGAAAGAAACACGGGCGGACACACGCGCGTGTAGAAACGAGACGAGGCCGATTTCGCGCCGGTTCGAAGTTTGAAGTATGATAGGTAGCTGGAACTCGACAATTTCGCGGAAGTTGCGACAGTTTGTCTACGTCGCGCCATAGTATCGGAGGGCAAAGTTAGCGGCAGGAATAAGCTGTTCCGCGCCGGTTCTCGCAATCTCCGTCGCTTTATTTTCTTTGCCCGCCCGGAAAAACATAGCTGCGCATTAACCAGAGCTGCAGTTATTTCAAGAAGTTTAAGATCACGAAGCTGCCTCGCGCAAACTATACCCCCGGTTACTTTTCGCTCGTTTATGTTCTACTCGCTTTCTTTTATTTACGTGTATTTATTATTCTTGCAGAGATTTCGGTGTTATAGATTATATCGATTATTTGGTTTGTAAAGGTTATACATTTGCACAAAACTTTTCCTTTAACAATAATTCAAAATAAAGGTAATACAATTACAAAAAAAAATTGATATTCTAACTTTAAAGAGGTTAAGTATCCTTCTTCCCCAAAAGAAGGATACTCTGAAGTATGAAAGTCGATAGAAAGTTACGATTTTTGCCGGGCAATGTACACGAACACGAGTGCGCAACCCCGTGAACAAAAGTAGCCTATATTTGTGCCCATAGAGGAACCAAGCCCATCGGTGCCTCTATTTTCCGTCTGCTACACCGCAACTTCGAGTCAGTCGACCACAAAATGTATCATCTCCTAGTTTGTACTCCCAGGTTAAATTAGATTTTATTGGGACTGTTATCCATTCTACGTTATCCCGGAAAGTACTTCCGGCCGAAGCAATCACGGCCTCCGACCATACCACCCCTACGCCCAGACAAAATTCGAATCTATTTCGACGATGCGCCGGATGCGGTCGATCGGTACCGGAGCACGTATTCGACCAGCTAATCACTCCTTTTTCCGGGTGAACCCAGGAAAAAGTCATTCGTCTCTTTCTGATTGATATTCTTCAGAATACGGTGCGTAGGTGATGTGGATTTAGGGATAGGAGAACTTAGGTGATGAACGGATGGGGAATGTGTGGGGAGTGGGGGATGGAAAAGGTATATGTCAAAAGGCATATGGGGGGTGATGTCCACATATGTCACTGATTATTAAATTTAGAAAATTAAATGAACACATGGTACATACTACTGTTCTTAAAGAGCTTATGTACCGATTGATCAATTCTGAAAATATATTTATCATTAACAAAACAAACTGAAGGTAATAAACAATTCAAATATTGTGCAGTCTTGTTGAACTCTTATAAACTATTATAAACTCCATACTTCTATTAAATATATTTTTGTCTTTCTATTACTAAATATGTTAACATCAAATCTGTCAGCCATCTTGATTAGTTCGTACAGTCGCCACCAGTCCTCACTTTCAACATCAAAAAAAGATATAAAGAGACCTTAAATGTTTGAAAATTCTTTCAACATACAATAGAGTAAATAAAAGTATTTCATTTCGGCAACTTTAAGCTACAGTTTATATAGCTGCAGGAAGAAGCGTAACAATAGAAGTACATACAAAGGACGCGTACCTTGAACAGAAAGAGACAGTAATTGCACACCCCATGCCCCATGAGGGCGATATCTGCTCGGATGCGATTGTAATTGGAAAGTCCATATCCTCAACACGTAATATCCTTCCTATCCGTTTCCTAATCCGGCTTTCATTAATTTCTATTTCCGTTGGTCTATGTCCTTTCCGCAGCCTCCAGACACCTGGAAATCGGTTTAACGATGTTCCCCGTACAAATTTGCGTCTATGGTCGCCATTTTGTGACTACTCATTCGCGTTTAAACGTGCAGTTCTTAGAAGTGGGAATGCAGGTCAAATTTTTTTTGGTAATTTACCAATTTACTAATTTATCAAATCCCCAAATTTCCCAACTTCCAATTTAGTAAATTTCCCAATTTCCTAATTTTCTAATTTCCCATCTTCCAATTTAGTAAATTTCCCAATTTCCTAATTTTCTAATTTCCCAACTTCCAATTTAGTAAATTTCCCAATTTCCTAATTTTCTAATTTCCCAACTTTCAATTTAGTAAATTTCCCAATTTCCTAATTTTCTAATTTCCCAAAATTCCAATTCCTCAATTTTCTAAACTCCCATATTCCGCAATTTCCCAATTTTCCTAATTTCACCAGTTTCACCAATTTCCCCATTTTCAAGCTTCCAATGTCTCAAATTCCCAATTACCCAATTTCCATGCTTTCAATGCCTCAAATTCCTAAATTTCCTAATTTCCCAAATTTACCAATTTTCCCAGTTTTCCTAAATTTCCTAAATTTCCCAAATTTCCCAAATTTCCCAAATTTCCTCAATTTCCCAATTACCTAATTTCCTAGCTTTGAATGCCTCAAATTTCCAAATTTCCCAAGCTTCCTAAATTTCCTAAATTTCCTAAATTTGCCAAATCTCCTAAATTACCCAAATTTCCTCAATTTCCCAGTTACCTAATTTCCCAGCTTTCAATGCCTCTCATTTCCAAATTTCCTAAATTTAGTAACTTTCCTAAATTTCCTAAATTTACAAAATTTTCTAAATTTCCCAAATTTCCTCAATTTCCCAATTACCTAACTTCCCAGCTTTCAATGCCTTACATTTCCAAATTTCCTAAATTTATCAATTTTCCTAAATTTTCTAAATTTCCTAAATTTCCTAAATTTCCTAAATTTCCTAAATTTCCTAAATTTGCCAAATCTCCTAAATTACCCAAATTTCCTCAATTTCCCAATTACCTAATTTCCCAGCTTTCAATGCCTCTCATTTCCAAATTTCCTGAATTTAGCAGCTTTCCTAAATTTCCTGAATGTCCCAAATCTTCTAAATTTCCCAAATTTCCTCAATTTCCCAATTACCTAATTTCCCAGCTTTCACTGCCTTACATTTCCAAATTTCCTAAATTTCCTAAATTTCCCAAATCTTCTAAATTTCCTCAATTTCCCAATTACCTAATTTCCTAGCTTTGAATGCCTCAAATTTCCAAATTTCTTAAATTTCCCAAATTTCCTAAATTTATCAATTTTCCTAAATTTCCCAAAATTCCAAATTCCCAAACTAGACTACCAACTCCTAAATTTCAATTCCCCAAATCACCAACTCACATCTCCATAATTAAACCCCCAATAAAAAATATGCCATCTCCCCAAACTCCAACCCCCAAATCAAATACCCAAATAAAAACACCCCAAAAGACCGATCCCACAATTTTCTAATATCCCCAAGAAAATTCCCCGTCCATACCTCGCAAATAAAAATGCTCAAGCCATAGTCAGCCGCATTATCCAGCTGACCATGTCAAGTCTCGCCATAGTTAAAAGGGTGAAAAAGAAAACGGTCCCGTTTACCTCAACGAAAAACGTGAAAAAAACGACCGGTCGAGTTGAAAGCCGTGTCTGTTTAAAAAAAGAAGGATCGCCGTTGTAAGCAGCTTTTTCGAGACTCTTGTCCTTCCATGCAAATCCCCGCGGACACTTAACGAAGACAAAGGTGGCCTGTTCGCCGTGAAAATTCATTAACGAAGTCAATCGTTATCGCGGAACCGGGCATTTGCATCGGGTGACGTTCCTGTTACCATTGCGACTTAATTAGAAAGCAATATAATGCATCGCGCGCCGTTGTCATTACGGCTCGTTAATATAATAACACGTTACACGGGAAATAAAGGTGCCTTTAGTGGCTATTAACCCGGTTTCGGGTTCGCAAAAAACGCGACATGTCCTCGAGAGCTTTTGATGCCCGTTTATCGATCGCCATTTCCGTCCGAGTTAATTTATACGGTCACGTCTACCCTGAAAGTGTCCAATCATATTTTATGAATGATTTAACGTTACGATATCGATGAACTTCTTCCTCGCTTTTTACCCCGGTGCATTCCCATGACGAGCTTTCAGCTCTTATTCGGTGTTTACGAGAGAACCGGTGGCTCGGATCGATCCAACTTTTTCTTCACACTTTCTTCCAGGGGCTTGTTGCGCACCGCAACTATGAACGGAAACTGCGGGTAATTTTCTGATGTTGAGAACTATTCGTGAAGTAGCCCGGTTAAAATGAAGATGGATATGGTTAAAGAATGAGCCCCGCCTCGGCAACAAGCAGCCAGTTTTCAAAGCGGAACTGTAATTTCGTTCCGTTTTAATTGAATTACTGGGAAACGCGGTGTTTTCAAACGGGACGAAATTTAATTAAGGATACAACGCTGAAGAGATTTTAATTGTTGCAAAGCGACGTTACTGAAAAGGATTAGTTTTCGCGCCCAACAGACGAACATTTAACGTTATGGAAAGTAATTAATGACCATTAAGCGACGATTCGCGAGGTGATACACCTACTTTCTAAACGCTGCCATTCAAATCGATCACTTTTTCAACTGCGATTTTGCTCTAATCAAAATATCTTGTATTCCACGTGAAATTAGGTGGGGTTTAAGTCATCATTTCGCTGGTTTCGAATTTGTTCAAAATTAACAAACCTTCAAAGTTTGCAATTTTTGCCTATCTGCGAAAATAGGCTTCACTCACGAATTTTTTTCTCAGAAACTACTCAACCGATTTAGCTAAATTCTTTTCTGTTTTATTCACGAAGGATTGGGCTATCTTAAAATATTTTTTTTAATTCCATCAATTTATTATGAAATGTCGAAAAATTTTTACAAATTCTACTTTTGCGTTTTTTTTCACTGAGGAGCGTAAAGGGTTTAGATAGGAGCTAAGGTTGAGGCGTAAAGGGCGTTAAATTTTAAAAAAATATGGTCGTATTCTTTGAAGCTTCCCCTTTAAAATGAGCCCTTCAGAACGATGGAGACTTGAAAACTGACGTCACAAGCTGGAAAAGACGCAGGGTATCTTCGTTTTAGGTAGGCGAGTTGCGCGCGCATCTATTTTGATCGGCCATTTTGTGCAACTGGTCCCAAAACAAGATGGACGCGCAACTCGCTTCAAGTAGACTAGCTGCACCGATTGATTTACCGTCGGTATTTTAATATAGCTTTAATTCGCGATATTTTCGTGTTATTGACTTTGCTCGAATAAAAATTCCTTTAATAATTCGCCCCACTTTAATTTAATTTCAATTTGCCTTAATTACTTCGCGACTTTAGACCTCCTTTGACAATATCAGTGAGAATATCTGATTTATTTAAATTAACTCTGGTAATTTGACGTGTCGAATACTATTTTAATAACTCGGTAGCGATGTTTTAATTATACCATCGCAAAATGTGTTGAAATTACTTTCAATTTATTTCTACGAAAGAATTGATGAGATCTGAATAATGCAGGGTTTTATAAAAGTTCCTGATTCGTTAAATGTAAATATGATAGAAATAACCACCTTTGCGTTATTATTTGATTCGGATATCTATTATTCATTCCACAGTAGTAAATTCAATTTTGACTGGATTATTATTGGAATAACGTAATCCGTCGAAACGACGCGAAAGATTTTAAATTCCTTACTTTAAATTGCAGGAATTATTCAGGTGCTTTCATTGAAAAACGTGTTGACATTCATTGGGATAAAGACTGATGAATATATCACTTCGTTTTTATTCGTTCGTTTATTTTTACTGTACCTTCTTTACCTTTTCTACTTTCTACAGTAATTTCTTTTATTACTTGAATTATTGTTGTAATATTTTTTTAAATTAATAGCAGCGAGCAATATGATTAATTGTAACTTGATAATAAATTTTTATTATAGACAAAGTGTTGGATGTAGGAATTGTAAGAATTGAAAAAAGAAATGGAATTGATAGAATTGACAGAATTGTCAGAATTGACAAAATTGATAAAATTGACAAACTTGACAAAATTCATAAAATTGACAGAATTAAGAGAATTGACACTATTGACAAAATTTGATAAAATTCAAAAAATTGATAAAATTGACAGAATTCACAGAATTGACAAAATTGACAAACTTGACAAAATTCATAAAATTGACAGAATTAATGTAATTGTCAGAATTGATAGAATTAAGAGAATTAACA
The DNA here is from genome assembly GCF_050947335.1 of Megachile rotundata. Classification (NCBI taxonomy): domain Eukaryota; kingdom Metazoa; phylum Arthropoda; class Insecta; order Hymenoptera; family Megachilidae; genus Megachile; species Megachile rotundata. Next base: position 9,992,666 of record NC_134995.1, read on the forward strand.
GAATTGACAAAATTAACAAAATTGACAGAATTAACCGAATTGATAGAATTTACCGAATTGACAGAATTGACAGAATTGATAAAATTGACAGAATTGATAAAATTGACAGAATTAACAAAATTGACAAACTTGACAAAATTCATAAAATTGACAGAATTAATATAATTGTCAGAATGATAGAATTAAGAGAATCAACAGAATTGAGAGAATTGACAGAACTGACCAAATTAACTAAATTATCCGAATTGACTACATTGATAGAATTATTGAAATTGAAAGAATTGAAAGAATTGAAAATTGTGTCAGAATTGATAGAATTGCAAGAACCAAATGAATCCAATGAATTGAACTCTTGAAAGAATCGATATAATCGAAAGTATCTAAAGAATTGAAAAAATGGAAAGAATGGAAATAATCGGAAGAATTGTGAGATTACAAGGAACTATCAGCTGCGCCAGGATCCACTACATTATTTGGGAACGTCCGTGCAGCATTAACCAGTCTCATTTACAACGGCATCATCCGAAAAAGTTGTCGCACTTTGTCAGGCGAAAAATCGCGAGCGCCGGTTAATTAATCTTCTCGTCCATCAATTCTTTCTGGCGCGGCTGGCGTCGCGAAAAGATCGCGTGTTCGCCATTCAAGTGAAATATAACGCCGGAACTCAAATATTCCCGTCTTCCTGTAAGAGTGCCATCCCGTTCGTTCGCAATGTATCACTTCGAACGTTTCCAATGCGCCCGCGTACCCGTATGATTTATAGCGGACAAGCGTAATCAAATCTGTTTAAAATCGCGTACGACGAAACTGGCGATCGATAGACGTAACGCGTATAATGAATCGGGCGCGAATCGATCAACCCGCTAACCGAGATCGTTGCTAGCCAGTTTATTATTATTCCAAGCATCAAACCGCCTGCACGAAATAATTCACGTCGAAGTCCGACCGATAACGATCGATAAAATCGCCTCGAGCCTTCCGTGTCGTTTGTTTCTGCGTACAAACACATGGAGAGGCGCGTGTAGGGAATTGAAAGGTGGATGCGGTACGGAACTAGCTTCGGGCGCCTAACTAGTTTCTACGCTTCCGTTTACCGACTCGTCGCTGCCAGCTAATTCGTCGTGGTCCACGGCTCGGCCTAACATCTCATTTTCATTGAAGTTTATGCCAGCAATTGCGACGACCGGACCTCCCTGACGTCATAAGATTTTCACGACGTCGGGGAATGCATGCACCTGCATAACGGCTTCCAGATACCGGCACGTGCTTGACCGTCATGCATAACGCGTGCCGCAGAACAAACTCACCTTTTGACCTCTCACTGCTCCAGAAATCGGGGAGAAATGCTACTGAACCTCTATGTCCCTAGGGTTTTAGATTCATTGATATTTAGATAGGTCGTTGATTTGATAGCTAGATAGGTCTTTGGTGTCATTTGGGGTCTGGGTAGGTCTTTGGTATCATTTGGTATCTAGATAGGTCAGATAGGTCAGTAGTATCATTTGGTATCTAGATAGGTCAGATAGGTCAGAGGTCTCATTTGGTATCTAGATAGGTCAGATAGGTCAGTAGTGTCATTTGGTATCTAGATAGGTCAGATAGGTCAGTAGTGTCATTTGGTATCTAGATAGGTTAGATAGGTCAGAGGTCTCATTTGGTATCTAGATAGGTCAGATAGGTCAGAGGTCTCATTTGGTATCTAGATAGGTCAGATAGGTCAGTAGTGTCATTTGGTATCTAGATAGGTCAGATAGGTCAGAGGTCTCATTTGGTATCTAGATAGGTCAGATAGGTCAGAGGTCTCATTTGGTATCTAGATAGGTCAGATAGGTCAGTAGTGTCATTTGGTATCTAGATAGGTCAGATAGATCAATAGTGTCATTTGGTATCTAGATAGGTCAGATAGGTCAGAGGTCTCATTTGGTATCTAGATGTGTCAGATAGGTCAGTAGTGTCATTTGGTATCTAGATAGGTCAGAGGTTTCATTTAGTATCTAGATAGCTCAGATAGGTCAGAGGTCTCATTTGGTATCTAGATGTGTCAGATAGGTCAGTAGTGTCATTTGGTATCTAGATAGGTTAGAGGTCTCATTTGGTATCTTGATAGATCAGTAGCATCCTTTGGTACCTAGATACCTAGATACCTAACCACCTAACCCTATATAAATCCACCTGACATATCCAACAGATATACCCAAACACTACCATCCGAACAGAAAAGGAATCACGAAGATAAAACCGTGAAGAAGTCGTAATCCGGCAAAGGTACATCGACAAAGAATCATAATTTCCAGCGAGGCGAAGGTACACGGTCCTTCAAGCTCTTACCCATCCCCCACGTCTCGTTTCGTTTATTTCTTCGGGGATACGGTGTCGCCACATTGTACCCGCGCGACATCCCCTTTCGTCCACCTTTAAAACTTATCTGTTCGATTACTTTCCACGAACCAGTTGTTTTCCACCGTGTCTTACCAGCGTCTCGTTTTGTCCGGTCTTGAAACTAAATCTGTTTCGCGTGCTCCTCTGTGATTCCTTCCCTCACTTTTCCCTGGCTCATATTTTATTTCTGCTCTTCGGACACGTAAGTATGTGCTTTACGCTCTATGGGTCATTTTCTGTATCGTCTTAAACGCTCGAATGTCCGCGTCTCCTTTGCTTTATTCATGACGTGGCATTTTTATGGAGTTGGAACTTTGGAAATTATAGAGCCTGGGAATTTTTATTACTTCGTGTGGATTTTAGAGGAATTTTAGTTGAAAGGAAGTGTGGGAAGCTTGCAGTGAGCAGGGTGGCATATCTGAATGTTGTATGTAGGAGTTATGGGGAGAATCTAGAGATATAAGAAGAAGTAAGGTGCAGGAGAAGTCAAGTATTATGTTCTAGAGGAGTTTAGAGTCAGAGAGCGTAAGGTCTATATGGAGGTCCAGATGACGTCTGGAGGGAACTAAAGGATTCATGACCTAGGGGAAAGTAGGATCTAGATGAAACTGAAGAGGATCATTCGCATCATCGAGATCTAGGTTTTAGGTACTTGGGGAGCTTTGACACTCTCACTAAGCCCTAGATTCCCCTAGGTCCCCACTAGAGTGTAATCTTCACATCCCAGAATTTGCCTTTCAATTCTAGGTCTTGGGTTTCCTTCAATTCTAGGTTTCTTATAGATTTAGTTTCCTACAAAGTTCCAGTATCTCTGAATCTCAGAATTCCCCTAGGATCCCTCTGAAGTTTTTCCGATTTTCTTAACACTTTCTCAAAAATCGCTTAAAACTCTCTTAAATCTCTCTCTAAATTATTCTAAAATTCTCTCTAAATTCTCCCTAAATTTGTCATAGGTTTCTCCCCAAAATAGAAACCCCCAAAGTCCCTAAATTCTCCAAAAAAAATTTCCCCAAATTTCCCAAATCCATCAGCTAATATCCCTCTATTTCACCCCAAAATTGTTATAATCACAGTTTCAATTAAATCAGTTTGCAGTATCTCCCTCTAAGCAAAGTTAGATTATGGTATCTGGCAGCAGCCAATTATGTCCATATTTTTGCGCAACTATCGAGTGCGGCTCGCACACGGAACATAATCTGCAATCGATGTCACGGTTTATGTAAATATTGAGCATTCGGTATTTATTGATAAATGGTGGCCGATTAGGGGTGGGTGGTTGATTAATCGCTGTTGTGCGAAATGTTTGATCGGTGTATGAATTTGGTATCATAATTCATTGGATGATCGGTTCAGTTCGTTTCGATGTTGCTTAACCCTCGGATGATGGAGCTGGATCAATTATAACTCGGACCTATGAAACGTTTCCACCAAAATTATTGCAAAAACATTTAATACTGAAATTGCAAATGTGACAGTTTTAGCGATCGAGGATTAAAACGGGAAAATATTTCCGATAACCATAATCTTTTTATTGTCCTTAAATAAAATCTTATTTTTGTGTAACAGAATGTTTACACGTGTATGTTGGAATTGTAACTTTGTTGGCTTACATTTTTCTTCCTATATTTATACTTCGATATAAATCCCCAACTAGCGTCAAATTGTTTCACGGATATGTTATTTCTGTAGCAATAAATCGATATGTCATATCGTATTGCAATTTGTATACGATTGGTTTCCACGGATAAATTAAATTGTCCGTATCCTTGTCAGACTGAATTTAGGGATCAATGTTATCCCAACATATTTTCCCTATTTTAAGATGGATTATACACACTTGAATCTTTTAATCCTACTGTTGGTCAGCTTCGGGCATATGGTTACTTTAGTATATCCACGGACAAATATATTGGGAAGCGAATTAAGTTGATTCGATGTAATCCAATTAGATCTAGATTTTATTTCTATTCTTAAAAATCACTAGATATCGAAATCCCAAAGATGTGAACTATATTAGATTTCTAGCTTAAACTCTGAAATATCTAGATTTACAGATTTACAGGAAAGTCCCTAGATTCACTGGATTGTGCATATCGAAAATCCCTAGATTCATAAATTTCTATGTCTTCAAATTTGAAAGTAAATTGCTAGGTATTCAAATTTGAATTCTTCCAAATTTTCGGATCATCTAATTTCTATATCCCTAAATTTATAGTTCCCAAGTTTTTTGACCAAAAAGTCCCTAGATTTTCAAATTTATTGACCACCAAGTCACTAGATCTCTGAGTTTCTTAATCACTAAGTCCTTAGATTCGCAAGTTTCTTCGTCAACAAATACCTAAATTTCCAAATTTCTGGACCATTAAATCTCTAGAACCTCAAATCTCTAGATCTCCAAATTTCTTGACCACCAAATCCCTAGGTACTCAAGTTTTTTGATAACCAAATCCCTAGATTCCCAAATTCCTTGATCATCAAATCGCTAGATACTCAAGTTTCTTGACCATCAAATCCCTAGATCCTCAAATTTCTCGACCACCAAATACCTAGATCCTCAAATTTCTTGGTCATCAAATCCCTAGATTCCCAAATCTCTAAATCCCCAAATCCTCAAATTCCCAAATCCCTAAATTTCTAAATCCCCTAATCCTTAAATTCCCAAATCCCCAAATCACTAAATCTCCAAATCTATAAATTCCTAAATCCCTAAATCTCTAAATCCATAAATCCCCACATCCATAAATCCCCAAATCCCTAAATCCCCAAATCTATAAATCCATAAATCCCTAAATCCCTAAATCTCTAAATCTATAAATCCCCAAATCCCTAAATCCCCAAATCCCTAAATCCCCAAATCCACAAATCCTCTAATCCATAAATCCCCAAATCCATAAATCCCCAAATCCATAAATCCCCAAATCCATAAATCCCCAAATCCATAAATCCCCAAATCCATGAATCCCCTAATCCATAAATCCCCAAATCCATAAATCCCCAAATCCATAAATCCCCAAATCCATAAATCCCCAAATCCATAAATCCCCAAATCCATAAATCCCCAAATCCATAAATCCCCAAATCCATAAATCCCCAAATCCATAAATCCCCAAATCCATAAATCCCCAAATCCATAAATCCCCAAATCCATAAATCCCCAAATCCATAAATCCCCAAATCCTCAAATCCCTAAATCCCTAGATTTCCAAATTTCTCAATAACCAAATCCCTAGATCCCCTAACATCCCAATATTCCCAAATCTCACTGTTCCAAATTCCCCACGTAAAATTCCTAGTCCCCCAGTATCCCTAGCATCTCAAAATTATTTAATCCTCAAAAATCCATAAAGAACGAACGCATACTCATGTCGCTTGTTCAACGGTTGTCATATTTCCTCCAGGGACGACGGATTTGCACTCGACTGTACCATCCCCTTGCCATTTTCCATTCAGTGTATCCCGAAACTTCCCTTCGTTGTACCCACGCGATACTTCCTTCTTTCTCGCGTTCACGGAGGCTGATTCCGGCGCATTTACAGCCACCGAGCGAATACATACATCACACCGAGTTGCCGATGTACTCATCGGGCCGTACTCACCCTCGTGTCCCACCCGGCCGGAGAACCAGGCCACAAGCAACGATGCCGTAGTAGTCCGAGATCCGTGCAGAAAATTTATAAGTCTACCTCGAAGCCCGACTTTCTCGGGCCTTTTCACACCCGCCAAACTTTTCCTCTTATCCGCCGCTGCGCGCCCTCCCACTCTGGTCGCCGGGAAACTTTATAATTTTATCGGCGGACGAGTTTCATCGCGCAATATCCATTACCGTTAATTTGGTCCCAGCTTAATCGCCAACCCGCACCGGACGACTAAGTGGATATCGCGGCTAAACATCCACCCGGCCGTTAATGTCCGTTGGTCAAGAAGCTACCACCTTGCAGCGTCCACCATTTTCTAACGACAACTGTTACTCGTTCCTTCGGAAATTGCGGTTTCTTCGGAATTATAACGCTTCGTATGCCCGTTTCTACTTCTTGAAGCTAATTTAAGGCTGCACAAGTCGCAAAATGGCCGACGGCGGAAATTACAGAGTGCGTCGGGAACGTTTTCTACGATAACTGGGAGTTTACTTTAACTGACGGTCGGAGGGAAGTTTGAGGTTATGTTAGAATTTTTATTTTTTAGATGTTATGTGTTTCTATTGTTAGAAGGTGCTTGATGCTTAAATTGTTAAGAAGGCAAATGATGGTACAATTGTTAGAAGGCATATGATGGTTGAATTGTTAAGATGGTGGATGATGCTGGAATTGTTAGGAAGACACGTGATGGTTGAATTGTTAAGAAGGTGAATAATGACTGAATTGTTAAGAAGGCTAATGATGCTTAAATATTTAAGAAGGCAAATTATGGTTGAATTGTTAAGAAGGTGAATAATGTCTATTTGTTAAGAAGGTGAATGATGGTGGAGTTGTTAGGAAGACATGTGATGATTGAATTGTTAAGAAGGTGAATAATGGCTGAATTGAAAAGAAGGTGGATAATGCTTAAATTGTTAAGAAGTCAAATTATGCTTGAATTGTTAAGAAGGTGGATGATTCTTAAATTGTTAAGAAGGCAAATGATGGTGCAATTGTTAGAAGACAAATTATGGTTGAATTGTTAAGAAGGTGAATGATGCTTAAATTGTTAAGAAGGCAAATTATGCTTGAAGTGTTAAGAAGGTGGATGATGCTTAAATTGTTAAGAAGTCAAATGATGGTTGAATTGTTAAGAAGGTGGATGATGCTTAAATTGTTAAGAAGGCAAATGATAGTTGAATTATTAAAAAAGTGAACGATGTTTAAATTGTTAAGAAGACAATTGTTCCTTGAATTGTTAAGAAATTAAATGATGTTTAAATTGTCAGGAAAAAAGACAAATGAACCTTGAAATGTTAACAAGAATGATATATCTGTTAACAAGTACTATAAACATAATAATTTTTTTACAAAGTGAACATAAAAAATATATGTACTTACAATTATTTTGTCAATTATAAAAAAATTATACTATTAATTAAGCTTCACAACGTCAACAGAAAGAACATCTTATACATCCAACCACATTTTCACTGCTACAGTTATCTTCGACGCACGGTGAAAATAGGCCACCAGGAAACCTTGTAACCGCATAGGCGAATGAAAGTGCAGGAAATATAAAGTGTAATGGAATAGAAAGTCTGGTGAGAGAACTGTTGCTGTTAGATGTATATAATGTTTGACCTAACATTAATAAGTGTCCTATAAATTGTTTTCTAGGAAAATTGATATCGATCCCTTGATGCACCTTCACATGTCCATATTCTTGTATCTACAAGTTTCTGTTCTTTCATGTTTTCGTACTTTTACATTTTCACATTTTTGTATTTTCAGGTACAGCTTATAGTCACAGTTATGTTTTATGTTTTCACTGTTAGAGTCAATCACAGTTATGTTATATATTTTGACTGTTAGAGTCAATCACAGTTATGTTTTATATTTTCACATTTTTATATTTTTATAGTTCTAATCAATCACAGTTATGATATATATTTTCACATTTTTATATTTTTATAGCTACAGGCAATCATAGTTATGTTATATATTTTCATAGTTAGAGTCAATCACAGTTATGTCATATATTTTCACAGTTACAGTCAATCACAGTTATGTTATATATTTTCACACCATAATTTCATATTTTCAGACCATCACATCCCCACATTTTGTGAAAGGATCCAAATTCTCAAATTCAACAAAATTTCTATAAAAGTCCTAAAGTGTCCATAAGACAATTGCACCTCCAAGAAAATCAAGGCTAAGCATTCATCAACTTCACTGAAATTGCAAATCCAGAATTTTCACGGCTAGCTTTCCCTTTCGGACCCTGAAATTTTCGAAGGAACGCTGCGGCAGTTTTATGGCTCGTCTATTATTTACTCGATCTACTTGCAGCGCTTGAGAACATCCGGCGAACCTAAACTCGCAGCGAAAAAAGAACGCGTCTACCCACTCGGCCTGTATCCAGCGGCGAGAATTAGAACAAGTCAAGGACGAAGATTGCGGGTCAAACGTAAGGATGTTTATTTCGGTCAAGTGGCAGGAATTAGTTTCTTTAATGTTGACATTCTAAATATCCTCGAGGGTACTCTTCATACGTTGGTACACATCATTTTATTAATGCACGATGAACTTATTCTTTATAGAGAATAGTAGATGTATTGTGCTAAGTATTTCTGGGGCTTTGGGTTGGATGTGACAGAGGATGTTCAGGAGTGGTCGAGTCTCTTCATGCAGATATTTTAATAAATATAAAGGAAAATGTAGTAGAAGTTTGATTTATTACTTCATAGAATGTGGAACACCTTCATAGCTGGAATATGGAAGATTTATATTGTAATGAAACAGAAAGTGCAACGGAAATTTGATTTAGCAGATTTATGATAGAAGTACAGGTTGTTTGGTGAAGATTCTTCACATATGTACAGAGTGTCTCACAATTAGTGTTACTCTTTGAAAGAGGTGATGGGGTTTGTCATTCTGAACAAGATTTTCCTTTGCAAAAATTGGATTCGAAGCTTCGTTTTTGAATTATTAAGGAAAATTAGATCGCGTGGCCTGCGCATGCGTAGAGCGCGGGACTTGCGCATGCGCTGAGCGCGAAACTTGCGCATGCGTTGAGCACGAGGCTTACGCATGCGCAGAGCGACAGCTTTGGGCCTAGCGGCTGAGCGTAGTCCTCGCGCTCAATTTTATTTAATTTGTATTAACTTTAATATTAAGTATCTCCTTCACATATTAATATTAATATTAACTATCTCCCTTACGTGTTAAAATTAAATTGTGTCCACCCTTAAATAAACACAGCAGTCAACTGACGTTCCAATAGTGTAAAAGTCTTCAGCATAAAACTTGGCGCCTAAAACTCATTAGAGATACGTGAATGGCGATGGAAGACGTTTTAATTAATTTACAATTAACCCGTGAGATCACGGAGTTTGAAGATACAATATTAATACAGTTGATAGTTCGAAAGCAATCTCGGTTGTTAGTGAATCTGAATTTTAAAATAGAAATTGGGTACAACGAAGGATAATAACTTGTGGAAAGTTCGGAAACTTCCAAGAAATTAATTAAGACACTTAATTAACCGAATCCAAATTTGACTCTGTCCGCAATTAATAATCGCCCCGTTTATTTCCACAAAGGATAAAAGGTGAAATATTTTCAGTCCATTGTTGCGGACTGTCTCAATCGATAGATTCGCGAGATGCTTAATTAGGAACGCTCTGGAGATACAATCCATGTTTAGATTCTACGGTTTCGCTTTAATTATGTATGTACATATGTGGTACATCCTACCCCGTGGTTTCACTTCGGTTATATGCAGGAATTTCTACCTTTGTTTCGGTATTTCCACTTAGCATAATTGACCTCTCATCGTTCTCAGTTTGATCATCAAACACCGCACTCGACTTTCTGTTATATTCATTAGAACATCTCCTTCATTTCGACTATGAAAGGATCTTCAACGATTAACTTCTATTATGCTTTACGCTTCATTAGAATATCAGGCTGACTCCACTTCGAATCGATCATTTTCACCACCTGACTTTTCTTTCATCAAAATATGTTGTAGTCCATGTGAAATTAGGGAGGGTTTATGTCATCATTTTGCCTGTTTCGAATTTATTAACACAAACCTTCAAAGTTTGTAATTTTTGCCCATTTTTGCAAAAATTATTCATGAAAGATTGGGCTATTTTAAACTCATTAACAAATTGAAGGGTCAGAGAAATTTATTGTATGCTTAATTTAAGTAAAAATTTAAAATTGTTCATAATCGCGAAGTCAACAAAGAAAAACAGCTGACTCCAGAACTTAAACTATCTTCCTATATTTAAATATGTAAAATAATGTATTAATTTATGTACCTAATTAAAAACACACCCAAATATTATTTTATAATAATTTTTATAATACTACATTTTAATTTTGTTCATTTTTTTAATTATCAAAAGAGTCATTCATATTTTCTTTTGTTATTGATTTAATGATTGTTGGAACAGCTACTGTAGCAACTCATCGATTTCATTATATCACCGATAAAATCGCTCCAGCGTTTATTTCAAGTGATCCAGTGTCCTTGCAATTCTTCGCACCTGATCACGACAGCTAATTCAAAGAAAACGCCCATAATTCGCAGCGTGAACGAGAAAAACGAGGATGTACGCAGGTGTTACCAACTACTAATATACGCCAATTGATCACGATTCTTTTGAGCTCCGGCAAATAAAAGAATCTCTCATACGCTTCCATTAATCAACTTCCATAAAACTCTATAAGAATCGGTAATTCCGCAAAATATGCAGTATTTAACGTTTCACGTTCTTATTCTGACGGATCGTGTTATTCATTCAACTACTCCATCTAGGTCAATTTAGGATGGACCTAGAACTCTCTGAAAGTAACTAAAATTTAGGATATGATGATAAAATGTGATGTAGTTCATTCGAAAAGTCGCTAGGGGAGATTTCGTATATGGCGATATAACGCGAGGGAAGTACAACGGAAGAATACGTACATAGAATGTGTAACATAGGGTAAATATGACTTGTGTGAAAAATAAACTGCAAAAATTTGAGGCGAGAGAAATATAATGGGTGGAGATACAACGTGTGGAAATATAAGAAGAGTGCGATAAAACGCGTGGAAATACGAGAGTAATACATAGCGCGGAAGGAACAGTATATGCAGAGTATAATGTGTAGGGAGTGCAACGCGTGAGAAACAACGCAGGGGAAATGCAATGCGCTGAAATAACAATGCGTGGGAAACTCAACGCGTTGGAAACACAACGCGTGGGAAACTCAGCGTGTAGGAAATACAACGCGTGGCAAGCACAGCGCGTAGAAAATACAGTGCGTGATAATCCAACGCTTGGTAATGTCACGAGTAGTAATCGAACGCGTCGTAATCTGGCGAGTAGTAATCTAACGCGGTAGTTATCCAACGCGTAGTAATCTAGCAAGTAGTAATCTAACGTGGTTGTTATCCAACGCGTGGTAATCTAACGTGGTAGTAATCCAACGCGTGGTAATCTAGCGAGTAGTAATCTAACGTGGTTGTTGTCCAACGCATGGTAATCTAACGTGTAGTAATCCAACGCGTGGTAATCTAACGTGTAGTAATCCAACGCGTGGTAATCTAACGTGTAGTAATCCAACGCGTGGTAATCTAACGTGTAGTAATACAACGCGTGGTAATCTAACGTGGTAGTAATCCAACGCGTGGTAATCTAACGTTTAGTAATCCAACGCGTGGTAATATAACGTGTAGTAATCCAACGCGTCGTAATCCAGCGAGTAGTAATCTAATGTGGTTGTTATCCAACGCGTGGTAATCTAACGTGGCAGTAATCCAACGCGTAGTAATCTAGCGAGTAGTAATCTAACGTGGTTGTTGTCCAACGCATGGTAATCTAACGTGTAGTAATCCAACGCGTGGTAATCTAACGTGTAGTAATCCAACGCGTGGTAATCTAACGTGTAGTAATCCAACGCGTGGTAATCTAACGTGTAGTAATACAACGCGTGGTAATCTAACGTGTAGTAATCCAACGCGTGGTAATCTAACGTGTAGTAATCCAACGCGTGGTAATCTAACGTGAAGTAATCTAACGCGCCGTAATCCAACATGTAGTAATCCAAAGCGCAATAATTTAATCTGGCAATCTGAATTAGCAATAAAACCTCTCCAAAACGAATTTTCGTCCCAAAATAAAAATTCAGAAGAGGCATTTTTAATGTTAAAGAGGCCAAACGAATATCAGAGCGGTTCACACAAGGCTTAATAAGCGAATCGCTGAAAGAGTAAGCAAATACAGGTAACAAGGGTAGGACTTCTCTTCGACTCATCGCAGGACGATTTTTCTCGAACACTTTCTTAAAGTTCATGCTCCCAGAAAATACAATCACCGTTCCAGTATCCGTAGAGCAAAGTTCTACGGTCCCTTTGTGTACCGTTCGAAAGTGGAGTGCCTTCTTTCTCTTCCTCCACATTCATCATTTTCTTCCATCCCTGAGTCTCCTCTTTTTACACTGGTTTCTACGGGTCTGTCTTTTTAGTTCGTCTATTTTGCACGTTTCGATCACCATCATACTTTTCGAGGAAGAGGGTGAAGATCAGGGGTATTGGTAACGACCCGGTAAAAAAACCGTAAAAATTCATTGATGACGTTAAATACTCTCTTTATATTGCAGAATTATCGCTAGTTTTAAATTGTAGACTGATTTAATTTTTAAGTGATTCTTGTTTGTTCAGAATTATTTTTAAAAATATATTGTACAAGTACGAAGCTTCCAAAGATTCAAGTGTCACAGATTTTTAAAAATACCATAAGGTATGATTTCGCAGAGAATAAATCTCCGACAAGGTGTCCTAATAATTACGACCGGAACCGTGCATCGTTCCCCTGATTTTCCAACGTGCCCCCTTTTCGATGGGCTTGATTAAATTCCATACAAATTCTCTTCTTACGCATTTAAGCGGCTTAAAACGTAAATGCCGCCGTTGGAAATTACTATCCGCGTTCCATGGAATCTCGCGTTCTCGATACTCGTCCTCGTACGATCTCCGCGAAAAGGTATCCACCAGCAGCGTGTTGATTACTATCATAACAAGCTGAATTGACTGAAATTTTAGACCGAAACGATGCGTTCGACTAAACGAATAACGTGCTTTTGGACGATTTTTATCGCTCGAATTTTTTCCCTTCGAATTGTGGTTCATGTTGTACTTATTCGGTCATCGACAGTTCAAATATTGAAACACTGTTCAAATGTATTGATATATTTTTTTGGAATTTATAGCGTTCGCTGTCTTGTACAATTCCTACGTGTCATATGTAATATATTATGTTCACTGTAGTGTTCATTGTGTGTAATGTATTATACTGAATTTATTATATATATGTTGTATCACACGTACTTTATTATATACACTGTGTTTTACACGTTTAACTATTAAAATAAAACAGAAAAATGATGACAAAGTGTCGAGGTGGAAGCCTTGTTGATGGCGGCCATCTTGATGTCCGCCATGTTCATGTCGGCCATCTTGACTAACAGTAACTCTAAGACCAGAATCAAAATATCAACGTTTACTCCATTCGTCAAATTAACGATTACTAATTTTAGAATTTAAAATTCGAAATTCAAAAATTAAAAAATGAATAAATCCGAAAACCTAAAATCTTATAAAACGACTCCTTAAAAGTAATAAATAAAACTTGATAATAAATAAAAATTACTTGGTAAGAAATTTGAATATTAAATATCCGAGCAAAATAGATATAAGCAAAGCAATTTACGAATGTTTGCAGGATTTACAGCTAGAAATAAACGTTCGGAACTAATCGATCGCGCTCGCCCGGTTATCAAACAAAAAATGCAATATAAGCACGGCGGATTTACAACTCGACCGCAATCGCGATAACGTCTACGAAACTTCTCGATTTATTCGCATATTCCTGCTTGTTCTTTATTTGAAAAGTTGTTCCTCCTTCTGGTAGCCGGCTAAGGAATGCAGAGAAACGTAAGCTCGCATAAAACAAGGAAAAAATTAAAAGTTATTGCGTGATTCATAGCACTTATGCGTTCCATGCAGCGACAACAAGTTACGAAACGAGGTATACAGTGAGTAATATGAAAGATATTAAAATGTATCGTGTACTCTGACTCATGTACGAGAAGAAATTACCATGGTCGTAGCAGCAGGCTACGTTAGAAGCCCTGTGTAACTTAAGTTCGCGTAAAATGTATCTTGCTTTCCCACAGAGAATGCATAGAACGTTATGCCAATTAACTACTTTTCTTAGTCACGCTGTGTACTTAGCATTCTTATCTCGTGATTTGAACAATGTCTGATTTGGAGTTATGTGTCAACATTGTATACTTAGGGTTATTATACGTTGAATTACCACGATTTAGATTATTATATGTGAGATTACAGGGGTTAGATTATTACTCGTTAGATTACTACACGTTGGATTACGGTGCGTTAGATTACTACGCGTTGGATAACTACCATGTTAGATTACTACTCGCTGGATTACGACGCGTTAGATTACTACGCGTTAGGTCACTACACGTTGGATTACGGCGCGTTAGATTATTACACGCTAGATTATCACGCGTTGGATTACCACACGTTAGATTACCATGCGTGAGATTACCACGCGTTGGATTACCATGCGTTAGATTACCACGCGTTGGATTACTACCACGTTAGATTACCACGCGTTGGATTATTACCACGTTAGATTACCACGCGCTGGATTACTACCACGTTAGATTACCACGCGTTGGATTACTACCCGTTGGACTACAGCGCGTTAGATTACTACACGTGAGATTACCACGCGTTGGATTACCATGCGTTAGATTACCACACGTTGCATTACTACCACGTTAGATTACTACGCGTTGGATTATTACCACGTTAGATTACCACGCGTTGGATTACTACCACGTTAGATTACCACGTATTGGATTACTATTACGTTAGATTACTACTCACTAGATTACGTCCCGTCAGATTACTACCCGTTGGATTACTACCACGTTAGATTACCACGCATTGGATTACTATCACGTTAGATTACTACTCACTAGATTACGTCCCGTCAGATTACTACCCGTTGGATTACTACCACGTTAGATTACCACGCATTGGATTACTATTACGTTAGATTACTACTCACTAGATTACGTCCCGTCAGATTACTACCCGTTGGATTACTACCACGTTAGATTACCACGTATTGGATTACTATCACGTTAGATTACTACTCACTAGATTACGTCCCGTCAGATTACTACCCGTTGGATTACTACCACGTCAGATTACCACGTGTTGGATGACTACCCAACCAGTTAGACTAATGAACACAAATATTCCAATTTCTAAAATCTAACTGTTCAATCAGTACAAATATCCAAATTCCCCATTTCTCCGAAATTCCCCAAACAAGTTCATAAATTTGCAAATCTCCCAACATATCTGTAAAATCCTCAAGATCAGTAAGGTCGAGATCCTCTGGCCGTAAATTCCCCAGGTAAACCAATCACGATCTCGGATATACCCGATAGCGGTATCGAGTATCTTCTGGGCATCGTCGATTCCTCGCGATATCAATTACCCGAATGGTTGATTACGTCGCTGTTCGATTCGGTCAGGAATTGTCCTGCCACGTGGGACAGATAATCGTGTTTACGGTTCGCGTTCAATTTGCTCCTCAAAGAGCGACGGAAACGTGGCATAATTTCGCGGGCCGTAACCATCCCTTTAAGTCGTATCCACCCTGCGTTTTACGAAGTTAATTTCGCGATGTAATTAGAACCCTTTCAGACTCCAGCATTCACCCTTTAACTTCGAACAGACAAAGCCTCTGCGTGTTATATGGACTCTATGTATGTGTGTGCGCGGTGGACGTGTGTGCCCAACGGCGAAGAGGGCAACCACACTCGAAGAAGGCACGCAGACACTCTTAATCTTTCCTTCCTTCTTGTCTACGATCTTCCTTTCGTTCTACTTTGCTCCGCTTCCTCGAATTACGACGTTCTTCTATTCTCGCCTAACTGCTCCAGTCTTCGTTTAGATTAGGCAACCGGATAAACTCCTGGAACTCGTCCCACCTTCCGGCTAGTTCACCGCCATCGGGGACTCGGGATTTAGGAAGTGAAACAGCTGGAGAATTGGAAATTTCGATATTTGCTAAGTGGCGACTTCGGGATGCAAGTTCAGGCATTTCCGGGGATTTGGTGACGTAATGAAGCGGTTTGAGAATATTGTGGAAATATGAGGATTTGGAAATTTGAGAATTTTGGGATTTAGGGATTTCGAGAATTTAGCAATTGGGATTACGTACAATTATTTGTACTGTGAGATTTTGGGACTGGGAATGTGGAAGCTGGGTATTTAGGACTTTGATAATTTGCAAATTTTTAAATTGAAATAAAATGCGTGGAAATCCAACGCGTGGTAATGACACGAGTAGTAATCTAACGCGTTGTAATCTAGCGAGTAGTAATTTAACGTGGCAGTTATCCAACACGTAGTAATCTGATGTGTTGTAATCTAGCGAGTAGTAATCTAATGTGGTAGTTATACAACGCGTGGTAATCTAACGTATAGTAATTGAGTGCGTGATAATCTCACGTGTAGTAATCTAACGCGCTGTAATCCAATGGGTAGTAATGCAACGCGTAGTAATCTAACGTGGCAGTAATCCAACGCGTGGTAATCTAACGCATAGTAATCCAACGCGTGGTAATCACACGCGTAGTAATCTAACGCGCTGTAATCCAATGGGTAGTAATCTAACGCGTAGTAATCTAACGCATAGTAATCCAACGCGTGGTAGTCTCACGCGTAGTAATCTAACGCGCTGTAATCCAACGGGTAGTAATCCAACGCGTAGCAATCTAACGTGGCAGTAATCCAACGCGTGGTAATCTAACGCATAGTAATCCAACGCGTGGTAGTCTCATGCGTAGTAATCTAACGCGCTGTAATTCAACGGGTAGTAATCCAACGCGTAGCAATCTAACATGGCAGTAATCTAACGCGTGGTAATCTAACGCATAGTAATCCAACGCGTGGTAATCTAACGCGCTATAATCCAACTTGTAGTAATCTAACACGCTATAATCCAACTTGTAGTAACCCAACGGGTATTAATCCAACGCGTCGTAATCCAACGAGCAGTAATCTATCGCGCCATAATCCCAAATACACTAATCTAAAGTGCGGTAATCCAACGTATAGCAATCTAACGCGTAACAACGAAACATGTAATAACCCAGCAGGCGATAATCTAGCACGCAATAAAATAACGTAAAGCAATAGTAATCCTCCTCACCCATAAAACACACCCTTCACCCTCGCCAAAAAAAGACAAGAATAAAAAAGAAGCAACGGAAGTTTTTCTCATTATTTCCCGATTAAAATCGAAGGGTATTCGTTCCAAAGCATCTTGCCGAGTAAAGGGTTAAAAGCTGTCGATTTCCGGCGCGTCGAACGGAAATGAATGGCGGTGGAAAAAATCGCGCCGCGGCGTTTGGCCCGGTCTCCGTTAAATGGAAAAAAGCTCTCCGGGAATTGCTGGTTGTATTTTCTTTTTTCGAACAACAGCGGCCTCGTTACTGTCCGCGCGGCGTCACGTCGCGCGTTCCAGTTTGATCACGATTCGTCTAGGACGGTTCCGCCATACGTGCCCTGTACACGGAATTTTCGGCTAAACGTAATCCGAAATTATTTGCACGTTAACGTGCGTTCGTCCCTGACTGATTCCCTGGAAAATAGTTGCCGGAACTATGCCACGTCGTTAGCACGACGATAGCGTCGCCACCTAAACGTGGCGTCGATCTAGTCATTACATTACATTAAACAGCACTTAACCTGCACCCTGTTACACCCGGCAGAGAGTCACTTTGCAACTACGATCGCATGCCACTTCTTTGATGGCTAAACAAAATGAATGCCTTGAGGTTAACACCTTCACACACACATGGGCGTTTTACTTCTTTTGAACGCTTCACTGAGGTACTCGAACCGGGGCGAACGCTGCGGTAACGCGCTTGTGATAGACATTGGGTTTCCTGTTATTCCAAGATAAAATGGTGCTGTGGAATTTTGCTGCTTCATGGTTGCGGGTTTAGATTGAAGAATTAGGGATTTAGGGGTGTAGAGTATTTGAGGATGGAGTTTGTGAAATTTGGTGAGGTTAGGTTTTAGATATTTGGGGTTATGTAATTTGGGAATGTTGAATTTGTGGATTTTGGTTGGTTGGTAGGTTAGAAATCTTGAGGTATTAAGCTTGGGGAAATTAGGGGAGTTGTATTAGAGTTTTCAATTAGGATATTTTGTGTTTGAGGAATTTAGAAACTTGGAGGTGAGAGTATTAGGAAGGTGGATAATTGAGAAATTGGAAAACTTGGGAAATTTAGAAAATTGGGAAAAATAGAGAAATTAGGGAAAGCTGGAAAATTTGGCAAATTTGGGAAATTTGAAAAGTTTGGGAAATTTAGAAGATTTAGGAAATTTAGGAATTTAGCAAATTTTTGAAATTAGGGAAATTTGAGAAGTTTAGGAAAATTAGGAATTTAGCAAATTTGGGTAATTAGGGAAATTTAGAAGATTTAGGAAATTTTGGAAATTAGGGAAATTAGGGAAATTTGAGAAGTTCAGGAGATTTAGGAATATAGCAAATTTGGGAAATTAGGGAAATTTGAGAAGTTTGGGAAATTTAGAAGATTTAGGAAATTTAGTAATTTAGCAAATTTAAGAAATTTGGAAAATTTGGGAAATTTGGCAACTTTAGAAATTTAGGAAATTTAGGAATTGGGCAAATTTGGGAAATTAAAAAAGTTGAGACATTGGAAGTTGGGAAATTAAGAAATGGGGAAATTTGGAAATGGAGAAATAGGGAAATGGGAATTTTGGGAAATTAGGAAATTTGGAAATTCTGGAATTTGGAAAATTTATAATTCGGAAATTAGGAAATGGGGAATTTAGGAAGTTTGGTAGTTGGGAAATTAAGAAAATGGGAAATTTGGAAATGGATAAATTAGGAAAATTGGTAATTGGGAAATTGGGAAATTAGGAAATTTTGGAATTTGAAAATTGATAATTGGGAAATTAGGAAATGGGGAAATTAAGGAAATGGGGAAATGGAGAAATGGGGAATTAGGAAATTGGAAATTGGGAAATTGGGAAATTGGGAAAGTGGGGAAATGGGGCATTAGGAAAATTGGAAATTGGGAAATTGGGAAATTGGGGAATTTGGAAATTGATAATTGGGAAATTAGGAAATGGGGAAATGGGGAATTAGGAAATTGGAAATTGGGAAAATAGGGTATTAGGAAAATTGGAAATTGGGAAATTGGGAAAATAGGAAAGTTGAGAATTTGCGAACTTCCCAATTGGGAAATTAGAAAATTGAAAATTTGGTAAATCATGAATTTGAAAAATTTAAGAAATTGGAAATATAAAAATTTGAAAAATTGATGAATTGTGAAATTAATAAATTGAAACTTGAAAAATCTCACCTTATCATCACTCACCCCCAGATATCCTATTCCCAATCACACCCCATAAAACAGCAAAACACGTACCTCCATTCTCATACCCTTAAAGTCCCCGTTAAGAGTCGACTAAGAACGTTGACTAAAACGTCAGAGTCTCAGCAGTCCATAACTAAGACAGATTTAATACAGTGTCTTAAATGACCCAACATCCGAGTGTTCGGGTTAATCGCGTTGCTATTCGAAGCGGCCATTCCTTTCCTGCACTTAAGACACCACTTTGCCTTCCATTCGCCGAGAAAATGGACCCTGGGGTAACGGTGAAACACATAAACGCATATTACAACGAGCCTATTTACTCATCTGCCTATCTACCACCTTGCTCGAGGCTCGACCTATCTACCTGCTTTCCTTGTTACCCACTATTACCAACGTCTCTTCTTTTCCTTTACCGGAATCGTTACGCCCGCAGCACGGTGCCCGCATCACAATTTCAATCCTCTTTTCCTCCCTCTTTTTCTTACCTTCCCAGTTTCTCCTCGTACTTCTAACCTCAATCTTCCGCTTCCTTTGACTCCCCGCCTCCTTTTATCTCTGTCCGTTCTCCATCCCCGTCGCGTTCCTCTTCGTCCTTTCTTTCGTTCAACCGTCAGATCCTCTCCCTCCGATCCCTCTAACCGTTTTCTCGTTCTCGTTCTTTCTTACTATAAGATCCCTACAAGCCCCATTCACTAGCCGAACTTTTACTTCCGTTTTATTTTCTACGCTTAAAGAATATTTTCCGCGATAAAGAGATCGGGTTATGGCGCACAAAGGCAAGGAGCTTTCATTCTGTTTGTTCCGGGGGCGCCGGAAGAGACCGCAACGTGAGCTGTATATGTATCCTTTCCTCTTCTTTTTTTCCCCCCTCTTCTTCTACCCCACGCCACTTTATTCTTTTAACCTGCTTCTTACCGCAA
The DNA here is from genome assembly GCF_050947335.1 of Megachile rotundata. NCBI lineage: Eukaryota > Metazoa > Arthropoda > Insecta > Hymenoptera > Megachilidae > Megachile > Megachile rotundata. Next base: position 10,013,105 of record NC_134995.1, read on the forward strand.
AAGCTCGTCGAGTCTGTCTGCCGCGATCGTTTTCCCTTCCAAACCCCCTTTCTTCGGGCCAGCTTTTTCCAAACCGACTTGCGGACGTTTAATGAAAGCTTTCGGCGGCAGTCGGACAGATAGTTTTTCTCTATTAATTAGAGGAACCGGGCCAACTTGTTCCGCGGACGCTTATGTTTGTCGTGATGTAAGGACTTTTTCTTCGAGGGTTCAACGTTGAAATACGGTACCTGTAATTAGACATTAAAATTGAAATTTTTTGCTAGATGAGAAATTGGAGAAACGGGAATTAGCTGAGGAAATAGAAATTAGGAAATTTAAGAAATTTGGGACAATCAGGTAATTTGGGAAATTTTGGACAATTGGGAAATTTGGGAAATTTGGGACAACTGGGAAATTTGAGAAATTTATGACAATTGGAAAATTTGGGAAATTTTTGACAATTGGGAAATTTGAGAAATTTGGGATAAATGGGAAATTTGAGAAATTTGGGACAATTGGGAAATTTGAGAAATTTAGGAGAATTGGGAAATTTGAGAAATTTGGGACAATTGGGAAATTTGAGAAATTTGAGACAATTGGAAAATTGGAGAAATTTGGGACAATTAGGAAATTTGGGAAATTTTGGACAATTAGGAAATTTGGGAAATTTTGGACAATTGGGAAATTTGAGTAATTTGGGACAATTGGGAAATTTGAGAAATTTAGGAGAATTGGGAAATTTGAGAAATTTAGGACAATTGGAAAATATGGGAAATTTTTGACATTTGGGAAATTTAGAAAATGTGGGAAGTTTGAGAAATTTGAGAAATTAGGGGAAATTGGAAAATTGAAATATTGGAAGTTGGAAAATTGGAGAAATTGATAAAATTGGGAAATTGGGAAAATTGGGAAATGTGGGAAAATGGAGAATTCGAGGCATTGAAATCTAGGAAATTAATGAAATTAGGAAATTAGAAATTGGGAAAATTAGAAAAATTTGAGAAATTTGAAAAAATTGGAAAATCAGGAAATTTGAAACATTGAAGAAATTCCCAAAGCGCATGCAAATTGAAAATTAAACGATAGCTCACAGAGCGAACGCAAAAAGGTAAAAATCCCGGTAGAAAATAAAAATTAGTTCGCAGCAAATTGCAGGACGAGAAGGTGGGAAAAAATAACGATCGAGGCAGTAGGTAAAACAATTAAAAAGTTCGCTGTTAATTTGATCGTCCCCGAGGATCTAGCGAGGTCGACGAAGCAACGCAGCTGTTCTCGCCATCGATTTTCCCAGCTAATTAGAAATTTCAATTTTAATTTCTAATTACAGGTACCGCGGTTTAACGTTCAGTCCGGCAAAGAAAAAGTCCTTACATAACGACAAACATAAACATTCGCGGAACAAGTTTGTTCTAAATTCCTTAGATTCTCGAAATTTCCTAAATTCCCTAGATTCCATAAATTGTCTAGATTCATTAAATTCCATAAATTCTCTGCATTCATTAGATTCCATAAATTCTCTAGATTCCATAAATTCCCTAAATTCCATAAATTCTCTAGATTCCATAAGTTCCCTGGATTCATTAGATTCCAGAAATTCTGTAGATTTCATAAATTCCCTAGATTTCAGAAATTCCCTGGATTCACTAGATTCCATAAATTCCCTGCATTCATTAGATTCCATATATTCTCTAGATTCCATAAATTCCCTAGATTTCATAAATTCTCTAGATTCTATAAATTCCCTGGATTCATTAGATTTCAGAAATTCTGTAGATTTCATAAATTCCCTAGATTCCAGAAATTCCCTGGATTCACTAGATTCCATAAATTCACTAGATTCACTAGATTCCAGAAATTCATTAGATTCCTTGAATTCACTAGATTTCAATAAATTCACTAGATTCACTAGATTCCTCAAATTCATTAAATTTCCCAATTTACCTAAATTCTCTAAATTCGCTAAATTTCCTAAATTTGCTAAATTCCCTAAATTCTTCTAATTCTTCCAATTTTCCAAGTTCTGCAAAATTCATTAAATTACACAAATTTTCCAAATGCTTAGATTTAATAGATATGAATAGATATTAATATATATTAATCTTAACAGATCTGCTATAAATAAACAATAAATCTATCATAAATAACTGTAGAGAAGAGTAACAAACAATTCTAAATTTCCCAAGAATCTTCATAACATTTCTCAATTCCCCATACAAAATCTCGTTCCACATAAAACAGCTTTGTCCATCGACTCCGCCATGGGCATATTCCCCCTCTGATCTTCGAGCCAGAGCGATCGAGGGATCGACGCGTTCGACAGGCAGAAACTTGCCATCGTACCACCGTACTATCGGCATTATTCAAATTCCTAATTATCATGGCCGGTCTGAATTATGAACGAAACGATTGCGATAACGAGACGAACAAGCGGTCGAAAATCCGAAATGAGATGGGTATCTGGTTCGTCGGGCGAGTGGCAAAGTCTTACATTAGGAACAGAGAAAGAACGAGAGACGGAATGAATCAAATCAGATTTTCTTTCCAATTGGGAGCGTCCGAGGTGAATCAGCCTCAGTCCAACGACCATCGTGCAGCTCTTCCGGCAAAAAGATCACCGGGGGAAAAACGAGCAAGGATCGTAGAACGAACTGATAATGATATGCGGTCGATTCGAGGGCCGACGATGCCCTGGAAAAAGTTTCTCGTCATTGGGACGACTATTCAAATTATTCCCGCTCAAACGGGGGGGAAAAAGTTTCGCGGTCGCTGCTTGCCGTTGCGGTCTTACACACACTGAAGCCCGATCAAACACAAACCAAACTTCGCGTGTAGTAATCGAACGTGTAAACGCACTTTGACACAGTCGGAGTGCTTCGAGATTTTATTTAGACTCCTTTCGTATGCATGGCTCTTTTTTTGGGGGTGATGGATGAGTTTCGAGAGTGGAGCTTGGTTTGGGGCTGCTGGGAGGAATAGGTGAGAAATAGTTAGTTAGAAATTGGGTTTTTCGGGTTTGAAAAGTTTCTGACTGAGGACTGAAATTTTCTGAACTTTGAACTTTCTGAATTCTGATTTAAATGTTTGAGAATTTTTATTTGGTGATCTGGTAATTTGACTGTTTAATAGGTTGGTAATTTGATTGTTGGACGATTGGACAGTTGGAGAGTTGGACAATTGGGGAATCGGACAATTTGAGAAGCGGACAATTAGGGAATCGGACAATTGGAGAATTGGACAATTCGAGGATTAGACAATTGGTGAATGAGACGATTGCAGAATCGAATAATTGGAGAATAGGAGAATTGGAGAATAGGACAATTGGAGAGTAGGACAATTGGAGAGTAGGACAATTGGAGAGTAGGACAATTGCAGAATAGGACAATTCGAGAATTAGGCAATTGGTGAATGGGACAATTGCAGAATCGAACAATTGGAGAATAGGACAATTGCAGAATCGGATAATTAAAGAATAGGACAATTGGAGAATCGGACAATTGGAGAGTAGGACAATTGGAGAATAGGACAATTAGAGAATAGGACAATTGGAAAATAGGACAATTGGAGAGTAGGACAATTAGAGAATAGGACAATTGGAAAATAGGACAAATGGAGAATGGGACAATTAGAGAATAGGACAATTGGAAAATAGGACAATTCAAGAATAACACAATTGGAGAATCGAACAATTCAAGAATAGGACAATTGCAGAATCGAACAATTGGATAACTCTACAATTTGACTTCACAATTTGATAATTTTAACTTCACGATTTGATAATTTAATCCTCTAAGAATTTACAGAAAATTATTACAAAAGAATTAACATCGAATGGAAAAAATTATTGAAAAAATTATTTAAATATTCAACAAAAGGAATTATTATAAAAGAAATTAACATCACAGAAAGAAAACTATTATAGAATAAATATTGTACAAAGAACATGATCACAAAAGAACAAACATAAAAATAAATGATTACAAAAGAATAATAAAAGAAATTAATTTTGCTAATGACCTTAATTCGTGAAAATAAAAAATGTTTTCAGAGACTCGGGTTATAAACGTGTACGGTTTGATTCGTCCAGTCGGTTCGGCGCTTCGTTCCGGCGTTTTCAAACAGACTGTAAAATAAATTCGATTAGCTCTGCGAATCGGCCGGTCACGTACACGCCGCGTCGAATCCGTCACGATTGATAGCGGCGGGGAAATGGCCGTGTCACGGGCCAAAAAATGATTGATTACGCCGGTCATGCATTATTGTTGCGCGTCCCGATGCCAGATACGCGTTCCATTAAACGAGACGTTGCGAAAGAATTAACGTGCACCGCCTGCCATCGTAGTCATCGCATCGGACAACCGTTTCCCCTTCCGTTTCCGTATGTAAGTTCCCGCCATTTTCACCTACGTTTCTCTAATCATCGTTTTGGCGTTTATTCTTGTGCACTTGATTTTTTGTTAGAGAAATTTGAGATTTTTGTATTTGAGATGGGTTTTTGTATTTTCTCGTAGTTGTGATTTAATTTGATGAGGTGACAATTTGATTATTTAGTAGGATGGTAATTTGATTGTTGGATGATTGGACAGTTGGAGAATAGGACAGTTGGGGAATCGGACAATTGGAGAATAGGACAGTTGGAGAATAGAGCAGTTGGAGAATAGGACAGTTGGAGAATAGGACAAGTGGAGAATAGGACAATTGAAGAATAGGACAATTGGAGAATAGGACAAGTGGAAGATCAGACAATTGGAGAATAGGGCAGTTGGAGAATAGGACAATTGGAGAATCGGGCAATTGGAGAATAGGACAATTGGAGAATAGGACAATTGGAGAATAGGACAATTGGAGAATACGACAATTGGAGAATAGGACAATTGGAGAATAGGACAATTGGAGAATAGGACAATTGGAGAATAGGACAATTGAAGAATAGGACAATTGGAGAATAGGACAAGTGGAAGATCAGACAATTGGAGAATCGGGCAATTGGAGAATAGGACAATTGGAGAATAGGACAAGTGGAAGATCAGACAATTGGAGAATCGGGCAATTGGAGAATAGGACAATTGCAGAATCGGACAATTCGAGAATAGGACAATTGAAGAATAGGACAATTGGAAGATTAGACAATTAGAGAATCGGGCAATTGGAGAATAGGACAATTGGAGAATAGGACAATTGGAGAATAGGACAATTGGAGAATAGGACAATTGGAGAATAGGACAATTGGAGAATAGGACAATTGGAGAATAGGACAATTGGAGAATAGGACAATTGAAGAATAGGACAATTGGAGAATAGGACAAGTGGAAGATTAGACAATTAGAGAATCGGGCAATTGGAGAATAGGACAATTCCTGTATTTTTAAATATTATTCTAACTAAACCAGTAGAAAACATTTACTTTCAAATTCAGTATAAACCAAATATCTTTTGATCCAAAATTTTACCACACTCTAAAAGGGTTAATATAACCTTTTACTTCAAATCCCCATGCCAACTCATTAACCCCTACAAATTAATACTTACTAAATTCACTGCACTATTTACCGTATTAAAGTAAAATTTACGTGTGATATCATAAATCTAACGTCCACCAGTACCATGAATTTCAACGACCACGAAGAACCGTGTAAATGGTTGAAAAGTATACAAATCTGAAAATCGAGAAACGGGTTAGAAACTGTTGATGTATCTTTTCGGTGTTGGTTATTTATCCGGCGAGTATCGCTAATGAAACTTTGAATTTAATTCCTTTGCCGGAACACGGTCTTATGCTGCAGGAACTCATGTAAATCCCTTGGTTGTGATAAATAAGGTTCGCTGCCTGGATTATTTACGTTTTATGTACACCCACCTGGAGAAACTTGTACATTTCTCTGGAATCTGTTCTCTCAATTATTTCGGTGCTTTTTCGAGGTTTAACAATAGCGTTATTTATCAAAGGATATTTAAGTTTGATCAATGTTAGTTTAGCAGGGTTTACGTCGTTTTTTGCTTTGTACTTCGTGATTTACTTCTGTTTGTAGAAAATGGTTACTTCCGAATTACGTTTCCAACTTCTTCAATTTTTACATTTCTAAATTTCTACATCTTCAGAAGCTTAAATTTTTAAATCCCTAATTAAATTTATAAAAATCATCAAGTTTGAAAATTTTTAATTTGCAAAATTCAGAAATTCCAAGAGACAAAAAATTTGAACGCCGACAAATATGCCACCTAAACCCCAAAATATTTCCACCCTCTCACATTCTCCACTGAATTCGTACCGCCACAAATTGTCAGCCACACTCAAAACTTTCTCGCCGCGTAGACAACGGACCATAAGTACCGTCATCAGCGGGATGTTTATCTCCGCGTAAATCGAGGACGATATTCATCGTGAATTTTTAACGAGCAACCGTTTCGTGGTTGAGCAGTATCGAAGGGCGGCGTAACACGGCTCGTTAAATTTACGAATGTTTTCGAAAGCGCTGCAGTAGAGGGACATTATCGGTACTACGCTATTCCATAAGGCGAAATAGGTCAGGGATAAACAAGCATTAAAGAGAAGAATAAAATATGGCCGGTGCGCTCGGGTGTAAACCATACCGGCATCGGTAAATCGAGGCACAGCGGGGTGAAATTGGGGAGGCACAGGATGATCGGAGGCAACCGAGGAAACGGCGAAATAATTAATAAGCACCTGAAGGGCTCTCCGGGTCGACCCGTAAGACTACAGCCTCAAATTACATCGGGGAAATGTTGGTGCAGCAAGAAATTGGAAGGAACCGTCCAGGGGGGGCACGGATCGCTCGTGAGCCGCCACTGAATTAAAGTGGTTACCCCGAAAACTTGCAATTCAATCTTACGGCTTGTCGGCCTCGAAAGCTCGATAAATATGACAACAGCAATATCATGTTCAAACAGGGCGGCCGGTTCGTTTTAATGAATCCGGCCTTGCGAATTTTGCGGGGGTGGTTTATGGTTAACGCGGTACGATGTCGTGTAAATTTCAAATCGCATACACGTACGGGCGGCTCGCCGAGTCTAAATCCTTCAATTTTTAAATTTCTACATTTTCGACGGATATGGGGTCGCAGGATTATAGGTATTTGGGGATGTAGCTTTGGGATTTGCCTTTGTGGAGATTTTGTTATTTAGGAGTGTGAGGATTTCGGGATGCAGAGATTTGGGGATATAGGGAGATGGACGTGTAGGAATTTGGGAATATAGGGATTTTTAGTGTAGGGGTTTGAACATATGTGGATTTGGATATATGTGGATTTGGTGATATGTGGATTTGGACATATGTGGATTTGGACATATGTGGATTTGGACATATGTGGATTTGGAAATATGTGGATTTGGGGATATGTGGATTTGGGATATGTGGATTTGGACATGTGTGGATTTGGGGATATGTGGATATGGGGATATGTGGCTTTGGACATATGTGGATTTGGGGATATGTGGATTTGGACATATCTGGATTTGGGGATATGTGGATTTGGACATATGTGGATTTGGGAATATGTGGATTTGGACATGTGTGGATTTGGACATGTGTGGATTTGGACATGTGTGGATTTGGACATATGTGGATTTGGAAATATGTGGATTTGGGGATATGTGGATTTGGACATATGTGGATTTGGACGTGTGTGGATTTGGACATATGTGGATTTGGACATGTGTGGATTTGGGGATATGTGGATATGGGGACATGTGGATTTTGGGATATGTGGATTTGGAGATATGTGAATTTGCACATATGTGAATTTGCACATATGTGGATTTGGACATGTGTGGATTTAGACATGTGTGGATTTGGACATGTGTGGATTTGGGAATATGTGGATATGGAGACATGTGGCTTTGGGAATATGTGGATATGTGGAGTTTAGGGATATGTGGTTCTGGTGATATAGAAGTTCGGGGTATAGGGATTTGAGTATGCAATAGCACAAAAATATAGAAATCCTAAACCTTGTATCCTGAACCTTGTGAAACATCAGTGTCTAAGAATACTCACTTTTACAAACTAAAAAGTTGTATAGAATCACCTCCTCTCCAACGCCGTCCCCTTTCAGTTACACTAATTTTGAGTCACCCTGTAGATTTCACAAATTTGTACCTACTTATACTATCTAATTAACACACTAATTTAATTAATACCCAATTAGTATCTACATTACCATAAAGTAAAAAAAGATGTATTCAACGACTACACAAATAATTATTTATACATTTTAATGAAAGGTTCAATGTGAAATAAAAACAAAATGTGTGTGAAGACTTATCTTTACGAGAATGAATTTTATTTCGTGTTTTTATTTAACGCAGCAGATTCCGGTTGACGGAAAGAATTCTAAGGTTTTAATGTTTAAAGAGACTGACAGTGAATGAATTCGATGAATGGCAGAGGATTGTATATAGGAATGTACTTGTATCAAATCGTTTCTGTCATTCAGGTTGTGCTTTTTAAAAGGACCAAGCTTTTCGGTGCTCTTTTCCTGCGGCCTAATTTTCACTTGCTGTCTATTGTTTCTGTCTGAATTTTCTGAACAGCCTTTCAATGAAACAAATGTGCAACAGAAGGTATCTAGATTTTTGTGTTGAATAGATCTTGAACAGAGATATTATAGAGGATTCGTGAAATTGAAATTTTTCATTTCTACAGCAAAGTAGGTTTAAAGATTTGTGTATTTTTTTGGAAAGTTGGACGGTGTTTAATTTTTTGGGTTCTTGGATTGAAAAGTTAAAACAACATTTCGCATTTGCCCATTTTCCAATTTTGCCAGTTCCCAATTTTCCCAATTGTTAATTTTCCTAATTGCCAATTTTCCCAATTCCGAATTTTCCACATTTTTCCATTTCCCCAATTCCCAATTTTTCCAATTCCAAATATTCTCAGTTCCAAATTTCCCCAATTCCAAATATTCCTAATTCCAAATTTCCCCAATTCCCAATTTTCCCAATTCCAAGTTTCCCCAATTCCAAATATTATCAATTTCAAATTTCCCCAATTCCAAAATTTCCCAATTCCAAATTTCCCCAATTCCAAATATTCTCAGTTCCAAATTTCCCCAATTTCAAAATTTCCCAATTCCAAATTTCCCCAATTCCAAATATTCCTAATTCCAAATTTCCCCAATTCCCAATTTTCCCAATTCCAAATATTATCAATTCTAAGTTTCCCCAATTTCAAAATTTCCCAATTCCCAATTTTACCAATTCCAAATATTCTCAATTCCAAATTTCCCCAATTCCCAATTTTCCCAATTCCAAATATTCTCAGTTCCAAATTTCCCCAATTCCAAAATTTCCCAATTCTAAATTTCCCCAATTCCAAATATTCCTAATTCCAAATTTCCCCAATTCCCAATTTTCCCAATTCCAAATATTATCAACTCCAAATTTCCCCAATTCCAAAATTTCCCAATTCCAATTTTCCCAATTCCAATTTCCTCAATTCCAAATAATCTCAATTCGATATTTCCCCAATTCCAAATTTCCCCAATTCCAAAATTTCCCTATTCCAATTTTCCCCAATTCCAAATATTCCTAATCCCAAATTTCCCCAATTCCTAAATACCCAGATTATCAAATCTCGAAATTCCCCCATTCCTCAATTCTCCAATTGCCCGATTCTCTCATTGTCCAATTCTGCAATTGTCCGATTCTCAAATTTCCCAATTCCCCAATTCTTAAATCCCCAAATCATGAAATCATGAAGTTCCCAAATTTCCAAATTCCCAAAATCTTAAATTCCCTCAACTCTCACCAATGAACAACCGCACATGTAACTAGACTTTAAGAAGTAGTCTCACCCCTCGATTCTATTTAGAATAAATTCACGAGTTTACAAGACAAGTCAACCAACGTGATTGTTGGTTCTAACCAGTAGTTTTATTAGCCTGAGAGAGTACTTAGGTGCGGAGAGGTTGTCCGTGACCGTCCGTAAGAAGATTATTAAGTTGCCAGTGATTCGGAAAGTTGACCTTCGTTCTATGTTGCAAAGACGAAGAGACGCGTTCGAGGACAAAGTAGACGGAAAGTTTTCCCGCTGGCGAAGAGAAAATGCCGGGATGCCGCATTAATCTTTTCACGCGACTTGGAATATTAACGACGATGTCTTTTAATGGAAGAAGTCGGAGTTTCTGCCTCTCAGACCGAGTTCGGTCGGAGAATTGAAACCGACGAGCTGTACTGATCTTTATTTAATGAGCTGAACAAGCCGCTTCGAGAACGGTGCGTTGCTCGATCTCTTTGTAAATGACCGCCACAACTGCTGACGGTTATTAATGCCTCATGATTTAATACAACAAAGGATATTAAATGCCTTCTTGCCGTTACGATCTTTTACGGAAATGCGAGCTACTTGTATACGTTGCGTGACACGGAAATCTTGCTCGTTTGCTGCGGGGGTAAAATGCTCTTTTTCGAGCGATAAGAAGTGATATTTATTCTGGGGAACGATTCTGATGCTCCGAAGCTTAAAATCTAATTTAGGTTAAAATTTTCGTTTTCAAGGTTTTGGGATTGACTGACTAATTGTTAAATTATTACTTTGTTGAGTTGCTAGGTGGTCAAATTGTAGGATTGTCAGATTAGAATTGTTCAATTGTGAAATCGGATCGTTAAGTTGTCCAGTTGTCTGATTCCCGAATTGTCCGATTCTCAAATGGTCAGATTCCCAAATTGTCCGATTCTCCAATTTTTCCGATTCTCAAATTGTCCGACTCTCAAATTGTCCGATTCCCAAATTGACCAATTCCCAAATTGTCCGATTCCCAAATTGTCCGACGCCCAAATTGACCGATTCCCAAATTTTCCGATTCTCAAGTTGTCCGATTCTCAAATTGATTCCCAAATTGACCGATTCCCAAATTGTCCGATTCTCCAATTGTCCGACTCTCGAATTGTCCGATTCCCAAATTGTCCGATTCCAAAATTGACCGATTCCCAAATTGTCCGATTCTCCAATTGTCCGATTCCCAAATTGACCAATTCCCAAATTGTCCGATTCTCCAATTGTCCGATTCCCAAATTGTCCGATTCCCAAATTGACCAATTCCCAAATTGTCCGATTCTCAAATTGTCCGATTCCCAAATTGTCCGATTCCCAAATTGTCCGATTCTCAAATTGTCCGATTCTCCAATTGTCCGATTTCCAAATTGACCGATTCCTAAATTGTCCGATTCTCAAATTGTCCGATTCCCAAATTGACCAATTCCCAACTTGTCCGATTCTCAATTTTTCCGATTCTCAATTTATCCGATTCTCAAATTGTCCGATTCCCAAACTGTCCGATTCCCAAATTGACCAATTCCCAAATTGACCAATTCCTAAATTGTCCGATTCTCAATTTGTCCGATTCTCAAATTGTCCGATTCCCAAATTGACCAATTCCCAAATTGTCCGATTCTCAAATTGTCCAATGTTCCATAATTCTCCCAACCGTCCATAATTATAAAAATGAAGTTTTTACGCGTACCAGTAGATTTCAGTCAGATATTTTTGAATGTTTAATGAAGTCGACTCTAAAGAAGATGTCCGTAAAGAAGTGCAACTCTGAAGCACCTTATTCAGCAGCAAGTATTGAAACACACATCGAGTTCAAGATGGCGTATCAAGCATGGAGGTCGAATGCATCGTGACCGGTGACACGGTCCGTTTATCGCATCAGAAGCAAATTATAACGAATGAATGGCCACGAGTGGCCTCCACGTTAAGGGTTGCCGGTATAAGGTTCGCGATTAATGCGACTGAATTGCGATCGAGCAATTGCATTATGCCTCTCGCGAACACGCTTAATGACGCTCAGCGTACCGTGATTCGATCGTTCTCCTTCTCTATTCCCTTTTAGTCCTGTCGTTCTTCCATTTTGGCCCAAATTATTGGCATTATACTTTGCCCGGACGACCAGCGTGCTTTCTCGGCCGTGCCGCCGGGCAAATCAGGTTCCGTCCTTGCATTCACAGCCACGACGAGTTACAATGAAACGTACAGTTTGCCAGTTTCAGCTTAAACGCGAAACGCAAACTGAATTCCCTGCTGCTAATGGCGTTCCACGTTCTCTGATCTAAAAGTAACGAGAACGTTTTCTTTGTTACTCCGTAGTAATCCGAATTGAAAAACGAGAGAACTATTATCATCGGTCAATCTTATTAACCTGTCAATTTGTGCTGCGACGGTTGCTTTCTGATTGAAAATAGAATCCTTCTTTTTAGGTCATTGAGATTGTGATACTCCTTCTCAAGTTTGTCGATTTTTCACCTCTTTATGTAACGTCAATTTTTATTTTTCAGTTTATGAAATGTTTTTACAATATCAAATCGATGGAAAATACTGAAATTATGAATTTCTCGAATTTTTGAAATTTCTCAAGGCTCTTAATTTTTACAAATTTTTACAAATTTTCGAGATTCTCAAGCTTCTTAAGTTCCTAATTCCCCATCTACCGAATTCCTTAATTTCCCATCTACCTAATTCCCTAATTTCTTAATTCCCCATCTAGATAATTCCCTGATTCCTTAATTCCTTGTCTATCTAATTCTCTGATTTCTTAATTCCCCATCTACGTAATTCCCTAATTTCTTAATTCCCCATCTACCTAATTCCCTGATTCCTTAATTCCCCGTCTTCCCAATTCCCTAATTTTGTAATTCCCCATCTACCTAATTCCCTGATTCCTTAATTCCCCATCCACCTAATTCCCTAATTTCTTAATTCCCCGTCTACCTAATTCCCTAATCTCTTAATTCCCCATATCCCTAAATCCCTATATCCCTAAATCCCCATATCCCTAAATCCCCATATCCCTAAATCCCCATATCCCTAAATCCCCATATCCCTAAATCCCCATATCCCTAAATCCCCATATCCCTAAATCCCCATATCCCTAAATCCCCATATCCCTAAATCCCCATATCCCTAAATCCCCATATCCCTAAATCCCCATATCCCTAAATCCCCATATCCCTAAATCCCCATATCCCTAAATCCCCATATCCCTAAATCCCCATATCCCTAAATCCCCATATCCCTAAATCCCCATATCCCTAAATCCCCATATCCCTAAATCCCCATATCCCTAAATCCCCATATCCCTAAATCCCCATATCCCTAAATCCCCATATCCCTAAATCCCCATATCCCTAAATCCCCATATCCCTAAATCCACATATCCCTAAATTCACATATCCCTAAATCCCCATATCCCTAAATCCCCATATCCCTAAATCCCCATATCCCTAAATCCCCATATCCCTAAATCCCCATATCCCTAAATTCCCATTCCCCTAAATCCCCATATCCCTAGACCCCTAATTCCTAGTTCCCCTCGTTCCAGAACCCCATATCCCTAATATTTCAAAGTCCTAACCTCCCCAAATTCTCACACACCAAAATTTTGACCCACTCCCAAAATATCGAAGTTTCCAAAAATTCCCTAAACCTTGAATATAAAAGACTTTCCCTAGAGGATATAAAATTGCTACTGACTGTACAGCCACGCATCTCCCGCCAGGTGTATCGGTAGAAGGCACCCCCCTATCGTCGATCGCGCAAAGCGGTATCCTTTCGTTAATCCACGTCGCTGGTGTACGTTTCTAAAGTTACAGCGTGCAATTTATTCCGACCTCGCGGCCCATCAATTTTTCCGGAGAATAAACGCTGAAATTTGCAGAAGTTTCCCGAGCAATCGGAGGTTTCCAGGGGGTACGGGTATCTCTCGGAGATCTTCAATTTCGTTCGTCGATATGTATATATATATATACACACGCATTTATATATATATGTATCAGGTAGTTTCGAGAACTCGCAGTATCGCGAACGACGGAAAGAGAATGCCTCGTCCCTTTGAAAGCTTTCGAATTTACCCGTTTTTTTTTTCTACCCAACCCTCTGTTTCGAACGATCACACGCCGTTGAAACACTCGACCGTGTGCATAACTGACAGACGGGAAAAACGATACCGCTTGAAAAAGATGTTTCTTTGATGAGGTATTATCGCGTTTAGTTTCACCTCAAAGGGGACTTTGGAAAATTGTCGCTGATCAATCGGGATTCTTCCGGAGTTTTTACTGGGTTCTGCTTAAATTGTGTGGAGATAGTTACAGTTATTGTTAACCGTTCGTTTTATAGGTTAGGTTATTCCACGCCAAACCATCTGCGATTTTACTCTAATCAAAATATGTTGTAGTTCACGTGAAATTAGGGAGGGTCTAAGTCATCATTTTGCCGGTTTCTAATTTGTTAAGAAATAACAAGCCTTCAAAGTTTGCAATTTTTGCTCAATCTTGCAAAAATATGCTTCACTCACGAATTTTTTTTTCAGAAACTACTCAACCGATTTAGCTAAATTCTCTTTTATTTTATTCACAAAGGATAGGGCTACTTTAAAATATTTTTTTGAATTCCATCAATTTGTTATGAAATGTTGAAAAATTTAAACAAATTCTTTTTTTGCGTTTTTGTCAATGAGGGGCGTAAAGGGACTAAATTTAAAAAATATGGTCATATTTTTTGAAACTTTCCCTTTAAAATGCGTCCTTCAGAACGACGGAGACTCGAAAACTGACGTTGCTACAAGGTGGAGAAGATGTGGGGTACTTGCGTTTTAGGTAGGCGAGTTGCGCGCGCAGCCACTGGACCCAAAGCAAGCTGCGCGCGCAACTCCCTACTTAAAATGGCGGCCAGCCGCTTGCAGGTTAGGTTGTGTATATAGTTGTACGGTTTTATTAGATGTTTTTTAAATTCTTCTCAATTTATCTTATAATTAAGCTTGTTTATTCTGTATGAATGTGCAATACGTACAATTTTAAATTGTTTAACTATAAATATAATGTTAGATCTTCTAAAGTGAACAATTGTTTAAAGAGTATTGCTTTTTGAAATTGTAGAGGTTATGTGTATCTACCAGAGTAATGATTTAATAATTACCTGATCCAAAAACTAATCGAAAGTTTCCAAAAATAATACGAATTAAAAGTTCCCCCCAATTAGAGAGTTTAATTAACGAATCTCTCTGTATATAAAATCTATCCGTATTTTGTATCCGTCGATTCGACCGATCCGAAAGTCGCAATCAGCGCAAATGCATTCTGTCTACGTCGCTTCATAATTATACCGGTTGAACGGATTCTCTAGCATTTTACTCTTTTTCATGGTTCGCTTATGCTCGATTGATAAGCTCGCTGGAACAAACAGAAGTGTCCTAGATTCGTCGAAAACGATTTGCTAGTCGATAAATCTCATCTCTCGTCTACCGTAAACGTAATACCGTTCCATTCGATTGTTCGGCAAAAGTTAAAACGTGACTCCGCCGATCGTTCTCACCTTGGCCCTACCGTGATCGAACGGTCCCGATAATTTCACGGTAAGCACACTTCATATATCGCGATTCATGGATTAGTAACTGGCGACCGGTGTCATAAACATGTACCGTTTCGGTATTGAAGTGTGCGTTTAACATTTCATATTCCGAAAGCCGGTCACATAGGTCCATCCCGATTTATGGTCGATCCGGGCATTCGGAGCGCTGGATTTATCGTGGCTCAGATCCCACCCTCCTATACGTCTTTGAACTCTACGAATATCTGTCAAAGACGGATTAGAGTCTCACCTCATTTCCTGTGTCTTGAAACGCTTTACTTATTACGCCATCTTTGGAATTTGGACATTTTGTGTTTAGGGCTGGTTCACATTTGCGGGCTGGTTGAATTTTTAGGTTTCAAGGGGGAGGTGTTTTTCGAATTTTATTTTAACTTTATTTTACTGAAATTGTAGTCGATTTATGTTTCAATTTTCTTTGTATAAATATCAAGGTTTGGATGTTATGAAATTTATTTTATTTAATTTAATTTTTTACATATGTGCTCAGTGTAAACACTTGATATGCAAATTTCAATATGGAGATATTTTTGGAAACATATTTGAATGTTGAGATCCTTACAAATATCAGGGTTTTGATGTTCTGAAAATTTGTTAACAAAGTGCATCTTCATCATCCCTTAAAAATTTCTTACATATGTGCTTTTACATATGTGAACATATGAAAATTATTACATATGAGAATGCATATGTTTATCAAATTATATTTGAATACTGTGGATCCTGTAAATAATGTTTGATGTTCTGAAGCTTGTAATCTATTTCTCATCATCCCTCAAAAATTTAGTTTCTTACATATGTGCTCTTACATATGTGAACATTTAAAAATTATTACATATGAGAATGGATATGCTTATTAAATTATATTTGAATACTGTGACTCCTGTAAATAATATTTGATGTTCTGAAGCTTGTAATTTATTTCTCATCACACCACAAAAATTTAATTTCTTACATGTGTGCTCTTACATATGTGAACATTTGAAAATGATTACATATCAGAATGCATATGTTTATCAAATTATAATTTGAATACTGTGGATTCTATAAATAATGTTTGATGTTCTGAAGCTTGTAATTTATTTCTCATCATCCCTCAGAAATTTAATTTCTTACATATGTGCACATTTGAAAATTATTACATATGAGAATGCATATGTTTATCAAATTATAATTTGAATACTGTGGATCCTGTAAATAATGTTTGATGTTCGGAAGCTTGTAATTTATTTCTCGTCATCCCTCAGAAATTTAATTTCTTACATATGTGCACATTTGAAAATTATTACATATGAGAATGCATATGTTTATCAAATTATAATTTGAATACTGTGGATCCTGTAAATAATGTTTGATGTTCTGAAGCTTGTAATTTATTTCTCATTACCTCTCAAAAATTTAATTTCTTACATATGTGATCTTACATATGTGAATATTTGAAAATTATTACATATCAGAATGAAGATATTTTGTCAGCCATATATGAACATTGAGATATTCATACATATTAATGTTTAATGTTCTAAAATTTGTAAATTATTTCCCCACAAACTACATCTTCATCATCCCCAAAAATCTCACATATGCTAAATTTCACATATGCTGAACTCCATATGAACATACGAAAATTTGTACTCACAGTCATTTCAAAATGTTTTCTAATCACATTTAAAAATTAAGATCCTCATAAAAATTAAACTTTGGCTACCCTAAAATTTCTCTAAAATCATCCCCTGCTAATCTGACTCTACACATATGTGAAAATTTTTACATATGTAAAATTAGTATCTACAGTGTCCATCAACATATACTAATTGTATCTCTGATCCATTTCCCAACGGATTAGTCCATTTTCCAGTCAAAGAGTTCATACACAAGCGTATTCTTGAACGTATTACTGTGTCGAAGGTATTCTCGGTGCAGGAATCGTTTCGTCTTTCTGGATGGTTTCACTGGGTCATATCTCGGCCTCGGTTCTCTCTCGAAATCCAGAAAAATTCCGTGCCTTTCGTCAAAGAAAAGGAACGAGCGTGTACACACGGGGAGAGAAAGGACGACGACCCTCGTCCACGGGGAAATTGCGCGAACGATAAATCTCGTCGTCGATCGCGAACAGGGAAAGAACGATGGAACGAGCGCGAAATGCATTCAGTGGTTGGCAAACAAATGTCGTGACGAAGAATTTTGCTGTACCATGGAAACGAGAAACCGTGAACGATACTTATTGTGTCTTAACACCGCGATCCATGGCCGATCTGATGAGTCGTAAATCCGAGTTCGAGTCTCTTTGAAATTCAAATTAAACGTATCCAGATTTCGCGTATCGGATTATTGCATGTTAACGATCGACTTTTATTTAAGTCGGTGCTTTCGGTTAGATTTTTTGTACCGAATGTTTGATGTTTCGCGGGAGACAATTGATACAGGGATGCGGGAGATCTGATGTGTAATACATCAAAATGATAGGTGTATCAAAATAACGGGAAGGAAATTATTGAATAGCGTTTATGATGTATGAGTTGGCAAATAAATTGTTTGATTTATTGTTGGGAAATCGTAGTGAAATTCGAAGGCGTGAAAGTAGTAGATGTGTCAGACATTTCGAACGCAGGAAAAATTGTTTACTGAGCTAATAACTTCAGTGGAGAATTTAATGTTTGCTTGCTATAAGATTTTGAGAAGTAATTTCGTTAATTTTCGAATGCTGAAGTAATCAGACATTCAAAGTTTCAAATTCAAAAAGATTGATGGATTGTTAGATTGATAGATTAATAGACTGATGGATTGATGGTTTGATAGATTGATAGATTGATGGATTGATGGATTGATGGATTGATGGATTGATGGATTGATTGATTGATAGATTGATAGATTGATAGATTGATAGATTGATAGATTGATAGATTGATAGATTGATAGATTGATAGATTGATAGATTGATAGATTGATAGATTGATAGATTGATAGATTGATAGATTGATAGATTGATAGATTGATAGATTGATAGATTGATAGATTCACCTTTTGATGACTTGATGAATTGATAAAATGATGAATCGATGAATTGATGTATTGATCAATTGATAGATTGATGAAATGATAGAGTGATGAATTGATAGATTGGTGAATTGATGAATTGATGAGTTGATGAATTAATACATTGATGCATTGATGAATTGATGAGTTGATGAATTAATACGTTGATGCATTGATGAATTGATGAGTTGACGAATTAATAGATTGATGTATTGATGAATTGGTACATTGATGCATTGATGAATTGGTGAATTGATGAATTGATGCCTTGTCGAGTTGATAGATTGATGAATTGATACCTTCATGAGTTGATAGGTTAATAAATTTATAGATTGATGAATTGATAAATTGATGAATTTATAGATTGATGAATTGATGAATTGATAAATTGACGAATTTGTAGATAGATTGGTTGCTGACGAATTGATAAATTGATAACTTAGTAAATTATTAAATAAATGAATCGACAAATCAATAAACCAATAAATATAAAAATATCTCAATCCAATGGTATCTATCAGTATTCATCACGAATTTGAAACAATCTTATATTATTCCACAAAAAAAAAACTATAAGAATAATAAATTCCCTAGCTAATCTAATAACTAGTAATTTCAGAATAACAGAAATTGTTCTCGAAGAAATTCTCCACGATCACATCGACAGATTCGCATAATTATCGATCAACGATAGAGTTTAATCAATTCAATTCCAGCTAAGGAATCGACTGACTTCGACGATCGAGACGCAGCATCAAAGCAGAACTATAAAAGACAAAAGACAAGAACGAGCTGACGATTCTCTAACTGAAATATCGAATTCCGAAAGATTGAAATATTTAAAAGAAATAATCACGAGGGACGAGCAGTTCGACCGAGAAACGTGGAAAATTCTTCGCTGATTATTCCTTGGCGAAGAATCCGAATAAGTCCGTTACGAGGCTTTTTTCTTCGTTCCTTGCAGTTGGGATATTGGATTCCGAGTTATTGAAATGTCCGTAAGGGTGAACCGGCCCCATAATTTTGTTCACTGATCCACCCTCGTACACGCGTTTCGAAAATTTTCCCTCGTTAATCGTTCCCGTAAATCATGCCCGATCACGTTCGATCCCCCTCCCGTCTTTCGTCGAATCCTTCATAAAACTTTCTTACCGAAAGAGTACAAGAACGAAGACTTATTATTGTTCGGCAAGAACCTCCTTCGCGTTTCATTAACAGAATATCAAGTATCTATACGGGTTCGCGAAAGTATTATGTTCGTAAGCGCAAGATTAATTATGTTAATTATATATCGAACTCAATCAGAAAGTTCGGGAAGTGAAATATATTTTATCGGTATTTATTTATTTTGTTGAAGTAACAATTTCACACTCAAAGATGAAGAGATCACTCGGTTAGGTTTTGATGGCTTTTGACTTTTGGGGATTTTTGGAAATTCGAGGATTTGGGCTGGGTTGAAAATTTCAAGTGTGGATATTTTGAGATCTAGGGACTTTCTGGGGATTTTAACACGTTGGAATTTGGGTATTTACAAATTTGGTGGAGTAGGGACTTGAAACTATAGAAATTTGGGAATCTAGGGATTTCTAAGCTTAAGAATTTGGGGATCTAGTGATTTCCAAGTTTAGGAGTTTGGAGATTTAGGGATTTTCAAGCTTAAGAATTTGGGGATTTAGGGATTTTCAAGCTTAAAAATTTGGGGGCCTAGGAATTTTCAAGTTTAAGAAGATGAGGATCTAGGGATTTCCAAGTTTAAGAATTTGGGAAGTTAGGGATTTCCAAGCTTAAAAATTTGGGAATCTAGTGATTTCCAAGTTTAAGAATTTGGGGATCCAGGGATTTCCAAGCTTAAGAATTTGGGGATCTAGTGATTTCCAAGTTTAGGAGTTTGGAGATTTAGGGATTTTCAAGCTTACGAATTTGGGGGTCCAGGAATTTTCAAGTTTAGGAATTTGGGGATCTATGGATTTTCAAGTCTAGGAATTTAGGGATCTAGGGATTTTCAAGTTGTGGAATTTAGGGATCTAGGGATTTTCAAGTCTTGGAATTTAGGGATTTAGAGATTTTCAAGTTGTGGAATTTAGGGATCTAGGGATTTTCAAGTTGTGGAATTTAGGGATCTAGGGATTTTCAAGTCTTGGAATTTAGGGATTTAGAGATTTTCAAGTTGTGGAATTTAGGGATCTAGGGATTTTCAAGTTGTGGATTTTAGGGATCTAGGGATTTTCAAGTCTTCGAATTTAGGGATTTAGAGATTTTCAAGTTGTGGAATTTAGGGATCTAGGAATTTGCAAGTGTAGGAATTTAGGGAGCTAGGGATTTACAAGTTGTGGAATTTGGGCATTTAGAGATTTTGAAGTATAGGAATTTAGAGATATAGGGATTTATGGGAATAGCGATTTGGCGATCTAGGGATTTAGATGACTAGGAATTTCGAAATCTAGGGATTTGACTCTATAAAATTTGGGAAAATGGAAATTTGGAGGACCACGTATTTGATAATACGAATTTGAAGACCTAGGAACTCGGATCTATAGAAATCTGTAACTTTTGAATTTGATGGACTAGAAACTAGTAAATCTAGGGACTGTAATATTCTATGAACCTAAGAACTAGTACTAACTTATGCATCCAGACATTTAAAGAACTAAGAACTTGCGTACCTAAAAATATAGGTACCCCTAACCTCATAAATTTTACTTAATTCACACCCCATTAAAATTCTCCCCAATCTAAATCATCCAAAACCCTATAAGTGACATATCTGAAGCAGCAACCCCCAGAACCCTATTCATCGCGTCCATAAGAACGTCCAACCGAATGACTGTAGTCCTTCCTCAGCCTGATCCTCAAGTTCGAGCAGGGATCGGGCCGAAACCGGAACAGGCGACGGTGTATCTCGGTCAAGCCGCAGAAATCTGAAATTATCGAGGGTAGAAGGGTAAGAAGTAGTAGGAGGAGAAGGGATTGTAGGGCGGGTGTTGCGGCCGAGGTAAGACAGGGGCGGCGGTCTCGATCGCGAGGGTGGTGAGAAAAAGACAGGCACCCGGCAGTCTCCGAGGGTGAGGCTGAGACTGAGTGCAACCGTGGGAACCCTGCGGGAGGACGAAGAGGGTGCATTCCGCTCGGTGGTGTCGAAGGGGAACAAGGGGCGTGCGTGTATTATGGGGAAACGTTCGAGGGCGCAGTCTCGGCTCGCGCGCCGGGCATTCGCGTTCGCGGGCCGCGTGTTCGTTGCTCAGTTTCGGTTCAGGTGCTACTGCACGCGCTTCCTCGTGCTGAGGCTTCTCCGTGTCGGTCGTTATCTTCGTGAAACTTCGGGGAATTAGTTACGATCGCTTCTGATCGTTTCGAGGAGAGGTTTCGAGAGGTCCACGTTGTTTTGGAATTATCTGGGATGCGTTTATAAGAAGTTACTGGGTTGATCACATGGTCTCATGTACTTAAAGAGATGAGGAAGGTGACAGGGATTACAAGGTCATAGGTCCACATGTTAACCCACGTTCCTTAAAGAAGTTCCAACAGTTTACTTCGAGACAAGCAGATCTAACTGAGGATCTAATTCATATATCACATCGAAGAGTTCTACAGCTGTCAAGGATTATCAGTTTACTTCAGGAGACACTTAGGTCCAGGATTGTGTATCTTTCTCCAATTTGGATGATGTGTATAATTAGAGGTGGAAGTTAAAAAAGAAGTTCAATAAAAATCACCTTCAGATATCAGAGATCAGATGTCTATATACTTTCTGAGGTACTCACACCTCTTTAGGTGTCTAGAGTCCTAGCTCCATTATTAATCATATACTTTCGAGTGAACCTGTTCCTGCATCAGAGGTCTGGTTGTCTTTCTGGTGACACCTGGACCCAGAGTTTGAGAGCTAAATCTATAAGAACCTCAAGTGGATATGATCTTATTTCTGGTGACACCTGGACCCAGAGTTTGAGAGCTAAATTTATAAGAACCTCAAGTGGATATGATCTTATTTCTGGTGACACCTGGACCCAGAGTTTGAGAGCTAAATTTATAAGAACCTCAAGTGGATATGATCTCATTTCTGGTGACACCTGGACCCAGAGTTTCAGAGCTAAATCTATAAGAACCTCAAGTGGATATGATCTTATTTCTGGTGACACCTGGACCCAGAGTTTGAGAGCTAAATCTATAAGAACGTCAGGTGGATATGATCTTATTTCTGGTGACATTTGGACCCAGAATTTAGAGTCTGTTAGCTAAATCTATAACAACCTCTCAAGTGGATATGGCCCAGAAAAATGATAGAACCTAGTATATATTCAAATCTGGAGAACCTAGAATAGACTTCAGACTCCATCCACAAGAACCAACTAAGTAGACTGAATCGAGGATCACATCTGATACTGGGTCTATAAAGTTCTGGTTCAGAGGAATCTTAGAACTTAGAGTCCAGAACCTAAGAAACCATCATATGTGGATTACTAGTCACTTTCAAATGGACTGAATGGAGGATCACATCTGATACTGGGTCTATAAAGTCCTGGTTCAAAGGAATCTTAGAACTTAGAGTCCAGAACCTAAGAAACCATCATATGTGGATTACTAGTCACTTTCAAATGGACTGACTGGAGGATCACATCTGATACTGGGTCTATAAAGTCCTGGTTCAAAGGAATCCTAGAACTTAGAGTCCAGAACCTAAGGAAGCATCAGGGATTAATCACATTCAAGTGGACATACTGAATCGAGGATCACATCTGATTATACCGTGTCTATAAAGTCCAACGTTCAAAGGAATCTTAAAAGAACTTAGAAGCTAGAGGCCAGACCCTGAGAAAGCACCATACAGGCATTACTATCACATTCAAGTAGACATACTGAATCGAGGATCACATCTGATTATACTGTGTCTATAAAGTCCAGGGTCTAGCTTCTAAAAGAACTTAGAGTCTAGAACCTAAGGAGGCATCATATGTGTATCAGTCATCCACATGTGTACATCCGTTGTTTCCTCTCGTACGAAACCGTCGTATGGCACGGTGCATTAACGAATAATTCAGATCGCAGTTCGGCGATAGTTGAAAGGTGGTTCACCTTTGACGCGCGAGGAACCCGAGCGGATTCGCGCGCGGAAGTAATTGCGCGCCGGCTCCGATTCGACGGTCGCGATCGTTTGAGGACCAGTCTCGTTAAAACTTCGGTACGCGACGCACGCGTCTCGTGGCTTCTCCGGACGCAACAGACGCGTTAATTAACCGGGCTCAATTAACCCGGTTCGAGAAATTAACCGTTCAAAGAGCCGTCGGACGTCTTTGTAATTTTCGTTCGAGTGTGAAAGCTTGTGTCAGTGGTTGTGTCCGATCGCGGGGAATCGAATGGCCATTCGTTAAAGCCGATGCTCGCGTGCCTGTCGTTCCTTCGTTCTTGTCCCAGCGGAGCCTCGCGTGTCCGTCGATTAAACGGTTACGATCTGTTTACGTGATTTCTTCCTTGGAGAGAAAAGCGAGACAACAGCACCCGGGAGGAATACGCCGTTAAAGTGATACGACGATGTTGCTGTTTACGGTTTGGTGGATCGTCTACGCATCCCCGGTGATTCTCGCTGTGCAACGGGCGAAGGAACTCGGTGACGGAAAAGGTATGATGTATCTTGGGAAAGAAACAAAAGGCTTAGGCTTGAGAGGATCGCGGAATGAGTCGCTGCGTAACCGGGCTACGAGGACAATCGCGATGTCGCACAATAAGAGGGTGTATACCCCATAAACCCCTGTGAATGTTGCCTCGATGACGCAAGATTTGCACTTTATTAAAAGACCACGAATGTGCACGGAATTAAAGTCCTGGTGTCTCGTGTTATTTCACCCCTGCCGTTTCGCTCTTTTAAGTCGATTAAAATGAAAATAACCGCCGGCACGATCGGGGCTAACGCCCCTCAGTTAAATGGCTATCCGTTTACCTTCTCGCGGAAAGGAATTAATCTGGATTGTTCTTCTCTCTCCTTTTTTTATTTGTCTTTCTCTTTCGCTTCGGGCGAATCACCAATTAAAATCGAATCGGTTTTTGATTCTTTCGACTTCGATACAGGAGTCGAAGGATCGTTTATCGAGCGTGAAATTTGGATTTGCAGCTGTAACAGTTTACGAGGTTTGCGAACCACTTCCGCCGCGACGCCTTTTCGCTGACGCTATTTGCGCCGCGGATGGAATTTAATTGTCCGATAAAAAGGAAGAATCACAGTTATGGCGAAACTTTGTCCCTTTGCGAGGCGACCGACTTTCCGAACGTGTGCGTGCATTATCTCGCGAAGCATTTGCCCTCTTTGCGAATGTCGCTTTGTGTTACGCTTTACGCTACGTTTCTTCTGTTTCCGTGTTTCGCGATCAAGGAACTGTTTCTTGAATCGTTGTTTCTTGACAGGTGCTCGCGATTATGTTGTTTTAATTGTGATCGATGATGGACAGTTTGTGAGAGAAATGATTTGTAAGTTTAAGCAAACTGTTTTCGATTTGGGAATTTTTTTGTTTTTGTATATGGTAGATTTTGGGAGAATGAATTTTTAAATTAATAAATTAAGTTGACATAGTAAATTAATAAATTAGGTTGTTAAAGTAAATTAATAAATTAGGTTGTTAAAGTAAATCAATAAATTAGGTTGTTAAAGTAAAATAATAAATTAAGTTGTTAAAGTAAAATAATAAAGTAACTTGATAAAGTAAAAAAACAAAATTAAGTTGTTAAAGTAAAATCATAAAGTAACTTGATAAAGTAAAAAAGCAAAATTATGTTGTTAAAGTAAAATAATAAATTAAGTTGATACAGTAAATTAATAAATTATGTTGTTAAAGTAAATTAATAAATTAGGTTGTTAAAGTAAATTAATAAATTATGTTGTTAAAGTAAATTAATAAACTAGGTTGTTAAAGTAAATTAATAAATTAGGTTGTTAAAGTAAAATAATAAATTAAGTTGTTAAAGTAAATTAATAAATTAGGTTGTTAAAGTAAAATAATAAATTAAGTTGTTAAAGTAAAATAATAAAGTAACTTGATAAAGTAAAAAAGCAAAATTAAGTTGTTAAAGTAGAATAATAAATTAACTTGATACAGTAAATTAATAAATTACGTTGTTAAAATAAATTAATAAATGAAGTTGATATAATGAATAAATAAATCAAGTAGATGAAGTAAATTAATAAATTAAGTTGATACAGTAAATGAATAAATATAGTTGATAAAATAAATTGATAAATTAAGTTGACAAACTAGTAAATTAACAACCCAGCAAATCATTAAATTAGAAAGTTATGTAATCAGTAAATTTTTACATCTGGAAGTTTGAAATTAGAGAACTTCGTGTTAGTCGATCTGTGACTGCTGAGTTTACACGTTCATGCAATTTATACGAAATGAAACAATTAAACACAAATTTGCACAAATAAATTGAATTGATAACATTGTTTACACGTTCGGTTTAGTTTGCTGGTTAATTTTAGTCGGGTGTGGAATATATCGCTTAGTCAACATTGCTTTCTAACTGAACTGTGTTGAAATTAGTAAAAAATGTGGTGTGTAATGTTTTCGAATGAAACACATTCAGGGACGTATATTTTTTTATTGGGGATGTCAGAAAATTTATTAACCTTGAGAGATTAATTCTGGAACACATATATGAACGTTCAGTTTTGAAAATCGCGTATGTGCATATGTTTATATATGTATGTGTTCATATATGTTTATATTCATATGTGAATATGTTCATATATGCATGTGTTCATATAAATGTATATGTTTATTTGTGAATATGTGCATTTGTTCATATGTGTATATGTTCATATGTGCAATTGTTCATATGTGTATATGTCCATATGTGTATATATTCATATGTGGATATATTTATATGTGAATACGTTCATATATGCATTTGTCCATATGTGTATTCGTTCATATGTGCATTTGTTCATATGTGTATATCTTCATATGTTTATATGTTCATATATGCATGTGTTCATATAAATGTATATCTTCATATGTACATTTGTTCATATGTGTATATATTCATATATGCATATGTTCATATGTACACATATGCAAATCTAATAATTTTCGTATATTATAAATTCTTCCATAACTTATTTACATAATCCTTGCAAGCTTAAAACAAGTAAAATATAATTACACTAAAAATTAAATAATTTCTAACCTCAAAATTATACAAGAATTTAGATTGATATGTTACATGTGTCATATATTTACTGTATAATATCTTGCGTACCATCTATTTAATATATTTTTTAATCAATGTCTACTTTGTCCTAAAATTTCTACCTTCATAAACAACACTGTAACAGAACATTTGCAATAGTATTGGATCCGTTTTATAAAGCGTTAAAATGCACATACACATGCATGCGATCCACATGTTTGCACGCTCAGTTAGTTTACGCAAACTTCATGCAAATTATCTGGCAGAAGAGATTTTATCTCGGGCAAAGTTTTTGCTTCGTAAACTTCAAATTTCTATTCATGCGTAACGATCTACTTGTACAAATTCGATCGGACAAGTCAGTTTGTGTAAATTGCATTAGCGTGTAAACCCTGCTTAACCTTTCAACGACGCAATGCAGACCTACGAAATGTGCATAAGAATGCTTGCACTACAATCTTGTTCCCAAAATTTCTAACCTCACTCCGGTAGGGAAATTGATCGAAATTTGGAAAATGGCGACGTGTGCGGAATTAAATTCGAGGTAGAACGTAGAGATTCAGAATTATTTGTGATAAGCTACGTTAATAAGTTACGTTGTAACGAGTTAGGTATTAATGAGTTCAAATTATTGATAAATACAAATTTTCAGAAATTACTTCTCAGTTTAAATTTAAGTCTAAAGATTCAAGTTTGAATTTATTTTTATAGATTCAAATTTAAGTTTAATTTTGGGGATTCAAATTAAATTCAACATAGATTCAAATTTAAGTTTAATTTTGTGGATTCAAATTTTAGTTTAATTCTGTGGCTTCAAACTTATATTTAACATAGAATCAAATTTCAGTTTAATTTTGTGGATTCAAATTTTAATTTAATTTTATATATTGAAATTTTAGTTTAATTCTGTGGCTTCAAACTTAAATTTAACATAGAATCAAATTTCAGTTTAATTTTGTGGATTCAAATTTTAATTTAATTTTATATATTGAAATTTTAGTTTAATTCTGTGACTTCAAACTTAAATTTAACATAGAATCAAATTTCAGTTTAATTTTATGGATTCAAATTTTGATTTAATTTTATATATTGAAATTTTAGTTTAATTCTGTAGCTTTCAAATTTAAATTCAATTCTACAGTTTCAAATTTAAATTTAATTTTACAGATCAGAATTTTAATTTTTAGGATTTCTCAGATTTGGTGAATGGAATTTTATAAAATTTGAATATTTTATAAATGTAATATATGTGGATATAAAGATAAAATTTTTCTTATGAAATACACACACATGTGGATTTGATAATTAATTGTATCTGTCAGGGAGTAAAAAGGTTTGACAAAAAATTACCATATGTGTGAATTCACTTATGAGGTAACTATAGACATATGAACATATGTGGGCACAAAAATAAAATTTCTGTTTTGTAATATACATATAATCGAATATAATAATTAATTGCATCTCTCAGGAAATAAAAAGATTTGACAAAAAATTACCATATGTGTGAATTCACTTATGAGGTAACTAAACATATATGAACATATGTGGACACAAAAATAAAAATTCTATTTTGTAATATACATACACTTGAATGTAATAATTAATTGCATCTCTCAGGAAATAAAAAGATTTGACAAAAAATTACCATATGTGTGAATTCACTTATGAGGTAACTAAACATATATGAACATATGTGGACACAAAAATAAAATTTCTGTTTTATGATATACATAAACTTGAATGTAATAATTAATTGCATCTCTCAGCAAATAAAAAAATTTGACAAAAAATTACTAGCTGTTTGACTTCACTAAAGTAACTAGAAACCTATGAACATATGTGGATATAAAAATAAAATTTTTCTGTTTAAATGTACGTATACTTGAATGTAATAATTAATTGCATCTTTTATGGAATAAAAATGTTTGACAAAAAATTACTAGATGTTTGAATTCACTTATAAGGTACCTAGAAATCCAGGGACATATGTGGATACAAATATAAAAATTCTATTTAGTAATGTACATATACTTGAATGTAATAATTAATTGCATCTCTCAGTGAATAAAAAGATTTGCCAAAATAACCAGATGAAGCTTATGAAGGAATAATCGGCTGAAAAAGTGTTTCACTTTACCGCGCATTATTCGTTGAAATTTCATTAACTCGGCATTGAATCAAAATTCTACAGACTCAATAACGGGTTAAAAAGAGCTTTCAAGGGAAGTATGAATGTAATATTTAGAGAATAAGAATTCAAGAGGTGCGTGCGTACGTCAGTTGGGTCAAGTGGTGATAGTCGGTGTGTGTGTATGTGAAAGTAAATAAGAGCAAGTACGGTTATAGTAAGAAAGAGAGAGACAGTTCGGAAATAGAACGAGAGTATACAGAAAAGAAGTTTAAAACGAGAGTTTAGCAAGCGTATTTTTAAACGAGCATTTTTATCCGTTTCGCTCTTATCTATTTATTCTACTTATTTCAAGATACATTCGAACTTGATAAACTTCTGACCCGAGTATCAAGAAAAGACGTTCGGCATTAAATAATCGGAGAAATGTTTGAATATACATGAGATATGTATAAACATTCTCCGGTGTTCGAGATTAAGGAAAAATGGAGGGAAATAAAGACAAACAGAACTCGAGCCAACTGTAATTCGAACTGAATTCGCTGTCTTATCGAACGAATCAAATTCTCGGAACTTTACAAACGAGTCCCCTATTTGAAAACCGTCGAAAAGATTTTTCGCTTACGTTTTCAAACGGACATCTACTTTCTACATAATAACGCTTTTCGGCGAATTAACTTTTCTGGGTTGTCAGGTTTGGACAGGTTCTTCAAAGTGGGATTCAAATGATCTGTGAATGGTAGGAATTTTTTGGGATAATTCAAAATGGAGTTTCATATGTTATATATGTTTCATATGTTTCATGTGTTTCATATGTTACATATGTTACATATGCTTCATATGTTTCATGTGTTTCATATGTTTTATATGTTTCATATGTTTCATATGTTTCATATGTTTCATATGTTTCATATGTTTCATATGTTTCATATGTTTCACATGTTTCATATGTTTCATATGTTTCATATGTTTCAAATGTCTCATGTGTTTCATATGTTTCATAATATGTTTCATATGTTTTATA
The DNA here is from genome assembly GCF_050947335.1 of Megachile rotundata. Lineage (NCBI taxonomy): Eukaryota > Metazoa > Arthropoda > Insecta > Hymenoptera > Megachilidae > Megachile > Megachile rotundata. Next base: position 10,042,832 of record NC_134995.1, read on the forward strand.
TGTTTCATGTGTTTCATGTGTTTTATATATTTCATATCTTTCATATGTTTCATATCTTCATATGTTACATATGTTTCGTATCTTCATATGTTACATATGTCTCATATCTTCATATGTTACATATGTCTTATATCTTCATATGTTACATATGTTTCATATCTTCATATGTTACATATGTCTCATATCTTCATATGTTTCATATGTTTCATATCTTCATGTTACATATCTTCATATGTTATATATGTTGCAGATGTTTCATATGTTACATATGTTTAATATCTTCATATGTTTCATATGTTTCATATCTTCATGTTACATATCTTCATATGTTATATATGTTGCAGATGTTTCATATGTTACATATGTTTAATATCTTCATATGTTTCATATGTTTCATATCTTCTCATGTTTCAAATCTTCATATGTTTCATGTATTACATATGTTACATATGTTACATATGTTTCATATGTTACATATATTACATATGTTACATATGTTACATATGCTTCATATCTTCATATGTTTCACATCTTCATATGTTTTATATGTCCCATATACATCGAAACCTCAAATTGATTAATAAAATGAAAGCACTTCAGTTTCCACAAAAGAATGTAAGCAACGCTTATTAAGTTTTAAAGGCTCTCAGGAAATTGGACACAAAATATCTGTTTATTGTGCTTTCCAACTTTCCAACACCTGCATTTCGTGGTAAGGGTATTAAGAAAGTTGGTCCAGCTCGTTTCATCGTGAATACTTCATACTTTGAATTTTCTAACGGAAACTCTATTAAATTATATTAATTATAATTGCAAAAGAGCATCATAACACTGTAGAGTAAAATTGTAGAGCTTAAAAAATATTAATAACAGAAACTTGAACAATAAAAATTATTGTGTATAATTATTGAATTGTGTGCAAATCATTGCATGTTTAGTCATTGCATTTATAATGTAGTATAAAATAGAAAGAATTATAGAAGAACGCTATAAAATTAAAAATTTGTAAATTAAAAAATGTAAAAGTAACTGCAAGTTTCAACCAATTCCTTAAAATCGAAGTAAATTTTTCAGAGGTAATTCAGCCCCTCGAAATACCATTAATGTCCACAATTCATTTGTCGTTTGAAAGGACGAAATAACAAGTATATCACAGCAAAACAACTCGAAGCCAGAATAGAATTGGGTCTCGAGCAATCCAGCAAGATTGAATCAGAAAGGCAGAAGAATGAAGTTGGGCGACAACGTAGTAATTCACCCCTCCAGTTCCTCTATCTCCGGCTCGTTTTTCTTTTTTATTTCCAACAAAAAGGAGCAATTTACCTGGTTGTGTGTGCTCGTTCGTTCAACTGGCACGCGGTGCACGAATAGTTTTGCGTCACGCCACCGTTGTCCTATTGTCGCGCTTTATTTCACGCCGGGTTTACAAAGAATCGCTTCGACGCCGCACCCCGATGCGAGCGATACGTCTTTCATCGGCTTTGTACGAACCAGCACACCGGTTTACACGATAAGATACAACAATTTCTGCCTTATTCATTCGCTCTAGAAATTAGACGACCCTTGTTTACCCTTCGGGAGCTGTGAGGTTAGACACCATTTTGTTATGCGAAGCAGTACACTTTTGTGGAAGCAGCCATTTTCTGCAAGTATACGTGAACGAATACGTTTGTTAAATGTATACGTTGAATTGTATTAAATTCTGGAGATAATGTTAAACCAATGAGGGTTTAATGTTTACGTTACATATGACATCGAATACGGCATATGTGAATGTTAGTATGTTAAATGGAACATTAAATGTTGCGTCATATGTGAATGGTAAATTTATGCATTTATCGTTTCATGTAACATTGAATGCAGCATTGAAATTGGACATTGAATTAAAGCATTAAAGTTCAACATAAAATAAAGATCATAACTGTGTATTTCAAATATTGCATGAGGTGTGAACACTAAATATATATATTACATATGGTAATAAATATAAAATTGAATATGTGTATGTGAAATTTAATCATCACGTGTGTTCATTGAGTATGACATGTGACAGACACATTTAACACATGTGATTCATATAACATGAAGTATATGGTATAAAAATTATAAACATTGAACTAATACATTAAACAGGTATATTAAGTATACACATTGAATAAATATATTAAATATGTACGCTGAATATAAACATTGAATAAATATAATAAATATGTACATTGAATATAAACATTGTACAGATATGTTAAATATGTACATTGAATATAAACTTTGTACAGATATGTTAAATATGTACATTGAATATAAACTTTGTACAGATATGTTAAATATGTACATTGAATTTAAACATCGAACAGATATGTTAAATAAATACATTGAATATAAATATTGTACAGATATGTTAAATATGTACATTGAATATAAACATCGAACAGATATGTTAAATATGTACATTGAATATGAACATTGAATAAATATAATAAATATGTACATTGAATATAAACATCGAACAGATATATTAAATAACTACATTGAATATAAACATTGAATAAATATAATAAATATGTACATTGAATATAAACATCGAACAGATATATTAAATAACTACATTGAATATAAACATTGAACAGATATGTTAAATATGTACATTGAATATGAACATTGAATAAATATAATAAATATGTACATTGAATATAAACATCGAACAGATATGTTAAATATGTACATTGAATATAAACATTGAATAAATATAATAAATATGTACATTGAATATAAACATCGAACAGATATATTAAATAAATACATTGAATATAAACATTGAATAAATATAATAAATATGTACATTGAATATAAACATCGAACAGATATATTGAATAAATACATTGAATATAAACATTGAACAGATATGTTAAATATGTACATTGATTATAAACATTGAATATACATATTAAATATATGCATTAAATACAAACATTGAACAGATATGTTAAATAAATACATTGAATATAAACATCGAACAGATACATTAAAAAATTAAATAAACAAAACTGAGAATATTTAAGTAAAATCAAACACCAAGTATCAAGTTCAAAAATCGTAAATCATTAATAAAGAAAATAATTCTTGCAGAAGAAAAACGATATAAAAATGATGACAAAAAGAGTGGAGCAAGATACGATCGGGAAGATAATTAAATAAATCAAGAAAGTGACTGTTTAATGCGACCGCATTTCCCTGTGAAATAAAGCGGCGCAGCTGTTCGCAAGGAGATTCAAAAATCGCGGCGATAAATCAAAACGGCGAAGACGATCGCAAGAAAGCCACCTTGCTTCCCTTGTTCTTGCGCCTTCTTGCGACCACGGGAATCGTGCTTCAGCAGTCGTTGCTCAAAAATGCCCGACAACGGGATGCCATTTCGTTGAATTTACGAGCGCGAAGCAACGAGCTGCTGGCCAACCGTAATGCGACTTTTGGTCCACGCGTTGACGAAGTGACTCGCGAAGAAAAACCGTACACACCTACACCGTTGAGTCCGAAAGTCTCCCTGTTTACTCGCTTTAAATAATCCGTGACACATGCGTTTTTTCACCCTTTCGCTGCTTTACAAATGGCGGCGATTTATGTTTCAAATGCTCTGTAACTATTTTATTGCTTAACTGTTCAAAACGAATTCGATGAACTTTTCTTTTAATTTGCAGTTTGATTTGCATTTTTGGGTGCTGGAGTCTGATTTTTATTGGTTAGATCTATGTTTGCAATTTTATTTAGGTAGGTTTTAGGTTTGGATTTAACTTTGAGGTTATGTTTGAGTATAGTACGATTTATACTCGGTATATTTATTTGTAAATTTAGATTGGTTTTTTGGATGCTGGTTTGGAGTCTGATTTATATTCGTTAGATTCAGATGTTTGCAATTTTATTCAGATACCTTTTAGGTTGGGATTTAAAAGACCTTGATTTCGATTTAAATTTAGATCTACATTTAAATTTAGATTTCCATTAAATTCATATTACATTCGCCTTCAACTTCAAACTAAAATAAAAATTCACAATATCGACTAAATGTAACAATAGAACTACAACAGTTTCGCGGACCAATTTCAGTGGTCTTAAAGTTCAATTTCCGGTGGTCTTAGCGACCACGATCAATTAAAATGCATCCATAACTTCAAACAATCCGTGACTTTGAAAAGCTAATTACGAAGTATCAAAAGCTGGTGAGCGTTTATCAAATTTTAATTAATATTAACCTCGGAAGTAAACCGTACTGTCGAATGAGCAACTGAACTAATTCCTACGTTTGGGAAACGTGTACAATCGTTTACAAACTATTTGCTTCCGTTTTAGACTGCTGACAAATTCACATATTGTAACATATATGCTGCCTTCAAATTTTGTTTTACATTCATATGTTTAATATTGTATTTAATCTTTATGTTCAGTGTATCTGTTTATATTTAATGCAAACATTGTAATTAATTTAATGTAAACATTTTTTGTGAAATTTGACTAATGTATTAAAAATTTGATATGAAATTTGATAGACTTGGTATGAAAGCAATATTTTGTAGTTTTATAATTTATCAATTGTAAATAACAAATTTATTGTTCCTCTAGCTCCTAAAATTGTACAATACACTTGCAGTTATATTTTAAAAATTATTCAATTACATACTTGAAACTATATACTCATACAACTATAAATTTACACTTAACCATAAAAAGTTACTTCACAAAATTATGTTCCATTCGAGAAATTAAAACAGCACAAATATATGTTCATAAAAAGTTAAAACGATTAAATAAATGCAACATCACTTCAACAGCGAAAAAACCAGTAAAAATAAAAATTGTTATGAAAGCAATAAAAAAGGGATTTAGTAAAACCACGAGGGTTAACGGTGTGAACGTGTCCGCGAAGCAATAAGGGGCTGAAAGTTTACCCCTAACACTCGAAGTATCGAGTAATTCGAGTCTTTATCGATCTGTAATATCCACGTAATACAGGCCCTTCTGTCCCGTTATAACGAACGCAATCGTTTAATTAATAATTCGTTACGCCGTTTCCGACACGACGTAAAAATGATCAGCAACAAGGTTTTAGGGTGTGGGGCGGTTCGGGACGGTTCGTTAAGCAGCTTGCGATTTTGGGTTAATTAGCGATTATGGAAATACGATCGTACTTAATTGGGACGCGGCTCTGGTCGTTATAAAATAACGCGAACAGGTCGGTGGAATATTCTTCCAGCAGCTGGAAGCGCGTGTGACCAAACACCATTACTAATTACGGCACAGGAGCTACCAGTAAATTGCCTCCATTAGGTGCATAGTTCGCGGCGCATACTTGCTTCGGCTTAGCGTTGCAACAGCTGCGACCATCCCGCCTCCGCGTGCATATTCTGCGTCTATATAATACCGCTTCGAAGTATTTGTCTATTGTAAGGACTGCCGAATCAAAAAGGCGTATATTTTAATTAAAATTCGCGGGTTTCGTTGTGTTTGCGGCGTCTTGCGGCGCAGGTGTGGGTCTTGAGATTGGTCGCGCATCTGTGAATTTGTGGATTTGGGGACTTGAGACGTTTGAGTTATGAGATTTTAATGGGAAGTTGGGGATTTGGGACGTTTATGAAATTTTGATGGTTGGACATTTGGGGATTGAGATATTTAGGTTATGGAATTTGAAGGTTAGGTTTGGGGATTTGAGAAAGATTATGGAATTGAGAGGTTAGGTTTGGAGATTTAGGATACTTAGGTTATGGAATTTGGAGGTTAGGTTTGGGGATTTGAGAAACTCAGGTTATGGAATTTGGAGATTAGGTTTGGGGATTTGAGAAACTTAGGTTTGGGAATTTGGAGGTTAGGTTTGGTGATTTGGGACACTTAGGTTAGGGAATTTGGAGGTTAGGTTTGGGGATTTGAGACACTTAGGTTATGGAGTTTGAAGGTTAGGTTTGGGGATTTGAGACACTTAAGTTAGGGAATTTGGAGGTTCGGTTTGGGGATTTGAGACACTTAGGTTAGGGAATTTGGAGATTAGGGAATTTAGGGATTTGGGAACTTTGTGATTTGATAATTTGGAAATTTAGAAATTTGAGAAATTTCAGAATGATAGAGCTAGTTTTATAGCCTTCTAGTATCATTGTTCTCTAGTTCCCTAATTTCTCAGTTCTATAGCTCTCTAGTTCCCTAGTCCCATGGTTCCCCAGTTCCCTAGTTCCCCAATTTCTTAGTTCCCCACCTCCTTAGTTCCCCAATTCCCTAGTTCCCCACTTCCCTAGGTCCCCAGTACCCTAATTTTCCAATTGCCTAGTTCCTAATTCCCTAGTGCCCTAATTCGCTAGTTCCCTAATTCTCTAGTTCCACAATTCTCTAGTTCCCCAATTCCCTTGTCCCCAACTCCGTAGTTCTCCAATTCCCTTATCTCCAATTCCCTAGTTCCCCCATTCCCAAGTTCCCCCATTCCCTAGTTCCCCCATTCCCTGGTTCCCCCATTCCCTAGTTCCCTCATTTCCTAGTTCCCCCATTTCCGAGTTCCCCCATTTCCGAGTTCCCCCATTCTCTAGTTCCCTCATTCCCTAGTTCCCCCATTTCCTAGTTCCCCCATTCCCTAGTTCCCCCATTCCCTAGTTCCCCAATTCTCTAGTTCCCTCATTCCCTAGATTCCCAACTAGTAAAATCCCCAATTCCCTAGATTCCTAACTACTAAGCCCCCCAATTCCCTAGATTCCCAACTACTAAAATCCCCAATTCCCTAGATTCCCAACTACTAAAATCCCCAATTACCTAGATTGCCTACAACTAAAGTCCCTAAATCCCTAGATCAATAATTACACACATCCATAATTCCCTATATCCCAATTCCCTACTTCCTCAATTCCCAAAATTCAAAAATTTCCAACTCAATAATTGCACACGTTCATAATTTTTTATTTGTGCAAATTCTTTAATTCCCAACTCAAATTTCTAAATCCCCAAACCAATAATTTCTTACGTCCAAAACCTTCCAAATTTCTAATACCATAAATCCCTAAGAAGATGTAGATTCTTAATACCTCAGTTCCCGAAAGCTGAACTTCACTGATCCTAAACTTTCCTAATCCATCCCTCCCTGAATTCTACAGACGTATTTCCTAAGTTTCCTACCACATAGTTTCCTCGGTTCACTAATTCCCTAGTCCGTTTCTCTGTGGTACCGTAATTCCCTAGTTCCTGATTTCATAGTGTTACAATTCTACAGCTGTCTAACTTTACCTAAACTAAGTGTCTTAAGTTCCTTTATTTTCTTGGACTCTCAAACTTTCAAGTTCTTTATTTCCTAGATTCACATCTACAAATTAGTAGTAGATTACTAGTAGATTCTAGTAGGTTACAAATATTATTAGATTATAAATTATTGCTCACAAATATTGACTTTTTGGAAAAATTTCATATATGTTAGATTCTTGTGTCCATAAATTACTGAATTAGTATTCACAAATTTTCATCTTTCAACAATTTTATATTATAGATTCCTGTATCTATAAATTACTTGGTGACTAGACAGAAATTTTTACTGTTTGAAAATTTCATATATTAGATTCTAATGTCTACAAATTCCTACATTACTTCCAAATTTTACCTTCCAAAAATTCCACATCCCAGATTCTCGTATCTATAAATGACTGAATTACTATTCACAAATTGCACCTTTCGAAAATTCCATTTTCTAGATTCTTGTATTTGCAAAATTGCTAGATTCCAACTTACAAATATTCGCCTTCCAAAAATTCCGTATCCTAGATTCTCGGACCCAGAAAATTACCAGATTCCAACTTACAAATATTCGCCTTCCAAAAGTTCCATATCCTAGATTCTCAGAATTCCAAAATTACCAGATTCCAACATAAAAATTTCAATATCCTAAAAATTCCACAACTCCGCTTAATTACGTTAATCCAGATTCCCAAATTGCCCTATCCGAAAAGCCTTCCCCGAACGTCCACATGGCGATACCGTAGCAAATCGAATCTCGATATCGCTCGCCAAAAGAGAGCCCGAGTAAACCGAGCACGGTTCGCTCGTATTTCGGAATTACAGTATTCCGTAGTCCTCCGTCACCTTTCGTAGGAAGCCAGATTTGCTCGCGACTGTACACGCTTCCGGCTGTGTCGCTCCTCTTCTGTATCGATCTGTCGTCGAAGCGTACTTCCCGTTGCAGCCTTAATTTAAATGGCAATTATCTGAGTGGAAAAGGTCGTTAAATTAAAAGTTATGGCCAAGCCGGGCGACGCGTTCAGGTGTACGACCGATTAGACGCGGGAGGAAACGAATAGCCGAAAAAAAACGGTCGAGAGGAAAATAGAAAAAGGTCCTCTCGTTTTGCTTCGCTTTGCAACAGCAACAAAACAGTGATTGCATCGATCCGCTCGTACAAAAGCTGCGCTCGTAACACGGTTTCGGGATTTTTGCACTTTCGCCGGCTGCGTGGCACGCGTTGTCACGTGACTCGAACGAGGATCGTATAGTAGAAGGATTTCGAGGATGGCAGACAACTTTCCGCGTTCGCGACAAGAAACTTCGGATTATCTCCTCGGTGGGACGTGTACGGGGTTTGGGAGGGTGATTTGCTCCGGTTAGAATAGCACCGGAACCGGTATTCCGCTGTCAAGAAACCGTAAAATCCTCGACAAATAACCGGTAAACAGTATCCCCGGACGTTTCGACGATATTCGTTGGACCGGTTCCCAGCTCGAATGACCAGAAAACGTCGATGCTTCCTGTGCCGTTAATGCCCACGAATTAATTCGGACCTGCATTTTTATGGCGGTCGTTGTTTACCGTCGGATGCATCGTATTTGGGAAGACTTTATTTGAGTTTTTTTGGGGGAAATTATGTTTTGTGGGGGACTGGGACTGGGAGAGTGGGAAATTGCGAATGAGGGAGTTAGGTAGATGGGGAATTAAGGAGAAGGGAGTTAGATGAGGAAATAAGGGATTAGGGAAATAGGTAGATGGGGAATTAAGGGATTAGGGAGTTAGAGAGATAGGGAATTAAGGGATTAGGGAATTAGGTAGATGGGGAAATAAGGGATTAGGAAATTAGGTAGATGGGGAAATAAGGGATTAGGAAATTAGGTAGATGGGGAAATAAGAGATTAGGGAAGTAGGTAGATGGGGAATTAAGATATTAGGAAATTGGGTAGATGGGGAATTAAGGTATTAGGGAATTAGATAGACGGGGAATTAAGGTATCAGGGAATTAGGTGGATGGGGAATTAAGGTATCAGGGAATTAGGTGGATGGGGAATTGAGGTATTAAGAAATTAAGTAGATGGGAAATTAAGGTATTAGGAAGTTGGGTAGATGGGAAATTAAGGTATCAGTGAATTAGGTAGACGGGGAATGAAGGTATCAGGGAATTAGGTGGACGGGGAATTAAGGTATTAGGGAATTAGGAAGATGTAGAATTAAAAAATTAAAGAATTAGGTAGATGAGGAATTGAAGTATTAAGGAATTAGGTACACGAGGAATTAAGGTATTAGGAAATTGGGTAGATGGGGAATTAAGGTATCAGGAAATTAGGTAGACGGGGAATTAAGATATCAGAGAATTAGATTGATGGGGAATTAAGGTATTATGGAATTAGATATATGTGGAATTAAGCAATTAGAGAATTAGATATATTCCTAAATATCCATTAAGGAATTAGGGAATTAAGTGGATAGGAAATTAGGAAGATAGGCAATCTTGGGAACTAAGAAACTATTGGAACTAAGGTATCTTAAGGACTAGGAAATTCTAGGACCTAGGGGACTAGAATGCTAAACAACTAAAGAAAATAAGGAACTAGGGAATTTTGAGAACTAGGAAATCGTTGGAATTAGGGACCCTGAGGATAGGGAACTGTTGGAACTAGGGACCCTGAGAACTAGGGAACCTTGAGGACTAGGAAACCTTGGCGAATAGAGAACCTTAAGAACTAGGGAATCTTGAGTACTAGGGAACCTTGAGAACTAGGGAATCTTGAGTAGTAGGGAACCTTGAGAACTAGGGAATCTTGAGAACTAGGAAACCGTTGGAACTAGGGACCCTGAGGACTAGGGAACCTTGAGGACTAGGGAACCTTGACGAATAGAGAACCTTAAGAACTAGGGAATCTTGAGTACTAGGAAACCTTGAGAACTAGGGAATTTTGAGTACTAGGGAACCTTGAGAACTAGGGAATCTTGAATACTAGAGAACCTTGAGAACTAGGGAATCTTGAGTACTAAAGAACCTTGAGAACTAGGGAATCTTGAGTACTAGGAACCTTGAGAACTGGGGAATCTTGAGACCTAGGGAACTAAAGAACTAGGTCCCCAGTGACCTAGTGAATTTTTCACTACCTTCAAATTCACACATGACCGCATTCGTCTCCCAAATAGTTGCCAACAAAAAATCAGAAGTGTAGCATTCGTTCGCGATTTTCCCTAGAAGTATGTAAATTTCCACGCGACTGTACCCATGGCCCTCATCCTAAGCTGACTTAAGCTCACTTAAGGTCGCGTCGTTTCTTCGCGAGATGAAATTGGAACGCGTGCTTGCCCGTGCAAATTAAATACACCGTGAATGACGTTTACGTAGCTGCCAGCTACGCGCTGCTTGCCTACAGCTGTCTCTTTCTCTCTTTCTCTCTCTCTCTCTCTGTCTCGAATGCATTTGTCGCGGCCTACCAATCCAGGATGATTAACTTCCGTGCTTTGTCGCTTTGTATTTGGGGAACTGGGTAGCTGCTCCGCGATTCCTCGGCCTCGATCCTTCGTCCAATTTAATTAAAACGTTGCCGTGTGTTTGTACAACCCTCTGGCCGCGGTTTTATGAAACGTATTACGCGTGCACCACGGCTTTTCGATTTGTCCCCGTTCACGCTTGTACAGAGATCTACCCGCTTGGATTTCTCTTCGAGTCAGCGGTTTTGCAAGTCACCGGGTTATAACCGCGGACGTAAATTGATCGCGATAATTTGCCGGGGATACCCAGATTCAACTTAATTAAAGAATAATTAGCTAAAAGGGGCTGCGGCGTTCTTTGTACACGCTTCCGCAGAATACCGCGTATTGTTGGACAGCCGAATAGATAAACGCCGGGAATTTCCGACACGCTTGTTTTACACAGAAACTGGAATCTCGGGATTTAATTTACGACGCTTCATTTTATCGCTGCACTTCGTTTATGGCGTTACCTAGCTTTGAGTCATGAGACGTTCTTTCGTTCATGGATTTTTGTGGATGTTTCAACGCTTTTGGAACTGAGATTTTATATATTTTTTGAAATTTGATCATTTTTGAGACTCGATATGAATTGTTGTATTGTACGATTCTAAAGTTTTAATTATGCGAAATATCAAAAGGCCATTATTCAAAAATTTTCAAAAATTCCACAAATTCCAAACATGCCAAAAATTCAAATATTTTCAATAATTCCAAAAATTCAAAAAATTCAACAATTTTTAAAAATTCCACAAATTTCAAACCTGCCAAAAATTCAACAATTTTCAATCATTCTAAAAATTCAAAAAATTTAAAAATTTTAAAAAATTCCAGAATTCCAAGTTTTAAAAATGACAATAATTACAAAAATTACAAAAATTCCACAAATTTCTGAACTTCAAAAAATTCAACATTTTTTTTTAAGTTCTAAAAATTCCACAAATTTCTGAACTTCAAAGAATTCAACATTTTTTTTTAAATTCTGAAAATTCCACAAATTTCTGAACTTCAAATAATTCAACATTTTTTTTTAAATTCTGAAAATTCCACAAATATCTGAACTTCAAATAATTCAACATTTTTTTTTAAATTCTAAATATTCCACAAATTTCTGAACTTTAAAAAATTCAACATTATTTTTTTAATTCTAAAAATTCCATAAATTCAAAAAATTTCAAAAATTGAAGAATTAAAAGAATTCTGTAAATTACAATAAGTACAATAATTACAAAAATTCCACAAATTTCTGAACTTTAAATAATTCGACATTTTTTTTTAAATTCTAAAAATTCCACAAATTTCTAAACTTCAAAAAATTCAAAAATTATAAAAAATTCCATGAATTCCAAAAATTCTAAAAATGTCAAAACTTCCTAAAATTAAGAAATTCTCCTAATTCTAAAAGAACACTGTACTTAAACACACAACTTCCCACCTCATCTCCCTATCCCTCGTAACCCATCATTTACAAACGTCCTCCGATCAATAAACGTTACATTTCACAGGATCTTAACTTTTTCGTAGGATTTATTCGTTCAGATTTGGACAGTTTATCGGTTCACGACGTTACTATTAAGAGATGTGAAAGGGTAACTGCTTTTATGAAAGAAAAAAGCTTACACGTTACGAATGGATACGTACTGCACTCGCTCAGTAGTGAGTGTCAATATCATTCCCGACACATATCGGAGAAATTCGACAGTAAATAATAAATGTCAATATCACTCGCACTGAACTAAAGTTCTGCTTCTACGCTTAATCAATACGTTACATTGCCGGTGATATAAACAAATTAATTACCTTAATCGTATCTCTTATTTGAGCAACCTAATAAAAACACATTCTTTAAAACATTTCAAACCAGTTAAATTTATTGAAACATTTACAATTTCACATTTATTCTCGCAGTAACGAATGTTGTAACAATTTTATTTATTTTAAATGGGTCAAATTTGTCCCAGTAATATATTTTTTATCGACAAAATAGTTTAACATATAAAATTTTTATTTTGTTAAATGTTTCACCCTTATAGTAGTATATTACAATAAAAACATTCACACGTATAATTAATTAACAATTATTGTTGTATGACGTATTGTTCCATTGTGCTTTAAACGAAGGTTAAAATTCGCACCGTTCCACTGTCAATATTAAAATTGAATCAATAAAACTAACCGAAAACCAAAATTCGATTTCCACAATGGGCCATTTTTCCCCTTGGTCGATCTAACCACTTTACGTCCGATTAATTTTCTGCTACGTTATTCGATTTGAGCAAATAAATTCGTTCGTATAAATCGAAGTTAATTTCATTTCTGACTACCGAAGCTTTATCGATAACAATCATTAATCCCCATTACTGACAGCTGTTCTTTCTATCATGCCACAACACTCGGCGCACAAACGTCCGTCAACTATCTGCAGCAAACGGCAGTCGATAACTGTCGATACCAATTAATCGTTAACGAAGTCAATGAAAGACGTCGGTAATTGGTCCAAGTCTCGATTAAATTTAACGTCGTGTTGGAATTAACCTTCGGTTGCAAAATTAATGTCAAAGTGCATTCGCCGGTTTTTTTTTTTGCGGTAGAATTTCGCGACGGAGGAAAAGCGTCGTGAAAACATGTCACCGGTTCGAGTACAGCTTCAACCGCGAGACGAGACTTTTCATCGAGAAACGCGAGTTACCGGTTTCCTTTTCACCTAGCCGAAGGAATACGCGGAGCAGAAGCGGGTCGATGTCTTTCACGTGTTTCCGCGGGTTTCGTATCCTTTGACAATCTTGTCATCGATTTTTCTGGCATCGACGAAAAAATCGTAGCTGAAAATAATATAACAGGCGGTGTAGGATTTTTGAATCGCAATGTACATCATCAGAGACCAGTTATCGTGACAATAAAATCATTCTAGCGCGAGAGAAAACTCGACTCGTCTCCGATTCTCGAGATGAAATTATTTTTACGTTTCTTCCAGGAAACGTCGGTGGTTCCCACAGTTCCGCGATCCTTCTTCCCCCTGTAATCATCGTGAAATGTTCGTGGGAAATGTCGGCGGATTATATCCGTTTCGAAACGTTTCAATCGTACCAGAGATGAAACATAGCCTGGTCGTGTAAAATCAATTCGATTTTCGATCATCGTTCGTGTTCGATGTGTATCGAATTAGCGTTTCGTTTCGCTCGACACGTTAACCAGATTCCACTGTAAATCTTTCCCGATCGCTGCGTTATTAATACATTCACCTTTCACCGCTCTCTGTTATATATATATAGGTATATGTATTTTTAATTTATTTCGTTCGTTTACGCGAGGATAAAACGATTCTTTCGGTGTACTGTGATAAATGAACTTTTATTGCCTTGATATATAGATAATAGAGATTTTTTTTTGAAATTATGTAGCCAAAGCTGGAATTAAAGCACTATACCTTATATTGTCACGCGATAAATCGCCGCGTATTAAGTTTCCGGCCGGTAAATCACCGGACATTAAATTGTCACGCATTAAATCAACACGCATTAGATTTCCAAGCATTAAATTACTGTGCGTTAATTTTCTATAAGTTTCACGCGCTAAATGAATTATATTGCCACATGAAAAATTTCTGCGTTGAACTACCATGCGTTATATTACCATTTGTTACATTGCCAGTTTTACACGTTATATTTTTATCAGTTACATTGCCATAAGTCAAATTTTCACTCGTTAGATTTCTGCGAGTTATATCGCCACTAGTTATATTGCCACATGAAAAATTTCTAGGCGTACGACTCCCATGCGTTATATCGCCGTTACCTATATTGCCACGCATAGAATTTTCATAATTTTTACTTCCACGCGTTATATCGCCACTTGTTATATTGCCATGCAGAGAATTTTTATGCTTTCTACTTCCACGCGTTATATCGCCACTTGTTATATTGCCATGCATAGAATTTTTATGATTTCTACTTCCACGCGTTATATTGCCACCATTTATATTGCCACGCATAGAATTTTCATGATTTCTACTTTCACGCGTTGTATTGCCATGCATAGAATTTTTATGATTTCTACTTCCACGCGTTATATCGCCACTTGTTATATTGCCACGCATAGAATTTTTATGATTTCCACTTCTGCGCATTATATCGCCACTATTTATATTCCACATATAGAATTTGCATGATTGCTACTTCCACGCGTTATATTACCACCATTTATATTGCCACGCATAGAATTTTCATGATTTCTACTTCCACGCGTTATATCGCCACTATTTATATTCCACATATAGAATTTTCATGATTGCTATTTCCACGCGTTATATCGCCACTATTTATATTGCCACATATTGAATTTTCATGATTGCTACTTCTACGTGTTATATCGCCACCTGTTATATTGCCACGCATAAAATTTTCATAACTTTTACTTCTACGTGTTATATCACCACTAGTTACATTGCCACGCACTTAATTTGAATGACTTTGATTTCCTCGCGTTATATTGCCACTAGTTATATTACAAATCATTGAATTTTCATGATTTTGACTTTTATATGGTCAAATTTGGTCCATTATATTTCCTCGCGTTATATTGCCAGATGTTACATCTCCTCGCGTTATATTGCCATACGTTACATCTCCACGAGTTATAATGTCAGTCAGATGTCTACGAGTTAAACTACAAGGCGTTAAATTGCTAAGCATTATATTCCCACGCGTTATATCGCCATTCCTTAAATTTCCATATATTAGACCATCGCACTATATTGCAGCCCATTAGAGTTACATATATGAACCTCCATATATTCTATGATATTCAAGAGTCTGCAATCTTGAGTTCAGAAAAGTTGTAAATTTCAAATTCGTGTTCTAAAGCTCGTCTGTTCACTAGTTGAATATAAAATTTAGAAAGAATACGCAAGTGTCTACAATGTATAAAGATAGGTTACACTGCATTAAACGTACACGCACGAATATGTAATAGTATGTCGATAATATTCTGTAAGTGTACAACGAAACGACTTTTTCACCGTAGCAATATTTGCTTTCTGTTCACGGGACGTTCTCTCTTTAAACGTAACCGTTCGAAATAACGTTTTCAGTCGATCGGCGTTGAGTGTCGTTACGCCTGGAGATTTCAGAAATGCACACTTAACGTTCGCACACGTAGCCGGGGGAGGATACAATCGTAGCCACGCGAGATATCCGCAAACAGAATGGAATGTGACGATAGCACGGCAGTTAGCAGAGAGTGCAGGGTCGGGTGTTCAACGAGTGGTATACAGGGAGGTCACAGGGGTGAATACGGGGCAGGGGCATACGCGTGCTTACGCTACTATGTGCCTCTGTGACCCCTATACAACCAGAACCCATTTCGACTATCTCGTCCTGCCCGTTCACCTGTACATGTTCTCTCATTATATTCCTGCATATAGCTGCCATACGTACAGTCTCCCACAAATCTCCCTTACATATTTTCAATTTCGGTACTTTTCTTATTATTACAATATTAAGCGAATCTTCCTCAAATTTTTGTATTTCTTAATCTTTAGATTTTGCATTTTCAAATGTAACTCTCAAATTTTCTTAATTTCTACACTTCAAAATCTGTGGATCCAAAGCTAGTACACGAATCTTCAAACCTTCAAATCTTTGCTATCTTCAAATTTTGAGAGATACAACACTAGGTCACATCTTCAAATTTCAAAATTACCAGGGTTCTAAATTTTCTGAGTTAAAAATTTGAAGAATCTCATATTGTCAAACTTCTCTACCTTTAAAGAAGGTAATACCTTCATCTCTAGATCCTCAAATACTGCCTCCACAAGTCCCAAAAATGAGCGATGAGTCTTTTTATGAGGAGGTTGTCGAAGATTTGTAGGGGACTGTACGTAAGGAGAATCACGAAAGCACGAAGCGGAGCTTTCGGACGAATACAAGCTCGACGCGTGAATAACGTTGATAAGCATCCGCTCTATGAGCCTAGGCTCTCTTCCCTTTATCTCCGTCTCGCCGTAGCTCCGTTTCTATGGACAGACTCTGTGTGTTTTGCTTTGGCAACACCTTCTGCAGCCAGGTGCTTCCACCACGGAGATATCCGACAGCTCCGGGCTGGGAAAAAATCAATTAGCTGTAATCGCGGTGGACCCGGAGTCGCCGGGCGTTATTTGTTTAATAGTAAGCAACTTCGGAAGGGGTTGCTTCTCGTGTTTCCCTTTTCTCTTTTCGTAATACAAGCGAAGAGCCTCGTTTGCACGACGGCGTTCGTTAAGCCAAGTTTACGGTCGAGGAAACTTATTTTTGAATATCGTCCGAGCAGGAACTTCCTGATGGAGGGTGAAGGAGGGTGCAGCGTGATTAACGCAGTTGGATAAAAGTGTTCGTCGCCTTGCTGCTACCTCGATTCTAGGCGTTTCATCTGTCAATTAAGAGGCGATTTAGCGCAGCGAGCAATTGGCAGAGTTCGAGATGTTCTCCCTTTGACCCCCGACATAATTGAGATTTAATTCGGGCACAGGCCGAAGGTGACAAGGGGATTAGATTACTGAAGAGTTTGACAGGAATACCAATTAGCGAGCGTTGCTTCGAATCAGTCGATACTGTAAACATTTCGACGACTTGCTGTTGTTTATTCTAGGCGAGTCTCGTTTTATTTTGTATTCAAGTTTTATAGAATTTTGCAATTTAGTTGAAGATTTTATTAACTGTGTACTTTAGAGGGTGAGACACTTAAAGTGGTATAACTTGGCTGCCATTGCTGCTAAGAGAAAATGCATTAAGTCAAAATTATTTGGTTAGGTTAGGTTATTTTATTATTACTTGGTTAGGTTAGTTTATTTTATTGTATGTATATTTTACAGGGTGAGACACTTTAAATTGATCATTTGAATAACTTGACTGATATTGCTGCTAAGAAAATATGCATTAAGTCAAAATTATTTGGTTAGGTTAGGTTATTTTATTATTACTTGGTTAGGTTAGTTTCTTTTATTGTATGTATACTTTATAGGGTGAGACACTTCAAATCGATCATTTGAATAACTTGGCTGCCATTGCTGCTAAGAAAATATGCATTAAGTCAAAATTCTTTAGTTAGGTTAGGTTATTTTATTGCATGTACACTTTACAGGGTAAAGCACTTAAAATGGACGACCTGAACAACATGGCTGCCATTGCACCTAAGGAAAAATACATCAACTCAAAATTATTTGGTTAAATTACGCTATTTTATTGCATGTATACTTTACAAGGTGAAGCACTTAAAATGGACGATCTGAACAACATGGCTGCTATTGCTGCTAAGAAAAAATGCATCAAATAAAAATTATTAGGTTAAGTTACGTTATTTTATTGCATGTATACTTTACAAGGTGAAGCACTTAAAATGGACGATCTGAACAACATGGCTGCCATTGCACCTAAGAAAAAATGCATCAAATAAAAATTATTAGGTTAAGTTAATTTATACCTTGATACCAAATATATTTTCTTTGATACATTTTTTCTATCAGCAAAAACAGTCAAATTATTCTGACGTCCATTTTAAGTCTCACCCAGTATATTTTATTTTATTCCACATATTATCGAATTGCAAATGCAACTTTATCACCTTTATAACCTTGAATGTTAAACATATGTTCAGTTGATTGGAAAATAATAAACACGTGTGATACAACATATAATACAGAGTTGTAATTAATTCATCGTACCTAATTAATTAATTTGATTACAGCATATTTATCATTTATACTACACGTGTTTATTAATCAATTGTATTTAATTAATTCATTCGAAATATAATTACAAACATACTTGTTTAATTCCACGCGCGCCATATTGCGGTACGAACTCTTATTCCCTCGATGATATTAAAGCTTGAAATTTATAAGGTAGTTCTTAAATTTTTGTAATGAGAGAAATTAGAGACCCTGGTAATTCAGAAAATTATGAAAGTTTGTACGCAAGTTCCTTTGAAATGAGAATTAATTTTTATTTTTGCTGACGTGGTTTTAAGGGATGAAAAGTGCAGAATTTTCTTATTCGAGGAATATTTAGGAGGGTGAGAAATATCGAAGAAAGGTTCGAATATAAATTGCATCAAGTTTGGAAAATTTGATGTTCAAGTGGACCTGGTCAGCAAAGCTATAAATTTTTTTCTTTTTTTGAAAATGTAAATGTGAATTTTTATGTAAATGCACATAGGTGCACGATTGTTTATGTATTTATTTATTAAAAGTTCCGATCTTTCTAGTATTTTGCAATTTGATTACTGTAAGTTAAAGTTAAAGCAATTTGATCAGAATAAGTCAAAGTACTTAGCAGTGATGGGTATAAGGTAATAACGTTTCATTTTCTGGCAGTGAAATCTCTGTTGTCGCAACTTGCGCAAGTTATCTCATAGCGTGATGATACAACTTAGTTGTAACACGCTCCTAAGCTCACGTGTTAATGCAACTGAAGTAACATTAGGGACTGAGACCTGTAAATCCCTTTTAATCCGAGGTATTATCATGCCCCGCTGAAAACGATGGTTGCTTGTTCGTGACGCGACCCATCTGTATGTTAACGTGCAAATGAAGTTGCAAGAAATAATCAAATACCTAAATCTGTTCCTAGGATCTAAGGTCCTAAACTCTCCAATTTCCTAGAATCTTAAAATTCCTAGATTCTCAAGGTCTTAAATCCTTAAAACCCCAAACACCAAGATCTTCAGATATCTACATCTCCAAATTCCTAAATCTGTTCCTGGCTCCTAAAGTCTGTAATTTCCTGGACCTAAAAATCCCTAGATTCTCAAGGTCTTAAATCTCCAAATCCCTAAAACCCCAAACACCGATCTTCAGATATCTACATCTCCGAATTCCTAAATCCAAACCCTAAGTCCCTAAATTCCTATTTCGTCAAATTCCCAAATTCTCATCTCCTATATTTCCTTCAGAAAATATCACTCTCTCAAAATTATCCTCAAGATCCCCGTCTCCAAATCTCTCAGATCCCTAAAAATCGCCCGGTACACCTAACTGTCACTAAACAGGCCAGATTTTCCCCCGTACGTATCACGGGCGTCGAAATAACACCCGGGGTGAAAAAAGTTGCCCTCCGTTTCGAAATTTATAACCCGACGAGCAGAACCGTCCCGTAAAATGAATTCAGTCTGCGAAACTCGCATAATAAACAGCTATTCCGCGCCGGGAACGCGGCGAGCTTCCCGTTTGATCCCCGGGACACGGTCGCTGGAAAGAACCTTTCCTAAGGATCCCGGAACGATAATCCCCGGTTCGAGGCAAGGGTCCGCCCGATTGGATGGAAATTTCGTAGCAGGAGTTCCGCGTCGCGATGGCGGATTTCTGCTGACAAAGTTCGAGCACATTTCACCTTTGACCGGTCGGCTCTGGTCAGTTAGAACACCATCCAGTCAGCTTTCCACCGACGAAGGTCTGACGTTTTTGCCGGTTGCTGCCTTAACGCGATGTTCTTCTTTCTTGCGCGACTCGGTCAGTATTACTTTGTACCAGCTTCGAGGATGCCCGGCGAAATTGCAACGGTGCGATGCGATGAAGAACGAGATGAAACTTACGACGGATTAAAAACTTTGCCTACGGAAAAATCTTCGTCTCTAGGGGAATGATGATCTCTGCTGGCTGTGAATTTCAGTTCGCCTAACGTAGTTTGTATTCGTCAAAGTGTGGCAGGGTGCGTCACAGTGCGTCGTGATACGTTATGGTTGCGCCATGAAGCGTTGTGGTGTGTCATGATGCGTCATGGCATGTCATAGAGCGTCGTGGAGCGTCATAGGACGTTGTGATGTGTCAGAATGCGTCATAATGCGTTATAGTACTTCATGGTGCGTCATGGGACGTCATAGTGCGCCATGGTGCATCATGGAGCGTTAGGGTGCATCAGGGTGTGTCATGATGCGTCACCCTACGTTACAGAGCGTCATGGAGCGTCAGAGGGCATTGTGGTGCGTCAGAGTGCGTCATAATGCGTTATAGTACGTCGTGGTGCGTCATGGGACGTTGTAGTGCGTCATGGAGAATCGTGATACGCTGGGGTGTGTCAAGGTGCGTCGTGGACACTTGCGGTGTGTGATAACACGTCATGGTGCGTCATAGAACATTATAGAGCATCATGGTGCGTCATGGTGCGTCGCAGATCGTTATAGAGCATCATGGTGCGTCGTGATGCATCAGAATGCGTCATGGTGCGTCGTAATGCGTCAGAATGCGTCATAATGTGTCATGGTGTGTCATGTTGCGTCAGGGTGCGTCACGATGCTTTTAGGTGTGTCATGGTGCGTCTTGGAGCGTTAGGGTGTGTCCTGATGCGTCATGGAGCGTTAGGGTGTGTTATGATGCGTCATGATGATTCAAGGTGTGTCATGGTGTGTCATGATGCTTCAAGGTGTGTCATGGTGCGTTATGATGCTTCAAGGTGTGTCATGGTGCGTCATGGAATGTTAGGGTGTGTCATGGTGTGTCATGATGCGTCAGGGTATGTTATGGTGCGTCATGGAGCATTAGGGTGTGTCATGGTGCGTCATGATACTTCAGGATGTGTCATGGTGCGTCATGATGCTTCAAGGTGTGTCTTGGCGCGTCATAGAGCGTTATAGAGCCTCGTGGTGCGTCATGGTGCTTCATGGTGCGTCGTGATGAGTCAGGATGCGTCTTTGAATTCATTCCATACTGTAGAATCTTGTTATACTGCATGAAGTGAAGATATAATAGAGTGTGATTCCAAGAGATGAAAAGGGCTTTGCGATAATTTTTAAGTGTTTTGTATCTTCAGAGCTCGTAAGCTTCCTGAAACTTGACAAAAACAGTTGCCAAACTACAGGTGTCCAAATAAAAAAAAATGTCTAAACACGATAACACACCAATTAAAACCACCAAGTACCACGTTTTCAAAAGCAAGACCAACATAATACACTAATTAAATAATTGCATTACACAGGTAAATGAGCAGTTGGCTATTTAACAGGGAATGCCGGAGCACATAAATTACCGGAAGTTCAGATACCATAGGCATTGTTTCAGCAGTGATTCGATGAAGGTTCACGTGCATGCAGCTTTTAATTCGCCCATTGACCAACGGATCAATGGTTAATTAGATCGGTTATCGTTAATTGCCAACGTTGTCGACCAATCAGTCTAATCGAACCATTCCCTTCTATTTTCTCTCCCCTTTTCGCTTTTTTTTTTTGTTTTTAATCTGCCAACCTTTCATTGTTGATTTTTCGAGTATATCGAACGACATTTTATTGACAATGACGATTGCAGCCTGTTTTTTTTTTCCTTCCCGCTCCGACGTTACATTTAAACGAAATTCGTCGAACAATCGATAACACAAAGGAACAATACGCCTGTAAATTTGATCCTCCTCCATTTTATGCGTGTTACAGACCA
Source organism: Megachile rotundata (assembly GCF_050947335.1). Lineage (NCBI taxonomy): Eukaryota > Metazoa > Arthropoda > Insecta > Hymenoptera > Megachilidae > Megachile > Megachile rotundata. Next base: position 10,064,952 of record NC_134995.1, read on the forward strand.
CGGCTACACGCGTGTAGTCGCGCGTGAATATTTAACCAAGTTTATGCGATATTGATTTTGCAAAACGATGCATGATGCTGGAAACTGTTATCGATGCCGCGGTTAGATGATAACAGGCGGTAGGTTCAGCGAACAACAGATTTAGATACAAAGGGCTTTTTTTCTGTCTAACAATTCCGACTACACAGCGATCAATTTTATACGGTCCACGAAAAGCTTCCTTTTTTTCCTCCATTAATGAAAGACAATTCTTGATGGTCATTAAAGTAACTTTGTTTCAATTAATTCTCCCGCGACAAAATCAGAGCGACATTTAAATATTAATTGTGTGACGTGTAACGGGACGAATATTTGTGACGCACGTTTATTTGGAACGAATAATTGTTTTATTTTCGTTGATTGGTCTGTACGCCGCGCGCATTTGAACGCTGTAAATTGAACAGTATCATGTCTGCGGAGGTAATTTGGAGGTTTTAAATTTGCAGGCTTTCGAGTTTGTTAGTCCTTGAATTTGCAAAATAAAAGTTCTGCGGAGGGAATTTGGTACAAACTTTACTTTTCAATTTTCACTCCTGCAAATTTACAAATTATCCAATTTTTTCAGAATCGTATTTGCAATTTTTAAACTCGGAAACTCTCAAAATTCTTCACACATAATACTGCTAAAATCCTTTTTACATAAAACCACTAAATTCCAACAAAATGTTTTGTCACGTAACCTCAGACATAACCTCAAAGTCCCATAACCTCAAACCTAACCTCAAACATAACCTCAAAGTGCGACAACCTCAAACCTAACCTCAAACATAACCTCAAAGTGCGACAACCTCAAACATAACCTCAAACATGATCTCAAAGTTCGATAACCTCAAACATGATCTCAAAGTTCGATAACCTCAAACATAACCTCAATGTCTCATAACCTCAAACATAACCTCAAATATGATCTCAAAGTTTGATAACCTCAAACATGATCTCAAAGTTCGATAACCTCAAACATAACCTCAAAGTCCTATGACCTCAAACATAACCTCAAAGTGCCACAACCTCAAACATAACCTCAAAATGCCACAACCTCAAACATAATGTCAAAGTCCCATGACCTTAAAGTCCTATAACCTCAAAGTCCCATGATCTTAAAGTTTTATAACCTTAAAGTCCCATAACGTTAAAGTCCCATAACCTTAAAGTCCCATAACGTTAAAGTCCCATAACCTTAAAGTCCCGTAACGTTAAAGTCCCACAACCTTAAAGTACTATAACCTCAAAGTCCCATAACCTTAAAGTCCTATAACCTCAAAGTCCCATGACCTTAAAGTCATATAGCCTTAAAGTCCCATAGCCTTAAAGTCATATAACCTTAAAGTTCCATAACCTTAAAGTCCTATAATCTCAAAGTCCCATGACCTTAAAGTCATATAGCCTTAAAGTCCCATAACCTTAAAGTCATATAACCTTAAAATCCCATAACCTTAAGGTTCTATAACTTTAAAGTCCCATGACCTCAAAATAGTACTCCTGAAAGTTGACATGTGGAGAATTCCACAAATCACTGTTATGACCTCCCACTAAGAAGGTACAGGTTCGAATCGGTAAAACACGATCAAAAGCCGAATAAATTATCATAAATTTTCCGTCAGAGTAGAGGATTCGAAGGTAATGGAACTCGACGTCTGTAATCACGGACACGTGCATCTCGATGCAGGGCAAAGCTAAAACGGGCGGGATACAGCGAGAACGGTTTGACGGATCTTTCCGGTGGCGTTGATCAAATATCGTAATAGAACTCTAATAGTAACGGCACGTGCACCTACGTATGCACGTCGAGATTGCTATCGGGTACACAGGTTGGCTGTTGCTGGCTGTAATTCCTGCAAACAACGCGACGTTACTACCGAGTCAAATGATGAGTGGTTCTAATCAACATGGTGGTGCTCGATGCCTCTATGGCGGTCCAGATATGTGGGTTACTTGTGTGGCATGTCAATCACCAAATTAATTACACCTTAATGCCGCTTATAGAATTATAAATATTTTTGTTCAGAATTCCCTGAATCACATTTCCTAAAATATAAAATAACATTTCGCACCCAAAAAGAGCAAATAATATTTTAAATTGGATTAACTCGTTGAAAATTTTTCAAACTTTCTGGCGAATTTCAGGCACAACACTTTGTGTGAACGAAATTTGTATCGGCCGTTTGAAGCGTCGTTCCAGAGAGTAGTTTACTGCCGTGGAGTGTCGCTATTTCCTGCGTCGCTAAACCGAATCGAAAAATAAAGAGTAGAGAAGTGCGGCAACTCGTAATTTTCATAATTCGAGGAAATTAACGACGCGGTCGTCAGTTTTCTTGGCGGTGATTTAACGAGAATTTTAAAGAGCCGGGGTGTTACGACAGTAATTACTCGATCTCTCTTTGGCTTTGGTGTGTATGATCTCCACGGGAGTAGCTGCGAAGCTGCAGCTGCGGTTAGGCCGCTATTGAGACGCTCCTAGAACAGCGTGTGTGTGCAGTTCGTGGCGTCCTCCATTCGACGGCAAAGCTTTGCACGCGATAAAGCGTGTACGCTTCGAACTAATTCTGACATGGCTGGCAAACGGCGGGCTCGTTTATTCGGAACGCGATCGATTTACCCGCAACCACCCGCCGGATGTCCGGCTCGGACGCAATAACAGCGAAACAATTATTCGAAGACAATATTTGCTTTCCTTTGCGAACCTCGAACTTCGACTCTCCAGGTATGGAAACGCTCAGACACGATTATTAGTCTGCTTGTACATCGTGACGAGGTATCGAGTTACAGGGTCTCTACTGTCAAGATTGGAGGAACCATCGAAATTGTGCTGTGAATTTATTTGTTTTGGGGGTAGGGTGATGTGGTTTATGGTTTTGGGTGATAGGGTGATGTGGTGTTACTGTTTTGGGACTTTTGATAGGGGGATAAGGTTGTATTGTGTTTTGGGACTTTTGGTAGGGTGAGAAGGTAGTACTGTATTCTGGGACTTTTTATAGGGTGATAAGGTATTACTGTGTTTTGGGACTTTTGATGGGGTGATATGGTGGTACTCTGTTTTGGGACCTTTGATGGGGTGATGTGGTATTACTGTGTTTTGGGACTTTTGATAGGATGATATGGTATTACTCTGTTTTGGGACCTTTGATAGGATGATATGGTATTACTGTGGTTTGGGACTTTTGAGAGAGTGATATTGTATTACTATGTTTTGGGACTTTTGATACGATGATATGGTATTACTGTAATTTGGGACCTTTGAAAAAGTGATATTGTATTACTGTGTTTTGGGACTTTTGATAGGATGATATAGTATTACTGTGTTTTGGGACTCTTGATAAAGTGATATGTTATTACTGTGTATTGGGACCTTTGATAGAATAATATGATATTACTATAATTTGATACTTCTGATACAGTAATATGATACTACTGTGTTCTGACACTGTGGATAGAGTAATGTGATCTTACTGTAACTTGATACTTTGGATAGACTAATCTCATATTACTGTAATTTGATACTTTTGATACAGTAATAAGATATCACTGTGTTTTGATACTTTGGATAGAGTAATATGATATTACTGTAATTTGATACTTTTGATACAGTAATATGATACTACTGTCTTCTGACACTGTGGATAGAGTAATGTGATCTTACTGTAACTTGATACTTTGGATAGAGTAATCTCATATTACTGTAATTTGATACTTCTGATACAGTAATAAGATACCACTGTGTTTTGATACTTTGCATAGAGTAATATGATATTACTGTAATTTGATACTTCTGATACAGTAATATGATCTTACTGTGTCTTGCTACTTTGGATAGAGTAATGTGATATTGCTGTAATTTGATACTTCTGATACAGTAATATGATATTACTGTGTTTTGATACTTCGGATAGAGTAATATGATATTACTGTAACTTGATATTTTTGATACACTAATACGATATTACTGTGTCTTGATACTTTGGATAGAGTAATGTGATATTACTGTAACTTAATATTTCTGACAGAGTAACATGGTATTACTATATTTTGGTACTTTTGTTAACTAATAGTAGCAGCTCTTACAGCATCATTGTTTGTAACTGCAATGATACCTTAACATAACCCAATCCCTAAACGCAGAGGAAAGTAACTATTATTTGAACTGAAAGTAACTGATCTAACCCTGCATCAAAGACCTCTAACTTCCACAACATTACCAACCACAAATTCCAAAATCTGACCCACACAAAAAGTACCAATAAAATACCAATAAAATGAACCATGAAGAAGCACAATGATCATTCAGCACCAAATATATATATAGTTTGTCGAAGGTTCTAATTATATTTCGCGTCGAATAGAGGCGAGCTCCGAATTCCCGGCGCAATAATACCAAATCCGCAATTGCACTCGCACCCGTTACAACCCATTAGGATGTTTGATGAATAGCGCATTGCGAAGGACTATCAGGACCTACGTGTTGTCTGTGTTTCTGCCGGGTTTGCACACCGTCGAATCCAGCGACCTGAATAGATCATAGAAGCGGCGTGAAACCTTGAGGGAAACCCAATGGTGGGAAGAGACACCGAACAAAACCGCAATAACACGCACGTGGATGTGATTCGGATTGATTTACTTTCGCGGATCCGCGGAACTTCATCCGTTGTACTTGATAAACCTCTCCGTTCTTGAGTAATCTGGTTACAAGACAAGACTGTGATTAACCCTTTACAGCATTTTGAGTAAAAGGTGGATAGGTACTTTGTGATCAATTTTAGTGGAAGTAATACGATTTAGTTGAGGTCCGATATAATTTGTATTGTCATTCTACAGGGTGTCTCACGAATAGTGTTCTACGGATGAAGACTTGTGTTGAAGACACGTTATTTTTCAATTTTTTATTTGGTGAGGGTGATTGGATATATGGGTAATGGGCTATCAGAAGTGAGACTGATGTTAACGTAGTCGAACGTTTATGGTATATTAGTGTCGTTCAATTCTGAAGCTTGTTTAGTACTGTTGATTCATTCATAACGAAATTTGTGAGATATGTTTATTACCGAGTGGTATATGACGCAATTTTGGATCGCGAGAATCGATGAAATATGGCGATGGATAGGTTATGTGCGCGCTAGATTTCGGACATGAGTTTATGCGACGCGGTATTCGATTTTTCAATTTGCTTGTTTGGGGATTTATGGACTTGGGAATTTAGGCATTTGAGAATTTAGGGATGGAAGAACTTCAGTGACTTGTAAATTTAGAAATTTGAAAATTTAGGGATTTGTGAATGTCAGCTCTAGAAATTTAATTTAAGTCAATTTTTGAAATTTGAAAATCTACAAACTTCAAAATTTACAACTTCGCAAAATGTCTTCAATAATTCTGTAAACATATTTTAAAAATTCCAATCTCTCCAATTTAAAAACCCAGAAAGTTTGAAATCTACCAATAAAAAAACTGACCACAACCAATTTCCCTAATCGTTAAACGATAGCTCGTGTCCCATTAAAAACCATTCTAAACACCCAGACTCATGTGCAACATCGGTATTTTCGAGCAAATGAATAAAACATGTTATTCGATAAAGCAAACAGTGCAGTCGTCTGTAAAAATATTTAACATCCTGTTTTTTTATCGCGGCTAATATTTGCACGTATCAATAGAAATCAATTAAACGCGCTCGTATTGATTTTATCTCTGCAATCAGTTTATTCGAACGATAACATTTCGCGGATAAAGTTCGTTTTATCGTTGGAATTTATTTCGAATCGCGATGTTTTTCTGTAGACTTGAAAGCCTGGTTCTTCGAACTTGTGGTTCGCGCATTTTAATATGAGCTTTTCATTTCTGTTCTATTGGAAGCTTTCATTGTTAAAAATCTATTCAACTTTTTTGTATTAAGATGTGATTGATCAAAATTTATTTTTTATTTTAAATTTAAATTTGTAATTATTGTATATGTATTATTGTAAGTTAATGAATTGTTGTTGTTATTTATTAATAAATTATTTTTGGGGATAATAATAAAAATTGTGATATTCTGTGGAGCTTCCCCTTTAAAAGGAGCGCTTGAGAAGGATGGAGACTCGAAAACTGACGTCGCTGCGAGGTGGAAGAGTCGCGAGGTATCTCCGTTTTAGGTAGGCGAGTTGCGCGCGCAGTTATTGGTCCCAGAGCAAGTTGCACGCTCAGCGAATGGACTCGAAGCGAGTTGCGCACGCAGCCGTTCGACCTGAAGCGAGTTGCGCGCGCAGTCACTGGACCCGAAGCGAGTTACGCGCGCAGCTATTGGTCCCAGAGCAAGTTGCGCGCGCAGCCACTGGACCCGAAGCGATTTGCGCGCGCAGCTATTGGTCCCAAAGCAAGCTGCGCGCGCAACTCGCGAATACTGACGTCCAAAAGCGATCGACTTGTCGTCGAATAACCCACTCGCCATTTTCTCAAACTTCAAATCTACCCATCCCAAATGAAATTACTCATTTACCCCAAAATTACAGATTAACTCTAAACCAAATAACTAAGCCTTATAACTCTAGAATTCTATCCACCAAACCATAGAAACCTCTTTCATACGCGACAGAATAATTTGCACCCACCGAGCCATTTAAGCCTGTCGCGACAAAAGTTGCTTCCTCGAAAAGAGGTGTTTCGCAAGAAAGAAAGCAAGCAATCCCCGTTTCGATCGAATCTGACCGATTGAAAAGTGGGTAATCGAAGCGTGAACCGGCGCGGCGGCCATTAAGAGCTATTAGAACGCTGATGAACGGATCAGAAGGAGGTGCAATGGCGTTAGAATTGCTGTTTCTATTCAAGTACAAGCTCTCCCCGTGCACGGAGTACAGCCCGGGGGCTTGTAATTTGCGCGGTAGTGCATAGAACAAAGAGACAAGGGACGGGACGGAATAGAGGGAGCTTGAACCGATCCATGCTCTTAGGAAACCGAGGCATTTCGAGGGCAATAGCCCCCGCTCGACGAATGACCGGCGAAAATACGATTTCGTTCGAACCGCGTCGCTTTCAAGTACGGGACAAGGCGACCGAACGAATCTACCTTTGGTCCCTTTTCCATTTCCTTCTTCGCCGAATCGAACGCCCTTTTCCGCCGCGGACTCCTCCATCTTGTGGCCCTCTAACGTCTCTTCTATTGAACTAAATGTACGTTCGATGGCAGATTCAGGATTTCATTCATCTGCTTCTGGGGATTTCTGTGGACTTCTAGCATCTTCCGGAATTTTTGGGGATGTCTAAGGATTTCTAGGGATTTCTGAGGTTTTCATTTCTGAAGATTTTTTATCTTCTAGGGAGAAGATTTTGGACTCTTAGGTATATTTGAGGATTTGTAAAAATTGCTGAGGTTTTTGTGAGGATCTCAGATGATCCCTAGATATTTCTAGGGATCTCTAACGCGTTCGAGGGAATTCTGAGGTTTACTGAGGATTTCTGAGAATTTATAAGAATTTTTATGAATTTCTAGAGATGTCTAAGGATCTCTAAGGATTTCTAGGGATTTCTGAGGTTTTCGTAAGGACTTCTGAGGTTTTCGTAAGGACTTCTGAGGATTTCTAGGGACTTGTAGGGATCTATAAGTAGTTCTAAATTTCTGGGGATTTCTGTATATTTCTACGTACTTCTAGAGGGATCTGAAGTTCTCTGGGGATTTCTAGGTATTTCCAAGAATTTTAATGTCTTTCATAAATTGAAAAATTGGAGGATTAGTAAAAAATTTGAAAACATCTGAGAATTGAGGTTGTACAAATATGGAATTCTAGGGATTTTTGGTTTAGGAGTTCGACGATTTTGAGGTTCAAAATTTGTTAATGCTAGAAATTTGAAAATCTAGGAATTTTCCGACCTAAACACATAAGAATCCAGGAATTTATAGACCAATTTAAAAAAACAAAATTAACAAATTTAATTTTTAAAAAACAACTTTGAAAGTTTGCAAATTTAAATTATTCATAAATATGAAAGTACAATTTTTAAATCCGAAAATCTCGGAACTTGAATATTCAGAAATTTCGGTCCACACGAATCCGACGTTACATCCAAAGCGTACGATACTGCATCCTACACGACGTTATCCGTGCACTATAGCACTCGGTCCATTTCGAAGCCAGTTTCGTTCCGCGCAAGTAATTTCGAAGTTCATGGTGGCATGTGTACCGTAGTAGCCTGTTTCCGTTCTCGTTGAACGTGTGACGCCCGTATGTAGTTGTGTACGCGTGCACGTACATTAACGTACAAAAGTCATTGGAAACTTTCGACCTTCTCGTAAAGCTCGGAAAAATTGTAAAACCCTTTAGCTGGCGTCAGAAGGGAATTATGCCTCAAACTTTACTTTGCGTATTCAAAATTGTCCCTTCCTTTTATATTCTTACTTTACAAATTTTCTGCATTTCGTATCTTGTTAATGCTTAAAAGTTAGGTTAGGTTCTAATTAAATGGACTAGTATAGTATAACAGAAATAGTATAAAGGATTTCATTGTGGTAGACATTTCGAATTTCATTTCAGAATTTTGTATAAAATAGTCCATAGTTTATTTAATATTTATTGGATGGATAGCTGGAGTGAACTGGACAGCTTCGATTGAAAATCAATATGGCGTCAAATTGATTGTTTGAACAAGTACGCGGTTCGAACCCATTCCTAGCCTCAAAAGTTGGATCCTACTCTTCAATCATATCTTAAAATCAACAAATTTTCAGAAGTTCAAAACGATTAGTGTCTCCATAAATTTGAAACTTGGCGATAAAATTCCAAGTGCTGTCATGTTGCATGAAAGCGTCATGAGCGAACATAAAAGACAAGTAAAACGATGTACACGAAATTCTATTGTTTCCAGGGTGTGACAAGTGTTATGTAACTTTTGAGGGGTAGTGTAAGGTGCACGTGACGTCGGCGAGCACGTGCAGGAACAACGCGTACGTGTTTCCTACGGGGAGAAATCGGGACAAGGGGGTTAAACGACGATCGAAGGTGCGCCAAGGGAAGCCGTAGACGGTTCTCACGGCCCTCCTTCGCCTAACCCCGCTGATTTATCGCCGGCTGAATTTATATCGCAATTAAACGCGAGCTGCGGTGCATTTTACGCCGGCGATATCGATGTCGCGGTCGCCAATGGCCTCCGAAGACTTTTGGCCGAGTAAAAGGTATCCTGTGTCGGAACTGACCCCGATCGGGGGCCATTCTTCCCCCTCACCTTTGTTCCCCTTTTCAGTTCCAATCATATCCATAAATCGGTCGTTCGGAGGGAAAATAAATCCCATTTCTGGAGACACGGATGCTCGAAAGTAAAAGGGTTGGGAAAGGGTGGAACTTCGGGAATGAAATGAGCGAGGAAAGAGCAAACGCTTCCGGCAGACGGAGGACCATCGCGAAAACATATTTCCGTCTATACGGGATTGTTTTATGACGAATGACGTTGTCAAAGAGACGTTTTCATTATCGTCATTGCGGTCGTGAACTGGGATATATTTACACGAATGGGTAAAAGTCATTGGGAGCTTCCGCTGTGTCATGCGGTTCGCCATATTTAATCGACCGTGTATCCTACGTGAAATACCTCGAGCGAAAAGTAACAATACGGAGACTAATTTCATTGTGTTCGCTAATAATTTATGGGGTCTCGAGCATTTATCAAAGTTTATGCCAGTATGTGGGCAATATTGCTTGAAATTATTATGTAATAGTTACTTCATTTAATTTTATTATACTTTATTACTTTATTATAATTCATTTAAGAAAATTCGATCAAGTATTCAATTGTATAGTGATGATAAATTTGTTTAAGGTCTATATAGTTGATTTTGGGTTTGTTCGAACTAATATGCGCAGTAGTATTAAGGTTAGACTGCGCAGGTCGGAGTGCGCATGCGCAGATCGCAGTACGCATGCGCTGATCGATCGACGCATGCGCTCTGAAACTATCACTTCGTTTACCTTCAAAAAATAAATATTTCCACAACCTGTCAATTATAATAATTTTAAAACTTAAAGTACTTATTAATTATCTTTGAACATAATATATTAACAAGTATTTCGTAGAATAAACATATTAAATTTCAATATTTATCCACTTTGGTAAACTTGTTCATACTCGAGTGAATTTAGACACACATATTATATGTAGCTTGATTTGTATATTAAAGTATAAAGATTTTAACTTTATCAAATTAATTATATTATAGCAAAATCAAGACGTCTATAATTTATACAAAATATAAAAGTATGTAATTTATATAAAATGTAAAAGATCTCCGAAGGAACAGATGCCTCATTAAAACACAACTTGAAGAACATTATTAAATATTTAAGTCTGTACTAAAAATATTTCCCACTTTGAACTTCGAACGCTTAATTGAAATAGATATTCCTCCCCTCACACGAGCAATGAAATATTTGAATATTATTTTCCCGGAGTCGTACCTAATGCATTATTTATTTTCGTACATGAATAAAATTCTCTCTACCAGGCAGCTGCGGTTATATCTTAGAATTCATGTTTATGTTTATATATACCAGAGCGAGGATGTGGTTAAAAATAAAATGGAATATCCCCGATGTTTTGAAGATAAAAATACGATTTTATCGAACGTGGAAATTCTTGAATACACGTCACATTTTTTTATAGTTTCAGATTACTTTGCAGGGATTATACAGAGATCATTTTTTTACTTTTAAATTATTTAATTTTTAATTTTAAATGTAATTTTTAACATTTAATTTTTTGTTTAATATTTTAGAAGAAAATATTCGGTGATCAAGCTTGAAAAATTTTGAAAAAGAGAAACGAAGTTGAAACGAAATATTTTTCAGGTCCACAAAGCTTGAATTATTTTTGTGCATCGAATCCTGCACGATCATCCGAAAATCCCCGTTTAGAATTCGCGAACGAGTCGCGAAAGTTTTATCCGAAATGATACAGTGTCTTCGTTTTTACGTAGTCGTAAATATGAGGCTATCAAATTCGAAGACCGTGGGGGTTTTCTTGTCGAGAATCTGCGAAATTGGATTGTGAAATTTTTAACGGAAATAAAACTTTCTCCCGGTCGGTTTAAAAGAAGCCTCCCGAAACTGCTCCGACGTTCGCGAAGCAGTCACGAAGTTAGTCGTTAGAAAAGGTACCGAGAAATATCGCTCGTAAAATAAAAAGGATTTACGGCTATCGTTTCATCTCTCGGTTCGTCGAAGAACTTTTTGACGCTGTGATTGCTTCGCGTTTGTCACATGGAGCACCGTCTAATTCTTTCCGACGATTCCATCAGAAACTTTGTTTCGCTACCGCGAATAAAAGGGGACGCCTCTACGGAAATGATAGACCGGACTAGTCAGGCTAAACGCATCTAATTAATTGGCGAGGAAGGTAAAGGGAAAAGTTTTACGACGAACAGAAAAGTGGACGTCGAATGAGATTTCGCCGAGCGAAAAAAGAAGAAACTTCCACGTGATTCGATGCGAATCGTTCGATGTTGTTTGTACTTACGCCGTACTATTGTATCTTTGAATTTAATCAGTTGATAGTTTTCGTGACGGGAATAGAAAACTTCTTCCTGGGTTTTATATCTTCCCTTTTTTTAATTTATTCCACCCACGTTTGTACTAAATACTTTTAACAAGAGAATCGTTAAATATTTTCAGAATTGGGTCATTCGGAACGAAGACACGAAAATTTCGTTCACTAATAATTAATGATCATTCTAATGACTGAAATTCCTGTTTAATGTAATCTATTTTTCATCGCGTTCGCAGATATATCATTAACGCAATGTTCAACATAATTTGGTGCATAATAGCATTTATGGTATCATATCCAGTAATACAAGCTGTTTCGATTCAGTGCAATCGATGATAATGTAAACTGGTTTGGTCCGTTCAACTATTCGTATTGATTAGATCAGCCAATTACGTTCCTTAAAATTGCCGAAGTCTTATGAAATTAAAATACTGAAACTTGTTACACGAAATTATTACTTTAATTGTTAAACGTCGCATTAGAATTATAAATGTACTTAATATAGTTATACAGGATGTCTCACAAATAATATCCTTGAAGTGAGAGATAGCTGATGTAATTCTGAATAAAATTTCCCTTTGCAAAAATTGCGTATGAAGCTTCGTTCTTGAATTATTAAGGAAAAACGCGGAGCAATCAGAGCGCGAGGATTACGCATGCGCGGACGCGAGAGCGACAGCTCCGCCTACTGGCTGAGCGCGAGGATTACGCATGCGCGGACGCGAGAACGGCAACTCCGCCTACTGACTGATCGCGCGTAATCCTCGCGCTCTGATTGGTCCGTGTTTTTCCTTAATAACTCAAAAACGAAGCTTCCCACCTCATTTTTGCAAAGGAAAATCTTATTCAAAATCACATCATCTATCCCTTATTTCAAGGACACTAGTTGTGAAACACCCTGTATATATTAATATAATTTTACATATAGTTACACATATGCATTGAATAAATTTTGCATAAATTTCCTAAATACAGAATAACGTTCCTAAAACGTATCCAAGCACCTACAATAACACATCGTCACAAAAAAATTCTTATATTTTTAAAAAAATCCGTCACGATTTAATTAACATCATAAACACGAATCACGATTAAGAGGTAGACGTACAGCATAATTAATTCGCGTTACCCAAGATTGTACAAAAAAAAAAGAGCGGGTCTCGAACGCGCAGGTAAATCATTCAGGAACATGAATTTTTTCAGAGGAGATCACTGTTCCTTCCTTTTTAATTATTCATATATAAAGTAGGATGGAGTGTGTATCACACCGGGAAACTTTCAACACGGTGCAGCGAGAATTTTTGCATGCACTTTCCTCATAATTTATAACTGCGAGCGCCAGGGTCCAGGAATTTTACACGCTAAAAATTCTTGGAAAACACCCCTTCGAATAGTTGTACTACAAGACGTACACTGAAAAGTAAAACACAAAACATTACTGCTCTTTCTCTGCTTCTCTAAATCATACCTTTCGGATTATGGGATTAAATAGAATATATGCGAAATATGAATGATTCTGGAGGGTCTTTGTTGTAAAATTTTTCTTTTGTTGAGACTTTTTGATTTGGAAGAAAAATGTGGAACTTAGACATGTTATAAGTAAATGTCATCAGACATGTTTTGAATAAATGTAGTTAGACATGTTATGAGTAAATGTTATTAGACATGTTATAAATAAATGCAGTCAGACATGTTATAAATAAATGGAGTCAGACATGTTATAAATTAAATGTCATCAGACATGTTATAAGTAAATATGATCAGACATGTTATAAATAAATGTAGTCAGACATGTTATAAATTAAATGTCATCAGACATGTTACGAAGGAAATATAGCCAGACATGTTATAAATAAATGCAGTCAGACAAGTTATGAAGTAAATGTAGCCAGACATGTTATAAATATATGTAATCACACACATGATAAGTAAATGTGAGTACCTACACTGTATATGTACAAATGTTACTAAACTTGCAATCACTTAATTTTTAAATTTATGTTGACATTTTATTATTACACGTAATGCAATAGTATAATAATTTCATAAAAACAAGAGGATTAATTATGCAATATTTAATGTATAAAATATAAGCACTCAGAAATTGTTATATAAGTTACAATAAAAATATGATTGCAAGAAGAAGAGTAAGTTTTTAAGAAATAATAAAATATTTTAAGTAATTGAATATCCTAAATTTCCCAAAAATTCAATGAGGTCAATTTTGAATAAATATTCCAAGTAACTTAAAAATACCAAATGCATTAAAAATGCAATGAGATCAATTTTCAATAAATATTCCAAGTAACTGAAAAATGCCAAATGTCCTAAAAATGCAATGAGATCAATTTTCAATAAAAATTCCAAGTAACTGAGAAATGTCAAATGTCCTAAAAATGCAATCAGGTCAATTTTCAATAAATAATCCAAGTATCTGAAAAATGCCAAATGTCCTAAAAATGCAATCAGGTCAATTTTCAATAAATAATCCAAATAACTGAAAAATGCCAAGTGTCCTAAAAATGCAATCAGGTCAATTTTCAATAAATAATCCAAGTAACTGAAAAATGCCAAATGCACTAAAAACGCAATCAGGTAAATTTTCAATAAATAATCCAAGTAACTGAAAAATGCCAAATGTCCTAAAAACGCAATCAGGTCAATTTTCAATAAATATTCCAAGTAACTGAAAAATGCCAAATGTCCTAAAATTGCAATCAGGTAAATTTTCAATAAATATTCCAAATAACTTAAAAATGCCAAGTGTCCTAAAAATGCAATCAGGTCAATTTTCAATAAATAATCCAAGTATCTGAAAAATGCCAAATGTCCTAAAAATGCAATCAGGTCAATTTTCAATAAATATTCCAAGTAACTGAAAAATGCCAAATGTCCTAAAAACGCAATCAGGTAAATTTTCAATAAATATTCCAAGTAACTGAAAAATGCCAAATGTCCTAAAAATGCAACCAGGTCAATTTTCAATAAACATTCAAAGTACTTAAAAATGCTAAATAACATAAAAATGCATCCACGTCAATTTTGAATAATAAAAAGATTGTAGTATTATACGTGACCATAAAAAAGTGTCAGTAAGTTCATATGAAATCGAAGTTGATTGAAGAAAAATTAATTTTCGCTCGAATTAATCGAGAAGACATTTTGAAACAATGACTCCGGTCGACCACCATCTTGTTCACAGCCAAACAACGATCAGGGACAGCAGGTGACTTAAACCGCTCGAATTCCCATCTCCGTTTCCGGTTGCGAGCTCGTCGAGCAAAGTGTTTCATCGTCCGAGATGTCAAGAGGATTAGAAGTTTCATCAGTCTCGGGGCGTTAGCGGTGCAACGCGAACTTTTCTTCTTGTTACACGAAAGGGAAACGGGTGGCGGCCATGTTAAAAGTCCTCGCCAATGGACGACGCCTTATTCTTCGTACCGGTGATTTAGTTATCCCAGAAAAATCGAAGGCTCGAGGCGTCCCGGGACTTCCGCTAGCCTTAAAATAAACATCGAACCTCGTTTTCGAAACTTTCGAACAATCGTTTCGCGAAAAACATCGGCTGAATTCCGTTTCTTATTCGAAACTTGTCAGCGGAAAAATTTACTCATTTGAGATATTGGAAAACTTTACGGATTTTTAGGTTAGCTTCACTCATTTTAATATACTTATTTGACTTTTTTAGTTTCTATCATTTTCTTTTAAATTTTGCATTGACAATTTTATTCATTTTTTTCTAGTAATTCAATTCATAGAATTGTTTTTTAATATTAAAGTATTAAACTGCAAATATTAAGTTAACGAAGTCATGGAAATTAATGAAAATCAACGTAAAATATTTCATAAAAATAATTGTACATTACGACTTGTTAGTTCAGTAGAGTCTCGCTATATGGCCGTCCACTTGTTCCATCAATTTACTTTACAAGAGTTATATTTTATTTTACTACTAAATTTTTAGTAGTTTAGTTAATTTCTACAAAGTTATTAAGAACCATTGAATCACACAAAAATTCAAATTTACTACGAACTTTCATGACGAGAATTTCTAGTCTCCAAATTATAAAAGAAATTTTACCAAAAAATTGATATAGAAATTTTGAAATTATACAGTTCCTTTGAAGAGAAGATGGTCCTCTTTCAGAATGTACTTTCGAAACATAATCTAATGAATTTCGCAGCCATTACGTGGCGTATATTTTTCCATAATACTCGTGGCTTCGAGCGATACCCATTAACACGTGTTATCGCTTTGTCGATGCAATTTGTAATTACACTAACCGCGGCGCTACACCTTGCTCTCTCGTGTTTCCAAAGGCAGCATTATAGCGCGGCTAATACGATTTATGAAGCATGATAAGAGGCCCCGTGGTCTTCTCTCGTACGAGCCTCTTTTTCCAGCGGGAAAATCTCGAACAGAGGTCGGTCGGTGTCGCGATAATTGAATATTCCAAGGGAAAAGCCTGCAGCTCTATTTTTGTCCCGTATGCATACGGGTAGGCGTAAAAAAAAATAAAACGCAACAAAGAGAGAAAAAGAGAAGAAGGAAAAAAACAACACGATGGTGTATTTTCCGCGTTGAACACGGGGCAAATAATACGAGGGGGTGTTTACGATAAATCTGTGTCACTTTGTTTCGCGCGTCGACGATGCCTGACTGCTGCACTTTTTTAGTATTACGTGAAAAATATCAACTTTCGTGACTACCTACCCTTAAAATCGGAGGGTAACCGAATATGCAACTGTGTTTACGTTCCATCGAACATGGGGAATATATCGGTTCTTATATTCGTCGTTCGTTTTAGAATGATTACTTTATTTATTTAAAAATATTTCACTGTTAATAATTTTAAAAATATAACTCGTCAGGTTGCTTCGAAATGTAACATTGCTAGTGTATTTAAAAAATAATTTATAAATTTGAAGAGAGTTTTTAAACTCGATTTTGAAACGCCCTATAGTCTTCGATGATCAAACTCTATTTCTACATCCACTACTCTATTTAAAAATGAGACTCATTGTTAATAAACTTCAAAATATAACTCGTTATCGATCTAAGTAAAAACATACCTTGCTAGTATATTAAAAAAATAATTTATAAATTTGAACCGAATTTTCAAACTCGATTTTGAAACGCCCTATAGTCTTCAATGATCAAACTCTATTTCTGCATCTACTACTCTATTTAAAAATGAGACTCGTTGTTAATAAACTTCAAAATATAACTCGTTATCGATCTAAGTAAAAACATACCTTGCTAGTATATTAAAAAAATAATTTATAAATTTGAACAGAGTTTTCAAACTCGATTTTGAAACGCCCTGTAGTCTTCAAAAAGTCCTGTTAATACATTAAAAAATATAACACGTTACAATTTTACCTTAAAACTCAATAACTATTAAAGAACTAACTGTACTAAAAAAATAATTTATAAATTTGAACCGAATTTTCAAACTCGATTTTGAAACGCCCTATAGCCTTCAAAAAGTCCTGTTAATAAATTAAAAAATATAACACGTTACCATTTTACCTAAAAACTCAATAACTGTTAAAGAACTAACTATACTAAAAAAATAATTTATAAATTTCAACCGAATTTTCAAACTCGATTTTGAAACGCCCTGTAGTCTTCAAAAAGTCCTGTTAATAAATTAAAAAATATAACACGTTACAATTTTACCTTAAAACTCAATAACTATTAAAGAACTAACTATATTAAAAAAAATAATTTATAAATTTGAACCGAATTTTCAAACTCGATTTTAAAACGCCCTATAGTCTTCAAAAGGTCTTGTTAATAAATTTAAAAATATAACACGTTACCATTTTACCTAAAAACTCAATAACTATTAAAGAACTAACTATATTAAAAAAGTAATTAATAAATGCGAACATGGTTTTTAAATACGACCGATAGTTTTGAAGCGCCCTGTAGATAGTGACGGTGGTAATTACAGCAGTGATGTCGCAACGATCATTAGATGCCACGCGACAAGAGCAGCAGCCGCTGAAAGGATCTACGATATCCTTTTTTTATCTTTTTTTCGATCTATCTTCTAGCTACTCCGTTCCTTTTTTCACCTACCGAACGGAGTCGTCCGGTACGACGGGG
Organism: Megachile rotundata; assembly: GCF_050947335.1. Classification (NCBI taxonomy): domain Eukaryota; kingdom Metazoa; phylum Arthropoda; class Insecta; order Hymenoptera; family Megachilidae; genus Megachile; species Megachile rotundata. The sequence continues at coordinate 10,082,599 of NC_134995.1, forward strand.
TCGAAGCTAATTAAGCGACGGCACGTCGCCCTCGTAATCAGCATCTATTTTGCGCGTGATTAATTGCCCGAAAACATTCGCGATAGCGTTTTTACAACGGCATGAAAAAGCCGAAGCAACGACGCGGGAATAGGTGAGATCGTTTAAAGGCGTGTAGGGAATCACCGGTGACGTAGATATTTGAGGTATGAGGTATGAGATATGTTACTGTCGTTTGCAATTATATATCTTTCATTTTTATTTATTAGTCTTGATGGATTTTTTATTTCGTGTATGGAGAATATGACAGATGATGAGAAAATCATTTTGGAAGGGGCTGAATTGTAGGATTGAATGAAACTCTCGTTATATTGCCGCGGGAGCTTTTTTATTCAATGTGGATTTGGTCATTTGAAAATTTGGGATATTTGGGAAATTTCGGAATTTGGGAAATTTAGAATTTTAGGGAATTTCAGAAATTTGGGAAATTTGGGAAATTTGGGAAACTTGGGATATTTGGGAAATTTAGGAAATTTAGGAAATTTAGGAAATCTAGGAAATCTGGAAATTTGGGAAACTTGGGAAACTTGGGAAATTTGGGAAACTTGGAAAATTTGGGAAACTTGGGAAACATGGGAAATTTGGGAAAATTAGAAAATTGGGAAATTTAGAGATTTGGAAATTTGGAAATTTGGAAATTTGGAAATTTGGAAATTTGGAAATTTGGAAATTTGGAAATTTGGAAATTTAGAAATTTAGAAATTTAGAAATTTAGAAATTTAGAAATTTGGGAAATTTGGGAAACTTGGGATATTTGGAAACTTGGAATATTTGGGAAATTTAGGAAATCTAGGAAATCTGGAGATTTGGATAATTTGGAAATTTGGAAATTTGGAAATTTGGGAAATTTGGGAAATTTGGGAAATTTGGGAAACTTGTGATATTTGGAAACTTTCAGAATTTGGGAAATTTGGGAAACGGAATATTTGGGAAATTTGGGAAATCTAGGAAATCTGGAAATTTGGGAAACTTGGAAAATTTGGGAAACTTGGGAAATTTAGGAAATTTGGGAAATTTGGGAAATTTGGGAAATTTGGGAAAATTAGAAAATTTGGAAATTTGAAAATTTACCAAATTGTCCATTTGAAAATTTGACAACTTCGTGTCTCGAAATTTCCCACAACTTAAAAAACTTAAAATTTTCAAAATTTCAAAATTTCAAAATAATCCTAAAATCCCAAAACCCATAATTTACCACATTTCACAACACCAAATTTTCCTCCATAACTGTGAAGTGCGAATGCACAATATAGATATAAATCAAGCGTATCGTGTGAATGGGTCACATCCGTCCTCCGTATAATTCTCGTTACAAAGAGAAGCTATCTATGCACGTAACTGTACTAATCAAGACGCCACACACAGGGAAGTTACGTTGTCGTGTGAGTAATTAATTAACGGCGGTGAAAACCAGTCGACTACAATGTTGTCCTATGTAATTACGTTTAACCCCTTGCATTGGGGTTGTGTCTGAGATGCCGTACTTCTGGTGAGTCAGATACATTGTATACATCTCACGTACACACAATTTTAATGAAATTTTATTCTCACGCAATCAGACCGACTTTTCCTTCTCTTACAGATTAAAATTTCAACGATCAATTTTGTCGGATACATAATAAATGTTGGTATAAATACGGGTTCATAATTTATTGCTAAATCGTGCATTGAACCGGGTATTAAATATTTAGGGGAAATTTAGGAACTTTAAACAAATTAATTTCAATTTGCATTCAATTTTAATTGTTTTCAATAATTATAGCAGTAATTGTATTGATTAGTATAAGGTTGAATGTGATAGCCTTTAGTATTTATAACACTAGTATCGATTTATGTGGTTTGTACTGTTATGCCACGGTATTGTTTACTATGATAATATCATACGGATATATCGTATGGATATATTCTGTCATTATTCAGTAGAATATTCATATTCAGTAGAATATATTCATTTCTTTATACAGAAGATATACATAAGTCTCGCTATATGGCCCTATATGGAGCACAGAAATTTAATGAATTGTAAAATGTGCCCTATAAGCAAAATAAACCCTTTGCACACAGTGCTGAATTGCAAAATTATGCTTCTACTTGTCTTTTTACACTGAAATGCCACCGAGGGCCATATAGCGAGACTCAACTGCATATAAGTGACAGGTCTCCTTCTACAAAACTGTATTACTCATATATCTTTCTATAAAGCAAGCATACACTAAGAATGTACATTTATACGAAAATTACAGCAATTTCATTCATATCGACAAGTGACGAAATTTTAATTCAAAACTGACACGACAGTTCACAAAAAATTCATGAAATAACCTGAAAGTTTAATATCGTATTCAATAATGCTTAATAAATTCTAGAATGTCTAAAAGGTAGCCAAGAATCTCGAAAATAAAGAGAAGGCGTGAAACAACCGGTGAAAGCACGTGTCGAACTGATAATGAGATCACATTCAAATTTTCGCCACTTGCTTAGCATACTTTGCGCTCGGGCTCGAACGCGTTCCACAATCCCGCCCCCGCAAACTTTGCCAGACGACTAAATTGGACTCTTAGCAGGGAATGCCCTGGTAATTAAAGCCATCAGTTTACGGCGTTAGAGTGTTACCGGCATGCAAGGTAACGATAACACAAAGACCAAATGTCGAGTGCATGCTTTGTTATGCTCACTTATGAACGCTTTTGTAAATCTTTCTACCGTTTTGCCTTCTTATTTTTTCCTTCTTTCAAATCGACGATGGAGAAACAACGGGACACGTGTGCTAAATGTACTTTGTTGTATTTTAAAATAATGGGAGTTATAATTTTAAAGGAGTTATTTTTGAAATTTAAAGGTGCTTTATGTAGGAAGTAGATTGGTGACGTGAGATAGTGTGTAGAATTATTTGTTATGTCAATTTTTAAGGTTATGGAGAAGTTGCGGAGTACGGAGTTTAGGTGGACGAGTTGTACGCGCAGCTATTAGTCCGAAAACAAGTTGCGTGCGCAGCCACTGGACCCGCAGCGAGTTGCGCGCGCAGCTATTGGTCGCAAAGCAAGTTGCGCGCGTAGCTATTGGTCCCAAGATAAGTTGCGCGCGCAGTCACTGAACCCGCAGCGAGTTGCGCGCGCAGCCACTGGACCCGTAGCGAGTTGCGCGCGCAGCTATTGGTCGCAAAGCAAGTTGCACGCGCAGACACAGGACCCGCAGAGAGTTGCGCGCACAGCCACTGGACCCGTAGCGAGTTGCGCGCGTAGCTATTGGTCGCAAAGCAAGTTACGCGCACAGCTATTGGTCCCAGTGCGAGTTGCACGCGCAGCCACTGGATCCAAAGCGAGTTGCGCGCGCAACTCACCTAAAGTAGAGATACCCGCGCACTTAATTTACTGACTTAAACGACTAATAACAGAAAAAGTCACACTAACTTAACTTTTAAGTTAAATAATTTTGCTCTGTAAACGAGAATTCCAGAATAGCTAAGGCTGTAGTACATATAGGTGTCCCCAGTGCCTAAACTTATAACTTCCATTTACCTTCTATTTTAATAAAGTGTACTTGTGATACTTGCGGATTTGAATACTCTTATAAAACATAATAAAATCAATAGAAATCAATACTGAAATTGATGAAAGTACATGAAGTAATTCCTAATAGAAAAGTAGCGAAAGGTAATAAACACGTTCGAGAGAATATAACGTAGACATAGGCAAAGTGCGGCATTAATCAGTGATCGCGGTACTTGGCAGAAAAACTCTATAACCATTATAGGAAAGGAAGCTTATTATCCCCGAGGGAACGGGAAGCAGGTCGCAGCAATCTTTCCTGATATAAAAATAATCCCAGGAACGATTTGATCTATCCATCGTTTTATATTCACCGGGCCATACTTTATAATTATAGGAGTCGCCATAACGTCACGCGCTCCGCTATGGGCTTTGAATTTCAAACGTTCGCTCAAACAAGATCACCGCTCGATTTTATTTAAATTCTATCGCCGACAGGAATCACATTAACCCTTTGCGGCCTGGAACGTCCATTGAATTTTTAGCGCACAAAGGTTCGTCGAATTTGTTTAACTTCCGTCGAAACATAATCGGCCATTATGGACTACATCGCGTGACTCTTTTATGCGAAATGTATGAACTTAACGATAACGTTTATCGGAACACGCTCGAAAAAGTCTGGTTTTAAAATCGCTTAATTATTCGAACGAAATATCGCACCGATAATTTTAACCGATCGTTTATTTGAGTACGTGGTTCACTTTGAGGATATCTTCGCATCGAAATTTGCCAAAGCATCACGGCGTTATGCATTCATTAGCTATACGTTCTCTAAATATTGCATCAAATTACCGGCAGCGGAATATACCGATTGAAATCTATAAAGGAGAATCGGGTCCATTATTTGCTTTAATGTACAACTGGTTTCGCGGTAAGAATATTCGTAATGCGATTTTGCGCCTCGATTAAAATTTGCGCGTTTGAATGCGTTTGAGGGATTTAGTAATGTGTGGTGGAATATTTTGATTGGGAAATTATTATGTTGCAGAATTGCAAGATGTGCAAATGTATAAATGCATCAGTGAACTAATGCAAAAATGCAGTAATGCAACAATGTTAAAATGCATAAATATAAAAGTGAAAAAATGCAACATTGCACAAATGCAAATATGCATATATGAACTAATGCAAGAAGGCACAAATGCATAAAATAAATTAATGCACATATGCAACAATGCAACATATGCACATATACAACAATGCAACATATGCATATATACAACAATGCAACATATGCACATATACAACAATGCAACATATGCACATATACAACAGTACACATATGTACATGTCCAACAATGCAACATATGACATATGCACATATACACATATACAACAATGCAACATATGCAACAATACACATATGTACAGATGCAACAATGCAACATATGACATATGCACATATGCAACAATGCAACATATGCACATATACAACAATGCAACATATGCACATATGCAACAATACACATATGTACATATACAACAATGCAACATATGACATATGCACATATACACATATACAACAATGCAACATACGCAACAATACACATATGCAACAATACACATATGCAACAATACACATATGCAACAATGCAAAATATGAGATATGCACATATGCAACAATGCAACATATGCACATATACAACAACGTAACATATGCACATATGCAACAATTCTCCACACTAAATTTAAAATCGTTCGCCTCTTAAAAAGAAGTTAAAAGTAGCATCGTTCATTTATAACACAACATGCAGTCCATCAATTAACCTTTACAGCTCTATTTATGTTTTCGTGTCATATTGGCGGTCCATTTAGTAAGTCCATCTTCACACTGTAATTGATTGAATTTGTTCGGATATTTTTACTCCGACAAGACCCCTCTTAGTCAAATATTTATAGAAAACTACGATTTACTTTTGGTATCTTGGAAATTAGAGATCTCCAAAACCGAATTCTATATCCACAGAAATCTATGAATCTCAAAGTGTATAAATCATATTAACCAATCCAGAGATCCATAAATCCAGCGATTCCACGATATCTTCCATACAAATAAAACGTAACACCGCGTGATCGACTAAATTGAAACTAATATTTCACGATACGAGATGTCTGTCATACGAGCATCATACAAGCGCGATGGTTAACGTTACATTTCCATTATCAGATTCCTGTCAGATTATTTATTATTAATACGGATCGGCTTAATATTTCATCGCGCGGACGGCTGCCGCATAAACGAGCCGAAGCAACCCGGCCTGACACAATTATTAATCATCGGAAAATAAGTAGACGATGTCGAGCAGTATCGACGATTCAGCAAGAATCGCGACGGCACACGCGGTTGCTAATAATGCAAGTATCTTGCCAGAAGACGAGACTCGCGCCGCTTTCAGAGAAAGAGGGTGGCTTCGAGGGTGGCAGAGGCGTCACGACGCTGCTCGACGCCGACGACGCAGAAGAACAACGGCGGTGCAGCTGCGAGAGTTGCTTCGTTATCTTCTTATTAATGGCGATGAAGCTCCGTGCCCGAATTATACAGGCGCTCGTAAAAACCGGTCAAATTCCCTGGCCACCAGAAACTTGCTGTTCAAATGAAAAACCTCGCTTCCTGAATTATGCAATTTTATCGATAAATGTATCGCATTTTTAATTATTTTTGTAATTCTGCTGCTGTAATTATATTTTTAATTCTGCTTTGATGAGGATTTCTTAATTTCTTTAGGGGCCATTATTTTAATAGTTCTTAACTAAGTTCCAATTCACCAATTTACCAATTTACCAATTTACCAATTTACCAATTTACCAATTTACCAATTTACTAAATTACTAATTTACTAAATTACCAAGTTACCAAATTACCAATTTACCAAAGTATCAAAGTACCAAGCTACCAAATTACCAAATTACCAAATTACCAAGTTACCAAGCTACCAAGTTTCCAATTTACCAAAGTACCAAGCTACCAAGTTATCAAGTTATCAAGTTACCAAGCTACCAAGTTTCCAATTTACCAAAGTACCAAGCCACCAAGTTACCAAGTTATCAAGCTACCAAGCTACCAAGTTTCCAATTTTCCAAAGTACCAAAGTACCAAGCTACCAAGTTATCAAGTTACCAAGCTACCAAGTTTCCAATTTACCAAAGTACCAAGCTACCAAGTTACCAAGTTATCAAGTTACCAAGCTACCAAGATTCCAATTTACCAAAGTACCAAACTACCAAGTTACCAAGTTACCAAGTTACCAAGCTACCAAGATTCCAATTTACCAAAGTACCAAAGTACCAAACTACCAAGTTACCAAGTTACCAAGTTACCAAGTTACCAAGTTACCAAGTTACCAAGTTACCAAGTTACCAAGTTACCAACCTACCAAATTTCCAATTTACCAAAGTACCAAAGTACCAAAGTACCAAGCTATCAAGTTACCAAGCTACCAAGTTGCCAAGTTACCAAGTGACCAAGCTGCTAATTCACTGTTTCCTCAATTTTCCAATTCCTAAATTCACCAATTCACTAATTCACTAATTCACTAATTCACCAATTCACCAATTCACCAATTTACCAATTTTTCCATTCACCACTTCACCCATCCACCAATTTACCAAGTTATCAATGCACCAATTCATCAATTCCAAAATTTATCAATTTACCAATCTACCAATCCACTAATCCACCAATCCACCAATCCATCAATCCACCAATCTTGCTGTTCAAATGAAATCCCTCGCTTCCTGAATTGTGTAATTTTGTCGATAAATGTATCGCTTTCTTGCACTTTTATTTTTTATTTATTCTTGTAACTCGGCTGCTGTAATTATATAATAGTTTTAATTCTGCTTTCATGAGGATTTTTTTATTTGTTTTGGGGCCATTATTTTAATAGTTCTTTTTTACTGTTCAATATTTTACTTGCTTTTAGTTGTACTTTCTTCATGTAAATTTTCTGTTTTCAGAAAAATTTATTGTAACTGGGAATTTTATTTCTTGAATGCCACACTCTGTGAACGAATTAGTTTATCGATTCAACTACTTAATTTCGTATTATTTATTTATTTATGCTCACTTCAGTCGGGTCACAACTGACCTCAGCCATCACAGAAATAAACGCAGTCGTTCAAAATTCCTACCATTTATTCCGCAACATGTTTCAGTAATAAAATTCGTTACATTACAGGATATTATATTCGGTAGTAAAAATAATATCTTCAACACTTCAACGATAAAATTTTTATGATGGTAATTTGTCACGAACCTCCGTAATTAATCGTACGTGAACTTGTAACGCCCTCCCAAGGGCACAGTTCGTGAAAATAACCAGAGAAGTGTGTTACTTTTAATTCACGCAAAATTAAACTTCTCACGTTTTGAACTTCGAAAACTTTGGATCCATGGGAGCTTCGAACTTTGAGTTCAAGAATTCCACTATTCAAGGAGCTTGCACGAGTTGATACTGTGTGAGACTTCGGGCTGTAAGTCTTATCTCTTTGCAATTATTCAAGCGGTAAGTTCATCCTTTCCGAGGTAATTCGATGGAGTTACATATTTAATGTCCGAGTGTTAAAATGACCTACTTGTTCCTATATAATTCATACAATTAAAATTACCCTAACACTTATATTAATACAATTAAAAATGTCATTCATGAAAGTGCAAGCACGTGAAAGTCATATTACATTTGTTAAAAACAAATTTAAAAAAATTTTTTAATTAATAAAATTTTGTACCAATAATTTGAGTGACGTTTTATAAAAGTAAGAAATTTTAAGTCGAATTTATTGTTTGAATAAATTAGTGCAAATATATTTTTATTTGTTATAAATGTTATAGCAGAAATATTTAGAAAAGTTGAAAGTGTAAATATTATAAATAAGTGGTACGATAAACTATGCAGAATAAGGAGAGGGATAAAAAGTGTGGGTCATTTCGTTGCGGTATATCATAATAACTTTACAAGCCTTGAAAGTGCTGATCGCACCTGATAAACGATTATGGTTGAACGCCTGTAGGCGCTGTTCGTAAATGGCAAAAGCTCCACCTCAGACGCTTACAAGCACCGTTCGCAGTCAAAGGGTTATTGTACTTCACACCCCTATTATTATGTCAATTTCGAACAGGATCAACGTTAATTCGAATCATTCTATTGGGGTAAACCATGCTTTTATATTTACTTTAGTGGATAAAGGGAGATGTCTATCAATTTTTATACTTTGATATTTTCATTCAAAAGTTTTCATTTTTTAAGTTGTAAATTTACGAATGTGTGGTTTTAGATTTTCAAAGCTTTGATAGATTTTCACAGATACAAATTTAATATTTGTGATTTTATTAGGTTATAAATTTATTGATTTACAAATGTATTTATTAGTTATCAAGTTTATGAATCTATAGATTTATTAATTTAGTACAGTAGCAAGTTACCAATTTACCAATTTACCAATTTTCTAATTCACCAATTCACCAATGTAGCAATTTATCAATTTACCAATTTACCAATTCACCAATCTATTAATGTAGCAATTTACCAATTTACTAATTTACCAGATTATCAATTTACCAGGTTACCAAGTTACTAAGTTACCAATTTACCAATTCATCAATTCCCAAATTCACCAATTCCCAAATTCGTCAATTCCCAAATTCACCAATTCCCAAATTCACCAATACCAAAATTCACCAATTCGCGAATTCCTCAATTCACCAATTCACCAATTCATCAATTCACTAATTCACCAATTCCCAAATTCATCAATTCCCAAATTGACCAATTCCCAAATTCACTAATTCCCATATTCACTAATTCCGAAATTCACCAATTCCCAAATTCACCAATTCCCATATTTACCAATTCCCATATTTACCAAGTCCCATATTCACCAATTCCCATATTCACAAATTCCCATATTCACCAATTCCCATATTCACCAATTCCCAAATTCACCAATTCATCAATTCACCAATTCACCAATTCACCAATTCACCAATTCACCATTTCACCAATTCAACAATTCACCATATTTACCAATTCACCAATTCAACAATTCACCAAATTCACCAATTCACCAATTCACCAATTCCCAAATTCACCAATACCAAAATTCACCAATTCCTCAATTCACCAATTCCCAAATTCACCAATACCAAAATTCACCAATTCATCAATTCACCAATTCACCAATTCACCAATTCACCAATTCACCATTTCACCAATTCAACAATTCACCATATTTACCAATTCACCAATTCAACAATTCACCAAATTCACCAATTCACCAATTCACCAATTCCCAAATTCACCAATACCAAAATTCACCAATTCCTCAATTCACCAATTCCCAAATTCACCAATACCAAAATTCACCAATTCCTCAATTCACCAATTCACCAATTCCCAAATTCACCAATTCCCAAATTCACCAATTCCCAAATTCACCAATTCATCAATTCACCAATTCACCAATTCACCAATTCACCATTTCACCAATTCAACAATTCACCAAATTCACCAATTCACCAATTCCCAAATTCACCAATACCAAAATTCACCAATTCCTTAATTCACCAATTCCCAAATTCACCAATACCAAAATTCACCAATTCACCAATTCCCAAATTCATAAACGCCCCCACAAATCAAAATATTCGCAAAAATACTAATATTACAAAAATCTCTCCCCAAACTCTTCCACATCATACCTTCCTTCCTCATCCAACTCCCATACGCAGACATAAGAAAATGGCCGCCAGATTTCAACAGCGCCTGATATAGCCGCGTCAGAGGCATCCATAACTTCTCCCATCATACAAACTCTCACACTTACACACAAATTAACGCACTTAAATTTCTCACCAAACAAACGACTAAACCAATTAAATTTCTAAATGTAAAAATTACAAGAATCTCACCTAAACCGTTTCACATTCCCATCTTCTCACCGTCCCAAGATCCTTCACGTCCAATTAACCACGGAGGTAAGAAAATGGCCACCAATCTAATTCAGTCGCAGACACTCCAGTTTTCTATATGGCACTCGCATCAGACATGTACGGCGGTTTCGTAGCATCATCGCGTTAGAAATACGTTCGTGTTTCCGTCATTCGTACAGTGGTGAATGCACCTCTCTACACACTCGTAGGTTCGCGTGTAGGTACACGTGTATGTATATTCAGGTTTGAACGGCGACTGATATAGGCGCGTCAAGCGCAGCCATATAGGACGGCATGTACCCCTTAAGTACCGGCTGATATAGGCGCGTCAAACGCAATTTCTTGCCTGCGTTATCCCCGGGAGCATCCCGTATTTGCATAGTGTGACGTACCGCATTAAGTTCCATCCGGGCGTACAACGAGGTTGCAGTCTACAAGGACCTCGCCGTTGCTGCCGGCCGAGGGACCAATCGAATTATTCCATGACAAATGTTGTGCCGTTTGTTTGCGCTTCCTCTCGTTTTATCGAACCTTTTGTAAATTGCATGGGACGATAGGGAAGTTTTGTTCTGATTATTTTTGATAATTCTGTGGTTAGGTTAGCTTATATTATGGTATTAAGGTTAGGTTAGATTAAGGTATTATGGTTAGGTTAGGTATTATAGTTTGGTTAGGTTATATTAAGATATTATAGTTAGGTTAGGTTATATTAAGGTATTAAAGTTAGGTTAGATTAAGATATTATGGTTAGGTTAGGTTATATTAAGGTATTAAAGTTAGGTTAGATTAAGATATTATGGTTAGGTTTGGTTACATTAAGGGTTTTATGGTTAGGTTAGGTATTATAGTTTGGTTAGGTTATTTTAAGATATTATAGTTAGGTTAGGTTATATTAAGGTATTATGGCTAGGTTAGGCTGCAGTAAGATATTATAATTAGGTTAGGTTTCTTTAAGGTATTATGATTAGGTTAGGCTGCATTAAGGTATTGTTATTAGGTTAGTTTACATTATGGTATTATGGTCAGGTTAGGTTATATTAAGGTATTATAATTAGGTTAAGTATTATGATTAGGTTAGGTTGCATTAAGGTATTATAATTAGGTTAGGTTGCATTAAGGTATTATAATTAGGTTAGGTTACATTAAGGTATTATAATTAGGTTAGGTTACTTTAAGGTATTATGATTAGGTTAGGTTACATTATGGTATTATGGTCAGGTTAGGTTATATTAAGGTATTATAATTAGGTTAAGTATTATGATTAGGTTAGGTTGCATTAAGGTATTATAATTAGGTTAGGTTGCATTAAAGTATTATAATTAGGTTAGGTTACATTAAGGTATTATAATTAGGTTAGGTTACTTTAAGGTATTATGATTAGGTTAGGTTACATTAAGGAATTATGGTTTGGTTAGTCTACAGTAAGGTATTATAGTTACGTTAAGTTACTTTATGGTGTTGTGCTCAGGTTAGGTTACAGTTATGGTATTATGGTTATGTTAGGTTACATTTTAGTATCTTGAATAGTTTAGGTTACATTTTGGTATCTTGGATAGGTTAGGTTGCATTATGGTATTATAAATAGGTTAGATTACGTTATGATATTATAGTTACGTTATCTCTCAATACATGGTAAAATGCATTGGTCGAAGCAATAATTTTGTTAATTCACGGTTAAATAAATAATTATTTTGTATAACGCACGATTGAATTAACGATTAAATGAAGCATAGAATTTGATTAATTTTGAAACGTTTGTGATACAATTTCAATAATTTCGTCTCATCTTCAGAAAGTCGGATATCTAAGAACTTGGTCATAAACTTGATCGGTATAAAACAAACAAACAAAAAAATAAGCGTGAAAGATAACTGCTGATAGTTTTGGCGGTCATAAAAAAGGATTCAGCAAATTTGGTCGAGTTTTACGAGCAATAAAATAGAAAGGGGGATCGATGATAGCTGGCTACGATAACATAAAAGACCCACGCGAGTGGAATTCATCTGATAACCGTTCTTCCAAATGTTGCATTTTCATTCTTTTTAATAATTATTGCGTAGTTTATTACGTAGTTAATATTAATAATAGTTTAGTACTACACAGGTACATTTATATTTAGTAATCTATCAACGTAGCAATTTATCAATTTATCAATTTACTAATTTATCAATTTACCAATTTACCAATTTACCAATTTACCAATTTATTAAATTACCAAATTACCAAGTTACCAAGCTACCAAGTTACCAGAGTACCAAAGTACCAAGCTACCAAGTTACCAAGTTACCAAATTATCAATTTACCAATTTACTAAATTACCAAGTTACCAAGTTACCAAATTACCAAAGTACCAAAGTACCAAGCTACCAAGTTACGAAGTTACCAAATTACCAAGTTACCAAGTTACCAAGCTACCAAGTTGCCAAGTTTCCGAATTACCAAGTTACCAAGTTACCAAGCTACCAAGTTGCCAAGTTTCCAAGTTACCAAGTTACCAAGCTACAAATTTACTGATTCCTCAATTTTCCAATTCCTAAATTCACCAATTCACTAATTCACCAATTCACCGATTCACCAATTAAGCAATTCACCAATTTACCCATTCACCACTTTACCCATCCACCAATTTACCAAGTTATCAATTCACCAATTCATCAATTCCCAAATTCCCAAATTTATCAATTTACCAATCTACCAATCCACCAATCTACCAATCCACCAATCTACCAATCCATCAATTTACCAATCTACCAATCCACCAATCTACCAATCCACCAATCCACCAATCTATCAATCCACCAATCTATCAATCCACCAATCCACTAAATGTCTAACTTAACATAATTATATCACAACTATGTTCTAATATAACATAAAAATTGACCCCAATTATAACATAATTACAATTGCAATTAATCCTACCACAAAAGGTTTATGATTACAATTACAATAGTAATACAATAATAGCATGTTTCAATTATGATTGAAACAATTATGATTAACGTAACTCGAACCTTTCGCAGTTCATCTGACATTAAAATTCGTATCGGATCAAGCGACTCATCATTAAAACACGATCATTAATTGACTTCAAAATTAAACAGCACCGCTTCCATTTGACGTATCAATTTGATTTAAAGTTCTTCATTAAATAATTTACATAATTAATTCTCGTTTTCACTGTGTAGTTATCCGGACTATTTATTTATAATGCATTATACGTAACTACCTGTGTCTATGTAACATGAAATAAATTCACCATTACGATCTAGTATAAATCACACGGGGTGCACGATATTAAAAGGAATTTCAATTAATGTCCCTATAAAAGTATACCACACTGGAATTCATTAAACTACCGCTTATTAATTATTCATATACATAAATTACCATCGAATTATCGCTACTCTAGATTGAAAAACGTGAGGACTTTTTTTCTGGTCTTTTTGAAAATCGAAGCTTATCGACACTGTTTTTCTTATTATTATTATTTTGATAAAATTGACGCAGTTATTTTACTTTTTTATTCACTTTTATTACAGAGAATAATTCTGTATAGAATTTTTCGTAGAAATTCTGGAAGAAGATTTTCAGTATATTTTTATGTGATTTAAAGGTATTTTATTTTGCAAAATTTATTGCAAAATTTCTTATGAAATTTATTACAAAATTCATTACAAAATTTATTATAAATTTATTGTAAAATTTGTTATAAAATTTCTTCTGACAAAATTTATTATAAAATTTCTTCTGGCAAAATTTATTAAAAAGTTTCTTATTACAAATTTCATTGCAAAATTCATTACAAAATTTATCACAAAAATCACGAAATTTATTATAAATTTACAGTAAAATTTATTACAAAATTTAGCACAAAATTTATTATAAAATTCATGACAGATTAATTGAAAAATTGATGGCAAGTTTATTAAAAAATTTTTATTCACCAAAATAATATATAGAAAATTTGTGGACATATTTTACAAGAATTTTAAACAAACTTCAACCAAAAACAATTTTACTAATTTTAATGTTGCCAGTGACTTTATTCAAACTATTTCAAAATTGAAAGTGAAAAAAGCAATTTAAAATTGAAAGTAAAAAAAGTAAATCAAAATTGAAAATAAAGAGAAGTAAATCAGAATTGAAAGTAAAAGAAATTTTAAAAAGTGTGCAAAGTAAATGAAACCTTCACAATTATTTTAACAAATATTTGACTAACAGTGAAGACAGTAAAAAATATTTAATATATAATCAGAGAAACGTCCGGAAGTTATTATTCGAAAATCCCGTACTGCGGTATTATCTCAAATGTACGAAGTGAAAATAAATTGACGTGAATCATGGAACATCGTGAAATGGAGTTTGCAGAATACATAATCAACGAGCCTGTATTTGAGATATCAAGAGCTGCCTGTAAACAGTCAAATGAAACCACCTACATTGGCTCAGTTTGTCAAATAGATCGGCGAAATGCAGAGATAGTTATAACCTGAACACTGTGTACCACTGTCACTTCGAAAACCGAAATTTGCCCTGACATGTTGCGCATTTCGTCTGTCGCTGTTGTGGACTACTGAAAATTCAATGTTAACGGTAACGTGGTTACTCTTTACTTAGATATTCAATATTGATCTTCAATTGTATATTCGCTAAAACGATACACATAACGTTTCATATCATCTGGACATGAATTATAGTCACCTTCTCGTTGGTTAAATTATTGTCAATAAATTATGTGGTTGGTCAAACTTATCCTGTAGCTTTCATTTATTTCAAGTTATTTTCATTAACAATTACAATGTTTAGTAATTTATGTAATTTGACTGTTCGTGGAGTTTCATAAATGTAGATTAAAAATCACTACATTTGTAAATTTATCAATCTACAAATCTTTAAATTTCCAACTCCTTAAATCCCTAAATCTTAGGATTTCTGAATTACTAAATTTGATCAATTTTCAAGTTCTCAATTTCCAAATGTTCCAAATTTCTAGATTCTTAAATTTTGGAAGTTTCAAATCCCAAAATCCCTAGATCCCTAGACCCCTATATTCCTAGATTCCTAGATTCCTAGATTCCTAGATTCCTAGATTCCTAGATCCCCAGATGCCTAGATTCCTAGATTCCTAGATCCCCAGATCCCCAGATCGATACATCCCGAATCCCAGAATCCCCATTCCCTAATTCCCCAATTCCCCAATTCCCCAATTCCTCAAATTCCCAGTTCTCCAATTCCCCAATTTCCCAATTCCCCAATTCCCCAATTCCCTAGTTCCCCAATTCCCCAATTCCCTCATTCCCCAATTCCCCAATTCCCCAATTCCCCAATTCCCCAATTCCTCAAATCCCCAGTTCTCCAATTCCCCAATTTCCCAATTCCCCAATTACCCAATTCCCCAATTCCCCAATTCCCCAGTTCCCCAATTCCCCAATTCCCCAGTTCCCCAATTCCCCAGTTCCCCAATTCCCCAGTTCCCCAATTCCCCAGTTCCCCAATTCCTAAATCCCCAATCCCTAAATCCCCAATCCCTAAATCCCCAATCCCCAAATTCCCAAATACCTAAATCTGCAAATACCTAAATCCCCAATCCCTAAATCACCACTCCCTAAATTCCCACTACCTAAATCCCCAATCCCTAAATCCCCAATCCCTAAATCCCCAATCCCTAAATCCCCAATCCCTAGATCCCCAATCCCTAAATCCCCAATCCCTAAATCCCCAATACCTAAATCCCCGAATACCTAAATCCCCAATCCCTAAATCCCCAATCCCTAAATCCCCAATCCCTAAATCCCCAATCCCTAAATCCCCAATCCCTAAATCCCCAATCCCCAAATTCCCAAATACCTAAATCTGCAAATACCTAAATCCCCAATCCCTAAATCCCCAATCCCTAAATCCCCAATCCCTAGATCCCCAATCCCTAAATCCCCAATCCCTAAATCCCCAATACCTAAATCCCCGAATACCTAAATCCCCAATCCCTAAATCCCCAATCCCTAAATCCCCAATCCCTAAATCCCCAATCCCTAAATCCCCAATCCCTAAATCCCCAATCCCTAAATCCCCAATCCCCAAATTCCCAAATACCTAAATCCCCAATCCCTAAATCACCACTCCCTAAATTCCCACTACCTAAATCCCCAATCCCTAAATTCCCACTCCCTAAATCCCCAATCCCTAAATCCCCAAATACCTAAATCCCCAATCCCTAAATCCCCAATCCCTAAAACCCCAATCCCTAAAACCCCAAATACTTAAATCTCCAAATACCTAAATCCCCAATTCCTAAATCCCCACTTCCTAAATTCCCACTCCCTAGATTCCCAATCCCTAAATCCCCAATCCCCTTACACCAAAATCGACAGCATAGGCAGCAACAGTTGCTAAGAGGAAACGTAGCCTATGTATAATGTATGCCGCTCAGAATTTTTCCCACCGAAACCGCATTAACTGCAAGTGCATCGTGTTTGCAATTCCGTGTTGCGTATGCAGAGCACAGTCTAAAAGGGTACGAGTTATGAAAATCCGCGACTTTGTAACACGTCTGACCTCCTCCTGTTGCATTCAGATTTTACCATTTCGTTCAAACTTACCAGAATTCCACAACCTCTCAAATACCCCTGTTATACACGCAAAATGTTTAACCTACATTAAGTGCATCATGCATTCCTTCATCTCTATGGAGTCACTATACTTTCACAAGGATTCAAGTAGGGGTCCTTCCACGTTAAATCAAAGTTTGCAATTTTTGTTCGTCCTTACAAAAATAGACTCCACTTACGAATTTTTTTTCTCAGAAACTATTTTACCGATTTAGCTAAATTCTTTTTTGGTTTATTCACGAAAGATTGGGCTATTTTAAAATATTTTTTTTAATTCCGTCAATTTGTTGTGAAATTTCGAAAAATTTAAACAAATATTTTTCTTGCGTTTTTTTTTCTGTAAGGCTAAAGGGCTTCAATTTTACAAAAATAAGGTCATATTCTTTGAAGCTTCCCCTTTAAAAGAATTTTCAAGTCCCTTAAATTTCCACGTGAACATATATCCATATTAACAAATATATTCGCAAATCTAAAATTTATAAATATTCAAAATATGTAAACATACAGATTTCCAAAAGTACCGAAGAACAAGAGAGAAAAGGTGTACAACGAACATAGAAATGATTTTTCCATTCACAGCTCGAAAACTACACGGTAACGATCTCTGTGGAGCGGACGGTCCTTGTATCGCCGCATAAAAGGATTACGTTTAATCCTGACGCGCCGAACGATTACAGGTGTACGCGGGTTTACTCGATAAGCCGGATTACGGTCAGCATAAGGACCGCGTCAACTACCCCCTTCTCTATACTGACACACACTGTTATATTACGCAGGAGACTTACATTCATCAGCTTACGAAAATACAATTAATCTTTTCGTCCTGCGTGTTTGACGTAAACTTGTGTGCGTTGATGGTTCAAGGTGCTTTTTATTATCTAGATTTGCAAGTTCAAATATACTGAGGACCTTGAGTGTGGAGGACTTGAAATTGTCAGGGGTGAAAAAGTTAAAATAGTCAAGTTTGGGAAACTTGAAAGTCTCGGAGTATGGGAAGGTTGTGATCCTCAAGGGTGGAAAAGTTAAAATAGTCAAGTTTGGAAAACTTGAAAGTCTCGGAATATGGGAAGGTTGTGATCTTCAAGGGTGGAAAAGTTAAAATAGTCAAGTTTGGAAAACTTGAAAGTCTCGAGTCTGGGAAAGTTATGATTCTCAAGGGTGGAAAAGTTACAATTGTCAAGTTTGGCAAACTTAAAATTGTCAAGTTTGGAAAACTTATAATACTCAAGGGTGGAAAAGTTACAATCCTCAAGTTTGGCAAATTTAAAATTCTCAAGTCTGGAAAACTTATAATACTCAAGGGTGGAAAAGTTACAATTCTCAAGTTTGGCAAATTAAAAATTCTCAAGTCTGGAAAACTTATAATCCTCAAGGGTGGAAAAGTTACAATCCTCAAGTTTGGAAAATTTAAAATTCTCAATTCTGGAGAACTTGTAATACTCAAGGGTGGAAAAGTTACAATCCTCAAGTTTGGCAAACTTAAAATTCTCAAGTCTTACGAACTTATAATACTCAAGGGTGGAAAAGTTACAATTCTCAAATTTGGCAAATTTAAAATTATCAAGTCTGAAGAACTTATAATACTCAAGGGTGGAAAAGTTACAATCCTCAAGTTTGGAAAATTTAAAATTCTCAATTCTGGAGAACTTGTAATACTCAAGGGTGTAAAAGTTACAATTCTCAAGTTTGGCAAACTTAAAATTCACAAGTCTGGAAAACTTATGATACTCAAGGGTGGAAAAGTTGCAATTCTCAAGTTTGGCAAACTTAAAATTCTCAAGTCTGGAAAACTTATAATACTCAAGGGTGGAAAAGTTACAATTCCCAAGTTTGGAAAACTTAAAATTCTCAAGTCTGGAAAATTTATAATACTCAAGGGTGGAAAAGTTGCAATTCTCAACTTCTGAAAACTAAAAATCCAAAAATTTCAAAATTGGTAACTCAAAGACGCAAATTTCTAAATTTTTAAATTTGAAAATTATGAGTATTAATATCCTCGAATTGTCTCCACACCCCTCCTCATCAATTATCCTTCAATTGTCCTCCAATTGCCCCCCAATTGTCCTCCAATTGATCCCCCAATTGATATGTTAAACCAACATATTCCCAAGTACCAACAAAATTTATCTATAAAAACAATTAATAAAAACAATTCGTAAAACACTCGAACGATCCATCGAAGCACACACCACAATAACAACAGAAAATAATAGAACCACAACGAATCATCGAGCACAAAATCTCTTTCACCTCCAACTCTAAATCAGCATCGTCGAAAAACGAACGGTTATTTACCGGAATTTATCCCCTCGTTTCCGGTCCATTGTCTGTCACCGAAAGTTCAGTGGTGCGTTTTTGAGGTGGCCTGTAAATGCTGTGTGGGATGGTCGGATCAGTTCCTGGCGGTCGTAAAACTAGCGTAATTAATTTATAACCATCAGCACGCGTTGCCACGTACATAAATCTTCCGTGATAAATGTTCTAGGTGGAATCAAATACCGCGTCCTCGACCACGGCTTACACGTCCGTTCGAAAGTCATGCTAACGTTAGCTTCGGGGTCAAAAGAGGCTGAGTACGTTCTCGTACTCGTACAGTCTCTAGCAAATATCGTGTGGTGTTCTAGGGATGTGGTAAATCGGGTAGCACTCGTTTTTTCATTTTTGGGGATTTTGGGGATTTAGGGAGTTTAAGTATTCGAAATGGGATTTAGGGGTGTTGCAACTTAGAAATCTGAGAAATTAAAATTTGGGGACTTGAAAAGTTAAAATTTTGAAATGTAAAAAGTTAACATTGGAAAACTTAAAAATTTGAAAAATAGAGAAATTGAAAAATTGAGAAATGAAATCATACAAAATTGAAAAATTGAAAAATTGAAAAATTGGAAAATTGAAAAATTGAATAATTGAATAATTGAATAATTGAATAATTGAATAATTGAATAATTGAATAATTGAATAATTGAATAATTGAATAATTGAATAATTGAATAATTGAAAAATTGAAACTAGAAATGTAGAAATTAAAAAATTTTAAATCAGAAATGTAGAAATTTGAAAATTTGAAATTAAAAACGTGGAAATTTGAAAATTTTAAATGACCAAGGTAGAAACCTGCAAATTTTGAATTAGAAATGTAGAAACTTGAAAATTTTAAATTACAAAAGTGGAAACTTGAAAATTTTAAATTAGAAATGTAGAAACCTGAAAATTTTGAATTAGAAATGTAGAAACTTGAAAATTTTAAATTACAAAAGTGGAAATTTGAAAATTTTAACTTAGAAAAGTAGGAATTAAAAAATTTTAAATTAGAAAACTATGAAATTTGAAAACATAAAACTTGAAAACATAAAACTCATAGAACTTAAAATCTCAAGAACACAAAAACTAAAAAACCAAAAATATTCAAACTCAAACTCTTCTGACCCAAAAATCACAAAAATATAAATTTGTAAATTTCCAGAAATTCTGCAGCTCCAGCACGTGCTATCATTCATGCTTTAAGCAATATGCATTATAACGGAGAAAATATCTGCATGGGTCATATCTAAGAGATACGGCTTCTTCTGAATATCATCCGAATCGCGTAGGTATCATTTTTCTTGTCCAACAATACGGAGTTTTCATTTGGCATCATACATGTACATGTACTTTCCACCATACGTGTATGTACTTTCCGAGGGAACAGTTCATAGGTCAACGAATGTTAAAATATTGCTTTTACTTTTACATTCATCTTCCGCTTCATACCGTGTCTCGTATTTCAATTTTGGTTGCTACTGCGTTTGAAAATTCATATTATTATACTTTGTTACATCTTCGTGTTTCGTATTAAATTGCCTGCGAGTGATTTTCTTGTCACAAACATTTTTCATTTACAGGGTGTACAAAATTGTTAGTATTCAATATTAAATAATCATCATATAATAATAATATAATAATAATATAATATAACACATATAATAATAATCATCATCATATACAATAATTATCATATATGATATATGTATGATATATGTATAATAATCATATGATCATATAATAATCGCAAGCAGCAAATTTTTTCAATGCAACATAAATGGACCCAAATAAATTTGTAAATTGATTTGTAAATTTTCATTAATTTGTAAAATACAAACTGAATTTAAATTTGTAATGAATAAGTCTATAAAATGGAGTAGAATTTATTATAAATTCGCAACATCTATTAATAGAGTGATTTTAATAGAACAAAGCGATGACATGATATTTAAGACATGGATATAGTAATTGATCTCTAAATGTTTTAGCACCAAAGTAGAACTCTTCACTACATTCTACAGTTTGGTAAATATGAAATATGGAACAACGTACGATACCAGAAAAGTGGACCTCGAGTGAACTATAAAAGCACTCATTGCTTTTTCCTGGATTGATCGATGATAATTCTAGAAGCTTTTAAGGAGCCATTGGAATCATTTTTGCTGGTTTAAGACATAATAAATGATTCCATAATGGACTATGATCAATCATAAATAATTTATATTAATCAAGAGTGCTGTTTCTCTTTTCAAGTTGTAATACCTTCGAAAGAAGAAATCAGTCCGTTTCTACTTGTGGAATTTATTCAGTAAAAATTTCTATTTCTTTTAATATGTACTTGACAAGATTCCTAAATTTTCTAATCCTCAATTTTTCTAATTTTCTCAATTTTCAATTTTTTCAATTTTCCATTTTTCCAATTTCTAATTTTTCTAATTTTCAATTTTTCCAATTCCCAATTTTTCCAAATCCCAAATCCCCAGAACCCAAATTCCCTAGATCCGAATTCTCCAGATCCCAAATTCCCCAAGTCCCAAATTCCCCAAATCCCAAATTCCCCAAATCCCAAATTCCCCAAATCCCAAATTCCCCAAATCCCAAATTCCCCAAATCCCAAATTCCCCAAATCCCAAATTCCCCAAATCCCAAGTTCCCCAAATCCCAAATTCCCCAAATCCCAAATTCCCCAAATCCCAAATTCCCCAAATCCCAAACCCCCCAAATCCTAAATTCCCCAATCTTCCCAATTCCCAAAATCCCCAAACCTCCCTATTCCAAAACCCCCATCCCTAAATTTCTAAATTCCCCAACTGCCCACTTTCCAAACTCCCAATCTCCACCCCTCCTCACCTCCCCAAACTTCCCAAATTCCCCAATTTTCCCCTAAAACAATCCCTTAACATCCCACCTGCACATTTCCGTTCCAAGCATCCAAACTTCTCAACAAAAACATAAAATTCCCTTCAAAAGAAAATCCTAAGTGTTCGTCGAACGTCCCGAAGAATAATAGTCCAGGTCAATCGCGGGTCGAAATTTCCAACAAAAGGTGGTAGGTCGGCAACGCGGAAAAATCCGAGAGGCAACCATTATTCCGGGTCGACTGTAGGAATTCCACGGTATCCATCGAAGGGCCAAGCATTCCGAAATTATAGTGGCGGACACGCGAACGGTAGTCGGCTGGAAAGCAGCCGGGTCTTAAAGGAAACAGAATTGCCGGACTCACGTAAACGTCGCTCGTAAAGTGCCCCCCCGAGTTTCTGGCCACGGGACGTCAGGAACATTCGTTGTCACCGGGACTTCTCGTTCGGGGGAATGTAATTATAAAGAATCAGGAAAAATGGGACCTCCCTTCGAGAATAATGGTTCACATAATGCCACATGCTATCCTCGAGACGCTTGAATTATCGCCGGTTCCGTTTCGTGTCGCTGCGTTCGGCCAACGACTTTGCGAAAACGACCTCGATCACGATCTGCATTTCGTGCGAGAACTATTGCGTGATTCGTTAACAACTTTTTCGGAATCGGTACTTAAGTGCACGATTATCGTTCGATAACGAGCTGCGAATTTCGTTGAACATCGTTTTACACTGTATTTTGGACAGGCTGCTCGTGACGCACTCGTGACGCACAGGGTGATAAACCAGACTCGTATTTTCATTGCAATTGTGATATGTATAATCACTGAAGACAGTGCTTGACATTTCAACTTTCCTTAGTTGATTTAATATTGTGGGAATGATTAGTTATGCATGACGCACCCGGTGCGTCAGAGGTTAAATATTTTCAATGAAATTATGATATGTAAAATCACTGAAGACAGTGCTTCACATTTTAACTTTCTTTAGTTGATTTAATATTGTGGGAATAATTAGCTTGCATGACGCACCCGGTGCGTCAGAGATTAAATATTTTCAATGAAATTATGATATGTAAAATCAGTGAAGACAGTGTTTCACATTTTAACTTTTTTTAGTTGATTTAAAATTGTGGCAATAATTAGCTGTGCATGACGCACCTGTTGCGTCAGAGGTTAAATATTTTCAATGAAATTATGATATGTATAATCACTGAAGACAGTGCTTCATATTTTAACTTCCTTTAGTTGATTTAATATTGTGGGATTAATTAGCTGTGCATGACGCACCTGGTGCGTCGGAGGTTAAATATTTTCAATGAAATTATGATGTGTATAATCAATCACTGAAGACAGTGTTTCACATTTTAACTTTCTTTAGTTGATTTAATATTGTGGCAATAATTAGCTGTGCATGACGCACCTGGTGCGTCAGAGGTTAAATATTTTCAATGAAATTATATGTATAATCAATCACTGAAGACAGTGCTTCACATTTTAACTTCCTTTAGTTGATTTAATATTGTGGGAATAACTAGCTGTGCATGACGCACCTGGTGCGTCAGAGGTTAAATATTTTCAATGAAATTATGATATGTAAAATCAGTGAAGACAGTGTTTCACATTTTAACTTCCTTTAGTTGATTTAATATTGTGGCAATAATTAACTGTGCATGACGCACCTGGTGCGTCAGAGGTTAAATATTTTCATTGCAATTATGATATGTATAATCACTGAAGACAGTGCTTCACATTTTAACTTCCTTTAGTTGATTTAATATTGTGGGATTAATTAGCTGTGCATGACGCACCTGGTGCGTCGGAGGTTAAATATTTTCAATGAAATTATGATGTGTATAATCAATCACTGAAGACAGTGTTTCACATTTTAACTTTCTTTAGTTGATTTAATATTGTGGGATTAATTAGCTGTGCATGACGCACCTGGTGCGTCGGAGGTTAAATATTTTCAATGAAATTATGATGTGTATAATCAATCACTGAAGACAGTGTTTCACATTTTAACTTTCTTTAGTTGATTTAATATTGTGGCAATAATTAGCTGTGCATGACGCACCTGGTGCGTCAGAGGTTAAATATTTTAAATGAAATTATGATATGTATAATCACTGAAGACAGTGTTTCACATTTTAACTTTCTTCAGTTGATTTAACATTGTGGCAATAATTAGCTGTGCATGACGCACCTGGTGCGTCAGAGGTTAAATATTTTAAATGAAATTATGATATGTAAAATCACTGAAGACAGTGTTTCACATTTTAACTTTCTTCAGTTGATTTAATATTGTGGGAGTAATTAACTAGCATGACGCACCTGTTGCGTCAGAGGTTAAATATTTTCAATGAAATTATGATATGTATAATCACTGAAGACAGTGTTTCACATTTTAACTTTCTTCAGTTTATTTAACATTGTGGCAATAATTAGCTACCTATGCATGACGCACCTGTTGCGTCAGAGGTCAAGTCCAAATTTTAAATAATAAGGAAATTATATTTGAACTTGTCGATACCCCTAAAATAATTCAACATCGACCTCAAAATGCGGCAGTTCATGAAATACCGAATTTCAAAAAGTCGTTGAGGCGTGAAGAAAATGGACGAAGCCGAGTGTCGGCGCAGTCGGAAAAATGCAAATTGAAATCGTCGAGTCTCGTTTAATCGTTGAACCATCGAAGGATTTATGTTATGCAGCCGTTGGCCAAGATTTTCGGAAGGGGCTCTACGTCTAACAACACCGGAGTGTATTATTTCTGGCTGTCAGTTCTAGTTTACGTCCGTAAGAATTATGGCGCCGCAAGATTTCTCGAGGGATGCGCGGAACGATGCCGAAATGAGCAACGATACCGTCCGAAATATTTATTCACCGATTTCGTTGTCTGCCGAGTACCCTTCCGCTAGAGTAAACTCCAGTGGATATGTATCGTTAACGATAGACCCATAAACGTTGGTCAGATTGAATGTTCGCGGTTTGTATGAGTTCAAATTTATCTTCAATTGCGGTGCTTTGACAAATGTAACGTGTCAAGTGAATTGGCGCGTGAGGTGTTTCGAAAATTGGTCAGACTTCTGTTGGAATTTTCAAATTTTTAATAGGTTTTCTAAGTTTTTGAGTACTTAAATTTGTCAGGTTTCAAGAGAAAAATTAGTTATATTCGTACAGAATTTTTATAATAATTTTTCACTAAATTTGTTCGCCATCTTTTGCCTAATAATTTTGTTCTCTTTCAACACTGAATTTTTTCGAACAAAATGACAATTATTTTTGTTCAGAAAAGTAGTAATTGTTAATAATAAATATTTAATACAATAATTTATATAACCTGAATTGTACGTATTCCTAACCTAAAACTTGACCTTAAAAAGTAAGGTTACAGAAACCGAACCGACCAAAATTAGTCTTATCGAAAACGGCAATCGTGGACCTTTTTACCAACTAAAGTACGTTATTACTCGAGTTATCAAGTATGTTAAACGGAAAAAGTTTCTAGTACTCTCAGGCAAAGAAGTTGAGAAACGTGCAATTAATTCTACTATGCTCAGAATACCTTAATCTGTTTGTACGTCAAAGTTGACTGGGGAGGATAAGTGAAACAGAATTAGTTAAGAGAAGCCGGGTAACTTCACACGGAATGAAAAATGGGAAAAATGCCGCAAACGGCAAATATTAATGTTAATCCATCACCTTCGTGTATAGAGAAATCTGTCGACCGAAACTTGCGAAGATGTCGCAAGTAATCGGTTGAAAGATGTCGCAGAGTAATTTGTGCTAGGGTACTTTTCTTTCAGTATAGGTTCATTCAACTCCACATTGATTTTTTTTACTTCCACTCCTGCGATTTTGCTTCAATTTAAATATGTTATAGTTTACGTCAAATTAGGGGGGGTTTAAGTCATCATTTTGTTCGTTTTTAATTTGTTTAAAAATAACAAGCTTTGAAAGTTTGCAAGTTTTGCATTTTGGTGAAAAGACTTAGGAATTTTTTTCTCAGAAACTACTTAACCGATTTGGCTAAATTTTTTTTTGTTTTATTCGTTAAAGATTGGGTTATTACAAAATATTTTTTGTTTGGAATTTTGTACCTTCGTTGATTTTTATTTTTATTTAGAAGTTTGATATGTACAATATCTAAAGCACCCTCATTCTTCACCTACGAATCAATATTAGATTACAAACTTTCAGCAGCAATTACAACAATTAAATTTCATCAAATTTCCCCTCAAAGCCACAGAAATTTAAAGAAACAAAGGTAAAGGGTTTGAAATTAATCCTTCTCAAAGCAATCAGTTTCTCAAAGGAAAAAATTCATCAGCTTTGTATCGAGATTATCGAAACGTATTAACAATCCAGTGTAAAACAGCGTCGACCTTGCGAGAACCAACCCGGAATTTAATTTAGATTCGGTTAGGTAGGATTCAAAGATTTT
The DNA here is from genome assembly GCF_050947335.1 of Megachile rotundata. Taxonomy (NCBI): domain Eukaryota; kingdom Metazoa; phylum Arthropoda; class Insecta; order Hymenoptera; family Megachilidae; genus Megachile; species Megachile rotundata. Next base: position 10,109,321 of record NC_134995.1, read on the forward strand.
TTTTCAAAGGTATTCGCTTTTTCGTGGAGCCGTTCTTTATTCCGAAAGTCGGATAAACGAGCGGGTAATCGCGTCTGAAAGGGCAGCCATTCGCTAATGTCGGCCGCAGACCATGTTGCTATTCCTCGAGGTTTCTTCGTTGACAAACATCAGAAGATACCGCGACAAGTCTTAGCTGCCAGCCAACAATGCGTCCCCGGCGTCTTCCCGCTAGGAAATAATTTGCGAAATTATCGTGCGGCGCTTTTTCTGACGGCGAAAACTCAGCTCGACCGAGTTTCAACCCCCAACGGAATGGCTGACGCCCTCGTGAACTGGCGACGATTCTGCTCGTACAGTCGACGACAAATCTCGTTCCTCCGCGATAAATATCGCGATGGAAAAGCAACTGGGATAGAAACTGGGATAACCGTACGTTTTTGGGGGATTTTTGAGTATTGAGTTTGAGGATGTGGAGTAGGAATTTTTGGGGGTGGAAAATTGGAAAGTTAAGAATTTAGGGATATAGGGGTTTGAGGATTAGGAATTTAGGGATATAGGGAGTTGGAGATATAATGATATGCGAGTATAGTGATATAGGGATTTTGAGATGGATCTTGTGAGAGTGGGATCTGGGGATTTTTGAATTTAGTGGTCTGGATTTTGGGTGAAGGATTTTTGGAGGATTGATAATTTGAAAATATCAGAATTTTTTAATTTTGAGATGTTGAAACTTGAGAATATAGGGATTTAGAGATTTAGGGATTTGGGGAACTAGGGATTTAGGGATCTAGGGATTTGGAGAGCTTGATATTTGGAAATGTAGAATTGTAGGAATCTTGAGATCTAGGGGTTTTGCAATTTAAAAATCATGAAACCTTGGAATCTTGGAATTTTTATATCCTTTTAAATTTTGGATCTAGGGATTTTTAATCTAGTAATCTAAAAAGTTGTAGTTCCATGAAATTATGGAAGTCAAGAATCTAGGGACTTTTATATGTTAAATTAAGACGTCTAGAAATCTTAGGATCTAGGGATTTTTATATGAAATAATTTTGCAACCTAGGGACCTAGAGATTATTAGAAATATAGAATTGTAGAATCTAGGGATTTTTAGATCAAGAGAACTGCAGATCCTGGGATTTTGGAAAATAGGAGTTTTATAATTCATTGACCTAGGGAATTATTTACTTAGTTATTTTGTGTTTTGCTGAATTTGAAACCTAACTATGGAATCTAGTGATCAAAATACTTTTAAGTCTAGTAAATTTATATTTAGGGAATTTTGAATCTAGGAATTAATGATTTATGAAACTAGGAACCTTGTAGCCTAGGGAGTTAATTATCTCTGCCTCTGGAAACTTGATAATCTAGGGAATTAATGAATTATCTTTTTAGAAACCTAGTGACCTAGGAAATTAATGAACTATCATTCTAGAAACCTAGTGACCTAGGGAATTAATGATTTATGAATCTAGGCACCTAATGGCCTAGGGAATTAATGATCTACGGATCTAGAAAACTAGTAACCTAGGGAATTAATGGCCTATTGTTCCAGAAACCTAGGGATCGAGGGATATAAGTTGTCCTGAAATTCAGGAAAAGTAAAATTCGAAAACTTGTTAAAATCAAAAATCTAAAAATTTAAAAATTCTAAAAATCTAAAATGGTAATCTGAAAATCTAACAATCCGAAAAGCCAAAAAATCTGATAATCTAAAAAAGTTTAAATATCTAAAAATTCAAGATATTCTAAAACTTGAAAGTTTACGTGTTGAAAAAATAAAATTCGTAAACGTGAAAATATAAAAGCTTGCGAAGCGAAAAAAAGTTAAGCCCGGATATCCGATCCGAAGTAAGGCTATTTTGCCCTCGAGTGTACCATTAACGCGAGGAGATGCCGCGTGTTAGATCGTTAATAATTCTGCCGGCCACCCCTTCATACCATGCAAGCCTCCAGTATTTATCCGCCACGGGGTCGTAACCGGTCTGGGATTGTTGCCTCGCTGTGGTCGGAAAATAGTGCTTCCCAGCGAACACTATGCGAAGAATTCGCGTTTCCGGCTTCCCTACGCGACAAATAATCGCGATGCTCGCTAATGCACGCCTCGGATGATAAGCTGTTCAAACGGAGGATACAGATTGAATATCTACAGTCGAGGGTGCTGCCACTCTTTCGGTTAGGTACACCTGGGTTACGCTCTTTTTGATTAATGGAAAGGGATGTGTTAGCTTTATTTTCGTTATAGGAAATTGTGTGCTCGGAGCCTCTGCTCAGCCAGATAAAGCTGAATGGCTGCCATCTTTCATCAGATGCTTTCTGGAGAGTATTGGAAATTTTCGAGATTGCTTGCTTTCAAATTTCTTGCTTTTACATTTTTGGCTTCTTAAGTTTATTTGTTCTCAAAATTTATATTATTAATTTTATGTTCTTAATGTATGTTCTTAAGTCTTATATTCGCAGATGTTATGATCGGTTATGTTATTGGTTTCAAGCTGCGCGTGCAACTCGCTTCAGGACTGATAGCTGCGCGCGCAACTCGCTTTGGGACCAATAGCTGCGCGCGCAACTCGCTTCGAGTCCAGTGACTGCGCGCGCAACTCGCTTCGGGACTGATAACTGCGCGCGCAACTCGCTTTGGGACCAATAGCTGCGCGCGCAACTCGCTTCGAGTCCAATGACTGCGCGCGCAACTTGCTTTGGGACCAATAGCTGCGCGCGCAACTCGCTTTGAGTCCAGTGACTGCGCACGCAACTCGCTTCGGATCCAATGGCTGCGCGCGCAACTTGCTTTGGGACCAATAGCTGCGCGCGCAACTCACTAACCTAAAATGAAGGACTCCGCGTCTTTCTCAGCTTGTGACGTCAGTTTTCGACTCTCCATCGTCCTGCTGGGCTCATTTTAAAGGGGAAGCTTCAAAGAATATCACCATATTTTTTTTTAATTTAAAATCGCAGATGGTGACGTCCAAAATTTGGCCTAGAATGAAACCTTACTTAACCTAAAATATACCATTAAGAATGAATAAAAATCTTAATAAAGAATAAAAAAATTTGTTAGCAGTAAATGAGAAATATATATCAGTAGAATTTAAGCAGATTTCGAAGAAAGAAACGAGCAGTTATTTTTCCAGTGTAATGTCAATCGCAGCGGCGAGTCGAGCGTTGTTTTTTGCGGCGGTTCCGTACGTGCACGGAAGTACAAAGACACCCCTAATTTCACCTTCAAAGACGAAATCAGGACTCTCGTGTTTTAACCGTAAAATGAGAGACGAGAGAAGGCTCCATGAGATTACGCTGCTATCTACGTTATCTTTTCCACGATGCTGTTTTACCATCGGGATTCGTTCGTTTCCGAGGCAATCGGGCCAAGTGAGACTCTATTACGTCTTTTTCCTTCGCGATACATTCGATTCTTTCTGTACAGTCGAAATGTTGGTCACGGGAGAAATAGCTGAGGGAACAGAGAAATCGAACACTTTGATCGTAATGGTAATGCATTATTCTGTCGTTACTTCCCTGGTTAATATATCAGATTTTATTTTAACTTCGTTGCTAACCTCGGGTGTAGTTTTTTCGATCAATAGTAAATTTGAATATTTTTATAGCGGCACAGTTGCAAATTACTGTATTTGTGTATTTTTGAATATTCATGTTTTCATGTTTTTGTATGATCATATTTACATATGTTCATGTTTTCATATTTTCGTACTTTGACATTTCTAAGATTTCAATTTTTTCAATCTTTTATAAGATTTTATGAACTTTTCTGTGTTTGAATTGGAAAATTGAAAAGTTGGAGGACTGGGAAATTGAAGATTTAAAGAATTGAGGAATTGACGAATGAACCAATTGACAAGTGGACGATGTAGCTGACTGATGAATTGACACATTGATTGACTGATAAATTGATGAATTGACGAATGGACCAATTGACAAATGGACGATGTAACTGACTCATGAATTGATAAATTGATGAATTGATGAATTGATGAATTGATGAGTTGATGAATTGATGAGTTAATGAATTGATGAATTGATGAATTGATGAATTGATGAATTGATGAATTGACGAATTGACAAATTGACAAATTGACAAATTGACGAATGGACCAATTAACAAATGGACGATGTAACTAATTGATGAATTAACGAATTGACAAATTGACGAACGGACCAATTAACAAATGGACGATGTAACTAATTGATGAATTGACGAATTGACTAATTAACAAATTGATGAATTGACGAATTGACAAATTAACGAATTGACGAATGGACCAATTGACAAATGGACGATGTAACTAATTGACAAAGTGATGAATTGACGAATTGACGAATTGAAGTATTGAAAAATTGAAGAATTGAAGAATTGAAGAATTGAAAAATGGAAAAATTCAAGAATTGAAAACTTGACAAATTAAAAAATTAGAGAATTGAAAAACTGAAAAACCGAAAAACTGAAAGACTAAAAAACTGAAAAATTGAAAAATTGAAAAATTGAAAAATTGAAAAATTAAAAAATTGAAAAACTGAAAAACTGAGAAATTGAAAAACTGAAAAATTGAAAAATTGAAAATAGAAAAATTGAAAAATTGAAAAATTAAAACATATCAACGTCAAAAAATTAAAACCCCGATAAAATAGCAAAAAACTAAGAAATGTACGATTCTAAAAATGCGCGAATAACAAAGTTAAAAAACCTAAATTAAACCCGTACAAATCAAAGCCCGAGCGCAAAAGTTCATCACAGCTCCACAAATCCAATAATTTCGAAATTTTCATCATCAAAAATTTGATCTCCGAAATTGAAAATAAACGGGACGCTGTACCGTCCCGTGTGTTGTTCTTAATTAATGGAAGCCTAGAGCGGCCGTATACGAGGCGGCAGTGTAACATTTTCAAAAGGACAAAGTTTTGTGTGACATCGATACCGCCAGTGAAATGAAAAAACTTTTTAATTTCGGCAGTGCCGTGGTCGCCGCGGCCACCCCCTCGTCGTTCGCAACAAAAATCATTTTTTGTCCCGCGATTTCCTTTGTTCCGAGCGCAAGTGCATTCTTCCTGTCAGAACACGCTCAGATAATTTAATTAAAAAGAAAAAACGACAGAAGAGGCTTGACCGGTTTTTCACCAGAGGACGAATCCTTTACTCTTTTTTTTATTTAATTGAACGTCGCGGATGAACGTCCACTTCGAGGCGCTTTCAGAAACGACAATAACTTCCGGCGACCTTTGAACTCAAAACTTGTACTCAATTGTACGTGACCCGATTCATATTGTTCGGCTGGTTGATTCAAATCGTCGACGATCCTTTTCGATCATTCTTCCCGTTTATTGCCGGCCAGCCGGGGGAACAATGCCACCGTGTATCGCTCGATAGAGATTCGATAAAGTCATTAATCAGCGCGTAGGCTGAATAGAATTCTGATTACCCATTCAGAAGAGCATGCAGCAAATTTCGAATAATCGCCTTGTATTTTCAAAATGAATGTTTCCATTTTTACTCGCGTTAGATCGGGGGACATAGCGGTAGGCTGTCTACCTATGGACTCATATGGGCTTTCGATGAAAAGGGGGTGAAATGGGTCTATGGAGGATTTGTTTACAGATGTGTTATAATCGTTATTAGAGAGATAGGTTCTTAATTAGAAGGAGGTTAATTAGGGTGAGTTAGGTCTTGTTTTATTATCGGAGGCAGACTAATTCGGGGACTTGAGGATTTGGGGAATTTGGAAGATTTGGGGGATTAGGGATGCTGGAATATATGAGATTCGAGATGTCGGTATGGGTATTTTTAATTTGGAAAATTTAGAGCTGTGGAATTTTTTATTTTGGAAATTTGGAATTTTGGAATTATTAGTTATAGAAATTAGAAGGTATGGAATTATTAATTTTGGAAAATTAGAATTGGAAAATTTGGGAAATTTGGGGAATATTGAAATTTTGAAATTTTTAACTTACTAATTTCCCAAATTTCCTAAGCTTCCCAAATTTTCCAAGTTTCCCGAGTTTCCCAAATTCCTCCAATTTTCTAAATTTCTCAAATATCCCAAATATCCTAAATTTCCCAATTTTCCTAAATTTCCTAAATTTTCCAAAGCCCCTAAATTCCACCAATTCCCCCAATTTCCTATGTTTCCCAAATTCCCTAAATTCCCCAAATTTCTCAAGTTTCCAAAATTTTCCAAATTTCCTAAGTTTCCCAAATTCCCCAATTTTTCTAAATTTCTCAAATATCCCAAATTCCTCAATTTTCCTAAATATCCTAAATTTTCCAAAGCCACTAAATTCCACCAATTCCCCCAATTTCCTATGTTTCGCAAATTCTCCAAATTCCCTAAGTTTCCCAAATTCCCTAAATTTCTCAAATTTCTAAATTTATCTAAAAATGAAAAAGCCACAAAAATTTCCTAATTCGTAAATGCAAACGTTTAACATTAAATTAACTAGAACCCTTTACAGACGATAATATAATAGAATTGTTGTGCATTCACAACTTTGATTACCGTCTTTTTCTTTTATTGCATGTGTCTGGCGCTTAAACATTGTTCTCTTTCCTGTGCTCGTTACTATAATGTTAACATACACGCGTTTTTTGTTTCGGATGACGGCTGAAAATTATGCTTTAAATACACGCTGCTGTTCCTGATTTTATATTATATAATTTCATATTACCTTGTTATTTCGTATGAAACATCTAAGTTACAATGAAAAACACGGAAATTTCTGACGTTAATATCTATGAATATTAATGTGTACTATGATTTACGATGGACACACACAGGACTGCAAAATGGAATAAAAGAAAGGTGTTGTGAAATAATGTTTATTTTCATGTTTCTATTTTTGCTTTTCAAGTTTTCTAAATTTTCAAGTTTCCAAATTTTCAATTTTTGAATTTTTAGAGTTTCACATTTTTAGATTTTCAAGTATCAGATTTTTAGATTTTCAGATTTTCAGATTTTCAGATTTTCAGATTTTCAGATTTTCAAATTTTCAAATTTTCAGTCTTTCTAATTTCTCAAGTGTTCCAAATTTTCCAAGTTTTCTAAATTTTCCGTTTTCTAAATTTTCTAAATTTTCTAAATTTTCAGTTTCCCAATTTTCTAAATTTTCCCCGTTTTCCCAATTTTCCCATTTTTCAAGTTTTCCCAGTTTTCCAAGTTTTCTAAATTTTCCCAATTTTCTAAATTTTCCCCGTTTTCCCAATTTTCCCATTTTTTCAAGTTTTCCCAGTTTTCTAAATTTTCCCAATTTTCTAAATTTTCCCAGTTTCCCCATTTTCTAAATTTTCCCCGTTTTCCCAATTTCCTCAATTTTCTAAATTTTCCAAACTTCCCAAATTTCCATCATTAAAATCATAATTTCGAACAAAACCATACACTCTCATCCTTACAAACGTTTAATTCGCTGCCACACTGCATTCCCGCCAACAATCAATAATCATCCATTAATGTAATTAGAGTTTACAGGATTTCCAAGCGAGCTCTAATTAATTTTATATTGTTCCATCTTCTCAAACAACATGCAAATAATTTGATAATTTAGGCAGTTTCAAGTTCTCGTCGCCAGTCTGAATCAAATATCTCAGAAATTATGTTGTTCTCCTCTTCGTCGGTTTCTCTTCGGAATCCAACTAAATATTCATATCACTGATTTTACTATTGCTACTATAAAAGCAATCTAGATCCACCCTCAGCTACAGTAAAATTATTATTTTGAAATATAATTTACATCTTTCCTTTATTAACCTTTTGGACTTTTATGTCGAGTGTGGCTTTATTTCACTTTTCTCTTAGATCTTAATAAATAATTCGAATAAATAGATTGGTTCATTTAATTTACTATTTATAATAAATGAAAAATGTATTTGTCACATACTCGCGCTGTTGCAACACGCTTGATGAAGGAACCCTTTCTTGATCTATTTTGTAAATGAAGGAGTTGGTAGGTAAAAGAAATTAAGGAGTGTAGAAGGTTAACGTGTGCCAAAAAATAGCCAAATAAAAATCCTCTCCTCACACATCCTCCGTTTTGTATCAAAGTCACATTCAGTCAATTGTACCTTCTGAAGGAACAATTCTCATCTGTCATATAATAAGAGTACTTCCAGAAATGAAGTACTCTTGTCTCCATGTTTCCAGAAGCCATCTCACCAAGCGAGCACCAGGCTTATACCAGTTCATAAAACAAGCATGCTCATTAATTCGAACGGCTATCGGTAAACGAATGGAGGTGTCGCGATCCGGTTAGGATACGTGTCTGAATCGAGGTCTTGCCACTTCGGTATCTCAGATAAACGCGGTGATATTCACGCGGACCTCTTGGGCATTTCAATTTCAGTTCAGGTGCAGAACGCGGCCGGCATACAGAGCCGCTTGATTAATTTCCTTTGGCCGCTTTTGCGCGAACGTACACTTCTGACCTCCCTAGACTTGCCCCGCGACGCTCAGAATTGAATATCAACAAAGAACAGAGCGACACGCGGGCAATCCAATTTTCCTGCAAACACGCCGCCAAACGCGTCTCGTTGATTTCACCCCTCGGCTGCCATTGTCGCAACCTTCGATCCTTCCGCCATATTGCACTGCCTCGGTCACGTGCCCTTCCTCGCGCTAATTATGCGTGCCTTGTGTACCGCCGTATTCACACGCACTGCTGTTACAAACCGACTACCGACTGCGTGACGGTAATTGTAAGTTCCAGTGGATGCTGGTGACCGTATAATTTACACACTTCGACCGTGTTCGATTTCGTGTATTGATCTTGTGGGTGGTTGCGGGTAAATTGCGTGTGTGTGTAAATGTTACATATGGATTTTGCAGATATTACATATGGCATGTGCATTATTATTTTTATCATTAGAATCAGATTTATATGTTTAGTATACATTTACATGTGTAGCATATATAATTATACATGGTTTGTATGTACATGTGCATTTCACGTATGCAGTTTGGATATGTGGATATTGTACACGTATGTCATGGCATATAATATGTACTGTACATACTATAATTGTATGCAGAATAATTATATTTAGATATTTAGTATATGATATAATATGATTATACATGGTTTGTATGTACATGTGCATTTCACATATGTAGTTTAAATATGTGGACACTGTACACGTATGTCATGGCATATAATATGTACTGTACATACTATAATTGTATGCAGAATAATTATATTTAGATATTTAGTATATGGTATAATATAATTATACATGGTTTTTATGTACATATGCATTTCACATATGTAGTTTGGATATGTGGATACTGTACACGTATGTCATGGCATATAATATGTACTGCACATACTATAATTGTATGCAGAATAATTATATTTAGATATTTAGTATATGGTATAATATAATTATACATGGTTTTTATGTACATATGCATTTCACATATGTAGTTTGGATATGTGAATACTGTACACGTATGTCATGGCATATAACATGTATTGTACATAGTACAATTATATTTAGATATTTAATATATGGTATAATATGATTATACATGGCTTTCATGTACATATGGATTTCATATGTACATACACTTTACATATGTGGAAATGATACATGCATTTCATACAGGGGTATATGTGGAATTCATATACAGATATCACATATGGATTTCATATAGTATACATGAATAACACACATGATTTTCATATGCAAATTTTACACGTGAACTTCATATACACACATATGAGTATGGACTTCATATGTAGACTTCACATACATACATATGAGTATGGATTTCATATGTAGACTTCATATACACACATATGAGTATGGACTTCATATGTAGACTTCATATGAATACATATAAATATCATACATAGATATACCTAACTTTTACATATACATCTTATGTATACATCTTTGACACGTAGATATTACATATGGATTTCACATCCACATTTCAACAAAAATATCAGCAATGAAAAAATAATACAGCGTTAAAAGAAGTATATTGAACGTAACTTTCGCAGTGGTGATTTCAACGGTACCTTCAGGAACGACATGAAATTTATGTAAATGTTTTCTCGATATCTTTTGTAGCTTACGAGTTATAAACTCGTAAATCAAAGAAACGACTCAGGTATAAAGGGTGATTTCTCTTTTAAAGTATGAAAGTAGCATCGGCCAAATGCGATAAAATCCTTAAATTGACTTAATAAACAGTTATTCAATATTGCAGAAAAATCCGTTTGCTGTTTGTCGATGGCATAGGAATTACTTATGTGAAGACGTTATTCGTGGTTCTGACATAAAATGGCGGATTATTGTTACACTTCCGACATGAAATGGCGGATAAGATTTCACGTTTGTAACACAACATGGCGGATTATTGTAACACTTCTAATATAAAATGGCGGAAAACACTTTCACATTTTATAACACAAAATGGCGAATTATTGCAACACTTATTCTTCTCGTACAAAATGGCGAATAACATTTCACGTTTCTGATACAAAATTGCGTTTATTCTAACGCTTATTCTTCTAATAAAAAATAGGAGATTATTCTGACGTTTCCACTTTTCTAATACAAAATGGCGAACTCACATTAAAACTTATTTTTCTAATAAAAGATGTTGGATCACAATTTTAACATTTTCACGTTTCTACCACAAAATAGTGAAAGGTAAGAAGATAAACTTGAAGTACACCGTTCTGAAGTCAAAGTTTTATCAATAACCATTTCTTCACTGTTCTCAATGTCAATTAATTTGTTCCGAAAATATTGAATTTACCGCCGTCATAATTTACAACATTGTTCAGCTCCTTATTCATTGTCCATTGTTCATTAGCTTATTATCCATTGTGCATTGTTCATTGTCCATTGTTCATCGTTCATTGTTCACTGTACATTAGCAAATATTTAATTTTCAATCATTTATACCCAAAAATGATAGTCGGCTTACAGTCAAATACCCTACAGATATCCTGCACACTAGTTTTATTATTTAACCACGAAGTTTCAGACAAGATCGATTCACAAGCAGTTAAAAAGTGAAATTTCGATTTAGATCATTAGGAGCAATCAAACATTTCTGCATACAAATGTTAAATCGAAATTTCTGTCTGATTTGGCGGAAGTCAGGTCGGTTAACATTTGCAGCGCAAGCTGCAAGAAACCATAATAATTTCCCTCCGACGATCAATCAGCGCGCAACGTTTTCATCTCATTTCGGCGCCGAACTTGAATCAGCCGCGTTAATTTCGCGGTGTAACCTCGTGTATTTACCACCGTTCGTCCAAAAATCGACTGAATTTGCTGCGAAATATCGCGAGGCGTACACCGCAATTCATCCCAACGTTCCACTAATCTTGTCATTTGTTATTTTCATCGTCGACACGGTGGTTTCGCAACTAATTTAATATTTTACAGATCTACTATTCAATTATTCTGCTCTTTTGGACAATTTTGTTAAATCACTATACTTCTATTTTAGAAAATTACTTTATCTGTTGACCACATTTTTGTTACTGAAGTTTTTGAGTTGGGCTAAATTTTCACTTTTAGTTGCTTGAAAATTTTATTTTTAAAAGGGGAAATGTAACTTTGATTATGTTATTAGTATGCACTGTTAGGTTATTGTCTGACTGTATCAAGTCATGTTACGTTATATTAAATTACATTAAATTATATGTTAAGTTATGTTAGGTTAATGTCTGACTGTGTCAAGTCATGTTAAATTATATTAAGTTACATTAAATTATATCTAAGTTATGTTAGGTTATTTTCTGACTGTGTCAAGTCATGTTAAATTATATTAAGTTACATTAAATTATATGTTAAGTTATGTTAGGTTACTGCCTGACTGTGTCAAGTTACGTTAAGTCAATCGTAACGAAAGTTAAGTTAGATTCTCTCTACTCAAAACATATTTGGTCAGTCATCAAATCTTCCCTACATAAATAAAAAAACCACCCACAAAACAGTTAAACCTCAAAAATATACAAACAACAAAATCATCATCACACTCCATTAGCAACCACAGAAAAATAGCGAAACCCGTGTCGAAACTCAGCAGGAAAAATGCAGGAAGGAAATGAATATCGAGCGCAGAAATCTGCTCGTTTGGCACGTTCTGAAGTACCACTGCCATTCTCGAAACGAAGATTCGATATATAACGCCATGATGTTCGCCAATGTTTAGAAATCCACGCCAAGTCGATGCCGCTATCAGATGGTGTAAACGTTGCATACAAACATCCCATCGAACGTAACATTGATCCAAATATTCCATAAAGAATTTCAAATTTAATCCGCAAAAATTCGATCGATTCGAACTCCGATAAGCTCGTTGAATTTTTCGGCACGGGAACGTACGATGTGTTTTTGATCCACGATTTAGATGTAACTGCAATCTGATAGGGAAGTAGAATTATATTGCAAATGTTTGTGTACAAAACTGTGGTTCTAATGATTTTAACATATTGCTAGCTTTTGATTTTATTTTTAGTCTGTTTATAAGTTGGGCTTGTTGTTATGGTTATAACTGAACCATATGTGTGATGGTTAGGTTTAGAACCATATGTATGATGGTTAGGTTTAGAACTGTATGTATGATAGTTAGGTTTAGAACCATATGTATGATGGTTAGGTTTAGAACTGTATGTATGATAGTTAGGTTTAGAACCATATGTATGATAGTTTGGTTTAGAATCATATGTATGATGGTTAGGTTCAAAACCACATGTATGATGGTCAGGTTTAGAACCATATGTATGGACAGGTAGGTTCAGAACCATATGAATGAAAAAAAAGGTTCAGAACCATATGTATGATAGTTAGGTTCAGAACCATACGTGTGATAGTTAAGTTTAGAACCATATGTGTGATGGTTATGTTTAGAACCATATATATGATGGTTAGGTTTAAAACCATATGTATCGACAAGTAGCTTCAGAACCATATGTATGAACGAGAAGGTTCAGAACCATATGTATGATAGTTAGGTTTAGAATCATATGTATGATGGTTAGGTTTAAAACCATATGTATGGACAAGTAGCTTCAGAACTATATGTATAAACGAGAAGGTTCAGAGCCATATGTATGATGGTTAGGTTCAAAACCATATGTATGATGGTCAGGTTCAGAACCATATGTATGATGGTTAGGTTAAAAACCATATGTGTGATAGTCAGGTTTAGAACCATATGTATGAATAAGAAAGTTCAGAACCATATGTATGATAGTTAGGTTCAGAACCATACGTGTGATAGTTAAGTTTAGAACCATATGTGTGATGGTTAGGTTTATAACCATATGTATGATAGTTAGGTTCAGAACCATATGTTTGATGGTTAGTTTTATAACCATATGTATGAACAGGAAGGTTCAGAACCACATGTATGAACAAGAAGGTTCAGAGCCATATGTACAAACAAGTAGGTTCAGTGGACATCAAAGATAAAGAAAAATATTAGGGACGCTGGTAAATGTTAGGGTGCTGGTAGATGCATTATGGAGCAGCTCCGGGTCACTCCACTGGGACAACAATTAATAGTGTGGGATGAGAACGTAGAAGTCTGGAAGAATTAGTGGTATGGGGCATTGGAGCATGTGGGGCGTTCCAGGAGTTTCAGGTATTCCACTGGGTCCCGGACAATTAGTGGTGTGGGGCATTCACGTATCTGGGGCAATTAATGATGTGAGCCATTTAGGGATGTGGGGTCTGGGACAATTAGTAGGAGCATTTAGGAATGTGGAATAATTAGTTTGAAGTATGGTATGTGGAGCATTCAGAGGTCTGGGACTTAGTATTGTGAGGCATTCAAGGTTGTGGGGCATTCAGAAGTTCGAGGTGCCTGATGGATCTTGGAAGATTAGTAGTGTGGAACATTCAGAGGTCTGAGACAATTATTAGTGTGAAGCATTTGGGGATGTGGGACATTCAAGGGTTTGGGACAGCTAGTGCATTTAGGGAGTAGGACATTCAGAGAGTGGGGCATTCTCCTTGCTCTCGGAGAATTATTAGGGTGAAGCATTTAGGGAGGATGTGGCATTCAGTTTGGGACAGTTATTCATGTGGGTTCATTCAGGCTTGTGGAGTCATTTAAGGTTTGGAGACACTGTTGATCTCCTAGAACCAGTAGTGTATGTTATTCAGGTTGGGGGTCAGTCAGGGATCAGAGGTGATAGTGCAGCGCACTTAAGGGTCCGGAGTACATTATGTGGGACTATCAGAGGACTGTCGTGTTTGATCTCATTTTAATCTGAACAATATCAGAAATATTTTACTAAAAATTTCATAAAAAAACATAACAGCAAAAAAACAATTTTATACCTCCATTAGAATTGTTCCACAAATATGTCACTATTTTTTAAAATTCGTTTCGTAAATTGCTTCCCTCGTTCTATTTTCGACAAACTTCAGAAACTACACGATGTAAGCGAAAGTTCTGACCCAAGAGACTTTACATCTAAACTCCAGTACGAACAAACGCAATACCCGAATATTAATGTAACTATTCAAAGTATCGTGTCTCAACCTAAATTACGTACCTCTTAATTATGAAGTTACAAAATGGTCGACACTCAATAACCGTCGTTTGAATCAAACGTTTTATTAACAGACTCGGTAAATTTACAGAAGGGTAACAACGAGGATAAAAGGCTTCCTCCGGAGTAAACAAGTTCACGGCATTTAATTAATTTCCAACCGGTTGTTGCCTCTTTTGCCGTTCTTTCATCTCTGTAAATTCAATCTTCGCAAAGGACAAGATCGGTTACCGAGCCAATATCTACAATTAACTCCGAAGAAACATATCGATTTGTCCCATCACCGGATATATAAATTTCGTTCGAAAATCCGTATTCGGCCACGTATGCACGAAATCAATGGCTCGTGCCGTCACGGTTCTGCATTTGACCATCGGATAAATTCGAGTGAAAAATACAGAGCGATGTCGTAACCGTTTACGATGCTTCCTGGAGAAAAATACCTGTGTTACCCTAACTCCTCCAACCGTGAATTTCTACTGGGGGGAGACTGAGATTTTTTCTCCGAGTGTCTGAGAGACCGTAAACCGAGTCTGATCGTACTCGTTACTTCTACCTCATTAGACGGCGTCTATGAAATCATAAAACATGGGCGAAATTTTCTGTTATGACGCACGGATGAATTCTTTGCGAAATAGATGCTTTTTTTATGTTATGGACGTTGACTGACTTTTTTATTGTTGAATGATTAAGGGGAGATAGATTATTTATGTGTAGGCGAGTATGTATTCATATGCGAGGTTGCATGTGTGAGGTTGCATATGTGAGAATGAATGTTTTGAGAAATAGTAGTATGTTTTTCTGTTATGGATGTTGACTGAATTCTTTATTGTTAAATAATTGTTAAATAATTATAGGTTTATGTATAGGAGAGTATGTATTCATATGTGAAGTTGCATATGTGAGGTTGCATGTGTGAGGATAAATTCTTTTCTGTTATAGATGTTGACTGACTTCTTCATTGTTAAATAATTATAGGTTTACATGTAGGAGAGTATGTATTCATATGTGAAGTTGCATATGTGAGGTTGCATATGTGAGGTTGCATGTGTGAGGTTGCATGTGTAAGGATAAATTCTTTTCTGATATCGATGTTGACTGACTTCTTCATTGTTAAATAATTATAGGTTTATGTATAGGAGAGTATGTATTCATATGTGAAGTGCATATGTGAGGTTGCATGTGTGAGGATAAATTCTTTTCTGATATAGATGTTGACTGACTTCTTTATTGTTAAATAATTATAGGTTCATGTATAGGAGAGTATGTATTCATATGTGAAGTGCATATGTGAGGTTGCATGTGTAAGGTTGCATGTGTGAGGATGAATTCTTTTCTGTTATCGATGTTGACTGACTTCTTCATTGTTAAATAATTATAGGTTTACATGTAGGAGAGTATGTATTCATATGTGAAGTTGCATATGTGAGGTTGCATATGTGAGGTTGCATGTGTGAGGTTGCATGTGTAAGGATAAATTCTTTTCTGATATCGATGTTGACTGACTTCTTCATTGTTAAATAATTATAGGTTTATGTATAGGAGAGTATGTATTCATATGTGAAGTGCATATGTGAGGTTGCATGTGTGAGGATAAATTCTTTTCTGATATAGATGTTGACTGACTTCTTTATTGTTAAATAATTATAGGTTCATGTATAGGAGAGTATGTATTCATATGTGAAGCGCATATGTGAGGTTGCATGTGTGAAGATGAATTCTTTACAGTTATAAATGTTGACTGACTTCTTTATTGTTAAATAATTATATGTTTGTATATAGGAGAGTATGTATTCATATGTGAAGTTGCATATGTGAAGCTGCATGTGTAAGGTTGCATATGTGAGGCTTCATGTGTGTCAAGTATTATTGTATTGAACTTGAAGATGTCAGAAACTGATAGACCGTTATTAAACTTGATATTTTTTTGCGTACACTCTGAAATGAAGTTTCTCAGACACAGTCCACATATCACATATGAATGTCGTTCAATCCTGACAAACGCAGCGACTCCCCACATAAATACGCGATAAATTCCGCGAACAATTCGCACTCACCAGTCGAGGTCCAACAAGATGAAGCTAATAAACCGTGGTATTGGCGGAAAGAAACGGTGGGTTATATAGTCCGATTACAGCATTAAAGCCGGTACATCTTCCGGTAGAAAACTCATTAAAGCGGAAGGGGTTAAGCAGGGTGTATTTCGCGATGAGCTGAAACTCGAGGCTTTTCAGCGTCGCTCGCAATCAACCAACTTCTGTTTGCCGACTAAGCGGAAACGTTTGCAACGAAATTCAACCTAAATGTTCACCTTACACCTTTTGAATGCCTGCTTAACGCGCTTCTGTCAATCGAGGGGGCCCTTGTAACATAATTTCCCCGACGAAAAATACAGGATCACGTTTTTACTTTCTGCAACGTCACGTCACTTCAAAGGATCGTTTTCATGCGACCACCCCCTTGAAAACGACGCTCGCCCATCGACCGACACACCGACGCACACCCTTAAGTGTACTCTCGCCGCCGGTACTCTTTGAGGGGAACGTAAAAAACTAGGCGGAAGTACGATTATTCGATGTCAACCGTATTGCGATTTCACCTCTATTTTTATCTCTTTTTATTTCCTCGGGTCAAAGCACGGTTCGCGAAATTTTACGATTGTACGTCGTGAACGGGGGAGTTTATGCGGTTGGCTAATGGCTACTTTTTTTTATCGTGTAGAGGGTTGTTTTAAGCGATCGTTGTTTTATCTACCTACAGTGCGAATTTGCGAACATTATGTATGAAGTGTTAGTGTATTATATTTTCTTTTTTATTAATTTTCGAGGTATTGTTATGGAAATAAAATTAATTTCTCAGTGGAATTTTTGGTAATTTTCCTATTGAATTTTTGCACATATCTTTCAGTTGAATTTTTGGTAATTTTCCCATTGAATATTTGTTAATTTTTCAGGTTAGTGAAGATTATGGAAATTTTAGGTTAATGACTAGTTTATGTCTGAGATTCCAAATTTGAAAAATTTAATGTTTCAGGCTGTGAAGCATTTAGGAATAGATCTCAAAATCCCCAGATCACAAAAATCTTAAATCGCAAAATCCCTAGATTACAAAATTCTTAGATTGCATAATGCGTAGATCTTAACCATCCCTAGACCCCAAAATCTGAATCCCTAGATCTGAAAATCCATAGATCAAAAAATCCCAAAATCCCTAGGTCCAAGAATCTCCAGATCAAAAATATCCCTAGATTCCACATATCCTTACACCCAAAATATCACTAGATTTCAGATATCCCTAGATCTCAATTATCGCCAAATCCCCAAATCCCTATATCCCAAAAACCCTAGAACCTAGAATCCCTAGATCCCAAAGTCCCTAGATCCCAAAATCCCTGATACCAGAATCCCTAGATCCCAAAATCCCAAAATTCCTAAATTCTAAAATTCCTAGATCCAAAAATCTTGAGATCTCAAAATCTCTAGATCCCAAAATTCCTAAATTATAAAATCCCTAGATCCCAAAATCCCTTGATCCTAAAATCCCTAGATCCTAAAATCCTAAAATTCCAAAATTCCTAAATTCTAAAATCCGTAGATCCAAGAATCTTGAGATCTCAAAATCTCTAGATCCCAAAATCCCCAAACCCCCAAATCCCCAAATCCCAAAATTCCTAAATTCTAAAATACCTAGATCCAAAAATCCCATGATCCAAAAATCCCTACATCCCAAAATCCCAAAATCCCAAAATCCCAAAATTCTAAAATCCTTAGATCCAAAAATCTTGAGATCTCAAAATCTCTAGATCCAAAAATTCCCAAATCCCCAAATCCCAAAATTCCTAAGTTCTAAAATACCTAGATCCCAAAATCCCTAGTCCCCAAAATTCCTAGTTCCCAAATATCCCTACATCCCAAATTCCCATACTTTCAAACTCTGCAATCTCAATTTCTAAAATCCCAAAATTCCCAAACTCCCAACTCTAATTCTAAAAATATAAAAATACAGTAAAACACCTATCATCCACCTACCTTTAATCAACCCCTAACTATTTCAACCCCACGTTAAAATAATTATAGAAAATTTACGTCAGCAGCAAAACCTAACCCCGATATCTAAAGAATGCATTTTAAGAGTTCGAAATATTGAAATATCCGACAATATTCGTTTCAGCGAAGGTTTCAAAGAAATTCTATACATTTCCCCTCTATATCGATAGCCGAAAGGTTTACGTTTTATCGAGCCGCGAGGGGGATGAAAGCCGCTCGAAATTTTCAACGCGGAAAGGTCGGTTCTTCTACCGAAGCGAAATCATCATACGATAGATGCATCTTCTTTGCATGAGATTTTTGCTCGGCGTGTGTACGATTTCCGTCGGAAGATTTCCGACTCTGTTTATCCTTGACCGAACTTCCTTTCCGCCAGGACCGAGGATTCTCTGCGCTAAAAGCTTCGCAATTTTTCCACGCCCCCCGAAGAGAATGCGCAATGGCGGGGAAGTAAAATATTCCGCGATTACGCTTACGTCTTATCCCGTCCGTGATAAAAATGCCCTGATAAGTGTCTCGTTTGAAAAGATTTAATTATGCAAAAGGAAGCCGTAAATCCTGCTTAATGGCCCGCTTTTAATGCGAATATTTCGAGGATGGTTGATCGTCTTACTCGTTCCTCTTATTTGTTAATTTCAATCCCTTTCTTCCGCGTTCGTTACCTTACTTTCGTTTGTACTGTTTTAATCATTCTGTTAGGGATTCGTCATTCTTTTTATTTTTATTGTCCTACTTTTTTGTTGGACTTTCGTTTGTGGGTCTTGTGATGGTCTTTGTGGGTTTATTTTATTAGGGTAAGTTTGTCTTATTAGAATGTCATGTTTTGCAAGTTGGTTTCGGTAGAATTTCATGTTTTGTAAGTTTGCTTTATTAGGATGTCACGTTTTGTAAGTTCCTTTCATTAGAATATTATGTCTTGTACCTTTCTCTTACTAATATCACTGATTTTCTATAACTGTTATCACGTTTTGTTGAGACTCCTCAGAATAATTCAAGGATTGAATGTAATCAATGCAAACATACCGCGCCTACGTTGAATCCTACGCGTCCAAACGCACTTGAATCGATCGCAAAAGGTAGGGTGAAGAAAGTCATCTTAGAATGAGAACTCCATTGATCTCGCAAGGGACAGAGTTGATCCCCAGACTCGAGAGAAACCAACGGACAAGACAAAGGCTTCTCACCGGACAAAGTGGATGTTCTGTCGCGATAGTCGCAACAGTGGAAAAGGTGGGGCACAGGTAAAGCCGACCAATATTTCCCGAGAGATCCGAGTGCTTGCACTAGGTAGTCGACCTCGCAGATTGAACGTCGCGTTCGACTGTGCTGACTTACGCGCGTTTAATAATCACTTATTTCTCAAACAAAACTGTAACAATACAAACTTAGATGGTTATATACATTTGGTACAAAGATGAGAACACAAACTCTTAAACAGAAGTAGAGAACTGTATGTCAGTCGCCAATCATGTTAATATATGTCCTTGCTGACCACTTAACCTATAATTTCGTAGCGCAACTGTGTCAGTCATAACTCGTTGGTACATTGTGAAGACAAATAACGAAAATTGAAAAGACAGACATTTTTTGTGATCAACGATACTTGATCGTGAACATCATAATTGGAATTGAACATAAAATTCAATTGTTATGAAACTACGAGAATAGTCTGTCATCTATGAACGTGTATGTCATGAGTGCGTCACGAATGCGTCACGAGTACTTCATGGGTGCGTCATGACTGCATCATGGGTGCGTCGTGAGTGTGTCACAAGTCAAATACGTCATGGGTGCGTCGTGAGTGCGTCTCGAGTACGTCATGGGTGCGTCATGACTGCGTCGTGACTGTGTCACAAGTCAAATGCGTCATGGGTGCGTCATGAGTGCGTCTCGAGTATGTCATGGGTGCGTCATGAGTGCGTCGTGACTGTCACAAGTCAAATGCGTCATGGGTGCGTCATGAATGCATCTCGAATACATCATGGGTGCGTCATGAGTGCGTCGTGACTGTGTCACAAGTCAAATGCGTCATGAATGCGTCCTGAGTACGTCGTGAGTGTGTCACAAGTCAAATGCGTCACGGGTGCGTCATGAGTGCGTCGTGAGTGAGTCATGAGTGCGTCACGAGTGTGTCACAAGTCAAGTGTGTCGTGAGTGCGTCATGGATGCGTCACAAGTGCGTCATGGCTGCGTCGCAAGTTCGTCAGGAGTGCGTCATGGTTGCGTCAGGGATCAAGTGCGTCAAGGGTGCGTCAGAAGTTCGTCAGGAGTGCGTCAGGGTTGCGTCAAGAGTGCGTCAAGAGTGTGTCAAGGGTGCGTCAGGGGTCAAGTGCGTCATGGGCGCATCATAAGTTTGTCAGGAGTGTGTCATGAGTGCGTCAGTGGTGCGTCAGGGGTCAAGTGCGTCATGGGTGCATCATAAGTTCGTCAGGAGTGTGTCATGAGTGCGTCACCAATGCGTCATCATATTATATAACTTTCCGATTTGAAAGAAGAATATTTAACAAAGATATTTGGAATCTGCTCATTTAAAAGAAAAGACTTAACGACTCTTATTGACTGAACATTAATATTTTTTACATCAACCACAGTGGTCACTGCAGCAAATCATTCAAAGACTTTTTAAATAATAATATCCAGACACGTCAGCTTAAAAAATGAAATTGAAAGATTAGCCCGTCCCAATTAATCCGCGTCACAACGTATCCACAAACGTCACTATTCACCGACAGTGTTAAAATAAGAAATTTAAGGCCCGCCATTTTGACGGCTTTCATAAAACCAGCATTAACCTAACCTAGTCAGACGTAGCCGGGATCGCAGAATCTCGCTTCGACGGCTGCTCTACTCGACACTGAATTCTTAATGCGAAAATAATGCCGGATTTCTGACGGTCGCGACGCTGTTGTTTCGTTGCGCGATGAATGAAATATTAATCGGCTGGGAACTGCGCGCGTATAGCGTAAACTTAACGGAAGGTCGAACGAACCCGGCTGCAATGTGGTTTGCTTTGGTTTAGGAGAGCACTGGGAATCGGATATTATTTTTCGTTAATTAATCTGCGGATTAAAATTGGCCGGATATAAATATTTAGCGAACAGCGGTTTTAGGGGATTTTATTCGGATTCATTGCGGTGGGGTTTATCAACCGCTATTAATACTGTGGTTAACAGATTTTTTTGGTGGCGGTGCGGTTGACGAATGTTAGAATTTTTTGGTTGGAATGCAGTTATACTGTATTTTATTGAGGTATAATTGTATTTGTTTAGTGGTTTTTTGAATAATAAATAAGTCATTGTAATTTCTCATAAATTAAGAGTATGTCATGAAGTAAGTGTATTTATGTGATTCTCTGGAACAGTCAGTATTCAGTGAAATAGATGCACAAATAGTCAGACCTGTAGTTTAACGTTTGCCATGAGAATACAGGGTCCTAGGCCTACCTCAACGATCGTAATTCATTTTTCCTTGCCGGCCGAGTGCCAAGAACCTTGGCAGTAAATTCATAAATCTGTTTTACTTCTGCAACTCGCAGAAATATTTCTATGGTACACGAAGATGCACGTACAAAAATGGGTGACAAATTATTCGTCGCTGTATCAACGGGAAGTTTAATTATCTTTATGGTTCTGTAACCTCGTTCGTATTCTTTGCTTCTATTTTTCAGATCGCCTTAGATTTATTTGAATAATATGCTTTTCTTTATGAAAATTTTCACAACATCCAATTTTCCAAATTACCATTTTCACCATTTATAATTTTCCCAATTTCGAATTTTCCCTATTACTATTTTCCTAATTCACAATTTTCCTTATTACTATTTCTCTAATTTACAATTTTCCCAATTACTATTTTTTCAAGTTACAATTTTCCCAATTTACAATTTTCCCAATTACTATTTTTTCAAGTTACAATTTTCCCAATTTACAATTTTTCCTATTCACAATTTTCCCTATTACTATTTTTTCAATTTACAATTTTTCCTATTACCATTTCACCAATTTCAAATTTTCCCAATTCACAATTTTCTCAATTTACAATTTTCCCTATTACTATTTTTCCAATTTCCAATTTCTCCAATTTCCATTTTTCCAATTTCCAATATTCCCAATTCACAATTTTCCCAATTTGCAATTTCTCCAATTACCATTTTCCCAATTTCCAATTCTCCCAATTACAGTTTTCCCAATTTCTAACTTTCCCAGTTACAATTTTACCCAATTTCTAATTTTGATTTATTTACTTAGAAGTGTTACATATTGCAGATATAAAAAACAGTTGTCAAATGATGTATTTAACGTTCGTCACAAATAGTCCATTTGTAAAAGGCTTTTGTAATTAATATATATTATGAATCTATGTTATAATACACTTCCACTGAATTCTAATCAATCAGTTAATTAATTTCTGCTACATATGTACTATTTCCACCATTTTGTATACGTAAAAGATAATTATATGTACATCTAAAATTTTACCAAAATGTAATTACGTGTTCTAATCAATTATCTAACTGTAATTTGAATATTATACATCATCCTCATTAAATGATACATTGACTGTAGAACACATTAATTAATTAATTATAAATTTAAATATTATTTAAATAATTCCATAACAAAATTAATGAAAATCCATCACAGGATTTAATGTAAAAAGTTAAAAATATTTGCAAATTATGACATGAAAGATACATCTGTCAGAATAAAAATAAAATGGGTGATTATAGCGCTTATGGAAGCCGGAGTTTAGATTAGACAGTCAATTTTCAGTTAGTTCTCGTGCAATAACAGCATCTCCAAAAGCAATTCGGTTTCCGTCAATCAGCTTTTAGGTAGTCTACGATCAGGATCAGCAACTCCTGAAGCAATCAGACTTCAAAGAGTCTTTAGTCAGCTTAAATCAATAAACTAGTGAGCAGTCTGGTCCAATTTACAGAGAGCGTTAATTACGTTAAAACGGAAATGTTAGAATCTATAAAATTACACGGTGTCTTCTGTTAGTAATATTGCTTCTGTGAAGTCTTGTACTAATGTTTATTACCATGTTACCTGTTTACAGTGTTACAATGTTGTAATGTTGTAATGTTAGAGTGTTAGGGGTTACAAGGTTGGAACTTACAATTTTGTAGATTACAAGTTTTCAATTTATAAGGTTAGGGTTACTATTTCTAGAATTGACAATTTTCTGACTTACAGATTTTCCAATTTCTAATTTTCTTAATTTACAATTTTCTTATTTCCCATTTCTCCAATTTTTCATTTCCGCAATTTCCCTTTTCCCCAATTTCCCATTTCCCCAATTTCTCTTTTTTCCAATTTCCCATTTCCCCAATTTCCCATTTCCCCCATTTCCCTTTTTCCCAGTTTCCTATTTCCCCAATTTCCCAGTTCCCCAATTTCCCATTTCCCCAGTTTCCTATTTCCCCAATTTCCCAGTTCCCCAATTTCCCATTTTCCCAATTTCCCATTTCCCCAATTTCCCTTTTTTCCAATTACCAATTTTCCCAACTTCCAATTTTCACCATTTCCCATTTTCTCAATTTTTCATTTTCCCAATGTCCAATATTTTCTATTACAATTTTTCTGATTTGCAATTTTCCCCAATTCCTATTTTTCAAATTTCCAATTTGCCCAATTTCCAATTTTCTCCACTACAATTTTCCCTGTTACAATTTTCCGAATTTCCAATTTTCTCTATTGCAATTTTCTCAATTTCCAATTCTTCCTACTACCATGGCTCCAATTTTCAATTTTCAACATTTCCCATTTTCCCAATTTTTGATTTTCACAATATCCAAATTTTGTCTATTACAATTTTTCTAATTTGCAATATTCCCCAATTCCATTTTTCTCCACTACAAATTTTCTCAATTTCCAATTTTCCCTATTACAATTTTCTGTACTTCCAATTTTCCCTACTGCAATTTTCTCAATTTCCAATTTTTCCTACTACCATTTTCCCAACTTGCAAATGAAAGAGAGGGAGTGAGAGTATTATTTCTCGTCAGGGACTGGCTTTAGTGAACTCCTCAAGTGAAATATCCTAGCAGGCCCTTGCCTCAGATGTATGGTAGGTAGAGACAGGAACTATATATATGAATCGGAAGGCTCCTCGAGTAGTAGCGAGAAAGTCAAGTCTCTGTTATGCGCCGCCTAGCGGTGAGCGTACGAGTGAAACCGCCACACCAATTTTCAAGCTTCCAATTATTTATCTCCCTACATTCAATCTCCCTATTAACAATCTTCCATCTTCCCAATCTCCTAATCTCCCAATTAACAATTTCAAAATTCAAATGATTTTTCAATCCCCCAAATTCCTGTGTACCATTTCACAGCCGTACCCGTTATTATCAAATAGCGTTACAAAGCGTTACAATAGTTAACACCCCCACGTCATTCAAAATACAAACACGACCGTTCAAATTCCACCCGAATCAGATTACATCGACAGTTTTGAACCGGTTATATCGCATATAGGCTTTGCAGTGTTTAATCTGTGCAAAACGAATTAGATACCGTTACCTATAGTCATTGATGCGCGAATCGGAGTCCGGTGATACGAGAAAATGTTTGCTCGTTTATTACACAAAAATGTTTTGCCGGTATACAGATCGTACGGGTCCAACGTTTTTCCAGAAGATTTTAATATTTTTTATCGCTAGTGTTTGGTTTCGCGACGGGCATGAAAAAATATTTCTCGTATTGCGTTCGCGCGCCAAAAGCTTTCTAAGTAATTAAATAAAAAATGTCCGATTGATGTTTGATGTAGTCGTGAAAAAACACATTTTAATGGCGACGGTCACTCTTCTCTTATGCGTGTATTTTGATAGCTGTTTAAACAGGAATTATTTTCCCTTGTAAATCGACGTTATTACTTTTTCTCTTCTATGTAAATATTTGGATATTATTTGCACGCATGTTTACCTTTATTTCGATGTTTAAATATTACTAAATGTTTATTTGTTAATATTGCTTAATAAAATCTATTTTTATTTAATCGTTTGATTATACATGTTTGTATTATTTAAATAATTTCATTTATTTTTAAAAATATTTAATTGCAGGAGGCTTCAGAAGTTTAAAATACTATTTTGGTACACACATTTATTTACTGAAAAATTTCTTTGATCACAACTGCAGAACATGAAAATATTTTAATGCACTTGCATTTATTTATTTGGCTATGAGATGCTTCTAACTGAATTTTGGTACACTTGCAGTTATTTACTGAAAAATTTGTTCACCATAACATACTTCTATTTGAACGTTAAAATATTATTTTAACATGTACTAACATTTATTTTTAAAAATATTTATTTAATTGCATGATACTTCTATCTGAATATTAAAATATAATTTTAATGCAATCTTGGATATATTTATTAAAATGTTTATTTAGTTATACAATACCTCTATTTAACACTTAAATATTTCCCATATGTATACCATTGTACAATGCATTTATTTGAATACTTAAATATGACCTACATATATGCATACCCTTATTAAAAAATTTATTTGAACATGACACATATTCATGAGTAAGTCATGAGTGCGTCACGAGTGCGTCACGAGTCAAATGCGTCATGAGTGCGTCAGAAGTTAAATACATCATGAAAGTGTCACGAG
This sequence comes from Megachile rotundata, assembly GCF_050947335.1. Lineage (NCBI taxonomy): Eukaryota > Metazoa > Arthropoda > Insecta > Hymenoptera > Megachilidae > Megachile > Megachile rotundata. The sequence goes on from NC_134995.1 coordinate 10,135,506, forward strand.
TGCGTCACGAGTGTGTCATGAGTGCGTCATGAGTACGTCATGAGTGCGTCACGAGTGTGTCATGAGTGTGTCACGAGTGTGTCATGAGTGCGTCACGAGTGTGTCGTGAGTGTGTCATGAGTGCGTCATGAGTACGTCATGAGTGTGTCACGAGTGCGTCAGGAGTCAAATGCATCTTGAAAGTGTCACGAATGCGTCACTAACGCGTCATAAGTGCGTCACGAGTGTGTCATGAGTGCGTCATGAGTACGTTACGAGTCAAATGCGTCATGAGTGCGTCAGAAGTCGAATACATCATAAAAGTGTCACAAGTGCGTCACTAATGCGTCATAATTGCGTCACGAGTGTGTCACGAGTGCGTCATGAGTGCGTCATGAGTACCTCATGAGTGCGTCATGAGTGCGTCAGGAGTCGAATGCATCTTGGGAGTGTCACGAGTGCGTCACTAACGCGTCATAAGTGCGTCACGAGTGTGTCACGAGTGCGTCATGAGTGCGTCGTGAGTGCGTCATGAGTGCGTCAGGAGTCGAATGCATCTTGGGAGTGTCACGAGTGCGTCACTAACGCGTCATAAGTGCGTCACGAGTGTGTCACGAGTGCGTCATGAGTGCGTCGTGAGTGCGTCATGAGTGCGTCAGGAGTCGAATGCATCTTGGGAGTGTCACGAGTGCGTCACTAACGCGTCATAAGTGCGTCACGAGTGTGTCACGAGTGCGTCATGAGTATATCATGAGTGCGTCATGAGTGCGTCACAAGTGCGCCAAGAGTCAAGTGCGTCATGAGTGCGTCAGGAGTCAAATGTATCTTGAGAGTGTCACAAGTGCGTCACTAACGCGTCATAAGTGCGTTACGAGTGTGTCATGAGTGCGTCACGATATTCTCTGACTTATCGAACATATATTTGAATACTTAAACATGACCTAAATATATGCATACTCTTATTAAAATATTTATTCGAACACAACACATGTACAACAATATATGTATATATTAAAAAATATGTTAAAATGTATTAAAATATTTATTTGAAAATATATAGTACCAAAGAAAGAGTAAATTTTGAACGAAAAAAAAATTGCAACAGCAAACGAATTTTGTTAACCAGATGAAAATTAAGTAAAAATAGGTGAGGCAACCGTGACGTAGATTCATGGTAATTCTTTCCACTGTGAAGAAACGAGCTCACAACGATGCGTAATTTCCAACAAAAGCGTTTACATCGGGTAGAATGCGTTTTTTATACACTTCAAGCTTCTTTCAAGTTGCGCACAAAAGGCGAAGAGCATTTCTGTGAAAGTTTCAAGCCGGCAGAAGCAAACGAAAGCAAGGAAACAGTTTGAATCGAGTCAAGGGAAACACGACAGGTATATATGTTGAACAAATTCCGTAGGAAGTGAAATTGCAACATTGTTAAGGAATTCCAGAAAAATTCGGATCTCCGGCATTGTAAACGGTACTGTTTATTATTTCCGTCGCTAGTCGTTGTGCGGAGATTTAGGGTAGGTTTAGGTTAGGTTCACTGAAATATTTTCATTCAGGATATTAACTCTTTATGTTGAAAAGATGATGTTCTATTTTGTTTAATACAATTTTAAATAAATATTTTTTTATTCAGTTTTAATGTGATATTCAAGGTTTTTTTAGGTTAGGTTCACTATTTTATAGGTTAGGTTCAATATTTTAATTCACGATATTAACTCGAAAGATGACGTCCAATTTAGTTTGATACAATTTTAAACATATATTTTTTAAATAAGCAACGTGATACTTAAATATAGTGAAACAGTGGTTAGGTTAATAATTAATAATAAGAACATAACCTCAACAAATTTTAATTTTTTAACTAGTAAAATTTACAGTTGCTTTGTGCAAACATTTTGGAAATATTCAAGTGAAATCAAACACCCTGTATTTCTTAAAATTAATCACAAAATAAATTTGTGTCAGCCTTTATGAATTTTTATATTCATATAAAATATCATTTCTAAAAAAATTTTTTAAATGAATTAAAATGAAACACCCTGTATAACATAAGATTAATCACAAAATAAATTTGTGTCAATCTTTATGAATTTTTATATTCGCATAAAATATCATTTCCAAAAAGAAATTTAAAAAATCAATTAAAATGAAACACCCTGTATTACTTAAAATTGATCACAAAATAAATTTATGTCAGTCTTTATAAATTTTTATATTTGCATAAAATATCATTTCCAAAAAAAAATTTAAAAAAATGAATTAAAATGAAACACCCTGTATAACGGAAGTAACGAAAAATGGTATCATTTCCCCGAAAACAAAACATTAACCCTAGCTCCTCGTTTGATGAAAATAAACTGCCGATAAAATCCCATTTTGCTTGCGGTGAATTTGCGCGGAAAGTAGCCGGTCTTGATCGTTTCCCGGTGTATAAACATTCGAAGACATAGAAGGTTCCCGACAAAGGGATTCGGTAACTCGAGAAACAGCCAGCGGCTTGTTATAACCGTAAAAAGAGGTCCGCCGGCTTCCGATCCGCCATTTATTCCCTCGGTATAAAATTCGAGTTTTATTAAATTGAAAGCTATGGGGTGTGGCGACGATGGCTTTTCCCTTCAGTTTCGCTCGGTACACGGCCGTGTAGCGATATTGCCGGGCTGACCTCGATGCGAATCGAGGTTTTCCATTAACACACCGCTTTCTGCTATCCGCGACCTGCCAGAAACTCCCCTTTATCGTCGTAAAACGCACGGTATTTGTATTCCGCGGTAAACGCGCATGGAACAGTTGTATTAACGATTACGTTCATTGTGCTACGTTTCGGACAAAACAGTGGCCCGGGGGCAAATATCGACGTCTATGAAAGAAGATTTTGATAGTGCTAACAAAGCGGAAGATCTGGTGACTCTTTTTTTGGGTATCAAAGAGATATTGTGTTTCAAATTGAATGGAAACGATTGTACGTACATTTTGTCACGGGGTAACATTTTGTGATGCGTGCTAGGAAGTTTTTTGGGTTTTGCGGATTTTTGGTTTTATTTGGTCGTGGAGAGTGGGGCGGGAGGGTTGATGTACTTTATAGGTTGATAGATCTTGTAAAATGTAGTAAAATGTTTTTTGCATGTTGTTAAAAATTGTTGAATATTGTTAAACACTGAGGGGTGTTGTGAAATCTTGTTGAATATTGTTAAACACTGAGGGGTGTTGTGAAATCTTGTTGAATTTGATAAAATCTGATAAAAACTTGTAAAATCTGATTGCACCTCACAGGCTTTAAATCCAATAAAATTCAAACCAACTCGACTAAAATATTGTGGAACTTCAAGTTTAGAGAGCTGGAAACTTGATACTTCATGAAACTTGATACTTCATGAAACTCGATACTCCATGAAACTTGATGCTCCATGAAACTTGACACTCGATGAAACTTGATACGTCATGAAACTTGATACTCCATAAAACTTGATACTCGATGAAACTTGATATTCGGTGAAACTTGATGCTCCATGAAACTTGACACTCGATGAAACTTGATACGTCATGAAACTTGATACTCCATGAAACTTGATACTCGATGAAACTTGATATTCGGTGAAACTTGACACTCGATGAAATTTGATACTCGATGAAACTTGATACTTCATGATATTTGATACTCGATGAAACTTGACACTCGATGAAACTTGATACTCGATGAAATTTGACACTCGATGAAATTTGATACTCGATGAAACTTGACACTCGATGAAATTTAATACTTCATGAAACTTTATACTTGATAAAATTTGATACTCGATGAAATTTGATACTCGATGGAACTTAACACTCGATGAAACTTGATACTCGATGAAACTTGACACTCGATGAAACTTGACACTCGATGAAACTTGACACTCGATGAAACTTGACACTCGATGAAATTTAATACTCTATGAAACTTGATACTCGATGAAACTTGGCACTCGATGAAACTTGATACACGATGAAACTTGACTCTCGATGAAACTTGATACTCGATAAAACTTGACACTCGATTTAACTTGATACTCGATGAAACTTGATACTTCATGAAACTCGATACTAAATGAAATTTGAGACTCGATGAAACTTGATACTTGCTGAGACTTGATACTTTGCGAAACTTGAAACTGGATGAAACTTAATTTCGAAACCGACTAATTAAAAAAATTGAAGATTCAAAAATATCACAATAGGCAAAGTTCAATTAACAAAATAAAAACCAATAAGATACAAAAACAAAAAATACAACAAAGTGCAAAATTCAAGAAAACAATATTTTTATAGCTTCTATTTTAAAATCAATTCCAACAAATACATACATAAGCACAAATCCTAAAAAAAAAAAATGAACGTGAAATTGCAAAAGTGGTATTTCCAGCAAACGTAATTAAAATTGCTTCGTCGATAATTAATCATTACATTATTCGTAGCTGCACAGAGCAAACGATCTCGAATTCGTTTCAATCGAAAGTAACCGTCAACAATTTCCAAACGAATCGGTATCGGTAAAACCGCTTTTCAGATATTTTTTCGATCGTTCAATTAACATTTACAGTTGTTATAAACGTTTCAGTAACGAACGGTGTAAATAAGCAGATTGTGCAGCCGATATCCAAGTGTTTTTTCACGATATTTCAATGGAAACATTTCTCGGAAGCGATTGAAATTTCTATAAAACGTCAGCTCGATCACAATCGAGCTATACAAAATTGCTTTCGTTCGAAAAACAACTATTTTTCTTTCTTTTCAACGGGATATTTGATTTTTTACGGGGAGGGTAAAAATATTTGCGTTATTATGCGTTATAGGTTATATTACGGATACGAGTGTTTGCCAATGGCAATTTATTTTGCGATGATTAAATTTTGGTGCTTTTGTGCCAATTGCAGCGGAGGTCTTCTATTGTTCTCGTGTTTAATTCTTTTTTGGAACGTTTAATTTAGAAAAATTTATGTTCATGTTGGAAACCTGATACTTGATGAAACTTGATGCTTCATGAAACTTGATACTTGATGAAACTTGATACTCCATGAAACTTGATACTTAATGAAATTTGATACTTCATGAAACTTGATACTTCATCAAACTTGATGCTTCATGAAACTTGACACTTGATGAAACTTGATACTTGTTGAAACTTGATACTCCATGAAACTTGATACTTGCTGAAACTTGACACTTGATACTTCATGAAACTTGATGCTTCATGAAACTTGATGCTTCATGAAACTTGATACTTCATGAAACTTGACACTTGATGAAACTTGATATTTCATGAAACTTGATACTTAATGAAACTTGATGCTTCATGAAACTTGATACTTGATGAAACTTAATACTTGATGAAACTTGATACTTAATGAAATTTGATACTTCATGAAACTTGATACTTCATCAAACTTGATGCTTCATGAAACTTGACACTTGATGAAACTTGATACTTGTTGAAACTTGATACTCCATGAAACTTGATACTTGCTGAAACTTGACACTTGATGAAACTTGATACTTCATGAAACTTGATGCTTCATGAAACTTGATATTTCATGAAACTTGACACTTGATGAAACTTGATATTTCATGAAACTTGATACTTCATGAAACTTGATGCTTGACGAAACTTGATACTTCATCAAACTTGATACTCCATAAAACTTGATACTTCATGAAACTTGATACATCATGAAACTTGATACTTCATCAAACTTGATACTCCATAAAACTTGATACTTCATGAAACTTGATGCTTCATGAAACTTGATACTTCATGAAACTTGACACTTGATGAAACTTGATATTTCATGAAACTTGATACTTCATGAAACTTGATGCTTCATGAAACTTGATACTTCATGAAACTTGATACTTCATCAAACTTGATGCTTCATAAAACTTGATACTTCATGAAACTTAATGAAACTTGATGAAACGTGAAAATCTTAAACTTTCAAGTTTAAAAATATTTTAACACAAACATTTCGAAGCTTAAAAATTTTCACAGACAAAAATATAGGAACTCAAAAATTTTTAAATGTCAGAATTTAAAAATTTAAAAGTTTACAAATATAAAAGTCAAAAATTAAATAATTTTATATTATAGAACCTGAAATTAAAATTAAATTAAGTCGAAATTAAAATTAGCAAATGTAGGAACATCAAATTAAAAAAATGATTAAATAAAATATCTTTAAAATAATGAGAACAGATTTTCAGAATTCGAAATCAATTACCCATCAGTATGAATGAACATACGTTATTTATATGATCATGGCGCCCTATAAGGTTCAGTTGCCCACAGTTGGTGTATCGTTTGGATTCGCGCCCGCGGATTCGTTTTCATCATCCCTTACCACCGGCACGACCAAAAATTCGTGGTCAACCCCAGCATGTCTCTGATACGGCTGTGTCGAATAGCAGTTGATCGAAATACGAGTGCAACGGTTCGTTTTGACCAACGTTTAAATTTTCTACGAACGGTCGCGGTAGAAACAGAGCAGCCACTAATGAATAACGATCAGAAAAACGTTTTTACGAAGGTTTATGAAATACTGTTACGGGCGGTGCTTGGGATCGATCTGAAAACGTGATGGAAACAATATTTAAATTTCCTGTGCGTTTCTATGTAAATTCTGCGGAAGTAGTGCTTTGGATGCGTTCTTAATTTTTTTGACTGTATGGTCATGTTATATAAAGAGAATAGAGTTTATTATTATGTGTATCTGAGGAAAGTATGTGGGGAGTTCCAAATTTTCAATTTCCTAGATTTCCAAATCCCCAAATTTCCCATTTCCAATTTCCCAAATTTCCAATTCCCTAAATTTCCAAATCCCCAAATTTCCAGTTTTCCAAATTTCCAATTCCCTAGATTTCCACATCCCCAAATTTCCAATTCCCTAAATTTCCAAATCCCCAAATTTCCAATTCCCTAGATTTCCAAATCCCCAAATTTCCAGTTTTCCAAATTTCCAATTCCCTAGATTTTCAAATCCCCA